>NC_064642.1:788726037-789326037 GCF_023864345.2 Schistocerca serialis cubense
ACGATGAGCCCCTGAAACAGTACCACTACTGGTTGCAGAATCTCGTTCCTCCACCGTAGAGGGTTACAGTGACCCCATGTAGTCCCTTCCTAGAACGTCACTCCGCCACCACCTAGTTTCACATGTGGGACACGCTGTTGGACGTGCTCACAAGGGAACCTCCCCACCGCATCCCCCTCAGATGTAGTTATAAGTTGGCACAGTGGATAGGCCTTGAAAAACTGAACACAGATCAATCGAGAAAACAGGAAGAAGTTGTGTGGAACTATGAAAAAAATAAGCAAAATATACAAACTGAGTAGTCCATGCGGAAGATAGGCAACAGAAAGGAAACTATGGTCTCAGTAGCGCCGTGGTCCCGTGGTTAGCGTGAGCAGCTGCGGAGCGAGAGGTCCTTGGTTCAAGTCTTCCCTCGAGTGAGAATTTTAATTTTTTGTTTTCAGACAATTATATCTGTCCGTCCGATGCGATCACTTTTTTGGGAGTGATTATCACATCCACAAGAAAACCTAAATCAGGCACGGTAGAAGAATCTATTTACCCATTCGCCAAGTGTACAAGTTTGGTGGGTCGACAACATATTCCTGTCATGTGACGCACATGTCGTATAGAATATATCAGACGTGTTTTCCTGTCGAGGAATCGGTTGATATATGACCTTGCGATCAAATGTTTTCGGTTCCCATTGGAGAGGCACGTCCTTTCGTCTACTAATCGCACGGTTTTGCGGTGCGGTCGCAAAACACGGACACTAAACTTATTATAGTGTACAGAGACGTCAATGAACGAACAGACAGATCATAACTTTGCAAAAATAAAGAAAGTAAACTTTTCAATCGAGGGAAGATTTGAACCCAGGACCTCTCGTTCCGCAGCTGCTCACGCTAACCACGGGACCACGGTGCTCCTGAGCTCACACCACACTTGATGTTGCATATCTTGCACATGGACCATTCAGTTTGTATGTTTTGCTTATTTTTTCATAGTTCCACACAACTTCTTCCTGTTTTCTCGATTGATCTATATTCAGTTTTTTCAAGGCCTATCCACTGTGCCAACTTATAACTAAATCTGGGGGGGTGCGATGGGGAGGTTCCCTTGTCAGTATTACAGGACTGCCTGCAAACAACTTGTCTGCGATTGTAGGGTACAAACAGATTAGAGTTTCGTCTGTAAACAACGTCCAACGCCAAGCCTTGCCATCCATTCCGCATTATTTCTTGCGCCTGTCTTTAACGGAGGCCTCGGTGTTGTGGTGTACAGCGTCACTCTCGTCTTGGTCGTCAGGACAGGACCCTCGTATCATGCAGTCGACCCCTAACAGTGTGATGCGATGCATGGCGACCTGTAGCCTCTTCGAACCCCGAACTCAGGGTTACTTTGACTAAAAATTCGTAGATATCGATCATTATCTGCTATTTCGAACATGGACGGCCGGTGTGATGTAAATCCTCGACAGTACCTGTCGATTAGAACGGATTTCATACCCGCACCACATCGCTTTGACCTTGGTGCACACGTCAGGCAACTTCGGTGTTTGACAAGCCATCTGCGCATAATGCGAATATGCCGACCTGATCATTGGTCGCAATTGTCCTTCGTGGCATGGTGGATGTTCGCTCTACTGTTCCACAGACGTCTCTAAAGAGTCCCTGCTGGCGCTTTACTTTCAATTGAAATGCTGCAAACCATTCAGGTGCGACGTTGTATCCGCACATAGCGGTCGTGGTAACTGTGTGAATGTTTAAGAATAACGTCACATGTGACCTTCCAATTGATATATGAACAGTTACAATAACTCCTGAACGACTTTTCTTGATGCTTGTACTTCTACACCCGTCGGCCCCCGGTAGCTGAGTGGTCAGCGCGACATAATGTCAATCCTAAGGGCCCGGGTTCGATTCCCAGCTGAGTGTTGTGTTGTCCTAATCATCATCATTTCATCCCCATCGACGCGCAAGTCGCCGAAGTGGCGTCAAATCGAAAGACTTGCACCCGGCGAACTGTCTACCCGACAGGAGACCCTAGTCACACGACATTTACATTTATTTTTACTTCTATACCCGCAACTTCTTAACATAAATAAAAGTATAAAGTTGAGAGAATGTACAGCAATTAGTCGCCAATTATCTGTTGATTCCAGACCTAGATTTCAAGCTCTGTGTGGCTATCATCAGTGTTAAAACATATACTAATACAGGAATTTCAATAAAAGCACGAATCTAAGCCACTCATGTATAGTGGTCTCTGCACACCAATATGGCGTACACAAAGGTCTGTTGTGTAGCAATTGTTAACAGCGGCCTTAGTGTGAACTGAAACACTGACATGGATAGTCTAGTAGGAGCTATTTGTACACCCATACCAGACTGATGGTTTGACATGCATCTCCCCTGTATGTTACTTTATTATCTACTCTAGTACATATCTAATACAACTTTATTATGCTTTGATTCGTGCAATGTCTCTCTAATTGTAATGTATTCTTATATGGTCCTAGCAATGGTGACAGCCACACAGTGTTTGAAATCTAGATCTGCTGTATACAGATTATTAGCGTCTGACTGCTGTACATTATCTCGCATTTAGGGAAGAAACAGTTGCTGAGGACATTCGATATTGAATTGAACCAGATGAAAATATCATTTGAAACTTCTTCACAAATTTTCCATGTGTGCTGGACATGAATTTGCAA
Organism: Schistocerca serialis cubense; assembly: GCF_023864345.2. Lineage (NCBI taxonomy): Eukaryota > Metazoa > Arthropoda > Insecta > Orthoptera > Acrididae > Schistocerca > Schistocerca serialis. Next base: position 788,728,733 of record NC_064642.1, read on the forward strand.
CGTAAGCTGGACATAAGTTTGAGTTCCGGGCCCGAACACACTTTTGATGCGCCAGAAAGTTTAAAAATATTGTAGAGGCTGATGGTGTAAAGTATCATGTCTCAAACTAGAGCCCAGTAATCCAGAATCACATACTCTAATGTTTGGATATCCTTCAGGACTGCTTTGTGTGACCGACATATAAAGCACCGTTGTTTTAAACGTTTACTGGTATGGGGCTGTGTTTCAAATGCTGATGCCCCTAAGAGTGGCTGCTGGGTCAACCTCTAACCAACCGTATCCAGTCACGGAAGAGCCGACTGCCTCGAGTGCAAGTGTGCAGTTTGCTACTGCTGAACTGGATGCAGCTGGCGAGAGGCTCGTGTCGCTGCCAGCGATAACCGAATTCCTGCACTTCTCTACTCTCGCACCGATGTACAGTGAGCGCGCAGCAAGCTCGCAGCCAAACGGGAAATTTGTATTGTTTAGGATCGAGGCATGCCAGGTGTTTAACGGAATACAATACCTGTGAAATAACTGGCGTTGCAGCCGCATTTCGAAATTCAGCCAGAGCGGAATTCAGCGTTCCACCGCTACCCGATTCTGCATTCCTGTGACGCACTATCGAAGTGCGCACCACATACCTTGTTCCCACAGCTCTATTACGATATTTGCATTTCCGTATCGGCAAATACGCTCGACAATTATTATGCGAAGCAACGTGAAACCGATAATTCGACATTCGGTTCTGTATACACAGATTGAAAAGACCGTGTGTCTTCCCGTTTGTCCTAATAATTTCGCAAAATAATATCCATTGATAAAAATACGACCTGGTCAAGGAAAAAACGTCGAATTTAGTGGAATTCTGTTAATGGAATTACTGTGGAGATATTCATTCGTTTATTATTTATACGAATTCTACAGGGGATGTCCAATAAGTAATGCAACACATTTTCTTCTTCTAATGCAACTTTGGTTTTATTAAGGTTGCAATACATAATATTATTCCCCCCCCCCCTTCTTTGGCAACAAATCCTTATTTTCCAATGTAATCTACGTTTAATGTAAAGACCTTACGCCACCTTACTGGCCGGGCCTGTAAGCCCGCATGTCACCACTCCACTAGTCGACATCGGAGCTAATTTCTTTCTGAATCAATAAACTCCCCATCATCCACGTACGGCTTCCTGCGAAGGAATCTTTCAGTGGGCTGAACAGACGGAAGTCGGGAGGTGCAAGATCCGGGCTGTGTGGTGGATGAGGAGGAACAGTACAGTGAAGTTTTGTGAACTCTTCTGGGATGTGCAGTCTTGTGCCAGGCTTTGAGCTGTCATGGAGAAAGTCGTTTGCATTTTTGTGGCGACCAGCACGCTGAAGTCGTCGTTTTGTTCCCAGTTCGAAGTGATGAACCCATGTCTCATCGCCCGAGATGGTGTTCAACAAAAAATTGTCACCAGCAGCAGAGTAACCCTCTAGCAATTCCGCAGAGACAAAGCTTAGTTGCTCTTTAAGATCTTCTGTTATATAGCAAGGAAACCCAGCGAGTTGGGGTTTGATTGTGATCTGTCGATCACCTCTGTTGTATTCTCCAACAGTTTATTGAACGTAACTTCTTCTACAATACAATAGCTGGCTGGACAATAGATGTAGACGTCCGTCGATCTAGCCGGAGATGTGGTTCCTCTCGGTCGGCTGGTACTTCGATCGGCGGTGCAGTACAGCGGCTTCGGTGATATCTTCTCGGAGACTCTGCTATAGCGGTTGCTATTACCAGCGGACGAAGACTGGCCTGCCATCGACTGGCCGGGCCTATATAGTGAGCTGGAGCCAATAGAAACCCGGCGTAGGAATCCGTGGCCGGATATGTCGCGGCGACCTCTGCAAGGAAAGGTTCCTATTGACTGGACTCTTCGGCATGTTTACCTGATGACTTCGCCAGTTTTGCTGTTGGTTTGTTTCCCCTATAGCGTGGCTGTTATGCGGTGCTGCATGTCATTTAGGGGAACCCGACGGCAGACAGTACAACCTCGAACGAGAGTTTCCGCAAGTTCCAACATTGCATGCGTCACAGCTATGTGCGCTCAGCCGGCACACGAGGTCTCGGACAGTTTTACGTGACCTATTTGCGGTGATGACAGGTGGTTTTCTCAGCTAATCACCGGACATTTGTCCACCGCCAGGCCTCCATAGGCATTCTGCAATCGCCTGTTAACATCTCCGATGCTCTGGATTTCCGCGAAAAGAAACTTAATGCAGCTCTCTACTTGAAACGCACCTCTGTTACAACGCCATTTTGAAGACTACGCACGGCGCCACCACCTGTCGGGACTTTATACAACTGTACGGGCTGAACCGGGAAAATTCCACGATGTTCCACAGCAAATTCTGCAGTTTTTCAGCTAAAATTGGCAGAGAAAAAATGTGTCGCGTTACCACTCATCGCACCTGGTATAAATTTAAGGATAGGAAGTTTAATCTCCGGCAGATCTTTGTTGGCTTCCATCTCTGACGTTCCTGTAATAATGTCGAAAGTAGCAGTTTCCATTTTGGTTCTAATTCCACAATAAACTAGACGTCACATTACTAAAAGCTCACAAAGAAATACTCCACATTGTTTAACGCAGTTTGTGATGTCTGCTTCCCTCACGTAGACGTGCAACCACAATTTATTTGCAAAACAGAACCAGTCATAGAATCATTAGAAAATAATTCAGGGGTACTCTAGAACAAATGATTGCACTGGGTATGGATACAACCAAGACTGCAGCGTTGCTAGAGGAGTACTACACCGAAGCTGTACTAAGTTGCTGAGAGAGGAGGGAATAATTCGAGATGGAAAATGGGTCAATATAGGCAAGCAGTATCACAATCAGAGATACAGCCTGAGTCGGAGTCTGAAGTTACATATAAGGATGTCAGTAAAGCTGTAAAACTACAGTAGGCTACCGCATAAATAAGCATAGACTGCGGTAGCTCTTCTGGTAGTTATCGTCAATTAATGTAGTACCCGCGTTATCTGAACGCTGTGTGTGTGTGTGTGTGTGTGTGTGTGTGTGTGTGTGTTGCACACCGATTGTCGTTACCGAATACCGATCGCTTTCTTTACGCATACGATCATTGTCTGACTAGTTTCCTCTGAAAATCGGAAGCGGTGAATCGTGTAGAAACTTAGTGAGGATATGTAAAGGTCTAGGTAACGTGTGGAACATTTTTGATGCACATAGTTATCCTCCCATCTTAAGAATCAACAGTATTTACAGTAAAATTGAAATTCGCAATGTTTACGTCAGTTTTTATTCCAAATTTGTTTTGTAGCCTGAAACAGAGGGATGTTGTAGTAAAAATGAAGAAAACAATACAGAGATATAACACAGCGCTAGATAAAGCAATTTGTTCAATAAAAAAGTAAAATAAAACTGTACTTGCCTCAAAAGTAATTGCTTTGGTTACATAAGAGCGCTGGACCTATGGGATCAACTACTTTTTATAACTATTGAAATGTAATTTATATTCTGTAAGTATATAAAATACACAATGGACTAACACTGAATGACGCGTGGTTTCAATTACGTCAAAAACAAAAAAGCCAAACAAATAGAAAAAGAAAGAGGAATCACGAGCTCCCATTTTCTCTCTTACATTTTCCTTTAAGTTTCTTTCCTTACTAATTCCACCAATACTACCGGCAATCCTACCATTTACTACTATTTATGTACCAAGACAATCGAACAGCAGTTTTGGTAGAGCATCACTCTAGTATTGGCTGAACCAGGTACACAGTGAACTAAATGCAGCTGCATACAAAAGTGGACCTAGTGCTCCAGTGGCAGCATTCAAGGGACTCCGAGCGGCCATGGGGAACAGCCGTGTCACTTGCTGATGGCTGTTACATTCCGCAAAGTGAAGTGCGAGCAGGTGAGTCCCCACACTCTTTCTTCCAACTACGTCACTTAAAGGCTGTTTGACAAACTTATACTGACACAATCAGTTGGTCCCTATTTTCTATAATGTGTGTTAAGAATAAACAGAAGATAGAAATTGGTAGCTACTACGACTAACAGAAGAAACTTTGCGGGAAACCTACTTCCCTCGCCACGAGCGCTGCTCGCTCTTTCGTTCACGGGCAAACTGTAGCGGGGAGAGATCTGCCGCCGACAGAAACCTCCTCGCAACAGGACGGTGAATGGACCACCGTTGCTACTGAAGCAGGGTACCGCCATCACAATTCTTAGGGGCCGGCGACCATTTCCCGTAAAGGGGGCGCGTCAGCCAGTCTGTTTCTTCGAGTAATACACGCTACAGGCGAAGCGCAACGTGAATAATTCCTCCGTCTGAAGCTACCTCTATACTCTGCAAACCACTGTCAACTTCATGGCAGAGGATCCGTGCCATTCTCGTATGGAGCGCGAGAAGAAATGTTGCTTTAACCCCTCTGTGTGCACTGTAATTAGTCTTGTCTTTGCGATTCCTACGGGAGATATATGTATGGAATAGCGGTCAGCGGTCAGCGTATGTCTAGACATTCGTCCTACCAGGAGCGAGAAAAAAAAATTACAGCAGCGGGATGAAGGAATAGTGTATAAATATACTGTTGTGTTAAACTCAAGGATAAATGTAACTTTCGCATGGCATGTCACTGCCAAAAACATAATTCGGTGAAACTTAGACCATACAAGTACACAGAAACAGCTGCTACAATATAATGAAGAAGGTAACTGAAAGAAATAAGCAATTAGACGAACAGAAATGATACTTTATTCAAAGATAATAATTATACTGAAGTCATCGTGATTCATAATGGTCCTCCGGACCTTACATATGGCTGGACGTGGTTCTCATTAGGTTTAGCTAATGCTACGGAAAGTAATTTATACTTTGATAGTACACCCATCTTGGACACGGGGAGGTAGTGTTCTTGTGGTAGGGCGTTTCGATCCGCCACCAGTGTGGTTGACAATGTCGGTCGGTCATTGATGCGCGTGTAATTGCTGCACAGGTCTCCCCAATGTATCTCACACGTGCTCTGTCCTACGTAAGTCGTCGGGAAAGGACAGGTGAGTCCATTCGCCAAATATACTCTCGTTCCAAGAGCTTCTCCATCCGCACACTTCAATTTGATTGCACATCACCATCCATAAAAATGAAGTCAGGGACAAAGGAAGCCCTGGAAACACTCAAATTGGGAAGGAGTACCGTGCCACAACATCGTTGAACTGTGAGTGTACTGTGCCCAAATATTTGCAGGTCTGCACGCCCACGTAATATTACGCCTCGTAACACCGGACCACCTCGACTACCAAACTACCATCTTAGACCGTACTGGACGTAACCGCATGTGCCGAGAGGTGGAAACATGTAATGCACCCACGAACACTGTCGAACGTGATCGGTTTGGTGGTCGAGGTTTTATGGTATGGGGAGGCATAGTGTTACATGCGTGTACTGACCTCCAAATCTTTGAAGATGGTACAATCATCGGTCGACGTTATTGTAACACTTCACTCCTTTTCCACATGTGTCTTTTCAGGAACGAATTCGGCCTTGACTTCATTGTTATGGACGACAATATGTCAACCTTAGGTGGCTGAGCTCTTGAACGAGAGAATATTCGGCGAACTGATTAGCCTGCCCGTTCTCCCCCATTCGACCACGAGCGGGATGCGTTGCAGAGACGTAATGCAGTACGTCTACGTCACCCACGACCATCCAACGGCTGGAGGAATGGAAAATCCTTCCACAAGAACTCTGTCCCATCACCTAAGATATGTTCTGGGGCGCGCTGGTCGGCGAGCGTCCCCTTGATATGCGGGGCCCGGCGCTCCACAAGCTAAGAAGGAGTACGGACCGATTCTGCGCGGAGCATCGCAGGGGCTCAGGTGGCGCGTGCTGTGCTGCTGTGCTGCGCAGGTGACGTCATTGCGGCTGTTGGCGAGCCGAACTAGAATGTGGCTACAGGCTCCGTCCAAGAGTCGTTCGGCCTTTTCGCTTTGATGACACCGCCGGAGTTCGGCCTGATTTGCAGGTTTAAGGCAGCTCCCTGGATTAATTTTCAAATGGTGAGCCATTTGTCGGGTGGATCGAATTCAAACCGTGACTGCTCTGTGCGGCCACTCTGTTTGTTCGAGGGACGTTCATCTTTATCGCTTAAGAGCTCAGTTTGCATCACTGTTAACCGCGAGTGGTTTATTTTGCTACTGGTTCTTGATTACTAACAATTGTGGGCGATATTCGACGAATTTATCTCAATGGATTGCTACTTTCACGATTTGTAAATGAATTCATCGCCTTAAGATGGATTTTGCTGAGCCACATGCTACCTGTGAGCGGTTGTAACATGTTGAAAGCCTTGTGGCGTCAAAGAGCGGTGTTCTTAGTAGTTAGTGCAGGTTTTCGATCTTTACAGGGTCCAAGTCTTGAGGGGCACTGCGGATTACCTTTTATGAATGCTAATTTGATTGAAGCTGCCTTGCCGGCAGAATTAACATCAACTGTAGCAGCAGTTTATTAAGAAGTACCGAATTTATGAAACTTTGAGCCGAATCTTATCTCCATTCGTTTTCTGATAATCCTGTATTTTACCGTTGTGGCTACCTGCTTATGCGAATTGCATATTAATGTTGGTTTTGTGTGTGTGTTATAGAAGCTGCTGTCAGTGTACAGCCCGTGCTGGTTGTTGTTTCCGGTCGGGTCTCGCACACGAAATTCAGACACGCGGCCGATGTTGAAGCAACAAGTGTGCCAATTTGTGTTTACTCTTTCCAGGTTACTGTATTACGTAATGATGACCTCATACTTGTTGTTACCCTTTGCTCTGTAAGTTGGAGGTTCTTTTGTTATTAATCAGGTTGCTCAATTGTCTTAGACGCTTTTGCTGTTAAGACTACTTACATTTGAATAGTTGAAACCTTATTGCTTGCTATAAACCGTGTTCCCGTATTGACGTTCGTAAGGGACCATAATTTTGCCAAGGTCAAAATTCGTTCATTCAACTTCCATCAATATTTAGGTTTTTTAAAACTTTAATTGTGAAGTTAATCATATGTAGCAGTAATACTGCTTTTATTAAAGTTATGGGCCCGAGCGGCTGTTGATCTTGGGCGCCTTCAAGAATTGTTTGCTTAATTGAGTGCTAACTTCTTAAATTTTGTTTTAGTTAGTATTAAAACTATATCACCTTTTCCTTGTGTTGGTATTATTCTGTGATTGTGTAGTTATCAGTGTTTGCATCTTACGCTTGTCAAATAACTGTCATTTTTTATTGTGTCCTCAAATTTATTGCGGCTCAGCATTCCACTCCAGCAGCCTTGTGCCCTGTTCCCTACATTATTAATGTCCTTCCTAACCTCTTGGCCAGCTTAGGAACATGTAGCAGAGAGTGCATTGCCGTCCGCGGTAATGACACACCCTATTAAAGATCCGTGTCGCCTGTTGTCATGTCCACTGGATGATCATCAACTGCGATGACTTCAGAATAAGTCTTGTCTTTGGATAAAAGTGTTATTTCTATTGGCCTAATTGCGTATTTCATTCAGCTACCTCTCGTACTATACTGTACCAGTTCGTTATACACTCCTGGAAATGGAAAAAAGAACACATTGACGCCGGTGTGTCAGACCCACCATACTTGCTCCGGACACTGCGAGAGGGCTGTACAAGCAATGATCACACGCACGGCACAGCGGACACACCAGGAACCGCGGTGTTGGCCGTCGAATGGCGCTAGCTGCGCATCATTTGTGCACCGCCGCCGTCAGTGTCAGCCAGTTTGCCGTGGCATACGGAGCTCCATCGCAGTCTTTAACACTGGTAGCATGCCGCGACAGCGTGGACGTGAACCGTATGTGCAGTTGACGGACTTTGAGCGAGGGCGTATAGTGGGCATGCGGCAGGCCGGGTGGACGTACCGCCGAATTGCTCAACACGTGGGGCGTGAGGTCTCCACAGTACATCGATGTTGTCGCCAGTGGTCGGCGGAAGGTGCACGTGCCCGTCGACCTGGGACCGGACCGCAGCTACGCACGGATGCACGCCAAGACCGTAGGATCCTACGCAGTGCCGTAGGGGACCGCACCGCCACTTCCCAGCAAATTAGGGACACTGTTGCTCCTGGGGTATCGGCGAGGACCATTCGCAACCGTCTCCATGAAGCTGGGCTACGGTCCCGCACACCGTTAGGCCGTCTTCCGCTCACGCCCCAACATCGTGCAGCCCGCCTCCAGTGGTGTCGCGACAGGCGTGAATGGAGGGACGAATGGAGACGTGTCGTCTTCAGCGATGAGAGTCGCTTCTGCCTTGGTGCCAATGAAGGTCGTATGCGTGTTTGGCGCCGTGCAGGTGAGCGCCACAATCAGGACTGCATACGACCGAGGCACACAGGGCCAACACCCGGCATCGTGGTGTGGGGAGCGATCTCCTACACTGGCCGTACACCACTGGTGATCGTCGAGGGGACACTGAATAGTGCACGGTACATCCAAACCGTCATCGAACCCATCGTTCTACCATTCCAAGACCGGCAAGGGAACTTGCTGTTCCAACAGGACAATGCACGTCCGCATGTATCCCGTGCCACCCAACGTGCTCTAGAAGGTGTAAGTCAACTACCCTGGCCAGCAAGATCTCCGGATCTGTCCCCCATTGAGCATGTTTGGGACTGGATGAAGCGTCGTCTCACGCGGTCTGCACGTCCAGCACGAACGCTGGTCCAACTGAGGCGCCAGGTGGAAATGGCATGGCAAGCCGTTCCACAGGACTACATCCAGCATCTCTACGATCGTCTCCATGGGAGAATAGCAGCCTGCATTGCTGCGAAAGGTGGATATACACTGTACTAGTGCCGACATTGTGCATGCTCTGTTGCCTGTGTCTATGTGCCTGTGGTTCTGTCAGTGTGATCATGTGATGTATCTGACCCCAGGAATGTGTCAATAAAGCTTCCCCTTCCTGGGACAATGAATTCACGGTGTTCTTATTTCAATTTCCAGGAGTGTATGTATGGTCCAAGTTTCTTCGAGCGATATTAATTAGCAGCACAAAGGTTACTTTCGTCCTTAAGTTTTGCACAGCAGTGTATTTGGACAAAACAGCGGCTCAAGGCATCATGATGTTCTCGAACACCCACCAGTTATGTAATTATTAATCTTGTCGCAGATAGTAGGGCAAGCCATGATAGTGACCGTATAGATGCTAACACCTCAGCGGACGATATGGATGAGTGGCTGTGGACACAAATAGCACTGGGTCGACAGCGATGTGCTAATGTGGCTGGAGTTGTCAATGACACGGTTGAAGCAACGGTGTACTAACATATGACATAGTGGTTAGGTGGCGCAGTAGTTTCTACTGTCATCAAAGAAATCTGATTGGCGGGTATCCAAGTGTGGAAGCCGGGAACCATAAAGGAAGTGGAGATCCATGTGCTCGAGTGCCAGCGTTTCACAGTCGAAGCCACAGTGAAAAAGGTGAAAGTAAGTCACGGACCTACTTTCACATCTTGCACAACATTTCCATCGCGAGAAAAGTCGCCCCCGTCTAGTTTCGTGATCGATCACTCCAGTTCGAAAGCCAACCGGATCGAGGCTGCAGCGGACACGTTACAACTGTTTAAGGTCAGTTCAGATGACTTCTTTAGACGCCTAATAATCAGGCACAAGTGGTGGGACTATAACCATGGCCCCAAGGCAAAGGGGCAGAGCAAGCATCTGAAACGTGTATATTCGCCATCGCCGAAGACGAAACCACAATCCTTCAAGTTTTGTCGAGTGTATTTTGTAAGGAGCAAACCGTCACAAGAGCACTCCACTGATATCACTTGAGGAGCTTACGGAAGGCAGTCAAAGCCCCCAAGCGAGTGTTTTTGTTATACGAAAATGCCGTAACATATTCTGTACAGGACACGGGCACACGTGTTGCTTCTATGGGCTGTCAAAGTTAATTTAGGCCCCTCTCCCTTACGCCCTGCCAGGTATTCACCTGACATACCACCCCTCGACTTCTTTTCTTTGCTCAGACAAGGGAACCAGTGTACGGCACGTGTCTCCAGAATTAGGACGACGTGACTTTCGTGGTGGAAACTTTCCTGAACAGGCAAAATGTGGATTTCTACAAACAATGTCTCTATCAGGTCACTCTTCATTGGGAAAATGTGCCACATTTAAAGGTTGAATATGTAGAGAATGACTGATAGCATCACAAAAATTCATCGTCGCAGTTTTATTTTGTTGAGTTGTTGCTAAAACTTTATGACTTCCTTTCGCACGAGCCTTGTTAAGGAAATTAAGAATTTTTTAGTAAGGGTCTTCATTTACATTCGATTTAATATCCACGTAATGACTCTTTTACAGAAGGTCAACGTCCTTACAACCACCGAACGGAGAGACAGATACTATCTTTTTCTTGGTTTTAGTGATACGGAATCGTCTTCGTAAGCTGCAGCTAGTGAGAGAGAGGGAGAGAGAGAGAGAGAGAGAGAGAGAAAGAGAGAGAGAGAGAGAGAGAGAGAGAGAGAGAGAGAGAGAGAGAGGAGTAAATGGAGGAGAAGAAGGGACACGTGGGAAGGCGATGCAGGGTGACGTGTGCTTGTGCGTGTATGTGTGCGACTGTGTGAAGTGTGATACTAATCTGTGCTGCCACCGACTGCCACGTACTTCATATCAGCGACCTCAGTAGTCATTAGACAACGTAAGAGAGCACAATAGGGCGCTCCGTGGAACTCACGGACTCCCAACGTGGTCAGGAGATTGGGTGTCACTTGTGTCATCCATCTGTATGCGAGATTTCCACACTCCTAAACATCCCTAGGTCCACTGTTTCCGATGTGATAGTGAAATGGAAGCATGAAGGGACACGTACAGCACAAAAGCGTACAGGCCGACCTCGTCTGTTGACTGACAGAGACCGCCGACAGTTGAAGAGGGTCGTAATGTGCAATAGGCAGACATCTATCCAGACCGTCACACAGGAATTTCAAACTGCATCAGGATCCACTGCAACTACTATGACAGTTATCCGGAGGTGAGAAAACTTGAATTTCATGGCCGAGCGGCTGCTCATAAGCACAGATCACGCCGATAAATGCCAAACGACGCCTCACTTGGTGTAAGGAGCGTAAACATTAGACAATTGAATAGTAGGAAAACGTTGTGTGGAGTGAAGAATCACGGTACACAATGTGGCGATCCGATGGTAGGACGTGGGTGTTGCGAATGCCGATGAACATCATCTGCGAGCGTGTGTACTGCCAACTGTAAAATTCGGAGGCGGTGGTGTTATGATGTGGTCGTGGTTTTCATGGAGGGGGCTTGCCCCCTTTGTTGTTTTGCGTAGCGCATCGCAGCACAGGCCTACATTGATGTTTTAAGCACCATCTTGCTTCCCACTGTTGAAGAGAAACTCGGGGATAGCGATTCCATCTTTCAAACGATCGAGCACCTTTTCATAATGCATCGCCCTTTGGAGGAGTGGTTCACGACAATAACATCCCTGTAATGGACTGACTTACACAGAGTCCTGACCTGAATCCTGCAGAGCACCTTTGGGATGGTTTGGAAAGCCGACTTCGTGCCTCGTGATGACTGGGTGTTGTGTGATGTCCTTAGGTTAGTTAGGTTTAAGTATTTCTAAGTTCTAGGGGACAGATGACCATAGATGTTAAGTCCCATAGTGGTCAGAGCCATTTGAAACATTTGAACCGACTTCGTGCCAGGCCTCACCGACCGGCATCGATTGCTCTCCTCGGTGCAGCACTCGGTGAAGAATGGGCTGCCATTCCCTAAGAAACCTTCCAGCATCTGATTGAACGTATGCCTGCGAGAGTGGCAGCTGCCGTCAAGGCTAACGGTGGGCCAACGCCACATTGAATTCCAGCATTACCGATGGACGGCGCCACGGAATTTGAGCAAAGTGTCCGGGTACTTTTGATCACGTAGTGTATATGTCACGTAACAGTCTGCCATTATGTTCTCATGTTGGCAACGATGCATGCATTTGATTGCTTATTGTTGTATGCCTCTTAGATAGGAACGTTTTATTGTTGATGCAGTATTTAGGCGGGACTGTACCAGCAGTATGAAGGAAGAGGTCAATGTCTGGTGCTTCAACTACTGAAGATTTTTTCTGAACAGGGTTATATTTTATAATTTTCTGTCGAAATTTATCTTGCAATGTTTACAACGTTTGCTTAATGATGACGTTAAGATGCTGAAATTTGTGATATATCAGGTTACCCTTCATTCAGAGGCTGTTGGACGCAACGACCGTTATTTTTGATTTGTAAATAATAGATTTCAGCTATCAGTTGTCCTTTGGAATTTTTTTGGCACATCTAGATTTCAGCTAGGAACTAGCTATTCTCAATGCACTATCATTTTTGGTCAATTCATGTAATGCCTCTTGGTCGGGCTTTGTTCACAGTTCATTCATTGCATTGCGAATGGCTAGTTCGTAGCTCAAATCTAGATCTACCAATAAAAATTCCAAAGGACGACTGATAGCTGAAATCTATTATTTACAAATTTATGATATAGTTTACCTACATAACACAATTCACTATTATGGTTTCTAATCCTGTTTATAAATGTGCTACAAATTAGTTACACTAGCAGAACGTTCAATATAATGATTCCTTCTTATTCAGGGGCGTGACTGTGCACTAACTACTGGCTATTCTTGAGGCTTGGGAAGAAGTTGCAACAGATCTACTTATTGAGCCTCCTGAAACTAATACGGAAACTGGTGGAGATTCTGGTGTAGCAGATCAGGGTAGAAAGAGCTAATCTTGGACCACTGCAACTTCTGGGTGGCGCAGAAAACGGCAGAGTAACTCCAAGAAAAATGTGCTGTAAATGTGATATTTGTTTGTGGATAGAGTGTTTAGTACCACATCACATAAAGTGGGTATTGTTGCGTAAAAATACTATAAATGACAAATGCTGCGTTATTTTATTGGCTGTCATGTATTTCATTTATTTTTGTGTTTCACCTAGCGTGACGTACCGGTTTTAACAAAAAGGTACAGCCAGACATTCAGGAAGAAAATATGTTATATGAACATGGGTACAGAACCGCATTAGAGGTCAATTCCTACAGCTCTGAGCAAATTAATTATGGGAAACGCACTAGAAAAGAGCACATCAGCAAAGTAGGAAAACAAATGGTTCAAAAATGAAATGTTCGAAATACCGTCCGTTAGCAAGGACGCATGCATCAACTCGTCATCACATTGAATCCCTGATGCTCTGACATATGACTGTGTATTGTTTCACAGCCTTCTGAAATAAGGGCACAGAGACTTTGTTGAACTTGTACCGGCGTGCTGTACACAATAGCTTTCAAATTCCCCACAAATTAAATTCTGGCGGGTCTAGGTCAGAAGAGCACGGAGTCCAAGGAATTCGTCCACCTGTACCTACACATCTACTAAGCAATCTTGTTTTTTATATGCTTAGAAACCGTAACACTAAAATGAGGAAGTGATCTATTGTGCTTGACGTACATGTCTTGTCCCACTCGTAAAGGTACATCTTCTACCAAATGGTGGATTATGGCAGGTTTCTCTGTTGAGCCTGGGTGGAAGAACATGAAGTCCTAAGAAACAGTCACCAAGAACGTCGGCCCAAACGTTGACAGAAAATCTTTTTCGATGACGTGACTGCACAATTTCGTGAGGATTCCGGACGGTACACAATAAGGAATACGCGTGGACCCAAACCTGAACCCTGTGGGACTCCCTACGTGATTTCTGTTTTGTCACTAAAATTTTTTCTGCTTCCAAGATTGTCTGAGTTATTCACCACAACTTTTTGCATTATGTTTGGTAAGTTTTATTGAAACCAGCTATGTTCCCCACGATTAATGTGAATATGAAGAGTAGTATAAAATTAGCTCTAACAGGGAAATAAAACATTTGCAGACCAATGTCCACAGAACACGTTTTATTTCTCTACCTGTGAGTAATGTTTCTTAAAAGTTTGGCCATGCCTTTTTTTACACCCAGCGTATGTTCCACGCTATGTTGTTTAAATTATTAATTATTTTCGTAGTTCTGCTAGCGGTAGTACGTTCCGTTTATGGCAATAAATATACAAGTATGTAATTTATAAAATTCAGAAGTGAAAAATCAATTGAGGCAGAAGGGGGCTAAAGTCAAGGGGGTATCAACAAATGAAAAAAGATTTACAATAGCTGGATCGCTGTGTACATCTCTAATGAAATCCTTCCTTTCCCTGAAAACTTTGAACTATTACCAGCCTCCAAAGTCAAGTAAACTTAAGACACCTGGTCGAGTTTATTTTGTACTGACCCCATGTTGTAAATTAGACAATGGTGAGACATTGCATTTACACAAGATGTTTCTCTTGCTAATGCTGTGAGTGCTGTATAAGAGTACGTTCATCACCACTTTCATTTCAGTCAGGTAATAACTTTAACAGCACCACCACTAACAACTCTTGTCTCACCGTAACGTTTGTATGTCATTATGAGGTTTTCCTTGCGGAGAGAGCATACCAGAAGTAGTCAGAATGTTTAAATTGTCATTTCGAGAAAACGAAATTTTTTGTTTGTCTACAGGTACGTGTCTCCACTCCTGGAACACAATAAAATCCCTATGCCGCAGTACTGTAGCTCGCCACAAGTGTTTACAAATCAAGACGGCTCAGCCCAGCGGTAGATAATGGAAAATTTGTGGCTATACCGAGCAAACACACTTTGACGAACCTACCTGAATCGAAGGTGACCTCGCTGATCATGATCCACCGATTGGCGAAGTGCAGCCGCAGCTTGACGAAGCGGCCGACGCGGTGGTGAAGCTTGATGGAGATATTGCGCGAGTTCTCGAAGATGCAGTCCTCGATGTAGGTGTACGTGATGGGCTCCCCGTCGTAGTGCTTGCCGCCCACGCTGAACAGAACGTTCGCCTCCGAAAACACCTGAAAGGAAACCAGTCGAATATTATATATTTTAATAATACCGTTGGAAACAAGGGCAGGTCTTTCCGTATCTGTCAAGGCAGTCGTTGTTTCGTAGATCTCACTTAAACGCAAAAGTCCTTTCCGAAATTCAAAAGTGAGTTAATGAGTCAATCTTACGTTCACTTCCCCTTCTTATGATACTGTCGCCGACGACATTATCGTTTTTCACGTCCCACTAACATGAATTTAAAGATTTTTCTGTGGTTATCTTCAAGCAGCTCTTACAGAAAATATTATTTTGACTGCCGGCCAGAGTGGCCGAGCGGTTCTAGGCGCTATGGTCTGGAGCCGCGTGACCGCTGCGGTCGCAGGTTCGAATCCTACCTCGCGCATGGATGTGTGTGATGTCCTTAGGTTAGTTAGGTTTAAGTACTTCTAAGTTCTAGGGGACTGATGACGTCAGAAGTTAAGCCCCATGGTGTTGAGAGCCAGCCAGTATTTTGACGTTTTTGTCCTGGGTGGGCTGCAACCTCTTATGTCATATATATGGAAAACACATCTTTCAATCTATCTTCCTCTCTTTCCCATTTTCCGCTGCGGTTTACACTACACTCAATATCTTTAAAGACACTATGCTTCATGCTCAAATTCTTCCTCGTGTTGACCCAACAGACAAGGGTTTCACCTGGCTAAAGAACAACGTTCGACTGCCCACGGTTCGTCTCGGTAGGTTATGCGTCCTTCAGAAACCCGTTCCCTCTACAATATGAGGCTCCAGAAGTTAATTACCACTATGCGTCGTGCTTCACCGATGAGGATTTTCGTTGCAGGTAAATGACTAACCAGGAATACCTAGAGGATAATTGCAAGACTGTAGAAGCAGGCATGATGAGGGGGAAAATGTCGCTTATAGGGAAATGAAAGACATCTTTGGACAAAAGAGAAGCAGTTGCATGAAAATTAAGAGCTCAGATGGCAAACGGCTACTAAGAACAGCAGAGAAAGCTGAAAGGAATGAATATAATTTCTATGCAGGGCAAATGAACTTCAAGACAATATCTTAGAAAAAGATGAAAATTATATGAAGATGACAAGAAAGATATCATACTGGGAGGAGAATCTGAAAGAGTATTGCAAGACATAAGTCGAATCAAGGTGCCTGGAGTGCATTAAACTTCCTCAGAATTACTGAGAATCCTGATAAAGGCAGAAAATGCCACATTATTCCACCTGATGTAGAAATTAAACGAGACAGGCGAAATACTCTCCGATGTCAAGAAGAATGCAATAATTACAATTAGAAAGACGGCAGGTACTGACCGGTGTGAGTATTTCCCAAGTATCGGTTTCATAAGTCATAGGTTTGGGAAATCATGACAATCATTTACAGAGAATAAATTATCTGTTTGGGCTCCGAGGAAATGTAGGAACACGCAAGGCAGTACGGACCGTACGACGTGTGGTAGAAAATAGAAGAAAGGCAAACCAACGTTTATAGATTCGTAGACTTAGAGAAATTATGGAAAGTTTTCGGCACTGTTAACTACGCTACACTCTTCACAGTTCTTAAGCTGGCACATATAGGGTACAGAGAATGAAAGATTAACTGCAACTTGTACAGAAAGAGAACTGCAGATATAGGAGTCGAAGAGCGGGCAAGGAAAGCTGTGGTTGAGAGCGAGTAGTAGTCTATCCGCTATGTTATTTCCTTTGGACATTGAGAAAGTAGCAACTGAAACCTATGAGAAACTTGGAAGAGGAAAGAAATTCAGGGAGTTCAAATAAAAACTTTAAGGTTTGCTGATGACATTGCTATTCTGTCAGAGATGGCAAAAGGTCTTGGTAGATATATTGAACGGAATGGATAATGTCTCGGAAGGAGGTTATAAGATGTACTTCAATAAAAGTAAAACAGAGGTGAAATACTGGTGGAATTAAGTCAGACGGTACTCAAGGATTTAGGTTAGAAAATGAAATACTAAAAGGAATAGATTAGTTCTGTTTTAGCAAAATAACTAACGATGACAGAAATAGAGGAATATAAACTGCAGACTGGCAATAGCAAGAAAAGCATTTCTGAAAATGAGTAACTTATTTACATCTAATGTAAATTGAAATGTTGAGAAGTACTGTTTGAAGACATTAGTATGGAGTGTAACATTACACGGAAGTGATACGTGGACAGTGAGTTGAGACAAGAGAATAGAAGCTTATAAAATGGTTACTACAGAATAATGCTGAAGGTAAAATGGGTAGACAGAAAAAAGAATGAGTAGATGGTGAATGTAAAAGGTGAAAGAAGAAATTTGTGGAACGATTTGACAACAATATGTTATCTTTTGATAGGAAACATTCCCAGATACGAAAAATGGCGCCGGGAGAAAGTGTGGGGAGTAACAACTGTATAGAGAGACCAAGGGGTGAATACAGTAAGCAGGTTAAAACCGATGTGCGTTGCAATAGTTACGCAGAGACGAAAAGGCTTGCGCAGAATAGACAAACGTTGAGACTTGCATCAAACCAGTCTTCGGACTCTATACAACAACAACATGTAACATAACTAGTTGCAAGAGGTATTATATCTTCAGAATGTATGCATACGAGGGGCATTTGAAAAGTCCGTGCAAAAACAAAAACTACTTATGTGCTTGGGGTAAACCTTTTTTTATTTTTCGACATAGTCTCCTTTTAGACTTATACACTTCGTCAACGCTGTTCTAATTTCTTGATCCCTTCCGAATAATAGGAACTGTCGAACTCTGCCAAATAGCTATTAGTTGCTGCAAGCACCTCCTCGTTAGAGTAAAATCTTTGTCGCGCCATCCATTTCTTCAAATTGGGGAACAAACAGTACTCCGTGGAAGCCAAGTCTACAGAAATGGGGGGATGTGAAACGAGTTTTTCTTGCAGCTCGAATTTCAATCGGTCCAATAATGTTGAATAATGTGCACCTGTAATAGTTTTACCCTTTTCCAGATAGCTGATGAGGATTATCCCTTGCGAATCCCAAAAGACATTCGCCATAATCTTTCCCGTCGAAGGAATGGTCTTCGTCTTTTTTGGTGCAGATTCTCCCCCGGTAACCCATTGTTTAGATTGTTGTTTGGTCTCAGGAGTGTAGTAATGTATCCATGTTTCACGCACAGTGACGAAGCGACTGTCCTGCAGATACTTCCTGAACAGCTGAAAACCATTCTTGCAACACTTCACACGATTCAGTTTTTGGTCAAACGTGAGGAATCGCGGAACCCTTCTTGCGGATAGCTTTCTCATGTCCAAATGTTTATGGAAAATATCATGTACCTGTTCATTCGATATGCCCACAGCACAAGCAATCTCACGTACCTTAACTCTTCTATCATCCATCACCATATCATGGATTTATCAATGATTTCTGGAGTCGTAACCTGCACAGGGCGTCCAGAACGTTCAACATCACTTGTGCCCATATGGCCAATCCGAAAATTTTGAAACCATTTATAAACTGCCATAATCGAAGATGCAGTGTTACCATAATGTTTATCAAGCTTCTCTTTAGTCTCCTGAGGCGTTTTGCCTTTCATACAAAGCACTCCGTCTTCAGGCCACAAATGGCCCATCGGGACCATCCGACCGCCGTGTCATCCTCAACTGAGGATGCGGATAGGAGGGGCGTGTGGTCAGCACACCGCTCTTCCGGTCTTTATGGTGGTTTTCTTTGACCGGATCCGCTACTATTCGGTCGAGTAGCTCCTCAATTGGCATCACGAGGCTGAGTGCACCCCGAAAAATGGCAACAGTGCATGGCGGCCTGGATGGTCACCCATCCAAGTGCAAGCCACGCCCGACAGCGCTTAACTTCAGTGATCTTACGGGAACCGGTGTATCCACTGCGGCAAGGCCGTTGCCTTTGCCATTCATAAAGTAGTGTTTAATCACCACACGAAATTCTTTTTCGTCCTTTTTTTGACAATCACTCGACTTTTTGATTCACACGAATGCCAAACACAAAGAAGTAAACCAATATGGCTGAAACTTGGTGCGCGCTCTTCCCGAAGATACTACTAATTAAACACGACCTCGATACGCGCTGGTGGTGCCATCTCTCGGACTTTGCACGGGCTTTTCAAACGACCCTCGTACTTCACTGACTTGCTGCTACAATACCAGAAATCGAAACGTTGCAGCTTCCATGTCCTGGTTGGAGTCCCTGCTGTTCTTCTTTGCGTTATTACTGCTTTCTCGACTTAAGTGGCGACGACAGGCGAGGAGGCACTTTTAATGGCGTTGGCGGGACGCGTCGGCGCGCTGTAGGCGGTCGTAAACATAGGATCGGTGTCGCGGGGCGTCGCTTGGCGGCGTCGCATGCCGGTCACGTCACGTATTGTGCGCGCTCAGACTGCTGACGCTGCCGGAAGCTGCGCGGGTAGCGGTTCCGGCCTCCCCACACCACCCCACAAAGGTGCCGCCTCTCCCCAGCATCCCGAAACAGTGGCATTAATCTTAACAAAACGGCCCGCTGGAACAAGTGCCACGCAGCTTCAATACCCATTGTATTTGGGATACATTAGCATTTCTCATATCAGAAAACACACTGGCGGAGAGTAAAATCAGAATATTGTCTTATGGTTTCCCAGTCAACTCAGAAATTATACAAATGATGTACTTCAAACGTTTCCTTTTACTCAAGAAAAGCTCAAGTGATTATCAGGTACGGTTGGATGAACCAATCCTGAAACACCCTTATTGGTATGGTCCCCAATGCCGGAAACGGAAGCTCTGACATCTTGGAATTACATTATTACACAGCTTCTCGACTTGTTCGTGTAGCTCTATAAGACACACGAGGCGTGTTTTTTAAGTAAGTACTGTTTTGAAAATAAAAAAAAGACGTGCTAAGATGCCTCAATAACTTTATTTTTACATGAAAGCCTGTACCTTAATCTACTTTTCTACATAATTTCTGTCAATATTGAGGCACTTGTCATAACGTTGTACCAGTTTTTGAATACCCTCCTCATGGAAGTCTGCCACCTGACTTGTTAACCACTGCATCACCACTGTTTTGTCTTCGTCATCGTCTTGAAGACGCTGACCGCCGAGGTGTTTCTTCAAGTGCAGGAACAGATGGTAGTCACTGGGTACAAGATCGGGGCTGTACGGAGGACGATCTAGAGTTTCCCATCGAAAAGATGTGATGAGATCTTTGGTCTGATTCGCCACATGCGGACGGGCATTGTCTTGCAGCAAAACAATGCCCTAGCTCAACTTCCATGGACTGTTGCTTTGATTCTGGTGTGACGTAGGCGACCCTTGTTTCATCGCCTGTAACAATTTCGCTTAAGAAAGCATCACCGTCGTTGTGGTACAGCTCAAGGAAAGTGTGGTGTCACCGCCAGACACCACCCTTGCTAGGTGGTAGCCTTTTAAATCGGCCGCGGTCCGCTAGTATACATTGGACCCGCGTGTCGCCACTATCAGTAATTGCAGACCGAGCGCCGCCACACGGCAGGTCTAGAGAGACTTACTAGCACTCGCCCCAGTTGTACAGCCGACGTTGCTATGAAAGGTTCACTGAGAATTACGCTCTCATTCGCCGAGACGATAGTTAGCATAGCCTTCAGCTAAGTCAATTGCTACGACCTAGCAAGGCGCCATTTATCCTTTGCTATGTATCTAATGAAGCATGTACAGTAACAAGACCAATGTTCACCAATTGTGGATTAAAGTTAAGTATTCCAGCAACTACGTACTTTTCTTTATAGCATTCATTACGTATCCTGTTTCAGACCTCACGCCAGCCTGCGTGAGCTTATAGCGTGCATTTCGGCTTCCTCAAAAAACACGGTGTTGGCACTTCTGCCGACATTTCAGAAAGTCAATGCACTGTCTAAACGTTTGGTTTTGTGGATATCCGTCAACATTTTCGGTACCCAACGTGCGCACAATTTTCGGTAATTCAAGTGCTCGGGCACAATGCCATACAAAACACTACGAGACACATCAGGAAAGTCATCCCGCAAGGAGGAAATCGTAAAGCGTCTGTTTTCTGTCACATTATTGTCCACTGCCGTTACCAAACTTTCATTAACGACCGAAAGACGCCCACTCCGTCGTTCACCACGCACATTTGTGCGGCCATCTTTAAATGCTCTCACCCACTTTCTTACCATTCCATCGCTCATAATGTTTTCTCCCAAACTGCACAGATCTCACGATGAGTATCGATCGCTTTTAGGCCTTTAGCACTAAGAAATCTTGCAACAGGCCGTACTTCACAGTCGGTGGGACTCACGATTATCGGAGCATCTTACTCAGTACACAACGTAAGCAAGGAATAATCAGACTGTAATGGCGTCAGTGCGCATATTAAGGTACAGGCTTTCATGTACAAATAAAATTATTGGGATATCTTAGCACGCCTTCTTTTAATTCCAAAACGGTACTTACTTAAAAAACACGTCTCTTAAATGGACTTGTCCCGCGATTCACTAGCCAAATCATGCCCCACACGTGCTTCGTCGGAGACAAGCCAGGCACTCGTGCCGGTCCTGAAAGTATCTGCACGTTTTGTAGAGCTCGAATGATGTCTGGGCGACCATCTTCTCGTGAAACAGAACATCAGTTTATGATATTTCCTGTACCTACTGTCCCTTTCATTCATACCATATCTAACATGAACTGCTAATATTATTCTCACAGTAAATAATTCTTGGCGTAAACCACCGATCGTCAAAGCCACTAATTTACTCGTCCTCCACTAATGATAGCCAAGAGCACGCTGTATATTTATAACGGTCAGTCAAATAAGAACGAGAAAGATCGAAAATTACAAAGTGAACTATTATTTCATAGATAATAACTTTAATACGTGTATCCGACTGTGAGAGAAGATGGGAAATGTCTTTACGGAATAAGGTTTGCAGTTACCTGTGAAACCATTGCGCCTAGGTGTGCACGCCTTCATCCGAATCAAGTCGACGACAACGGATTCCTTTCTTCAGGTCTCCAAAAATATGGAAACTGCATTGGTAGAGATTGGGACTCTATGGAGGAGCAGTCCATATTAGATATGGCAAGAATAAAACGGACAATAGGCACAGGCAATATCATGTACTGTTTCAACAGAAAATGGTTGTCCAGACATCATGCGAGCTCTACAGGATGTGCAGATACTTCCCAGCGAAATATCTGGAGCGTAGTCGTAACAGTCTGGCAACATGTGGGTGGGCATTACGCTGCAACAGAATAATGCCGTCTGTCGACATTCAAGGGCGTTTGCACGTGATAGTGCGCTTCAATTGATGCAGCGTCCAAGTACCGCTGCTCTTCAATTGTGGCGCACTGTTCCAGAAAGTCAAAGAGGAATGAGCCCTTGAAGTCAAAGGAAAACGTCATCAAGACTTTCCGAGAGCTGGCGTGCTTGTTGTTTTGACCACGTTTTAGCAATTTCGCTGGGAAGCCCTTGTACATCCTCCATATAGTCCCGATATCTGCCACTGCGATTTCCTCATTTTTGAAGTTATGAAAAAAGACATTCGTGGCCTTCGATTTCATTGAAAGAGGTGCACACCTGGGTACAGTTATTCTTCGACAAGCAAGCGCAAAAGTTTTTCCACGAAGGCGTTAACAGCCAACATGGATGAATCTATGAACAGTTATGACGGATACTTTTGATGTAATAAATAGTTTACTTACTTTTTCCTCCTGTCTCGTTTTCATTTCATTATACCTCTTTCATACAGTTCAGCGTGAGATTCATAGTCCTGTAACCTATAACTGCTGTCAAATGAATGACTTCGGCTGCTAAATGGAGTGCATAACACATTTTCTGGTCACTTTTTTATTCTGCCTGGCATCCGGTATTGATGTTAGTTGCAAAGCTGAAATGACATACGAGTTTCTTTGCCTGACTTGTTGTAGACTGAACCGCGTAATGTTGAACATTTCAATTACATTGCATCCGACTCCGAGGCCGACCACTACTCAACTCTACATCTACATCTACATCTACATCCATACTCCGCAAGCCACCTGACGGTGTGTGGCGGAGGGTACCTTGAGTACCTCTATCGGTTCTCTCTTCTATTCCAGTCTCGTATTGTTCGTGGAAAGAAGGATTGTCGGTATGCCTCTGTGTGGGCTCTAATCTCTCTGATTTTATCCTCATGGTCTCTTCGCGAGATATACGTAGGAGGGAGCAATGTACTGCTTGATTCCTCGGTGAAGGTATGTTCCCGAAACTTTGACAAAAGCCCATACGGAACTGAGCGTCTCTCCCGCAGAGTCTTCCACTGGAGTTTATCTATCATCTCCCTAACGCTTTCGTGATTACTAAATGATCCTGTAACGAAGCTCGCTGCTCTCCGTTGGATCTTCCCTATCTCTTTTATCAACCCTATCTGGTACGGATCCCACACTGCTGAACAGTATTCAAGCAGTGGGCGAACAATCGCACTGTAACCTACTTCCTCTGTTTACGGATTGCATTTCATTAGGATTCGTCCAATGAATCTCAGTCTGGCATCTGCTTTACCAACGATCAGCTTTAGATAATCATTCCATTTTAAATCACTCGTAATGCCTACTCCCAGATAATTTATGGAATTAACTGCTTCCAGTTGCTGACCTGCTATATTGTAGCTAAATAATATGGGATCTTTCTTTCTATGTATTCGCAGCACATTACAATTGTCTACATTGAGATTCAATTGCCATTCTCTGCACCATGCGTCAATTCGCTGCAGATCCTCCTGCATTTCAGTACAATTTTCCATTGTTAAAACCTCTCGATATACCACAGCATCATCCGCAAAAAGCCTCAGTGAACTTCCGATGTCATACACCAGGTCATTTATGTATATTGTGAATAGCAACGGTCCTACGACACTCCCCTGCGGCACAACTGAAATCACTCTTACTTCGGAAGACTTCTCTCCATTGAGAATGACATGCTGAGTTCTGTTATCTAGGAACTCTTCAATCCAATCACACGATTGGTCTGATAGTCCATATGCTCTCACTTTGTTCATTAAACGACTGTGGGGAACTGTATCAAACGCCTTGCGGAAGTCAAGAAACACGGCATCTACCTGTGAACCCGTGTCTATGGCCCTCTGAGTCTCGTGGACGAAAAGCGCGAGCTGGGTTTCACACGACCGTCTTTTTCGAAACCCATGCTGATTTCTACAGAGTAGAGATCTAGTCTCCAGAAAAGTCATTATACTAGAACATAATACGGCTTCCAAAATTCTACAACTGATCGCTATATATCTATAGGTCTATAGTTCTGCACATCTGTTCGCCGTCCCTTCTTGAAAACGGGGATGACCTGTGCCCTTTTCCAATCCTTTGGAACGCTACGCTCTTCTAGAGACCCACGGTACACCGCTGCAAGAAGGGGGGCAAGTTCCTTCACGTGCCCTGTGTAAAATCGAACTGGTATCCCATCAGGTCCAGCGGCCTTTCCTCTTTTGAGCGAGTTTAATTGTTTTTCTATCCCTCTGTCGCCTATTTCGATATCTACCATTTTGTCACCTGTGCGACAATCTAGAGAAGCAACTACAGTGCAGCCTTCCTCTGTGAAACAGCTTTGGAAAAAGACATTTAGTATTTCGGCCTTTAGTCTGTCATCCTCTGTTTCAGTACCAGTTTGGTCACAGAGTGTCTGGACATTTTGTTTAGATCCACCTACCGCTCTGACATAAGACCAAAATTTCTTAGGATTTTCTGCCAAGTCAGAACATAGGACTTTACGTTCGAATTCATTGAACGCCTCGCGCATGACCCTCCCCACATTACATATCGCTTCGGGTAATTTTTGTTTGTCTGCAAGGCGTTGGCTATGTTTATGTTTGCTGTGAAGTTCCCTTTGCTTCCGCAGCAGATTTACAACGCAGCTGTTGTACCACGGTGGCTCTTTTCATCTCTTACGATCTTGCTTGGCACATACTCATCTAACGCATATTGTACGATGGTTTTGAACTTTGTCCACTGATCCTCAACACTATCTGTACTTGAGACAAAACTTTTGTGTTGAGTCGTCAGGTACTCTGAAATCTGCTTTTTGTCACTTTTGCTAGACAGAAAAATCTTCCTACCATTTTTAATATTTGTATTTACGGCTGAAATCATCGATGCAGTAACCGCTTTCCGATCGCTGATTCCCTGTTCTGCGTTAACTGTTTCAAATAGTTCCGGTCTTTTTGTCACCAGAAGGTCTAATACGTTATCGCAACGAGTCGGTTCTCTGTTTAATTGCTCAAGGTAGTTTTCAGACAAAGCACTTAAAAAAATTTCACTGGATTCTTTGTCCCTGCCACCAGTTATGAACGTTTGTGTCTCCCAGTCTATACCCGGCAAATTAAAATCTCCACCCAGAACTATAACATGGTGGGGAAATCTACTCGAAATATTTTCCAAATTATTCTTCAGGTGCTCAGCCACAACAGCTGCTGAGCCAGGGGGCCTATAGAGACATCCAATTACCATGTCTGAGCCTGCTTTAACCGTGACCTTCACCCAAATTGTTTCACATTTCGGATCTCCGTCAATTTTCTTCGATACTATTGCACTTCTAATCGCTATAAACACGCCTCCCCCTTCACTGTCCAGCCTGTCTCTGTGGTATACATTCCAATCTGAGTTTAGGATTTCATTACTGCTTACATCTGGTTTCAGCCAACTTTCTGTCCCTAGTACTATGTGGGCATTGTGACCGTTTATTAATGAGAGCAGTTCTGGGACCTTTCTATAGACGCTCCTCCAGTTTACTATTAGCACATTAATATTGTTATTTCCTGTTGCATTTTGCCTACTCCTACCTTGCCGCGTCTCAGGAGGCATCTTGTCGGGCCTAGGGAGGGAATTCTCTAACCTAAAAAAACCCCATGTGCACTCCACACGTACTCCGCTACCTTTGTAGCCGCTTCCGGCGTGTAGTGCACGCCTGACCTATTCAGGGGGACCCTGCATTTCTCCACCCGATAGCGGAGGTCGAGAAATTTGCACCCCAGATCTCCGCAGAATCGTCTGAGCCTCTGGTTTAAGCCTTCTACTTGGCTCCAAACCAGAGGACCGCGATCGGTTCTGGGAACGATACTACAAATAGTTAGCTCAGATTCCACCCCGCGAGCGAGGCTTTCCGCCTTCACCAACTCCGCCAACCGCCTGTACGAACTGAGGATGACCTCTCAACCCAGACGGCAGGAGTCACTGGTGCCGACATGCGCAACAATTTGCAGTCGGGTGCACCCAGTACGTCTGCTACCTACGGAGGCCAGAGATCGACTCAATGTAAGATCAGTTCCGTTATGACTTGTTACTGATCTTCGTACGTCTGCGTCAACTAATGCAGGTGATCGCGTTACAATGCAATCTCCAAGTATTACCTTAAAGTTGCGCTTATTACTGATTTCTATATCACTGATATTGAGGCTTTTCTTCTGCGTCTTAGTTTCTTAGCTATTAACTACTTTTAACAGAATTATGTTATGTAGTTATATGTTTGAAGGTTGCAGTGACTGCAGCGCTATGACCAGCCAATGCTTCTCTCGATGTACTTCCGTACGCGGCAGCCTGTAGCTACAGCAGTTGTGATGTAGATCTGTCTGCTACCTAGCAAGCCACATGACACAGGCAGATCGTCTTGTACGAGATTTTCAAATGGTTCGTTCGTTTACGCAAAAGGCGACTGGTCCAATGCAAAAGACTTTAACAAAAATAATCGGATATGAAAGTGTTGGTTCTGACCAAAACGTGAGAAGTTTCCTGGCGCAAGAATGTCAGTGAAGCGCCAAAGAAACTGGTATAGGCATGTGTATTCAAATACAGAGATAAGTTAACAGGCAGAATACGGCGCTGCGGTCGGTAAGGCCTATACAAAACAACGAGTGTCTGGCGCGATTGTTAAATCGGTTACTGTTTCTACAATGGCAGATTATGAAGATTTTGAGTCAGTTTGAACGAGGCGTTATATTCGGCGCACGGGCGATGGGACACAGCATCTCCGAGGTAGCGATGAAGTGCGGATTTTCCCATACTACCATTTCAAGACAGTGCCATCACCATCAGGAATCCGGTAAGACATCATATCTCCGACATCGCTGCGTCCAGAAAAAGATCGTGCAAGATCGGGACCAAGGACGACTGAAGAGAATAAAAAAAAATGGGTCTGGGCACCATGGGACTTAACATCTAAGGTCATCAGTCCCCAAGAACTTACAGCTACTTAAACCTAACTAACGCAAGGACATCACACACATCCATTCCCGAGGCAGGATTCGAACCTGCGACCGTATCGGTCACGCGGTTCCAGGCTGAAGCGCCTAGAACAGCTCGGCCACAACTGCCGGCCTGAAGAGAATCGTTTAACGTGACACAACTGCAACCCTTCCGCAAAATTGGTGCGAATTTCAATGCTGGGCCACCAGCAAGTGTCAGCGTGCGAACCATTTAACCAAACAGCATCGATACCGGCTTTCGGAACCGAAGGCTCACTCCTGTACCCCTGATGATTGCACGACACAAAGCTTTAATCCTCGCTTAGGCCCTTCACCACCGAAATTGGACTGTTTATGACGGGAGCATGTTGCCTAGTCGGACGAGTCTCGTTTCAAACGCTATCGAGCGGATGGACGTCAACGGGTATGGAGATAACGTCATGAACCCATGGCCTCTGCATGCCAGCCGGGGAGTGTTCAAGCTGGTGGAGGCTGTGTAATGGTGTGGGGCGTGCGCAGTTGGAGTGACTCCTGACACGTCTAGATACGATTCTGATAGGTGTCACGTACGTAAGCTTCCTGTCTGATCACCTGTATCCATTCATGTCCATTGTGCATTTTGACGGACTTGGGCAATATCAGCAGGACAATGAGACACCGCACACATCCAGAATTGCTACACAGTGGCTTCAGGAACATTCTTCTGAGTTTAAACACTTTCGCTGGCAACCAAACTTCCCATAAATGAACCTTATTGACCATATCTGGGACGCCTTTCAATTTGCTGTACAGAAGAGATCACTTACGGATTTATAGACATCCCTGCTGGATTCATGGTGTCAGTTCCCTTCAGCACTACTTCAGACATTAGTCAAGTCGATGACACGTCGTGTTGCGGCACTTCTGCGTGCTCGCGGAGACCCTACACTATATTAGGCAGAAGTATCAATTTCCTGGCTGTTCAATGTTGGTACCGAGGATTGGTCAGTGTTACCACCACAAAAACGAAAGGTATCTGAGAGTTACACCTTATGGAATATCGTCTCAAGTTATGTGATTGGATTCGTGATTTCCTGTGAGAGAGGTCAAAGTTCGCAGTAACTGACAGAAAGTAGTCGAGTGAAACAGGTAGTGTTAGAGGCCCTCCATTGTTTCTTATGTACATAAACGATTTAGGTGACAATCTGAGCAGCCGTCTTTAGGTTGTCTGCAGATGACGCAGTCGTTTAGCGTCTAGTAAGGACATTAGAACATCAAAACCAATTGCAAAACTATTTAGAAAATGTATCTGTATGGTGCATAAATTGGCAGTTGACCCTCAATAATGAAAAGTGTGAGGTCATCCATATGAGTGAATCGGTTACACGACAGATCAGTCGAATATAAAGGCCGCAAATTCCACTAAACACCTAGGAATTACAATTGCGGACAACATGAATTGGAAAAATGTATAGAAAATGTTGCGGGGAAGGCGAACCAAAGACTGCGTTTTATTGGCAGAACACTTAGAAGATGCAGCAGACCTACTAAGGAGACTGCCTACACTACGCTTGTATGTCCTCTATTGTACTGCTGCCCTGCGTGGAATCCTTACCAGATAGTATTAACGGAGTACATCGAGAAAGTTCAAAGAAAGCCAACATGTTTTGTATTATCGCGAATTAGAAGAAAGAGTATCAGTGTCATAATACAGGTTTTTGAGTGTACATCATTAAAACAAAGGCGTTTCGCGTTCCGGCGGTATCTTCTCACGAAATTTCAATCACCAACATTCTCCTCCGAATGACCTACATAGCAAGAAACAATCATAATAATGAAATAAGGGAAATCAATGCTCGCATGGAAAGGTACAGGTGCTCGGTTTTCAAGTGTGCTGTTAGAGATTGGAATAATAGAGAATTAGTGTGAAGGTGGTTCGATGAACGTTCTGCCAGTGTGTTTTGCAGAGTATTCTTGTAGATAGAGATGTAGATGCAGATGTGACAAACAAAACTACAGTCCAGGAGTGGCCCATTACGTATTGAACGAGTGAACTCTTTGGGGTCCACGATGACCACATCAGTGTAGTGAGCATCTCTTGCACATGGGATAGGTTAGATTTTCATCTTTCTAGGCATTTTCATCTTTCTAGACCACGGAGCATTATTGCATCCTTTTGGTGACACTCTGTCGGAAGCAGTGAAGTCATGCATGTTGATGCTTTGTTGCGAGTGGAAGACGGGCTCGAGATGTGCGTGCCCATAGTCTCTCTGGAATGGTAACGGATTTGCAAGCGTTCGTGTTGACATTTCTGGTGTCATATGTTTTATACTGACTGTGCTGTGGAAACAGTACAGTTTTCAATACTGCTGTTACAATACTACCATTGCATCCTTCCTGCAATAGGGGGTTTGTAGATGTCCAGACCCCCTATCTACTAGTCTGAGAGTGTACATGTTCATGACCACCAATGTGAGAATGTTCACGATCACACTGTTGCCAACTTAGTTGCATAAGAGTTGTGGCACGTTAAACGTTCTGGAACCGTCAGAGTCCGACTCCTATCAAAGTCACTCATTTGGCCCCACGAAACAAGAGGGCATCTCTGCAACATGTTGACCTTTCGTTCTTTACGCTTCCACCACGATTATCCACACAGTCCCAGACTTTCCTTTTTAAAGAGCAGATGCAGAAGGCGCTCTGGTCTGCTGGCGATACTGTTTCACAAGCTGCGACATGGTCGCGAGGAAACAGTGACCCGTATATGTAATAAGTTTCCTTTAATTTACGTCTATGGTCACAAACTTTTTGTTCACAGATTACCGGTTTCGGTCTTTAATGACCATCATCAGATCCGTTTCATAAAAACAAAGTCCTAATGTACTGCAGCCATAGTGGCATCGTCAAATGTTAAATGCGGAATCAGCACCAGCATCGCCAAATACATATAAATTACATCATATGCACGATTCATGTTGTCAGTAGTACTACAGTTTAAAACAACTGTTCATGAATGATGATGAAATGATGTGGACAACACAAACACCCAGTCACATCGAGGCTTCATGGTTGGAGTCTCCCACTATGAAATCTTCCAGCAGGATAACTCTCTTTGCTGCAAGGTGAGAATCGTGCTCCAGTGGTTTAAAGGGTATTGTAGTGAACTCACATTGATGTCGTGGCCAATAGATGTGCCTGATCTGTACCCATTGGAACACATGTTGGGCGCCAGCTTTATGCCTGTAAACCATCAAGCTGCAATTTGCCAGAATTGCTTGACCTGTGCGTAGACATCTGATGCTACATACTTCCTGTTAATGTCTTGCAGAATCCATACCAAGCAGAATCTCTCTCTTGTACTATGTTTGAAAAATGGAACAACACGTTACTAAATAGGTGGCTATAATGTTTTGGCTCATCGATGTATATAAGCAAGAAGACGTCTATGATACAATTAACATCCTCTGTGTGCAACTAACTTCCTTTTGACGATGTATGGACATAATGTTGGATGAAGACGCAACAAGTCGTCCATGCACCAATCATGTGATTCCTGGTTCATAGGGCCTCAATTGGCCCTCTATGCGATCCCGGAGGTATACGTTATTCTCAAACCATCGGATTTCCGTAGCACTAGTATGATTTTATGATTTTCTGCGATGGGAACCTATCTTGTAGAAAACATTATACTCGTTAGGAAATACCCCAGCAGTGAATGAATGCAAGATGTCAACCATCAATCTTGATATGACTTAGTTGTCTATATTTTGTTTTTAGACCCGTCTTCCACAGTCGCAGTTTTACAAGCTTTGTGGGACATACATCGATTTTTACAACTATAGTAAAAGGACCAGATGCGATTCGTTTATTTTAAAGCATCTTGAGCGGACAGTTTTTTCCACCTAATTTAATTCCTTGAAGTTCTGTACAAACAGATGTTAGGGTTTAGTACATTGCACTTCTCTGACCAGCGGCGGTCTACGACACGTCTGACGACGAAGTATAGTGCTGGTGGAGGCGTAAGTGTTTCGGAGTCCACGTTTCAGCCTACAGCGCTAAACATGGCCACCCACAGCAGACAACTCCTCGTGTTCCGTAGCTGACACAACGGCATTGTCAATTACAGTTGTAGTGGTGCATGGAATCATTGAGACTGGAGCACGAATAATGCGAAACGTCCCGCATGACCGGAAGAATCATGTTTCTGGTTACATAAAGTCGATGGTTATGTCGGGATACAGAGTCATCCAAGCTATATCTTCTACTCAAGACGTGCACCGAGAGAGTGATGAGAGAACAAGCAAAAGAAAACAATCGATTCAGTCGGTTGATGGGAAACAATCGACTCAGTCGGTGAAAGTTTTACGTATCGATCGAATTATTCATTCATCTTTTGAGTGAAACCAGTCTATGAGAGCAACCGAATGGAAACAATCGAATCAGTCGGTTGTAGTTTTACATATTGGCGGGATTTTTTTATTAATTCATTCCTTTCGCTTGAAACCAGTTTCTGAGAGCAACCGAATGAAAACAGTCGATACAGTTCAGTGGCGTTTTGCATGCAGACGGAGTTATTATTTATTCATTCTCTCCTTTTCACGTGAAATCAGTCTTTAGTTTTGCTGTCAGCTAAGCTTGTATTCATTCGTTCAGTCTACTGAAAGCATTGTTTAGTGGTTAAGCTGACCGAGTTGCCTAGTTATTCTTCTGAGTGAACCCAGTTTGTAGTACTTTCAATCAGTGAAGTGAAGCAGTACAATACAAACTGGGGTGATCATCACATAGCCTCGTGTGTACCCGAAGACAATCAATAAACACACTCGTTTCATTACTTGAAGACCAATTCTTGTTTTCACCATTTAAAACTGATGAATAGGTAGCTGTGCATTAAATTGTTGTATGTGCAGTTAACATGGGGAGTTAACATTGGCAGTACAATGATGAGCACGCATAGTAGTTCTTTTAAGGGTATATAAAGAAGAAAGGAACATTGACAATTTTTTTTTCTTTTTTCATCACTGGTTTTCGTTACGTTTGACTGCAAGATATGATGTCCATAAATAAAAATAAAAAATCTGTGTCGCGCACGCTGGTCCAGACAGTTGCAAGCGGAGGCTACGGAGGCGGCGCCACCCTCGCTCCCAAACGACAGAGCGACCCCCAAGGAGCAAGGTGAAGAATAAATTGCAAAACGATTTAGAAAAGACATCTATCTATCTGAATGGTGCGAAAATTGGCAATTGACCCTAAATAACGAAAAGTCATCTGTTTAAACTTCGGTTACACGA
This sequence comes from Schistocerca serialis cubense, assembly GCF_023864345.2. Taxonomy (NCBI): domain Eukaryota; kingdom Metazoa; phylum Arthropoda; class Insecta; order Orthoptera; family Acrididae; genus Schistocerca; species Schistocerca serialis. Next base: position 788,761,091 of record NC_064642.1, read on the forward strand.
TAAATCAGTCACATCTAAAGACCGTAAATTCAACTAAATACCTAGGAATTACAATTACGGACAACTTTAAAATGGTTCAAATGGCTCTGAGCACTATGGGACTCAACTGCTGAGGTCATTAGTCCCCTAGAACTTAGAACTAGTTAAACCTAACTAACCTAAGGACATCACAAACATCCATGCCCGAGGCAGGATTCGAACCTGCGACCGTAGCGGTCTTGCGGTTCCAGACTGCAGCGCCTTAACCGCGCGGCCACTTCGGCCGGCCTTTAAATTGCAAGGAATACACAGAACATGTTGTGGGGAAGGCTAACCAAAGACTGCGTTTTATTGGTAGGAACTTATAAAATCTAACAGACCTACTAAGGAGACTGCGTACACTACGCTTGTCCGTCTTCTTTTAGAATACTGCTGCGCGGTGTGGGATCCTTACCGCAAATGGTTGACGGAGTACATCGAGAAAGTTCAAAGTAGGGCAGCACGTTTTGTGTTACCGCGAAATAGGGGACAGAGTGTCACTGAAGTGATAGAGGATTTGGGATGGACATCATTAAAACAAGTGGAGGAACGTTCACACGAAATTACAATCACCAGCTTCCTACTCCGAATGCGAAAATAATTTGTTGACACCGACCTACATAGGGAGAAACGATCACCATGATAAAATAAGGGATTTCGGAACTCGTACGGAAAGATACAGGTGTTCGTTCTTTCCGCTCACTATGCGAGATTGGAATAATTGAGAGTTGTGAACCCTCTGCCAGACACTTAAATGTGATTTGCAGAGTATCCATGTAGATGTAGACGAAAATCACTCAATCACAGAGACTGAGCGAAAAATTCATTTAGCGGCCGCAACTGACAGGGATGAGTCAGTCGTTTCTCTCGCATTGAATGAAAGCATTCATATAACGGACGCAACGGACGGAGACTTGTTTTTGTCTACCATGGAGGGAAACCATTGAAACCCAGTGAATGAGTGAAAACATTCATGTAGCTGACATGGCCGATGAGATTAGTTTCATGCGATTGTTTCATTCGACTGGAAAAAACCGACTGAATGAAAAAGTAATCGACTAACTAGTAGATTGTTTAAAAAAGTCGGTTGTACCATCCATACACCGTACCACGGACGCCAGCCGGTGGGGACAGTATTGTGCTACGGAGGACACAATGCTCACCTGGTGTTCCATTTGACCTGTGCTGGCAATAAAGGGACGAAAACGGTTCGTTTGTACTGGATTACGTGAACATTCTTGCAGTTCACCTGCATCCCTTCATGCTCCAGCTTTTCCATGACAGTGAAGGCATTTTCGAGCAGGATAACAGTCCGTGTCACAATGCAAGAAACTTGCTACAGTGCTACAAGGAGCATGATAGAGAACTGACATTGATATATTGGCTACCACAAAATTCAACTAATCTATGCCCAATGAAATACATCTGGGTGCGCCGCGAGGGATTAGCCGAGCGGTCTAAGGCGCTGCAGTCCTGGACTGTGCGGCTGGTTCCGGCGGAGGTTCGAGTCCTCCCTCGGGCATGGGTGTGTGTGTTTGTCCTTAGAATTATTTAGGTTAAGTAGTGTGTAAGCTTAGGGACTGATGACCTTAGCAGTTAAGTCCCATAAGATTTCACACACATTTGAACATTTGGTCATCTGGGTGCTGTCGAGCGCCAACTCCGTGCCCACAAATCACCCTCAAGTAATTTCCGGGAACTACGTGATCTGTACAACGTACTTTGCGAAACTACCAAGCACTTGTAGCTTCCATGCAACACGGAATCGCTGTTGCACCGAGTTACAAGATGGATCTTCATGCTGTTAAATACGTAGCCATGATATTTTGACTTGTAAGTGTTGATCATCGAACTACAATCTATTCAGACGATCAAACTACAAAACTAAAATAACAGCTGAGTTGTAACAGCTACACCATAGACTTAATTTTGTGCTGTATACTGTGCACATTAGCAGTGGTTAAAATTATAATTAATTTAAGAATGAAGAAACTAATTCCTTCGTACTTTTTCCAGTCAGTTACAATTTACAAAATATTTTGCTTACATCAAATTTGAATCTGAGAGCTGTAATTTTCCGATTAGGAAATCTGTTATAGGAACAAGTGTTGGTGCATCCCGCGGTTTTCTACTGTATTTTATTGTAACATGCTTATGACATGTGAAGAATCAAAAAACATCAGCTAATATTAAGACTTATTAAGAGTTTATTTTTCATGCCCAGTAACAAACAAAAATACTTGCAGAGACTATAAATTTCAAGATGTGCTTAATTTTAATTGATGTTGGTGAATTCGGCCGTCAGCTACGTCAGGTTTGCCGGTTACGTTAGGCGCCCAGTGGTTCGTAGCGCGGCCAGCGCAAGGTTAATAGGAGTGAGAGGTGGAATATTTTAGTGCTTGTCTTCCGTTGTTGACAACTCACGAGCGTCCGAAAATAGCACCGATCAGCTGTTATGGTATAAATTTCAAAATGAAGTAACCTGGATTTGCGAATGTGCATTATAGGGACGGTCATCTTCAAATGTGGTACACGTCTGTAACAAGCAATATTAAATCACGTTAAAGCTGTTGTAGTACAGTGCAGTGTGTAAAAGAAAAATGACATTCAAAGTATACAGTAAACGTTTGTGATCGTGTAGTATACTGCAAGCAGTTTTTAGTTAATATAACATACGAGATTCATATTCAGAAAAAAAACAGAACACCTTGAACGAATAGAAATTGGACGTTCATATTCACAGTACATGTACATTAGTATGTTCTGCAGAAATGATTATCAGTCACTTCGATTCAGCATGTGTCTTGTTGCCTAATACGCACAGGATTCGCCGTGGTCCCTGATACTTGTTCCATGCGAGATGGCATCGTCGTGTGTAAGGCGTGAATGGCATCCCGTGGTATAACCATCTGTGCTGCATTCACTTTGCTTCAAAGTTTATCCGCGGTGGTTAACAGTGGGTCACAGCGGTGCACCTGTTTGTTTCACCATGTCCCACACAGTTCCGATTCGGGATAAGTCTGATGATCTCCTGTGCCAGGGCAAAAGGCTAAAATCTTGTGACACCAAGAAGGCATGTGTTCATGCAGCAGCTTGTGGTACGGTGTTGTTTTGCTGATAAACGCCATCTTGCAGAAAGGGTATGTCTACGGCTCACTGGATGTCATTCACGTAGGTCACAGCGTCCTGGACACCCACTAACTGTTCAAATGGCTCTGAGCACTATGGGACTTAACATCTGAGGTCATCAGTCCCCTAGAACTTAGAACTACTTAAACCTAACTAACCTAAGGACATCACACACTTCCATGCCCGAGGCAGGATTCGAACCTGCGACCGTATCGGTCGCGCGGTTCCAGACTGAAGCGCCTAGAACCGCTCGGCCACTCCGATCGGCCCACTAACTGTGATTTGTAGTAGTATCCAATAGAAAGGTATACCACAAGGCCTTCAGTTGGCGCTGTATGCCTTGTTCGAAAGCAGCCACTGTGATGCTGCTCCCCCTCTCTGCTGCGAACCAAAATGTGGCTACAATTTTCAATCAAACAGAACCTAGAATCGTCTAAAAACAGTATCTGATACCATTCCTGTCCTCAGAGACGACGTTCCATTCACCATTGCCATCTAACACGTTTCTTCACATTCGTCTCTGACAGGTAGAGAAGTGGACGACGCGCACCTACCCCATGCCGTGATAAACGGTGACGAACTGTCACCCCTGATGGTGTGCCACGTGTTCCACTGTTGCTCCAGAGCCGACAAGGACGCACATCTGTCCTGCGATGCCATTTGTATGAGGTGTCGTTTCGATCTTCTTGTGTGACGGTCCGGGGGGGGGGGGGGGGGGGCTGGAGGGGGGGAGGTGTTACCTGACCCATCTCGTCGCCTTCTACGGCCTTCTGTGAATCATTCTGCACATACCTGTTGCACTGCCGAAACACTTCCTCCCACATGAGTATTAATTTCCCAGGGAGATGAATCACATTCTCTGATGCGAATAATGCGCCCTCCTTCAAACCCTCTGATTTGACGGTGCGTTTCGCTCATATATCTGCGAGGCATCCCGCACTTCTACTCAAATCACACTCATCCATTACCTTAGGTTTATAGTGACAACGAGATCCGCATGCGCATTTTACCGGTACGTGGTGTTGGAATGCGCCATCGATATTGACCTTGAACCCGCTGATCGACATAGTTCAGATACTCAACATCTCTGCAGAACATACTAATGTATATGTCCTGTGAATTGACCGTCATATCTCTAGTCTTTCAAGGTGTTCTGTTTTTCTGAACATGAGTGTAATTAATGCTGCTGCCTACCGAGAAGGGGTGAGAGTAGTTTTAATATTCATCGCCATTGTTGTCAGTGAGATTGAGAGAGGAACCTTGTCCTGCTATTTTTTAGAAAAATGTTTTTTGTTGTTGGATGTCCGATGTAAGATAAGTCATTTTTATAATTTTTGTTACCTGGTTTGTATGGAGAATACTAATCCTTCACAACATCGATGTTTAAACAACCTCTGTTGTCCTACAAATATAGTTAAGTGTCATTTACTTCTGTGTGACAGTTTATTCTGTAGTTCACAAATGCCAACATGGCGCCGGATTGGGAAGAGTGGCCTCACTATTGTTCGCGAAAAGTGGTCAACCTGTTCAACCGAATAAGACTTAATTACTTTCAGAAAACAGGCGTAACACACGATGTATAAATGACTTCTAAACCATTTAATATACAAAGATTTCATCTGCCTTTCTGTCAATTTGTGAAAATTTTTGAATTAATTAAGTTACATTATTTAAAACCGTCTCTGTTCTGTTATATTTGGCCTAACATCTAAGCCCGCTTGGAAAAGGTCTGTTGCAGCCGGTTGGTAGTCTATCAGATAATGGGGCTCGAAAATGCGTAGAAAACGCTGCCGAAAATCAGAAAAAGAAACATGGGATCCTGTTCTAATCGCAGATAGTATACGCTTAGTTTCAGAAAATTGGTTACTATGTAAGGCTTCAGAAAAATGCATGTAGTTCCAATGTATTATTTTCTTTTTCACTTAAAAATGTTTGGTGTGGTGCCCCATACAATATGAATTCAAAATATGCGAGCGGTAAGCTTCTATCAATAACCGTGGTTAAATTGTATTTATCTTTGAGTGGCCACCTTTCCAATGCGGTGCGTGGCGTCGTCCCGCAATGTTAAGATTGGTTCTTAAGCAATAAGTGTGACGACCACTGCCCTAAAATATACTGTACAATCGGAAAAACGTAACACACGTTTCAATAATAACGAAAGTAACGGAGCAAATGAGCGACCAACATTCATATAAGGCACGAATACATGTCGAAGATTGTGTTCGGTGCCGCTGCAATACTGGAATCTGTCAACGCAAAGTGCCTCCTTTCCACTTTTTAGGCTGCGTTTCTAATTGCTCCGCGATGATATTACCCTCTGTTTCCAGTTCCTGATGAAGCATGTGGCCGATGGCGGTAGCGGAGCGACGCAATAGGTTGCGGCCGCTGTAATTAAAATTGAATTGCTATTGGGCCGCAGCTCATCATCACACAGGAGTAATTAGGCCAATTCACGTATATGAGTAATTGAGAGGCACGTCCGGCGGTCTCCCGCATGTCGATATCGCGATGGAAGCCCGTGGATACGAGACCACGTATCGTCGAACCGCAGGAGAAACGCTAAAAATTAACCGGACAGGCTAAGCTCAGCGGCGGCAGAGGAAAATTCTGCCAATAGCACTAGAGATTGTAGATGCAGATTTCCATCGTGATCATGCGCTGTCAACCTATTACTTCGTGCGAGCAGTTAAGAGTCTGCTCGATGTCAGTGACTGAAGTCATAGTATATACACTCCTGGAAATTGAAATAAGAACACCGTGAATTCATTGTCCCAGGAAGGGGAAACTTTATTGACACATTCCTGGGGTCAGATACATCACATGATCACACTGACAGAACCACAGGCACATAGACACAGGCAACAGAGCATGCACCATGTCGGCACTAGTACAGTGTATATCCACCTTTCGCAGCAATGCAGGCTGCTATTCTCCCATGGAGACGATCGTAGAGATGCTGGATGTAGTCCTGTGGAACGGCTTGCCATGCCATTTCCACCTGGCGCCTCAGTTGGACCAGCGTTCGTGCTGGACGTGCAGACCGCGTGAGACGACGCTTCATCCAGTCCCAAACATGCTCAATGGGGGACAGATCCGGAGATCTTGCTGGCCAGGGTAGTTGACTTACACCTTCTAGAGCACGTTGGGTGGCACGGGATACATGCGGACGCGCATTGTCCTGTTGGAACAGCAAGTTCCCTTGCCGGTCTAGGAATGGTAGAACGATGGGTTCGATGACGGTTTGGATGTACCGTGCACTATTCAGTGTCCCCTCGACGATCACCAGTGGCGTACGGCCAGTGTAGGAGATCGCTTCCCACACCATGATGCCGGGTGTTGGCCCTGTGTGCCTCGGTCGTATGCAGTCCTGATTGTGGCGCTCACCTGCACGGCGCCAAACACGCATACGACCATCATTGGCACCAGGGCAGAAGCGACTCTCATCGCTGAAGACGACACGTCTCCATTCGTCCCTCCATTCACGCCTGTCGCGACACCACTGGAGGCGGGCTGCACGATGTTGGGGCGTGAGCGGAAGACGGCCTAACGGTGTGCGGGACCGTAGCCCAGCTTCATGGAGACGGTTGCGAATGGTCCTCGCCGATACCCCAGGAGCAACAGTGTCCCTAATTTGCTGGGAAGTGGCGGTGCGGTCCCCTACGGCACTGCGTAGGATCCTACGGTCTTGGCGTGCATCCGTGCGTCGCTGCGGTCCGGTCCCAGGTCGACAGGCACGTGCACCTTCCGCCGACCACTGGCGACAACATCGATGTACTGTGGAGACCTCACGCCCCACGTGTTGAGCAATTCGGCGGTACGTCCACCCGGCCTCCCGCATGCCCACTATACGCCCTCGCTCAAAGTCCGTCAACTGCACATACGGTTCACGTCCACGCTGTCCGCGCATGCTACCAGTGTTAAAGACTGCGATGGAGCTCCGTATGCCACGGCAAACTGGCTGACACTGACGGCGGCGGTGCACAAATGCTGAGCAGCTAGCGCCATTCGACGGCCCAAACTGCGGTTCGTGGTGTGTCCGCTGTGCCGTGCGTGTGATCATTGCTTGTACAGCCCTCTCGCAGTGTCCGGAGCAAGTATGGTGGGTCTGACACACCGATGTCAATGTGTTCTTTTTTCCATTTCCAGGAGTGTATCTCATCTCTGTTTCACAGTCCAACTCAGTGCAGCTTATCGTTAAAAGATTTCTGGGTTTCTTATTCAAACTGTGATCCATTTTCTATCATGTCTTACCCCTTTGATGACACTGCAGTACACGTTGTTTCTGTGCTCTGTTTAACACGAAACAACAATTAAAGTAGCTTTGGTTCAGCTTATTACGACGAACAAAATACGTATTGTATAACATACGTACATTTCTTGTGAATAAAATGTTTTAAATCCCTCAGACGCAACATTTAGAATAAAATCCACGAGCTTTCGGGAGCTCTGTCCAGGACTACAGGCAATTATCCCTACAGTACATATCGCTAACAAGGTTTTTCAGTTTCTTCACCACTTCTTTTGTGTTTATCTCTTTCGTATATGCTTCGTAAGCTTCGAAGCGTAATGCAACCAAAATGCTGAATCACTGTACCACACATTGTCAACAGACGTATCAAAATGACGTGGGGTGTTAAACTATAGTTATGAGCGCTATTGGCTTACCTCTCAAATAGACTAAATATTACAGTTTTTATCCATTTTGATAGTTGTTAGTGGGTTAACCTAAAATACTGAGATAGGATATATCCTTGCATGAATATTGTTTTATGCCACTATTAATTAAGAAATACCCCAAAGGCTTTTTGCAGAATAGGTAATAAGGTTTGTCATACATTAAACAGAAATTTGACATTCAGTGGTATGTTCTACCAACATCACATAAATAGATAGCTGGTTCCGAGCACCTATTATTTAGAAGCCATAATTATGGATGGGTGTGTGTGTGTGTGTGTGTGTGTGTGTGTGTGTGTGTGTGTGTGTGTGTGTGTGTGTCAGTTTCAGCATCGATTTGATGTGCCGACCAAACTAGAAACACATATGATTTGTTTGTTACCTGAAAAATAAAATTACTGTGGGGCAAAAACAGGCATAGCATCAGTTGGTGGTGGTTTGTGGGAGGGAGCTACAATACATTCGTGTGGAAGTCATGGTTTGGCTGATTACTGACTCTCCTGATGACAATGAAGTTCAGCTTTAGACAAATTAAAGTAACAGAGCTGTATAGAATTTTTAGATGAGCGGTCTACATTGCGTAGACGTTTTGATATTTGTTTGTTACTCTTACCGACGGATCTACCTGTTGTTGGATCAGCAGTAGATGCAGCCTAGAGTTTATCTGTTCTTGCTCCTTGAGGAGAAACTAGAAGTGTCGTTTACAATAATTTTGTCTTATATTAATAATCATAGTGATTTTCTGACATTGTATTTCCATTATGTAGGCCGTTTTCCCACTTTTTCTAAGACATCCATAAAATTACTAAGATTTTGCGCTAGTATAATTTGTTACCTTGTCCAGCCTAATGAAAGACTGAGATGGATAAAAACCAGGCACCTTCAGGTAAGGCAGGTAATACAGATAAAAGATTATACAACACTAGCTGACAAACCCAGCGTTGTCCTCATATGTATTTATTCTAGTCTTCTCCTCGTCCATCTCCTTCTCCCTTCTCTCTGTCCATCGCATCCTTCCCGCCTCTCTCTGTTCATTGCCCTCTCCCCTATATCACCTCTCCCTCTCTGCCTCTCCACCTTTCTCCTCCCTCCCCCTCACTTTCTGTCCATCTCCTGGTACCCCAATTCTATCTCCACGTTATCACACTCACCCATTATGACGCTGGAGGTTCTTACCCCTACAGCATTTCTTTCCAAATCATAACTAATGTCTGTACCAAATTTGAATGAAACCTTTCTGAGGGTATGGATGTGCTTGTTACCCGCATATTTCACCGGTATGTCTAGCGAATTTTACCCTGTAGTTACATTTTCATACACCTTAATGTTTATGTCGTTGTATCTCTTGAAGTATATGCTGTATAATGATTTTTGTAAGTACATACTGTACATACTGGTATATGTCACTACAATCTACGAAACATGTTGTGAATTGAATTAGTTGTGAAAAACTAATAGATTAAACCGTCATGCATTTTGCGGCAGTTTCTCACGCATTTCAGTGTTTATGACGCTGTATATTCTGAACTATCAGATTTTTTTTTGCTGGATCCATGCAGCGGCATAGGTGGATGATGTTTGTGAAAAGTGTTGCGAATGGAGTTAGTAGAACACAAGTGATAAAGTAAGCCGTCATGCAACATGTGTGACCTATCACGTATGTCATATTTAACGTCCTGAATTATTATGTGCGCTACGATGATATAACTTTGCAGACAGATTCACTTGCAAATGTGGACACTGTCTGCGAAAAGAGTTAGCAGCAAGAAAGTAATAAACTTAAACGTCTTGCATCATGAGGTAGTTATTCACTTATTCAATGTTTATGACGTAGTATTTCCTGACTAAGTCTCGTATAATGATGTAATTTTTCTGGTGCATTCAGTGGTAAACGCGTGTGCTTTAAGTGTCATTTTTACTGCATGAACAGCGAAATTGTAGTAAAGGAAAAACTTCTTTCTTTCATGATTTTCTGCGGATCGATAGCAATACAAAGTCTCTAAGTGCTGTCATTCTCAAATACTGGATAACGTAAGTATGAGTATTTTCGTGCCGTGCGACTACACTATGTGATCAAAAGTATCCAGACACCCCCAAAAACATACATACGCGTTGTGTTGCCGCCTACTGCCAGTACTCCATATCAGCGACCTCAGTTGCCATTAGATATCATGAGAGAGGACTATGGGGCGTCAGCGGAACTCACGGACTTGGTGATTGGATGACACTTGTGTCATATGTCTGTGCGTGAGATTTCCACACTCCTAAACATCCCTGAGTCCACTGTTTCCGATGTGAAAATGAAGTGGAAACGTGAACGGACACGTACAGCACAAAAACGTACAGGCCGACCTCATCTGTTGACTGACAGAGACCGCCGACAGTTGAAGAGGGTCGTTATTTGTAGTAGGCAGACATCTATCGAGACTATCACACAGGAATTTCAAACTGCTACAAGATCCACTGCAAGTACTGTGACAGTTAGCCTGGAGGTAAGAAAATTGGATTTCATGGTCGAGCGGCTGCTCATAAGCCACACATCACGCCAGTAGATGCCAAACGATTCCTCGCTTTGTGTAATGAGCGTAAACATTGGACGATTGAACAGTGGAAAAATCTTGTGTGGAGTGACAAATCACGGTACACAACGTGGCGATCCGATGGCAGGACGTGGGTATTGTGAATGCCCGATGAACGTCATCTGCCAGTGTATGTAGTACGAACAGTAAAATTCGGATGCGATGGTGTTATGATGTGGTCGTGTTTTTCATGGAGGGAGCTTGCAACCCTTGTTGTTTTGCATGGCACTATCACAGCACAGCCCTACATTGATGTTTTAAGCACTTTCTTGCTTCCAATTGTTGAAGAGAAATCATTAGATGGAGATTGCATCTTTCAACACGATCGACCACTTGTTCATAATGCGCGACCTGTTGCGGGGTAATTAGATGACAATAACATCCCTGTAATGGACTGGCCTGCACGAAGTCAGATCCGAATGCTATAGAACACGTCTGGGATGTTTTGTAACGCCGACTTCGTGCCAGGCCTCACAGATCGACATTGATACCTCTCCTCAGCGCAGCACTCCGTGAAGAATGGGCAGCCATTTCCCAAGAAACCTTCCAGCAGCTGATTGAACGTATGCCTATGAGAGTGGAAGCTGTCATCAAGGCTAAAGGTGGGCCAATACGATACTGAATCCCAGCATTACAGATGGAGGGCGCCACAAACTTTTAAGTCATTTTCAGCCAGGTGTCCGAATACTTTTGATCACATAGTGCACATTATTTTCCCCTCCCCCTGACTCTTTGATAGGTAGGTGGTTCTCACCCGCACAGTGACCCCTAACGGAGAGGAAACGACACGTGTACAAGGATTGTTTGATGTCGGTCCAGTGGTTTTTGAGGAGGTGTGGTACATACGCACGTACATACACACGTACATCCATTTATATAAGTTTTATGGTTTTATAACTAGGTAATGCTGTACAACACACCCAAAGAGAAGCAGTTAAAGGTTTGAAGAAACAACCATATGTCAGTTGTAAAACACATGAACCAGCTACTTCCCAAACAAACTAGAAGTAATGAGAAGTATCTAATGTCGAATTGCATAATCTGTCCTAGAGTCACGCTGCGAACGTGAAATCAACAGCGACCGATAGGAAAGGAAAAATTTGAATGGGCACAAAGTAAGCCTTGTGTGAAATCACCAGGGACCGATAGGAAAGGAAAAATTTGAATGGGCACAAGGTAAGCATTGTTCCTGCTTACGGTGAGAAGTTGTATTACATCAGAAGCTAGAGAAACCACTCTGTTCATAATGTTCCTTACTGTACCGCTGTATCACACGACAGTTACACTGCGAAACAAAAGTAAAATGTAATTTTCTCAAACCGCCGAAATTGTCTCCCAGTGTGGCACAGAAGTTCGAAATTTGGCTCATACGTGACCTACAGCCTTGCTCCGTAATGGTGCCAAGTGTGGCACCCTCGGCCTCGGCGATGCGTCGATCAGCAAGGTGTCGACACGTGCGACATAAAGGCCGCAGCTCAGAAGCGCATTTGCGGGGTAAGGTCGATTAATGATGTTACATTGGCAACAAATTTCCCCACAATTCTGCCAACTCTTCCACCTGGCATACGATGGAAATATTGTCACACACACCCATTTCCACCATTTCACCATTTTTTTGACGATTCTACGTTGGAGGTCAGACCCGCGACACACAGCGTAGGAATCACGCGGATTTCGTAGGGATGGTCGAGGATAACATTTCAGATACAACGCCGCTAAGGATCTACAAAAAAAGGCTTCAGGGTAACGGATAAATGGCGTCTATACAACCACTCCATCCGTTGCGCAGTTGGCTCCCTGATGTTTCGTGGACGAAAACTACAGCTCAGAGGGCGATGAGCAACTGGATAAAGTTCTGGCAACCTTCGGTACTGCTGACGCACCCCTGAGCAATTCAGCTCTTGTTGAAGGACCTCGTGGGCCTGCAACCCCAAAAAACATGGTACGTTCAGAGCCATTCGACGAAATGCGAACGTGATCCGAAGCAGCAAAGCGTGCTTATGGTTTTCCATCCCTCTTCAGAGGGGGAGGGGGCGACACTGACACGGACTTGAATGAAGCGGCAGAGTGTCCTTTTGAAACCTTTCAGTTCCGCAACACCTCCGCACGTTTGTTGGGCACTTTAGAAGTGTTCCTGTACAGAGACAGCCATTCACTGACCCCTAAGCGCTGGCGTGACAGCCATCCTTTTCGACACCTTCTATATTTCGCGTGCGGCTTACAAGCGCTAGTTCAGCTGCGTAGCGCCTCTCGGCTGAGGTGTGTCGAAATGGTTGCCTGTCACACCGGCGCCTAGGAATCAGTGATGGTTCAAATGGCTCTGAGTACTATGGGACTTAACATGTCATCAGTCCCCTAGGAGTTTGAACCTGCCACCGTAGCGGTCGCGCGGTTCCAGACTGAAGCGCCTAGGAATCAGTGAATGGCTGTCTCTGTACAGGAACATTTCTAAAGTTCCCAACAGAGCTCTGCAGATGGCAGCGAAGGTGTTGCCGAATTGGGGTCTTAGAGGGTCTCTCCTCCCCCGAATCATATCACAGGAGGGCTCGAAACATGAGATGTGGAAATGCATAAACACTCGTGCTACTTCGGATCACATTCAAATTTCATCGAATGTCTGAAACGGTTCCTATCGGCTTTTCCCTGTACACCAAAGTAAAAGTTGCGATCCCGCTACTCTTCCAAAGGCGTGCTGTCATATTCATTGCGGTTGCAGGCCCGTCATGTCCTTATAGAAGGGTTGAATCGTCCGGGAGGTGAAATCAATGTCGAAGGTTGTCAGGAGCTTCCTACTGTTGCACACAGCACAGTGAACTCTCATTTTACACCGCGGGAAGTGTGGGAGTCAACGCTCCGAATGCCACCACCCTGAGGCCTTTACGTGTCTCTTCTGTGCGACGATTGGTGTAAAATGTGTTCTTACCCCACCCATAAGAAAATCGTGTGATTTCAATACTAGTCATCGCTGATCTGACCTCCCTGGCACAGGCGTCAAAAGAACGGGTGTGGCGACCTATCCGACGTATGACGCGTCCACGGTGGCGTTGGAGAGAAGTGTGGTGAAATGTGGTGGCAATGTGATTTCACTAACCCATCTTACACCTCACATGAGCTTCTAGGTTTCGGCCTTTTTGTCGCATGTGTTGATACCTTCGTGTTTGAAGCATCTCCGTGCCCGAGCGTCTCGTTGCAGGGCGCAGGGTCATTACAGGGGAACGTTGTACTTGTTAAGTACAATGGTAGAAAATAATGGGGTTTCGAATAAGTGACCCTCCGATACTGTGTCGCGCAGTTTAGTTACCCCAGAATTAATTACCCCAGCGCACTAGCACCCGACAAACGCCATAAAAATTGGCGAAGAAGATGAAATGTGGGTCCCAGAGCGTTGTTATGAACTGCTTTGAAGTTTGTATTTTTCTGGATCACTTGACAAGAACGAATCAAATACAGTCTATACTCGCGACAGTATGGCCCGTGCCATCAAAGAAACAGAAATCGGTGCCTTCATTACATCTCCACTTCCGAATACCGCATTAATTTTTGTGCTGCACTAAGTTGTTAAGGACATTATGAAATTAGTGTACAATCTTCTAATAAAGATCGTGGTTGGGTTAATCAGTAGGGGAATGTATTTGACAAGAAACTAAAGTACGTACATACATCATGTACGAACAAAGGAAAATGCAATTACAATTAATAATACGTACAGTCACCCGCAAAGTCGATAACTGCTTAGCGCCTTCGAGGTATTCTTGAAACCAAGTTTTCCGCGTATTCATGTGGAAGAGGCCTCCAAACGCTTCGAATTTGGGTTGACACCTGTTTCATGATAAGAATGAGTTTCCCGAAAAGAGATTAGTAAGAATTTTTTCGACTTTTGGATTCACTTTGCTGCTGGGCCACATTCTTCAAAGTCATCCATTTTAACCAATTTATATCGTATTACCCACTTCTGAACAAAACACTTTGATTTCCGCATGTATTCAGATGCCGCGGCATGACTCATTTTCTAACCTTTGTGGTCGCTACAGGGGAACACAGTCTCAAAAGGCGACGCGTAAGCTGCACTCACGTATCTTCTCGTATATCTCAGTCAAGACTTCAAAGCAAACTAATACTTCACGATAAATGATAACAGCCAAACACTTGCAGGGTAAAGATTTATTAAAATCCTGCAGTGGAGAAACATAAACAATTGTGCCAATTGTGTTCGCATCGACCCTCTGTCCATAATTATGTTGTATAAATGGAGGTGATGTTTCACCTACTGACGACGCCTTTGGCGCAATTTTTTATGTATCTCCACTGCAGGATGTAATTTTAGTGTATTTTACTTCTGATGAAGGTATATTTAGATATACCGAAACCGTGGTCAAGGATTTTAATAAATCTTTATGCTGCAACTGTTTGGCTGTTATCATTTATCGTGAAGAATTGCAACAGTCGCTGTTTCAGCCACGTTTAAAATCTTAAAGTAATACATTATGAACATTGCATGACGGACAACGGTTCCCTCTATTGTGCTTTGAAAGAACTATGGCGATATCTTTTACCATCTGTGGGTAATGCAGACTACTCTTTTACTCAACAGACTATACAATGTCGTTACGTGCCTCCTCGCAGGTGCCGCAATCTGCAACTGCGTCGCTGCTTATTAGCGGTGCTGAATCGTTACGCACCTGCACGTCTCTGGTGAACTGGTTGTTGCAGAAGATGTGGACAGCGTTGAACTCCCGCACCTTATCGAACTCGAACTTAATCTCGACGGGCTGTCCACCACGGCTGTCGTTCCTCCAGCCGACCCAGCCCTGTCCTGCAGAAACAAAAAAAAACACACGTTGTTCTCAGCAACTAAAAAATGAAACTGGCCTGTAGTTTCTCTACAGAGTGCACTTGGTGTCACACCTCGGTTAGTCAACAGTCACACTGTTGGTATGATTCATTTGATGATCGTTTACCTAAAAGAGATTTCCCCGTGTTTAATATACATTATCGAACACCGATTGATTGTCGTCTGTTTAAGTGACAATTCCTCCTTCCTTACACCGCTTCTGTTATTTCTGTTACATACGCTAAGTTTACCTAGAATCAGTTTTCGGTCTGCAGTGAAATAGCCAGCCACGTAGTTTTTTAAACTTTGGTTATGATGAAATTATTAAACACTAATGTCATGTCTTTCTGATATTTATGAATGATTTTAAGAAGCATAACATGACAAACGATGTGACAAATTTTGTAGATAAACGTTAAAATTAAATATGGGAGGTTAGAGTAAATATTTAGAGAAGATGAATAGCTGGATCAAAGGATGAAGCGAACTACCATTTAAGACACGAAAATCACACATCTCTAGCCGAAAATTGCTATGAGACACATCTTATGTTACACACTAACTGAAAGACAAATTACATGCATAACCTAACGTATAATGCCAAATAACAAATTAATTCATACTTCATTCCATTTTATAAAGTTTATCAAACCTCCAAGTCTACCAGGCAGTTCAGTCATTCAGAATTACTAGGGGAGTATACCTGTTTCAAGAAACCTTGATTATAGTGGATTAATAGAGCTGAATTTTAAAACTCTTCCCATAGGGACAGTAGTGAACGTCATGAATTATGCAAATAAATGAAGAAGATGTATATTGTGGAATAGTGAATGAAAATCTCACTGGGTGAGACATCCAGACGTATTACAATAGAGAAGAAATAGACGAGGGTCAGTGTGCCACTGACTACTCATGTGAAGATTTCAGATAATAGAGTTGGATAGATGACTACTCGTGTTTTGTAATTTCAGACATCCAGCGCACGGGACATGGCATTCAATGCCACATGCGCTGACGTCTCCACCTCGCTGCACAACGGTACGTTGACCATCGCCTTATGCGACGGTGGCACATTCCAGGGTCAATTTTTGGGTACAGGTAAAACTCGTGGACTACGTACGAGTTCTTCAAATAATGAAGCGGAAAGTAAATTTTACATGTCCGAGAGAAGAAATACAGCTACTGCGCGACAATATTTACTGTCGTAATATGTACTTTCGAAATGCTATTTTCTTTATGTTTGTATCACCGTCCAAACAGCGAGCACGCTATCTACGTACTGAAATTAGAAGCGACATGGAGGTACTTCTCTCTAGAGTACACGGCATCCAACGAAATTACAAACAACATCTCCCTGCATATGACCAACTTCTCCACCTCGTCCAACTACTCTACGAACAACAAACAGGTGTCGACTTTCTCTCTCTTTTTCCGTAGGCCACGACAAAGCCTACGCTCGTGTACTACATTCCATGTCACAAGTATGCTCTTTTAGTCAACCACATCTGCCAGCTGCCTTTTTTTTACCATTAACCATCCATATTACATGTAACACTAACACAATATGTCGTCTCGTATTTTGCATGCAACTACAGAAGTACCCTGTCAGCACTATACCCTCTCCTGAATACCTGTTCCAACACGCTGACGACACCGCCTTCAGCGCAACCCATCCTACCCTTCAATGGTCCCTAAGCCCCCTTGAACATTAACTTAACCGTTTCATCTCCTGGTGTAACAAGTGGTACCTCTCCAACAATCCCACAAAATCTAGGTAAGTATCATAAGAAAAACCACCCGAGTTTTCTCTCTCCGAGGCATTTACCTAACAGTCCAGAACGCCCAGTCACTATAATTGAAACACTAAAACACCTTCGACTAAAACTCGATCCGAAATTGACCTGAAATTTCAATCCACTAACCATCCAACACAGTGGCCACAATAGTCTAAAATTACTAACTAAATAGTCTAGTATTCTTCTTACGTCATCCATCGTAACCTTAGGCTGTATCAATGTTGCACGGGACTCCGCTCCTGTATTAGTTTACTACTGCCCCCAAAGGCCAGAGCGGTATGCTTCCTTATTCATTTAGTCTCGCCACCCGTCTCCTTCACCTGTCAATCAAATTGCCCCGTCTCCTCCACCACGTCGAACATATATACCTTCTTGAGCCCTTACATCCCACAGTCTCCTCAATCTTTGAGAAACCTAGGATATTCAGTAACCTTCCCCTCCGAGACGAACTCATCCTCGAGATTTAACCCTCCATCCAACATAGCTTACCCTACCCATCGTATCCCAAATGAAAGTTCTAACCCACCACAGCTGGGAACACAGTCCTGTCCCAATACCTGCAGCCAAACAATTAGTTCCTTTCCACAAATAAATACCTCATCCCTTTACATCCAATATCCTCCAGAAAACCTACAACACCCCAATTTCAAGCCACAGCTACCGGGAGTCCTCACCACAAAATCCTGATTACGATTTAGAACACACATCACCATCATCGTCCATGATCATCGTAATTATCTGAATTTTATCTTGACCACCTTTTACAGAAATGAATGGCTGAAGAACGAGTACGTGCCACCACCATCCCTGTCCTCAACTATTTTTGGGCGCGAGTCTAAATAACTTAAGTGTTAAAAAAAAAGTCACGCCTGTGACGCTGGTGGAGTTCTTGTCCACGTTATAATGTGCGTTCAGAACATTTGACATGCATTAAGTTGCTCTGTGTTTTCGGAGAGATTCCGCCAAGGTGCGTTGTCTAGGCCCTAACGGCATAAGCTCGTCACGCAGCATGCTGACGTCCAGACTCGCGGCAGCACGAACCTTTGTCCAGCACCGGGTAGTGGCCGGGCCGGAAGGTGTCGGCGGCGACGCGGCCGTCCGTCAGCTGGCCCAGCCCCCGGCGCAGCTCGCCGTCCCAGTGGCCGTCGTACGTCGCGTCGAACAGCTCCCAGCCGGCGCCGCGCTTGTCCCCCTGGGGCATCGAGTAGCTCACCACGCCGTCTGCAACACAGCACAGTTACCTCAGTCACTCCAGCAGGCCCACGTGCAGTTAAGGCAGTTGTGGGTGTCACCAGGGTTGCCGAAACACAGGGACCAGGATTCGGTGTTTTGCAACACGGGAAGGAACCATTCTGCTTATGGTCTAAGGCACCCAATTACGAAATAAACACTTAGGTGACATGATGTAGAGATATTCACGATACAAATGGTGGTAATATCGCATACACGAAGTATAAAAGGGCAGCGCATTGGGGGAGCAGTCATTTGTACTCGGGTGTGAGCCATGGTAAAAAAATTGCTGTTTCGAAGGGCGTGCCGCTTCGCGTAGTGTGAAGCAGTCGCCCTTCGTTTCTGGCGGTGTCGCCGCTGTGGCAATCGCAGCTTTGGTGTCTCCCTCTGGTGGGAAAGGTTGCCTGTTCACGTGCATTTAAGGAGCACGATGAGCTCGCCAGGAAGTCAGTCTGGAGTCAGTCTCAGTCAGTCTGGGAGTCGGTGCAGTTAGTCGACAGAGTCAGTCGGAAGGCAGACACTCGCATGTTAGTCAGTCGGCTCTACGTCTCAGTCGCTGTTGGGTTGTGGACTGAGTCGGGTTCGTCGTTACTCCGCGGTTGGACGAGTTGGCAGTCAGCAGCAGGCAGGTCCGCACGGTGCAAGTACTCGCCGAGACCGTGGTCGACGCAGGCGGAAGGCTGTTGGTCGATCGGTCGGCTGTTCGTCGGATGGTGACACGTGGTTTTCTGAGCACTGACAGCAGTATCAGTCGGTAAGAGTTGGCAGCCAGCAACAGTCGGCTTCGTATGGTTGTTAGCATTCGCCGGGACCGCTGACGGCGGAAGCGGGCAGCCGTTGGTCGTTTGCTCGGCCGGTCGTCTTAGTCGACGACGTCTTGGATCCTGAGGATGAACACCGAATCGGGATGTGGTTGGACCTTGTTGGTTCGTCGGAACCGAGCAGCGACATAGTCTCCACAGCGCGAAGCCAGGCCGGGGTTTTTGGCGGCGGGCACGCGCTGTTGCATTTGGAGGCGCTAGCTGTGAGAGCGATCCTCAAGTTGAGTAATTAGTTACTTCTTTTTAAATTTCAACTGTTGCGATTTGTTCGTTATTTGTGGATTGTTGTTTCCTCAGCCGTTCACGCGTGTGATAACAAGTGGTGTGTGTTGTTGTCTAGAATCTGCAGCCTTCTTCTGTAGTGATTTGACAGTTGTGACTTGCGTTTTCTGAATTCTTCTAGACCTGTCTTGAGTGGTGTTTGATGCCTTGATCTTGGTGAGGCCAAGTTAGAAGGTGTAGGTATCTTGGTTTGCTCGACATCGGCCGATATCCTCTTTTGTTTGTTCAAATGGCTCTGAGCAGTGTGGGACTTAACAGCTGTGGTCATCAGTCCCCTAGAACTTAGAACTACGTAAACCTAACTAACCTGAGGACATCACACACATCCATGCCCGAGGCAGGATTCGAACCTGCGACCGTAGCAGTCGCACGGTTCCGGACTGCGCGCCTAGAACCGCGAGACCACCGCGACCGGCTCTTTTGTTTGTGCAGTTGGATCTGACGGTAGGAAATCGGTCACATTGTCGGTCGGAATGCTAGTATGTCTGTCGGTCGGAACTACCTCTGTCATGTTTGTCTGATTCGGTGTGTTAATAAATTTATTGCTTGGAGTGTAACGGCCTCATTCCTGATATATATTTTGATCTTGCCTATCATCTTGAGAGGCGGTATCTGTGTACTGTAGAGCATGTTAACTTGTTTGGCCAACCTTGTATAATTTTATATAAGATTGCATTTCATGGGCTTTTATTTAAATGGTCATTTTAGTATATAAAGTTGCCACCATTCCACAGTAAGACTTTTCTAAGAAGTTAAAATCAAGTTGCACCTTCGGTGGCAAGTTAATCTTTTAATTTTAATATTTCGTACCATTTCCATCCCTCCTACGGGGTGCATAGCTTGTGTGCTTGTGTGAATTGTGAAAAGTTTTACTGTAAGGTAATCTGGTGTTTTGCAGATTTGCACCAGTGTAGTCTCTCAGAGGTTGTTGTGAGCGGTCGTGACTGCGGTCGTGTCAAAAGGGAGCGGCAAGGTTCTCAGCCCAAAAGCTCATACACTCAAAAATTTGTTTCTTTCTGCCTCTGAATAAATTGTAATTTGATATTTAGAGGGTGCTTTTCCTTCTAATTTTAAATCTGTTTCCTTAAAAAAAGGCTTTAGGAATAAAATTCCCATTTGTTAAAAGCAATTTGTTTTTGATTTCGTCAGTTACTCCCTTGCAACTACTTCCACGCTCACATAGTGTGATTAAATGTGTTAATATTCTTTGAAATTAAATCCACGGTTCAGGGTGGTTCATGTGAACAGGTTTCCGCTGTGATTATGACCCCACGACGGGACTGATCAGCCTTTGGGCGCCTGATGGTAGTTGGAACTAGACGCTTGGGAAATTCAGTTCGGAAATCGTTAGGTAAATCAATATTCCGCGATCCACAGTGTCAAGAGTATGATGAGATTACCAAACTTCAGGCATTATCTCTTATCATGGACAATACAGTGGCTGACGGCCTACAATTAACGACCGGGAACAGCGGCGTTTCCATAGAGTTGTCAATAAAACGTAAATGTCGTGTGACTAGTGCCTCCCGTCGGGTAAACCGTTCGCCGGGTGCAAGTCTTTCGATTTGACGCCACTTCGGCGACTTGCGTGTAGATGAAATGATGATGTTAAGGACAACACAACACCCAGTCCCTGAGCGGAGAAAATCTCCGACCCAGCCGGGAATCGAACCTGGGACCTTAGGATTGACATAATGTTCGCCCCGTCCACTCAGCTACCGGGGACGGACAGAGTTGTCAATGCTAACAGACAAGCAACGCCGCGTGAAGTAATCGCGGAAATCGATGTGGAACGTAAGGCGAACGTATCTGTCAGGGCAGTGCAGCGAAATTTGGCGTTAATGGGCTGTGGTAACAGCTGACCGACGCTGGCGCCCTTGCTAACAGCGCTACATCGCCTGAAGCGCCCCTCCTGGGCTCGCGACGATATCGCTGGTACCCTAGGCGACTGGAAAACCGTATCCTGATCGAATTAGTCCCGATTTAAGTTGCTAAGATCTGATGGTATATTTCCAGTGTGGCACAGACCGCACAAAGTCATGGGCTCACGTTGTCAAGAAGGCACTGTACAAGCTGGTAGCGGCTCCGTGAAGGTGTGGGCTCTGTGTATATGAAATGGAGTAGTTCAAATGTGTGTGAAATCTTATGGGACTTAACTGATAAGGTCATCAGTCCCTAAGCTTACACACTACTTAACCTAAATTATCCTAAGGACAAACACACACACCCATGCCCGAAGGAGGACTCGAACCTCCGCCTGGACCAGCCGCACAGTTCATGGAAATGGAGTGGGTTCTCTCGTCCCAGTGAACCGATCATTGACTGCAAATGGTTATGTTCGAGTACTTATAGACCAATTATAGCCATTGATGGAGTTCATGTTTCCAAATAACGATGGAATTTACATGGATGGCAATGTGCCATGTCACAGGGCCACAATTGTTCGCGCTTGATTCGAACAACATTCTGGATAGTTAGAGCGAATGATTTGGCTACCCACATCGGCCATCATGAATCCCATCGGACATTTATGAGACGTACTCGAAAGATCAGTTTGTGCACAAAATCCTGCAGCGGCAACACTTTCGCAATAATGGACGGCTGTAGAGGCAACATTGCTGAATATTTTTGCAAGGGACTTCCAACGACTGGTAAAGACATGCCACGTAGTGTTGCTTGCAACTATACGTAGGGAAAAAATACGTCCAACACGATACTGGAGGTATCCCACGACTTTTTTCATCTCAGCGTATTGTTTTTGTTTGCAATTATTACACCAACTGTTTATAAAAAAAAGCAGAGATACGAGTACACAATTATGTGGACAGAACAAGGTTAAACTCACTGAAAAATTTATGCCGGAATAGTGAGACATATTAGTATGATTCGAGGAACTGCACAACAACAGAAGTCTAGCATCTGTTAGTTGGCTGTAAACATTATTTTAACCTATTTTTATCTTTCTTATGTTTCCATGCGTCTCAAATTCTGTTTCTGCAGCCGAGGTCATTAATATTTTCAGATATGCACT
The DNA here is from genome assembly GCF_023864345.2 of Schistocerca serialis cubense. Classification (NCBI taxonomy): domain Eukaryota; kingdom Metazoa; phylum Arthropoda; class Insecta; order Orthoptera; family Acrididae; genus Schistocerca; species Schistocerca serialis. The sequence goes on from NC_064642.1 coordinate 788,783,482, forward strand.
ACCTGGACATAGTTAGTTGGAAACCTTGTAGTGATGCTTTTTTTTAATTTTTAATTCGAAGTGTCTTCTGAGGGGAGATAAGAGGCAGCAGGGCACATATTTCGGTCACAGAGAAATGCATCAAACCCCCAAACTTCCAGTGGAGTCTAATTGAAGGTGGGCATCATTGGCAGACCCCTTGATGCTATTTCAGAAGACTCCAAATGTCATCGTTAATCTTCAGTCCGTATTATTCCATAAAACAGAAACACTAAACTGCTTATGGACACATCTCAGACGACCACGAGACACAAGTACACACCTGAAACATCCTAACAGCTTTGAGGAAGATACCCATTACCCTGACAGCTACGCAGGATTCTAACTGTCACCGGTACCCGCCACAGAAATACGTGATTATGATAGACATTTAATCTACCTGTGAACAACTGCATGTTCAGCTGACGATGTGCAAACGTGTAAAAGTGATTCACTTTAGATACTGTTCTAATTTTTTTGGACTATTTCTTTCAGGTGTGAATACAATTAGAACTGAATTTCATTTTCAAATAAAAAAGTCACAATATGTAATTAGTCCATAGTCAAATGACTCCCTGTCATCTGAAGAACTGGACGAAACATTGAGACGTTTGTATTTTTAAGGGGTCGCAGCAGTAATTCGCTCCTTGCGTTCCTCTGTTTTCGTGGATAGCAAATATTTCGTATATCACATTGACTCGATTGTACGGCCAATGAAGAAAAAACTAATAGCATTTACTGTAAAAGGGGAAGGCTTAAATTATATTTTTCTCCCAGTTCCAAACGCAGTTAGCACTTTTCTGGCAGTGATAACATTAATACAAATTTTTGATTAGGATGAAATTCTAACTTAGGGTGTACTCTGCTATTGTCGTCGCCTTACAAAAAGTATCTTTAAAGCTGCAACAATTCTGTGTGTACCTCAGGTACGATTAATCATGATTTTGTTGAGTAATCTGCAAATTGAATCAATAACACACCATAGTAGCAACCGATAACACAATATTTGTTCGAATAACAGTGTGGTGACGCTCCACAGCAAAGCCGACAAATACACGAGAGTCCAGGGTTAACTATTTAGTACAGAAACTGATTTTACCGTAAAATCTCTGCAAATTATTTTAAAATGGTCTGAAATTAATTATTTTGGATTATTGTCGTTAGGAAGTTACAATACTGAATTGTAGAAATTTCGAGAATGACTACTTCACTGCAGCCCCTTACCAGTGTCACTTCGCTCAGCACAGGGTTAAACAGCTCCTACGTTTCCGCGCATGTTGGAGTACAGTTTTGCTTCGGAAAATGGAGAACATTACCTTAGAAATATGTTAATAAGCTTTACAAACGGGTTTTCAACGAGGTTGCCCTCGGATAGCAAGTAAATGCCGGAACTATAAATCCCCCGACAAAGTTGACAACTGAGAACCATTTCCCACTTCTCAACTTCATGGTATTTGGCTGATAACACCCCAGTCCAGCAACGGGCCACCTATCGCCTACATGTAGGGTGTAGCTAGGATGTACCACTTGTGGCACTTGGAGGCATTCCTTCATTCCCACATATCTCAGCCGAGGATGATAAGGAAGAAAACGTGTGACGTAATAAGGTAGAGGGCAAAATCATATATGATGCCGCCTGCTTAGTGCAATGTGGGAAATTGCAGCTATTGAATAGGCTTGTGTTATCATTATTTGATGTGATAAAAGATGGAGGGATTATGCTCTAGCCTGCGGACCAAAACGCTTACTTTAGATTAGTAATTATTAATAAATTAATATTGAGATTTTGTTCATAATACACTACTGGCCATTAAAATTGCTACACCACGAAGATCACGTGCTACAGACACGAAATTTAACGGACAGGAAGAAGATGCTGTGATATGCAAATGATGAGCTTTTCAGAGCACTCACACAAGGTTGGCGTCGGTGGCGACACCTACAACGTGCTGACATGAGGAAAGTTTTCAACCGATTTCTCATACACAAACAGCAGTTGGCTGGCTTTGCCTGGTGAAACGTTGTTGTGATGTCTCGTGTGAGGAGACCACGGCTGCGGTTACCCTTGACGCTGCATCACAGACAGGAGCGCCTGCGATGGTGTACTCAACGACGAACCTGGGTGCACGAATGGCAAAACGTCATTTCTTCGGATGAATCCAGGTTCTGTTTACAGCATCATGATGGTCTCATCCCTGTTTGGCGACATTGCGGTGACACGCATTGGAAGCCTGTATTCGTCATCGCCATACTGGCGTATCACCCGGCTTGATGGTATGGGGTGCCATTGGTTACACGTCGCGGTCACCTCTTGTTCGCACAGACGGCACTTTGAACAGTGGACGCTACATTTCAGATGTGTTACGACCCGGCCGGCCGCTGGTGGCTGAGCGGTTCTGGCTCTACAGTCTGGAACCGCGCGACCGCTACGGTCGCAGGTTCGAATCCTGCCTCGGGCATGGATGTGTGTGTTGTCCTTAGGTTAGTTAGGTTTAAGTAGTTCTAAGTTCTAGGGGACTTATGACCTCAGCAGTTGAGTCCCATAGCGCTCAGAGCCATTTTTGTTACGACCCGTGGCTCTACCCTTCATTCGATCCCTGCGAAACTTTACATTTCAGCAGCATAATGCACGACCGTTTGTTGCAGGTACTGTACGGGCCTTTCTGGATACAGAAAATGTTCGACTGCTGCCATGGCCAGAACATTCTTCAGATCTCTCACCAACTGGAAACGTCTGGTCAATGGTGGCCGAGCAAATGGTTCGTCACAATATGCCAGTCACTACTCTTCATGAACTGTGGTATCGTGTTGAAGCTGCATGGGCAACTGTACCTGTACACGCCATCCAAGTTCTGTTTGACGCAATGCCCAGGCATATCAAGGCCGTTATTACGGCCAGAGGTGGTTGTTCTGTGTACTGATTTCTCAGGATCTATGCACCCAGATTGGGTGAAAATGTATTCTCATGTCAGTTCTAGTACAATATATTTGTCCAATGAATACCCGTTTATCATTTGCATTTCTTCTCGGTGTAGCAATTTTAATGGCCAGTAGTGTAATATGGGAAAATCTCTTAATACTACGCTATAATGACCTAATGAAACATCATTACAATATCGAATTTAAGTAGACGTTAGAAAAAGCCGTGTTATCGCCTTCGTTCCGAACAACCGACTAGAGAGGTGGTTAGCGCCAAATGGTTCAATTCGGGGAGCAGGTGGTAAAACGAATGGAATGTAGTGCGCTCTAAAATCGAAAATCTGCTAGCAGTTCTGATTGTTTCTGGGTTTAGTAAAACGCAGTTCGGTTTGTGATAGTTGTAAGTTAATTTTATTTGCTGCAAAGCTGTAAAGCGATAATCAAACGGATTTTGATCAACAAGAATAATTGGTAAACCTCCGAGTCACTATTTTAAGCGTACGCTTGTCCACGCGAGATTGTTTTCCTGTTTTCTATTTTAACTGAAGCAATGTTCACCATAAAATGTACGTGGTATCCCGATAAAGTACGGAACTCAAACCGACAGTTAGGAAGAGCCTTAGTCTGTTTCATTGAACGAGAGGCGTTCAGTAATTAATGCAACACATTTTTTCGCCTCTAATTTCGATTTAAAATATGTAGGACTCCTTTCGTGATATCGTGGAATATTCCTGCTTTAGCCCCTACAGTTTTTAGTTCCGATAGGTTGCGCCGTTATACGTAAAAAAAAAGCACTCCGTCTTCAGGCCACGAGTGGACTACCGGGACCATCCGACTGCCGTGTCATCCTCGGTGGAGGATGCGGATAGGAGGGGCGTGGGGTCAGCACACCGCTCTCCAGGTCGTAAGATGGTATTCTTGACCGAAGCCGCTACTATTCGGTCGAGTAGCTCCTCAATTGGCATCACGAGGCTGAGTGCACCACGGAAAATGGCAACAGCGCATGGCGGCCCGGATGGTCACCCATCCAAGTGCCGACCACGCCCGACAGCGCTTAACTTCGTTGATCTCACAGGAATCGGTGTATTCACTGCAGCAAGGCCGTTGCCTGCGCCGTTATGCGTAACCTTCAAAATGGCGTCTCTAACGGAGGTTCTGCTCCAGGCATAGAGCCGTCATTGAGTTCCTTTGGCGGAAAACCGGACTATCGTAGATACTCATAGGCGCTTGCAGAATGCCTACAAAGTTCTGGCAGTGAACAAATGCATGGTGTGTCATTGGGCGAGGTGTCTGTCATCATCGCAAGAAGATGTCACACACATGTTGTTTCTGCCGCGTGCGGGCCGACCGCACATAGTTGCCTCCGGCAATGCTGGTACGTGCAAACACTCTCATTCGAGGTGATCGACGAATCACAATCAAACACTCCGTTGATCACCTGCAAATGTGTGTTGGTAGCGCTGATACACGAGTTCACCAGTTGGTGTACTCAAAGGTGTTTCCCGCCGCCTGCCAGGAGATCATAAGGAGCAAAGAAGGACAATACGTGTGGAATTACTTCCACATAACGAGGCAGATGGTGACAAACATGCAAACGAACTTCTCCATCTCTACGACAACTCAAGGCCTCACAAAATTCTGCGCTTCCGAGAAAATGTCACTTAGCTTCACTGGATTTTACTTTCTCATTCAACCTACACCCCGCATCTTGCAGGTTCCGACTTCCGTTTGGCCGAACGAGGGATGCACTCCGTGTGAATCAGTACGTGGATAACGGGGAGGTTATTGATGTAGCAAGACGTTGCCTCCGACATCGACCAGTAAAGTGGAACTACGCGGGCATACAGACCCTTCCAGTAAGGTGGCTAAGGCGTTACACTGATCGGACATTGAGCCGAGCGGTCTAAGGCGCTGCAGTCATGGACTGTGCGGCTGGTCCCGGCGGAGGTTCGAGTCCTCCCTCAGGAATGGGTGTGTGTGTTGTCCTTAGGATACTTTAGGTTAAGTAGTGTGTAAGCTTAGGGACTGATGACCTTCGCAGTTAAGTCCCATAAGATTTCACACACATTTGAACATTTTTTTGATCGGAAATTATTTGTCCAGAAGAGTGGGGAATAGTATGGTCTGTTCGAAACTTGATTAAATTAAAAAAAAAAAATGTGTTGCATTACTTATTGAATGTCCGTCGTAGCACCATTATTGCCTCACAGCAAATGTTGCAGATTCAAGATCTCCGTACCAGGACAACGGCACGGCTTGAAGACACCAGGTTGTTGGAAACATTAGAAATACGATAATTCGCTTGTATACAACTGGTCCCCCACATCTCACGCTACTCCACTAGAAATGGAAACAGTTACGTACCATCTGTGGTAACGAGAGAAGCGAATTGCACTCAGAATTTGGTTATTATTCATTGCGATTAGGAACGCAGTAAACAAAAGCTAAAAATAGGCACCGTATAAAGAGCATTAGACGATAATGTTAACTGACAAAGTTCAAACGAAAAGGCATCACAACTCATGATTGCTAGACGGTATTTTATTGCACTCTAAAAACATATAAAACTGTTGAACCATTGATTTTTAGGGAGCAAGTGTCCCGTGGAACTGTGGTGTGGGTAGGCTACGACCTATCTCTCCAAAAGTGTGTACGTTACTTCCACCACGCAAATCCCATCACACTACAGCACCGCCACTAATACTCCACATTAATTGACGCACCCATGAAAAAATAAAAATTTGGAGGTTTGCCGATGACATTGTAATTCTGTCAGAGACAGCAACGGACTTGGAAGATCAGTTGAACGGAATGGACATAGTCTTGAAAGGAGGATATAAGATGAACATCAATAAAAGCAAAACGAGGATAATGGAATGTAGTCGAATTAAGTCGTGTGATGCTGCGGGAATTAGATTAGGAAATGAGACACTTAAAGTAGTGAAGGAGTTTTGCTATTTAGTGAGAGAAATAACTGATAATGGTTGAAGTAGAGAGGATATAAAATGTAGACTGGCAATGGCAAGGAAAGCGTTTCTGAAGAAGAGAAATTTTTTAACGTCGAGTATTGATTTAAGTGTCAGGAAGTCGTTTCTGAAAGTGTTTGTACGGAATGTAGCCATTTATGGAAGTGAAACGTGGACGATAAATAGTTTGGACAAGAAGACAACAGAAGCTATAGAAATGTGGTGCTACAGAAGAATGCTAAAGATTAGATGCGTAGATCACATAACTAATGAGGAGGTATTGAATAGAACTGGGGAGAAGAGGAGTTGGTGGCACAACTTGACTAGAAGAAGGGATCGGTTGGTAGGATATGTTCTGAGGCATCAAGGATCACCAATTTAGTACTGGAGGGCAGCGTGGAGGGTAAAAATCGTATAGGGAGACCAAGAGAGGAATACACTAAGCAGATTCATAAGGATGTAGGTTGCAGTAGGTACTGGGAGATGAAGAAGCTTGCACAGGTTCACATGGCTCTGAGCACTATGGGACTTAACTACTGAAGTCATCAGTCCCCTAGAACTTGGAACTACTTAAACCTAACTAACCTACGGACAATACACACATCCATGCCCGAGGCAGGATTCGAATCTACGACCGTAGCGGTCGCGCGGCTCCAGACTGTAGCACCTAGAACCGCTTGGCCACTTCTGCCGGCGCTTGCAAAGGATAGAGTAGCACGGAGAGCTGCATCAAACCAGTCTCTGGGCTGAAGACCACAACAACAACAACAACAACAACAACACGACGCACCCGTTCGTTGCAATCGTAATTAGTAATTACAAGAATGCAGGTCATTGTCAGTGTACTGTGCATGACCTGTTCAATGAAAGTAGATGTATCACTGACTAAATTAGTTTTAATTTTTTCCTTTTGTTAAAGCTGGACTCAGTCGTAGCTATAAATGTAATATTGAGTATATGCAATATATTTCATCTTAACAGCTACTCAACAAAGGCTCCCGTTGATGAGACACTGTGAGAGACTAATACCGTGGAACTCCTCCCCTCTTCACCCAGCATCGGTGCCCAGCCTCTCCCACCACTTATCACGTAGGGACCGCACGTATCCGTGCGTTTGACAACTTTTGTTGTGCCCTGGCTGCCTAACTAGCTTAGTAGTGACTTTACATTTCAGACGAAACGTTAGTTTTTCGTGCGTCGTAACTGCAACTACCTGCTGGTAATTACGGTCAGCTGCTTACTTACCTGTCCACCGGCAGCCGTACAGCTCGACCCTCATGCAGACGGTCCTGCGGTGGTAGCTGTAGGGCAGGAAGCGCACCCTGCTCGCCCAGATGGCCGGCTCCAGCTGCTGCTTCGACTCCAGGTACGTGTTGCTGTTGCCTTTCAGTACCTGCGGCACACAACGAAATACGTTGCCTGACGGTGGAATACAATGTCAACCATGCTACAAACTCTATAGGAGGGAGGGGGGGAGGGGGTATTTGTACGCATGCGGGCACCTAGAATCGCCTGCAAGTAAATGTCTCCAATTCTTAACGCAGATCTTCGTCACTTTTCCGGTCTTACCTGTTTCCATTGTTCTCCGCTCCTGTTGAATTAACATCAATGAATTTATCTGACGCAGGAACCATTTCTTCATCACCGATATACAGGTGTTATGCTTCAGAACTTTCGGTATCAAGCTTCTCTGAAATCGAAAATCCTAAATTAAATTCTAAATAAATAAAGAAAAAACACGCATTTCCACGCATGGGCGCCTAAGTCGCGGCAAATCGAAATGCTTTCACTGATTTGTGTACACTTCGACAATTTTGCTTGTGGAAATTTACATACGTTGTATCTTTATTATATCCTCATAAGCCCACTACAAAAAATGGTTCAAATGGCTCTGAGCACTATGGGACTTAAGTGCTGAGGTCATCAGTCCCCTTGAACTTAGAACTAATTAAACCTAACTAACCTAAGGACATCACACACATCCATGCCCGAGGCAGGATTCGAACCTGCGACCGTAGCGGTCACGCGGTTCCAGACTGTAGCGCCTAGAACCGCTTGGCCACTCCGGCCGGCTGAGCCCACTACACCTTCAGCGTTTTGTACCCCACTATATTCCTCGTCTGTATTAGAGTACGATCGGCGATCATATTTGCTTTGCAGACCATCATTTGGTTCGTAACAATTCATCAATATGTACTCCATTTTATCTTCCCATAATTTTTCCTCCAGCTTTCCGAAAAAAGTTGTTCTGAAAGCATTTCAAAAATATTTCAAATTAACTCACGTCACTTCCCTTCTTCTAAAATTTTACGTTATTTACCATTCAAACCGCATTAGACAGATTTTCATCCTCATCGCATAGTATTTCAAACATCATTTATCTCATATAATATTTGTTTTTTACTTTCATGAAGTTGTGACGAGGCATGAAAACATTATCTGCGTTGACTTCATTAAATCTTCAAAGGAGTAATTCGATTATTCGGTTGTTCCTAGAAAGTCACAAGGTTTCCACAGCCCCTATTCAAATGAATGCCAGTCAACACATATTACACAATTTCCTAATGTTCATTGTCGAGTATTTTCCTACAATTCCCTGCTAAGCTTTCGTACTCCTCGGACTATACACAAAAAGCCTCTAGAAAATTTATCCTGTAAATTCCTGTCTCCAGTTTTCTCCGTGCTTACGCAACATTGAACGCTTGACGCGCGAAATGTAAGCTCTAAGAAGCCCTAGTCAGAAGTTTCTAACGGAGGATTTATGTACCTCAAAATATTTACACGGAAAGAAAATATTAAATTACCTTTGCTTACAGGATATCTCGTATCGTTGTCGACACATTCCGCTGTCTGCTGTACTGGGAGATCCAATGAACAATAAGTTAAAACACCCTGAAAAGAGTACTACAGAAAATGAAACCCACCAACAAGATGCTAAAGAAAATGATAGAAATGTTAGACCATGAAAAGTGTCATGGAAAATACATATTAGTGGAAACAACATGTTAACGGGTCAGCTACTGTAGCAATTAGAATCATTAACTACGGTTTTCAAGAAGCAGTACACGAAAAAAAAGTAATGCTTATAAAGATAAAAATATCTTGCTTATCGAGAATGCTGAGTGAAGTAGGCACGTACAGAAGAAAAGAATAATCCAGTGTAAGAGATGAAGGAGGTAGGAATCAAACAACTAGAGAACACAAATGTTATCAACGTTGACCATAATAACACAGGGACAGCTGCTTCTGTTACATACTCAATTACTTCAAAAATGGTTCAAATGGCTCTGAGCACTATGGGACTTAACAGCTGTGGTCATCAGTCCCCCAGAACTTAGAACTACTTAAACCTAACTAACCTAAGGACATCACACACATCCATGCCCGAGGCAGGATTCGAACCTGCGACCGTAGCTGTGGCACGGTTCCGGACTGCGTGCCTAGAACCGCGAGACCACCGCGGCCGGCCTCAATTACTTCCTTTACGTTAGTTTTCGTATAGCAACAAACGCCGAATTCCATCGTTATCGCACACAAGGAGCAACAAAATCAATCCCAACTTAAACGAAAGTGGCGTGATTTGCGTGTTATCAACAATAGTGGAAATTTGGAAATTTGTGGTAAGGTCTTATGGGACCAAAATGCTGAGGTCATCGGTCCCTAAGCTTACACACTACTTAATCTAAGTCAAACTAAATTACGCTAAGGACGACACACACACCCATGCCCGAGGGAAGACTCGAACCTCCGACGGGGGAAGCCGCGCGGACCGTGACAAGATGCCTGAGACCGCGCGGCAACCCCGCGCAGCCAACAACTGTGCCCCATGCGTTTATCGAAACAGTCACATGGTTACTACCATCCTCTTTACCTTCTGCCTAAGATTAGTAACATGCGGTATAAAGAGAATACGGATTTTAGTGCTAAGGAGAAACTATAAAAACTCTCAGTGAGACCCTCAAGTAATCCTGTCCTGTTACAGCAGTAACGTGTGTTAGCAAATGTTACAACAAACATAGCAGAAAATTAAAAAGTAGACGAAGCCAGTAATGCACTTACAACCATCGGTCCAATGTAGAACTACATAAACGCCATCCCCCACATCGATATCATGAGGCAATAGGGAAGACGTTGAACTTATATCTTTCTATTAACATACCGTACACATTTACGTGAATAGATCTATGACACAACGAGATTCCCCAAACCACGCGGGTATCTTGGGCCGAACTAAATTTCGCCAACAGTCTTAGTAAAAACAGCCAATGAAGACATTGTTGGAATACAGAAACCATCTCTTAACTTCCCATAGTGATGTGCACTGAGGTAACAAAAGCCATGGGATACATCCTAAAATTGTGACGGACTTCATTTTTCCCGGCAGAGTGGTATGGACTCAAAAACTCGTTGGAAGGCCACTGCAGAAATATTGAACCATGCGCCTCTGTAGACGTCCATAATTGCGAACGTGTTGCCGGTGCAGTGTTTCGTGCACGAACTGAGCTCTCGATTATGTCCTATATATGTTCTGCGGGATTCATGTTGGACGATTTGCGTACCCAAATCCTTCACCCGAATTTTCCAGAATGTTCTTCAAACCAGTGGCGAAGGACTGTAGCCCGGTGACAAGGCGATTGTCTCCCATAAAAATTCCGTCGTCGTTTCTGAACATGAAGCCCACCAATGGTTGCAAATGGCCTCCACGTAGCCGTACCATTTCCAGTCAATGATGGGTTCAATTCGACGGAGGACCTGCTCCATTAGATACAGGGTGGTCCATTGATAGTGACCGGGCCAAATATCTCACGAAATAAGCATCAAACGAATAAACTACAAAGAACGAAACTCGTCTAGTTTGAAGGGGGACACCAGATGGTGCTATGGTTGGCCCGCTAGACGGTGCTGCCATAGGTTAAACGGATATCAACTGTGTTTTTCTAAATAGAAACCTCCATTTTTATTACATATGCGTGTAGTAGGTAAAGGAGTATGAATGTTTTAATAGGACAACTTTTTTTGCTTTGTGATAGATGGCGCTGTAATAGCCACAAACGTATAAGTACGTGGTATCACGTAACATTCCGCCAGTGCGGACGTTATTTGCTTCGTGAAACATTACCAGAGTTGAAAATGGACCGTTTACCAATTGCGGAAATGGTTGAAATCCACGAAGGCTGAGACAATTGGAGCATCAGCGACCTTGGTGGGTTAATGTATGGTGCGGCATTATGGGAGGAAGGATAATTGGCCCCATTTTATCGATGGCAATCTAAATGGTGCAATGTATGCTGATTTCCTACGTAATGTTCTACCGATGTTAATACAAGATGTTTCCTTGCATGACAGAATGGCGATGTAGTTCCATCGTGATGGATGTCCGCCACGTAGCTCGCGTTGCGCTTGATGCGGTATTGAATAGCATATTTCATGACAGGTGGATTGGTCGCCGAAGCACCATACCATGGCCCGCACGTTCATCGGATCTGACGTCCCCGGATTTATTTCTGGGGGAAAGTTAAAGGATATTTGCTATTCCTGATCCACCCACCACGGCTGACAACATGCGTTAGCGCATTGTCAATGCCTCTGCGAACATTATGGAAGGCGAAGTACTCGCTGTTGGGAGAAATGTCGTTACACGTATTGCCAAATGCATTGTGGTTGACGGACATCATTTTGAGAATTTATTGCATTAATGTGGTATTTGCAGGTAATCAAGCTGTTACAGCATGCCTTCTCAGAAATGATACATTCACAAAGGTACATGTATCACATTGGAAGAACCGAATTAAAATGTTCAAACGTACCTACGTTCTGTGTGTTAATTTAAAAAACCTACCTGTTACCAACTGTTGGTCTAGAATTGTGAGCCATATGTTTCTGACTATTACAGTGCCATCTATCACAAAGCGAAAAAAGTGGTCCAACTAAAACATTCATATTTCTTTACGTACTACACGAATATGTAATAAAAATGGGTGTTCCTATTTTAAAAAAGCGCAGTTGATATCCGTTTGACCTATGTCAGCGCCATCTAGCGGGTCAACCATAGCGCCATCTGGTTTCCCCCTTCAAGCTAGACAAGTTTCGTTCTTTGTAGTTTTTTCGTTTGATACTTATTTCGTGCTATATTTGGCCCGGTCACGATCAATGGACCACCCTGTATAAAAACAGCCCCAACCACTATGTAAGCACTACCAGCTTACACAGTGCCTTGTTGACAACGTGAGTCCAAGACTGCGTGGGGTCTGTGCAACACTCGAAATTTCCATCAGCTCTCATCAACTGAAATCGGGACTAATGTGATCACGCCACAGTTTTCCAGTCGTCTAGAGTCTAACCGATATGGTCACGAGCCCAGGAAATGCGCAGCTGGCGATGTCGTGCTGTAAGCAAATGCACTTGCTTCGGTCGTCTGCTGCGATAGTGCATTAACGCCAAATTTCACCGCACTCTTCGAACGGATACGTCCCTCGTACGTCCCACATTGGTTTCTGCTGTTATTTCACGCAGTATGGCTCTGAGCACTATGTGACTTAACTTCTGAGCTCATCAGTCCCCTAGAACTTAGAACTACTTAAACCTAACTAACCTAAGGACATCACACACATCCATGCCCGAGGCAGGATTCGAACCTGCAACCGTAGCGGTCGCGCGGTTCCAGACTGTAGCGCCTAGAACCGCTCGGCCACTCTGGCTGGCTTCACGCAGTATTGCTCCTCTGTTTGCACTGACACTTCTAAGCAAAAATTGCTGCTCTCTGTCGTTATGTGAAGGCTCTCGGCTACTTTGTGTTGTTGGTGGTGAGAGGTAATGCCAGAAATGTGGTATTCTCGGCACACTCTTGACAATGTGGATCTCGGAATATTGACTTCCGTAATGATTTCCGAAATAGGGTGTCCCATGCGTGTAGCTCCAACTACCATTCGGAGTTTAAAGTCTGTTAATTGTCGTCATGTAACCAAAATCATGTTGGACACCTTTTCACATGAATCACCTGAGTACAATTGACAACTCCGCCAATCTACTGCCCTTTTATACTCTGCGTACGGGATACTACTCGCATTTGTACATGTCCACATCGCTATCCCATAATTTTTGTCAATTCAGTGTATTTCCTGCCTTAAATGAATTGATTTGATGTATTTAAAAAAGCTCTGAGGGACTTGGATGAAGCAGCTCCGTGTGCAGTGACTCGGTTGTTCGAACTTAAAAAAAGAATATGTAATTACACTAAACTACGGTACGCTAGTGGAGTGTCATAGGACTTTACTGTCCACAACGACTGTAGGTGGCCTGGCGAATAACGTCGCATAAAACCATGAAGCCGGTTGTGAATGGTACTGTTTCACATAGAAATGTCGCAATTGAAGGGAAATGAAGGAGGACCTAGAGAGGATCAATGCTTGGAGAAGAGACTAGTAGGTATCTAGCAACGTAAATAAAGGTCACGTACTGCACATAAAAGTGTAGAGGGACCAAATCTTACATGATTGCACGATTTCAGAACATGCTCTAGAAGCAGTCACATCCTCACTTCTACAGACTGACGAAATATGTGGCTAAAGTAACATCCTCGATGGAAATGAATGAAAGTGCGGGAGCATGCTGCCAGAGGTCTCCTAATCGTGCACAGGAAGCTGGATGTCACATGGCATGAGGTCAAATTGGGTCTGCCCTGCAAGACGAGGCAGTTGAAGGAACAGACAGTGTTTATCAATCAGTGTAGTGAGCGAGCAGACGCCGTGCACTGTGGTTGATGTTGACCGGAGACAACATTTGGACGATTTTATGCGGGGAAGAATTATTGGGAAACTGGAGTGAAGACGAAGTATGACGGGTGTAGCCCAAGGCTTTGCATTGTTAACAACATTGTTATCACGTGCATGGAGAGCGCACCGAAAGGTACTGCTGCCGGAAGGAGAGGATGTGGTCTGTCACGAGTAACTACAGCAGCACACAACCGCTACATTGGCCACAGGCAAGCTGTCACCCGCCTCAAACAGAGGGTGTAATTGCGCAGTTGTAACCACATTTAAAAGAACTGCAGGACATGAAATCTCACGCTCCACATGGACTGCATGGGGCAGAGGGACTAGACCTGGAGAAGTGGGATCGAATGTTCTACACGGATGAAAGCAGATTGAGTTTATTGATTCTGGACGTAACCTCACATGGTTAGTGATGCGAACACTTAATGCGCCCGAAACATAGTCGAACACGATCATTTTGGTGGTCCTTGTGTTATGCATAATGGTGCGTGGGCGAACTGATCTTCAAATCTTTGAACGCGATGCGCTCACCGGGTAAAGATATCACGACACTGTACATCTTCTCCATGTGCGTCGTTTCAGATTCCACCGTGATTTCATTATTACGGATGACAAAGCGCAAGCGCATCGAACAGCACAGGTGAATCTCTTGGAACGAGAGGATATTCGACGAATTTGCTTGCCTCCCAACCGCCGACTTAAAACCCATCGAGCACGTGCGTGATGTGTTGCGAAGATCTTTTGCAACAAGTAGACGTGCTCCAGCGACCAACCAGCAATTGTTAACAGCGCTGGTGGAGAAATGGTGCCCTCTACCATAAGAACTCCTTACCAATCTTGTGACTAACACTGCAGCAAGTTGCAGACTACGCAGTGCCTTCAGTGGTAATAATGCACCCTACCCAGAACCATGCCCGGCATTTTGAAATGTCCAGAGAATATCATTGTTCGCAGTGACGTCAATGTATATCGTATTTAAATAAAAGTGTAATCTCTTTCATTTACCTTCTGCAACATACTGTGGCGCCTGTTTGTATACAGGGTGGTCCATTGATTGTGACCGGGCCAAATATCTCACGAAATAAGGGTCAAACGAAAATACTACAAAGAACGAAACTCGTCTAGCTTGAAGGGGGAAACCAGATCGCGCTATGGTTGTCCCGCTAGATGGCGCTGCCGTAGGTGAAACGCATATGAACTGCGTTTTTTGAAATAGGAACTCCCATTTTTATTATTCGTGTAGTACGTAAAGAAATATGAAGGTTTTAGTTGGACAACGTTTTTCGCTTTGTGATACATGGTGCTGTAATAGTCACGAACGTATAAGTACGTGGTATCACGTAACATTCCGCCAGTGCGGACGGTATTTGCTTCGTGATACATTATCCGTGTTAAAATGGACCGTTTACCAATTGCTGAAAAGGTCGATATCGTGTTCATGTATGGCTATTGTGATCAAAATGCCCAACGGGCGTGTGCTATGTATGCTGCTCGGTATCCTGGACGACATCACCCAAGTGTCCGGACCGTTCGCCAGATAGTTACCTTATTTAAGGAAACAGGAAGCGTTCAGCCACATGTGAAACGTCAACCACGACCTGCAACAAATAATGATGCCCAAGTAGGTGTTTTAGCTGTTGTCGCGGCTAATCCGCACATCAGTAGCAGACAAATGTCACGAGAAGCGGGAATCTCAAAAACGTCGGTGTTGAGAATGCTACATCAACATCGATTCCACCCGTACCATATTTCTATGGACCAGGAATTGCATGGAGACGACTTTGAACCTCGTGTACAGTTCTGCCACTCGGCACAAGAGACATTACGGGACGATGAGAGACTTTTTGCACGCGTTCTATTTAGCGACGAAGTGTCATTCACCAATAGCGGTAACGTAAACCGGCATTATATGCACTATTTGGCATCGGAAAATCCACGATGGCTGCGACAAGTCGAACGCCAGCGACGTTGGCGGGTTAATGTATGGTGCGGCATTATGGGAGGAAGGATAATTGGCCCCCATTTTGTCCATGGCAATCTAAATGGTGCAATGTATGCTGATTTCCTACGTAATGTTCTACCGATGGTACTACAAGATGTTTCACTGCATGACAGAATGGCGATGTACTTCCAACATGATGGATGTCCGGCACATAGCTCGCGTGCGGTTGAAGCGGTACTGAATAGCATATTTCATGACAGATGGATTGGTCGTCGAAGCACCATACCATGGCCCGCACGTTCAACGGGCCTGACGTCCGTGGATTTCTTTCTGGGGGGAAAGTTGAAGGATATTTGGTATCGTGATCCACCGACAACGCCTGACAACATGCGTCAGAGCATTGTCAATGCATGTGCGAACATTACGGAAGGCGAACTACTCGCTGTTGAGAGGAATGTCGTCACACGTATTGCCAAATGCATTGAGGTTGACGGACGTCATTTTGAGCGTTTATTGCATTAATGTGGTATTTACAGGTAATCACGCTGTAACAGCATGCGTTCCCAGAAATGGTAAGTTTACAAATACATGTATCACAGGCCGGCCGGGGTGGCCGAGCGGTTAAAGGCGCTACAGTCTGGAACCGCACGACCGCTACGGTCGCAGGTTCGAATCCTGCCTCGGGCATGGATGTGTGTGATGTCCTTAGGTTAGTTAGGTTTAAGTAGTTCTAAGTTCTAGGGGACTTATGACCACAGCAGTTGAGTCCCATAGTGCTCAGAACCATTTGAACCATTTGAACATGTATCACATTGGTACAACCGATATAAAAATGATCAAACGTACCTACGTTCTGTATTTTAATTTAAAAAACCTACCTGTTACCAACTGTTCGTCTAAAATTGTGAGATACATATTTGTGACTATTAAGGCGCCATCTATCACAAAGCGAAAAAAGTGGTCCAACTAAAACATTTATATTTCTCTACGTACTACTCGAATACGTAATAAAAATGGAGGTTCCTATTTAATAAAACGTAGATGATATCCGTTTGACCTATGACAGCGCCATCTAGCGGGCCAACCATAGCGCTATCTGGTTTCCCCTTCAAGCTAGACAAGTAACGTTCTTTGTAGTTTTTTCGTTTTACTCATATTTCGTGAGAAATTTGGCCCGGTCACCATCAATGATCCACCCTGTATATTGTCCAAGTGACACAGGAAGCGAAAGTTACTTTCGTCCTTAAGTTTCACACAACAGTGTATTAGATACCTGGGAGTATGCATAAGGAGCGATTTGAAGTGGAACGAGCAAATAAAACTACGCATACGAAAGTCATATCTCATCAGACGAAGACTTGCTGAAAGGACGTTCACGATATGTAGCCCACTGTAACGGGACATCCTCCTCTAGCATTACTTTCCCTCGACAGTAGTTGTCGGTACCAGTATTATTTTTTCAATTTTGGTTAGGTCAGTTTTATCTCAGATGCTTTCCTTTAAAGTTTCGTATAATTTCATACACAGTATATTTCAAGCTAAAATTTGTGAAAATGAATTACTTTATTTTGGATGATATAGTGGGTAAGTACTCTTTCTGAATGCTCAGTTCAATTTATTTTTCTCACAAACATTTGAAATTACGAATTATTTGTTACACTTAAAATTTTCATTAGTACCGTTTACTATGTTTATTTCTGGATACTTTTATTAAATAATAATGTAAACTAACAAATATTAATTTGTCAATTAAAACTATAAAACGTTTGGAATATTGTTAGTTCCGATGAGTGAGATAGTAGTAAGCATGCCTCTGATGTGATCGGCCGTATTTTATATTTTGTGCGAACAATGTAATTTCGGCTATGTTCATGTGAAGAATTTAGACAACATTCCATTAGAACTGCTGACAGCCTTGGGAGAGCCAGTCCTGACAAAACTCTACCATCTGGTGAGCAAGATGAGACAGGCGGAATACCCTCAGACTTCAAGAAGAATATAACAATTCCAATCCCAAAGAAAGCAGGTGTTGATAGATATGAAAATTACCGAACTATCATTATAATAACTCACGGCTGCAAAATACTAACGCAAATTCTTTAGAAACGAATGGAAAAACTGGCAGAACCCGTCCTCGGGGAAGATCAGTTTGGATTCCGTAGAAATATTGGAACATGTGAGGCAATACTGACCCTATGACTTGTCTTAGAAAATAGATTAAGGAAAGGCAAACTTACGTTTCTAGCATCTGTAGACTTAGAGAAAGCTTTTGACAATGTTGACTGGAATACTCTCTTTCAGATTCTAAAGGTGGCAGAGTTAAAATACAGGGAGCGAAACCCTATTTACAATTTGTTCAGAAACCAGATGGCAGTTATAAGAGTCGAGGAGTATGAAAGGGATGCAGTGGTTGGGAAGGGAGTGAGACAGGGTTGTAGCCTCTCCCCGATGTTATTCAATCTGTACATTGAGCAAGTAGTAAAGGAAAGAAAAGAAAAATTCGGAGTAGGTATTAAAATCCATGGAGAAGAAATAAAAATTTTGAGGTTCGCCGATGACATTGTAATTCTGTCAGAGACAGCAAAGAACTTGGAAGAGCAGGTGAACGGAATGGACAATGTCTTGAAAGGAGGATATAAGATGAACATCAACGAAAGCAAAATGAGGATAATGTAATGTAGTCGAATTAAGTCGTGTGATGTTGAAGGAATTAGGTTAGGAAATGAGACACTTAAGGTAGTAAAGGAGATTCACTATTTGGGGAGCAAAATAACTGATGATGATCGAAGTAGAGAGGATCTAAAATGTAGACTGGCAACGGCAAGGAAAGCGTTTCTGATGAAGAGAAATTTGCTAACTTCGATTATAGATTTATGTGTAAGGAAGCCGTTTCTGAAAGTATTTGTATAGAGTGTTGCCACGTATGAGAGTGAAACGTGGACGATAAATAGTTTCGACAAGAAGAGAATAGAATCATTCGAAATGTGGTGCTACAAAAGAATGCTGAAGATTAGATGGGTAGATCATATAACTAATGAGGAGGTATTGAATAGAATTGGAGAGAAGAGGAGTTTGTGGCACAATTTGACTAGAAGAAGGGATCGGTTGGTAGGACATGTTCTGAGGCATCAAGGGATCACCAATTTAGTATTGGAGGGCAGCGTGGACGGTAAAAATCGTAGAGGGGGACCATGAGACGAATACACCAAGCAGATTCGGAAGGATGTAGGTTGCAGTAGGTACTGGGAGATGAAGAAGCTTAGACAGGCTAGAGTGGCATGTAGAGCTGCATCAAACCATTCTCAGGACTGAAGACCACAACAACAACAATGTGAAGAATCAAAAGGCTGTATGATGTACTGAAATGTGACAAAATATAGTAACGTAACAATAAAAATTCTGCAACAACAATCTTCAAATTTGTTTAGATCAATTTAACCAAGAGGACCTAAAATGTGAGAATTTCAGCTTCAAGCATCAGACCCCTAGACAAGCAGAACTGGAGCCAACTCTACGTGAAAAGACAAGTAAACCAGAAAGTTTATTGTAATCTTCATAAAAGACTAATGTGAACAATAGCTGCACGTAGGAAGGAGGGGGTAGATCACATCACACATGAAGGAGATGTAAAAAGAGCAGCGCGTTCAGTCACAATTATCTGTATCTTTCCAATTTTAGTATACAGGGTGTCCCAGCTATCTTGTCCACCCAAAATATCTCTGGAACAATAACAGCTATTGGAAAACGACTTTCACCGGTATCAATGTAGGGCTGGGGCCCATGAATGTACATATTTGGAAACATTCTAAAACGAAAGCATATGTGTTTTTTAACACAAACTTACGTTTTTTTAAATGGACCTCCTATATTTTTTCTTCAGCAATCCATAGCATGACAAAGCACATACACAATGGCGTTGATTGCATCGCAATATTCCCATTACATCCCGAGATATTAAGACGCGAAGTTGACACTTGAAACATCCGACATGCGCTGCTAGCGCACGTCCTGAGGCTCAGGCGTGAACCCGATGCTGCCCGTAATCGCGATGTGATTTACATGCGTAATTACACCTCCATACTTATCAAGAGGTCCGAAACGAACAATACGGTCTGCTGCCATCAACTCTCATAAGCACATAATGGTTTCCCTCTTTCACGTTTTACGTATCTACGTACACAAAATGAACCAGTACCGATCGGTGTACACCCGTCAGGTTGTCTTATTTATCCTGCACACCCAAAATAAGGTTTATCTAATGCGTTATATGACCCATTGTGCCTGTCGCGCAGGGCCTGGCTCTATCTAGTCAAGTGCCCAACGTAGTTCCCACTACTGCCACAATTACCACTTCGCCTTGTTTATGATTTGCGACCCATGAAAACTCCTGTACTCACCACCCTCCAAGCATCCCATTTGTTGTTGCTTTGGCGTGCAGTACACCGCTTGCCAGTGTAGTCGTGCCTCAGAATAATCTAGTGACGGTACGGAGGTAGTACACATTTTGAATAAACGTTGTGTTGTGGAGCTTATACTGTACAGTATAATGTACACCCATGAAGATACGGTAGAAATGCTGCTGATCTATGGAGAATGTACGCTGACGGGAAATACGTTATGAGATTGCATGTTTGTTGATAGTACTGTTAGCGAACATTATGATTATGAAGTTAATATGTCTGTTTTCTACCCTACCTGTACTGTACCCTGTTGTAGGTTGACGAAATACTGTTCAGGTAGAACGACTGTACAGAAGACGGTTCCCTGACAAGCCATCGCCTTTGCGCCGGATGTTTGGTCGTCTCACATCTCGTCTACGTGAAACGGGAAGCTTAAATTCAAGACCTCGACATCGTCCTGAACATGCTGAAGTTGCTGTGCTCGCTACCATAGCTGAGAATCCTCAAATCAGCACACGTCAAATTGAACGTGAAGTTGGTGTGTCGAAATCAAGTACACAGCGTATTCTTAAACATAATTAATTTCATCCTTACCATGTTCATTTACACCAGGGTCTTCATGGAAATGACTTCCGCAATTGGGTAACATCTTGTCGGTGGGCTCAGCAAAAACTTCTGACTAATCCAAATTTATTTTCAGATGTTCTCTTTACCGACGAGGCATCATTCTCCAACAAAGGAATTGTCAATATGAGGAATATGCATTATTGCTCCGCAGACAATCCAAAATGGCTCCGTCAGGTAGAGCATCAACGTCCGTGGAAAGTTAATGTTTGGTGTGGGGTTATTGGAGATACCATTATCGGACCTTTCTTTATAAATGGCATCCAAAATGGCAGACAATACTGTTGTGACTTGGCAAGACAGCCAAGCCACTAGGAGGTGAAGCCGAAAGGCACGCGTTTAAGCTCACGCAGGCTGGCGTGAGGTCTGGAACAATTAAAGGAGTTGAGTTTATTACAAAAAGTACGTAGCTTCTGAAATACTTAACTTTAATCCATAATTGGTGAACATCGGTCTGACGGTACATGCATCACAAGATAAATAGCAAATGATAATGGCGCCTTGCTAGGTCGTAGCAAATGACGTAACTGAAGGCTATGCTAACTATCGTCTCGGCAAATGAGATCGTAATTCGTCAGTGAACCATCGCTAGCAAAGTAGGCTGTACAACTGGGGCGAGTGCTAGGACGTCTCTCTAGACCGGCCGTGTGGTGGCGCTCGGTCTGCAATCACTGATAGTGGCGACACGCGGGTCCGACGTATACTACCGGACCGCGGCCGATTTAAAGGCTACCACCTAGCAAGTGTGGTGTCTGGCGGTGACACCACAAATACTCCAGATTTATACGACACAATATTCTTGTTCTCTTGGACACCGTACCTCTGAACCGGAGAATGGTCATGTGGTATCAGCATGACGGATGCCCTGCACACAACGCCTTTCGAGCACGACAACTTCTGAACCGTAAGTTCCCTGGTAGGTGGATTGGACGAGGTGGCCCAGTTAGGTGGCCTGCCCGATCTCCGGACCTTACACTTCTGGATTATTTTCTTTGGGGAGCAGTGAAGGATGCTGTTTACCAACATGAACCAACAACACCAGAGGACATGAAGCAACGCATTATTGATGCTTGTACAGCCATCAAAGAGGAAACAGTAGCACGAAGTAGGGCATCCTTCATCTGCAGAGTGACCCAATGTATGCAAGCCAATGGGCATCACTTTGAGCATGAGATGTGAACGCTATGTTTAGTATGTAGTGCTGGTATAACAGTGGAAGTTTCTACAAAGGGCCATTTTACCCAGTGATGTTAAGAAACATTTTGTTTGGACTCTGCTACTCACTCCAACTGCCATCTAGTGGCAGCTTCAGACTGTCCAGTATAGTCTGCTCCCTGTCGGAAGAATTTGCAACCTATGTGCGGAAGTGGACCTCCCAGGTCCTTTGTGTGCACAGGTAGGATTAGCCGTTGTAACGGCCGAGCAGGTAGCTGCGAGACCCCGTAGCGGACGGGCGTGTATGTCTTCCAGCTAAGCCAGGAGCCGCAGTTGGCGCGCTGCCTGTGCAAGTTGTAACGTTTAATGTAATAAACAATTATACCAGACAACTTGTTCCGTCTAGTTATTGTGAGTGGAAACAAGGGGAGGACAGTAAGTTCTCTCGCACTATACATTCACACTCCAATGTGCCACCACGGGAAGAAGAGCCCGCGCGCACATTTTTTGGTCCTCCGGGCCGGATACAGTGACCACGCGGAATTTACGTTCGCGCGGACTTATTTTCCGGTATTTGTGAACCTCTAAAAAACCACGTGTGAGCTGCACACGTTATCGGTTTCGTTGTTGACTGCTATCGAGTGACTCAAGGCCTGTTCGGGACTTCGACAATAACAGCCTTAACAACGACGATCGGGGACATATTTGTGAACATTTAATGTGTCTCTAATTCAAACGCGGGAGGCAGAGAAACGCGTCGGTGCCAGCATCATCGGTGACGTCACCTCCTGCTCCCGCCGAAACTTCGCGCCGTCGGAGACTGCAACGCCTGCCACGCCAGCTGCCAGTGTCCGTGACGCCGCCGCTGTTCCAGTCCTTACTGCCGCTGCAGCCTGGTAAGTGCAACTGTTGGCTTCCTGCTACCATCTTCCTGGTCCTAAAATGGAGCCCTCCGAGAAAACAAAAATAGTCAAGCAGAGAGGTGTAGCAAAGGCCGCTCTCGCGCGCTTAGCGAGCTTTGTGCAGTCTGCAGACAGTGCCAGCATCGAAATGTTGGAATCAAAATTAAATCGATTGACTCGGATTCAGACTGATTTTGAGTCGTCTCAAACACGGCTGGAAATTGAAGACGAATCAGCAGATCACAGTAAGGACAGGGCAGAATTCGAGGATTCGTGGGACTTTGTTGAATCCACTCTCAAGGGTTCAATGAAGAGGTACACCCAGCTTCCGCAGCCTTTGGGCTCGAATCCATCAGGCAGTGTCAGTTCTTTGAAACTACCCGCTATTAACTTGCCAAATTTTGAAGGTGACTACCTTAAGTGGTCATCATACAGGGATACGTTTTTGAGCCTCATTATGAATAACAATTCAATTGATGACGTTCAAAAACTTCACTACCTTAATTCGTCTTTGCGAGGTGAAGCTAAGGACCTTTTGAAACATATACCTGCCACAGCAGGAAATCTAGCGATAGCCTGGGGACTTATTACGCAGAGGTATAATAACCCAAAAATAATTGCAGCCAGACATGCTAAGGCTTTGTTGGCCTTGCCTACAGTCGGCCATGGCGCAGCGAGCGCTTATAGGCAACTAATTAATCACGTATGCAGCCATTTGAAGGCCTTAGAAGCTCTCAAACCTGATGTTCCACTTCATGAAGTTATTCTTTCGGAACAGATTCTGTCCAGTATGCGACCCACAGATCGTCATGAGTGGGAGGTAAAGATGTCTGGGTCGACATTCACCACATTAAATCAACTAATAGATTTTTTGGAAACAAAATGTCAGGCCCTTGAGTTGATCAGGTTCAGGGATAACACCTCAAGGGATTCGCAAGGAAATGTCAATAATTCAAATCAAACACGACATGTGAGGAGGGCTCATCTCGCTAATGCTGATGCTGAGGAATCATGTAATTTTTGTAGTGAACCTCATACTATCACTAAATGCAAAGGGTTTCAGGCACTAAATGTCGATGAGCGGCGGGCATATGTGACAAAAAATAAGCTTTGTTTTTTGTGCATCTGCTCTGGTCATTTCTCGACTAAATGCAGGATTTCTCCTTGTAAGGCCTGTAAAGGAAGGCACAACATACTGCTACACAAGCCTGCTGAACCAAGGAAAGGGCAGAATAGTAAACCAGGAGGCCATTCCTTGGCCCATCAAGCTACAAATGGGAAAGCAAACATCCATTGTAATGTTTTATTGGCAACAGCTGTTGTCAACATTAAAGACAGCATGGGTAGACAGCAGGTTTGCAGAGTTCTGCTAGATAGTGCGAGTCAGCTATCCTTTATATCTAAGGGCATGGCAGAGAAATTAAAACTGAAACGAAGTAAACATTCGTTTCCTGTGAAGGGCATAAAAAATGTCTTTGCTGCCTCAGTGTCTTACACTTGTGATGTTGAACTGTCGTCTAGGATCAACGACTTTCGTGTCAGAACCACTTGTGCTGTCGTAGATCATGTCACCAGTGACCTACCAGCGAGCAAGATAGACACAAGGTCCTGGAGTGTCCCATGTAATCTTCCGCTCGCTGATCCAGAATTCAACAAACCTGCCACAGTAGATTTAATTCTTGGTGCTGAGGTTTTCTTTGACGTTGTTTGTAAGGAAAGGCTGGTGAAACCAGGTCATCCCTCACTGGTCGAAACAAAATTTGGCTGGATTTTGTCTGGTAGGATGCCTTCAGCAGCATGCAACATGCCTCGTTCTACAGTGACCTCGTGCTTTGTTAGAGGTGACAATTTAGATGCCAAACTGCAAAGATTTTGGGAGTTAAAGGAACTGTCTACGAAAACGATTAGTAAGCAGGGTAAAATATGTGAGGCTCACTTTCAGCGCCACACGGCACGAGATAAAGAAGGGAGATTTGTGGTTCGACTACCAGTGAAACCTGACTGTAAATCATTAGGCGAATCACGACAACAAGCATCTCGGAGATTGGCGCATCTTGAGAGGAGGTTTAAACGGCAACCGAATCTGCAGAAGGAATACGCTGCATTCATGCATGAATATGGTAATGAGATCGCTTTGTTGAAGGCCAGCTCCCCTAATCCACATTATAGCAAATTAAGGGATTTGCACCCGTTTGTTGATGCCGAAGGTATTTTACGAGTGGGAGGGAGATTAATGAATGC
The DNA here is from genome assembly GCF_023864345.2 of Schistocerca serialis cubense. Taxonomy (NCBI): domain Eukaryota; kingdom Metazoa; phylum Arthropoda; class Insecta; order Orthoptera; family Acrididae; genus Schistocerca; species Schistocerca serialis. The sequence continues at coordinate 788,808,421 of NC_064642.1, forward strand.
TGATGTACCATATGACGAGCGCCATCCTATTATCGTACCGCCTATGCATCATTTGACAAAACTCTCATAATACGTGAACATGAAAATCTGTTGCATGCTGGGTCACAAATTTTGTTGGCTATGTTGCGTAGGAGGTTTTGGATCCCCATTGGGCGTAACACAGTCAAGGGAGTTATCACAAAATGTTTAAAATGCTTTAGGCTTAAGTCCAAGACAGTAGTTCAACTCATGGGTCAGCTACCTGCAGCTAGAGTAAACCAGTCTCATCCATTCCAGCACTGTGGAGTAGATTATGCAGGCCCTATTGCTGTAAAGCATGGTGGAAGGCGGAGTAAGGTTACCACCAAGGCTTATATTGCTTTATTCATTTGCATGGCAACCAAGGCCATCCACTTAGAATTAGTTAGTGACTTGGTAACAAGTTCATTTTTGGCCGCCCTCAGGAGATTAATTGCAAGAAGAGGGAAACCTTCTCACATGTACAGTGACAATGGTACCACATTTGTAGGTGCAGACAATGAGCTTAAATGTTTTCTCTCAAATGATGCTACTGTTGGAGGTGTGGTGAATTTTTCGACCTCAGAGGGAATCAGTTGGAGGTTCACTCCACCTCGTGCCCCTCGCTTTGGTGGACTCTGGGAGGCAGGAATCAAACGCATGAAGTCGCAGCTCAAATGCATCATTGGCAATGTAGTACTGACATTTGAAGAACTGACTACTGTGTTAATTCAGATAGAAGCATGCTTAAATTCAAGGCCATTGTGTCTTCTCTCTGATGACCTAGATTCTCCTGCTGCTCTCACTCCTGGTCATTTCCTGATCGGACAACCCCTTTGTGCTCATCCTGAACCCTCTGTCCTTGCGGTTCCCGCCAACAGGTTGCACAGATGGCAACTTGTGCAGCAGTTGCATCAGTCCTTTTGGAAGAGGTGGTCCACAGAATATATACATGATCTGCAGCAACGCAAAAAATGGACATTGGAAGGAGCATGGCAACCCCAGATCGGCGATCATGTGCTGGTCAAGGAGGATAATTTGCCTCCCTTTTTGTGGAGGCTGGGTGTCATTGACCAGCTGTTTCCCAGTCCTGATAAGTGTGTGCGTGTGGTAATGGTAAAAACTGCTAATGGGCATATTAAGAGGCCTATAGCAAAATTGTGTCCCCTACCTAAACAGTGAATCAGTTAAGTGTTCCCTCAGATCTGTGTAGTGATATATGATACAGAGCCACTGCCAAATTGTCAGTTACTGGAATAACCTCATAATTCATAAAATCGGCTTGGGAGGCTGTGGATGTTTCTTGTGGACTAACTGCTGTTAGTATTGATTTCATGTTTTTATGCAGTATAATATTAATACTCTATTGTTTTGTGTCCTGCATGTTAGTACCCATCGTGTTTCACATGCAGCATGACAGTGGTGTTTGGTGATGTGGGCATCCCAAATGTTATAATATTCATGTTTTATGTGCATTGATATTGTGTCTAGTTATATTTTTATTGTTTACTTGTTTTGGTGTTGATGTTTGTTAAAATGTTGGTTATTTGTAAAAAATGTTAGTGTATTCATGTTTTATGTGCATTGATCTTGTACCTAGTTATATTTTTTATTGTTTACTTGTTTTGGTTTTGTTGTTTGTTGAAATTTTGGTATTTGTAAAATGAGAAAACTCGTTTTAGAGTGGGAGTATGTTTGGACTCTGCTACTCACTCCAACTGCCATCTAGTGGCAGCTTCAGACTGTCCAGTATAGTCTGCTCCCTGTCGGAAGAATTTGCAACCTATGTGCGGAAGTGGACCTCCCAGGTCCTTTGTGTGCACAGGTAGGATTAGCCGTTGTAACGGCCGAGCAGGTAGCTGCGAGACCCCGTAGCGGACGGGCGTGTATGTCTTCCAGCTAAGCCAGGAGCCGCAGTTGGCGCGCTGCCTGTGCAAGTTGTAACGTTTAATGTAATAAACAATTATACCAGATAACTTGTTCCGTCTAGTTATTGTGAGTGGAAACAAGGGGAGGACAGTAAGTTCTCTCGCACTATACATTCACACTCCAATGTGCCACCACGGGAAGAAGAGCCCGCGCGCACACATTTGTTTGCAAGAATATGTTATTTAACACATTCGATAAACATAACATTGATAATTATGTGATAATAAAGCTAATTGGTTAAACATGTTTACATTCATCTTCTATGTACTACCTGAACTTCCCAAATCGAAACATTTTTACCTAAACAACGGTAAAAGTTTTAGTCCACTTGCTCGTTTCACTAAAACCATCAACATGAATTTTACTATTACGAGTGAATGATTAACTGTCACTTGCGCTAGCTCTACAGTAAAGTAAAGTTTTAACGTTAAACGACGTTACCTTTTTAGTAACGGATTAGCGATAAGTGAAGTTTACTTTGTGACTAACGTTGCGGTACACAGATATGTTACAGAACCGCATCACCTCTAGCCTATGGGATAAATACCTGCTGGAACGTACGACGTTAATGCAGGATGGCAGCAGACCGTATTATTCGTTTCGGACCTCTTGGTAAGTATGGAAGTGTGATTACGCATGTCAATCACATCGCGATTACGGGCAGCATGGGGTTCACGCCTGAGCCTCAGGACGTGCGCTAGCAGCGCATGTCGGGTGTTTCAAGCGTCAACTTCGCGTCTTAATATCTCGGGATGTAATGGGAATATTGCGATGCAATCAACGCCATTGTGTATGTGCTTCGTCATGCTATGGATTGCTGAAGAAAAAATATAGGAGGTCCATTTAAAAAAACATAAGTTTGTGTTAAAAAACACATATGCTTTCGTTTTAGAATGTTTCCAAATATGTACATTCATGGGCCGCAGCCCTACATTGATACTGGTGAAAGTCGTTTCCCAATAGCTGTTATTGTTCCAGAGATATTTTGGGTGGACAAGATAGCTGGGACAACCTGTATGTACCGCCGAAGCGAGTACGTACATTTCTCACAGCCACAGGTGGAAGCACAAGCGGCCACAGACACTACTAGATAGGGCATAACCACCTATGGTAAACTACCATTCACCAACAAGCGACAAACGTCGGCAAGCCCCTGCGTATCAGCAACACTGACTGGCAACTACCAGCTGCTATTAAGGCCGACCAACAGGCCACAGCAGGGACACCGACGAGCTCGAACACTGACGCACAAACAATTCGCCAACATCACCCTACACTGTGCATCAGATATATGACCTATCGGACACAAAGACGATAGTAAACTGTTGAAGGTTGCTGACGCTGAACGAGAGCTCAACACCGCCACCCAGCGGCAGCCGCCGAGCAACACCACCGCGCAACGTCAAAGGTATCGATATGCATGACACCCACTACTAACAAGGCCTGCCATTGCACGATCTATCACAGGCAGCAAGACATCCGCTACTACTCTTACCACCCGACCTAACTACCGCAGAGGTTTTTTTTCCCTTGTCTCTTGCCTTGGCACTTTTTTTCCTCTGTCCTTCAAACCACTACCCTTCGTTCGGCTTCGATCCAATCTATCTCCAGATTAGCACGTATTAATGGTTGACCTTAACCAGACGTACGTAAACATCTCAGTACCCACATCCTGCGACATCCCACTTTAGTGAATACTAACCCTTATGCAGAGAAGGCAGTAGACCTTTTGAGTTGTGGGCGTGGAGGGGCTCCACCTCGTTTTTTTTGTCACAATTCAGTTAAGTAAGCGCGAAAGCTTCGATGAGGCGCCAATACAGCTCCAGTGGCATACGACACAAGAGAGGCGTTTTGTATAAAGGTGTGGTTTATGGTTAAAACTGCGTTAGTGAATTTTCGTGTAAGAGTGAGCCAACGTATTACTTCCTCCTATCCCGCAATAAGTTAGACTTATAATCGAGGTAACACGGAGACTTAGAAACAATCGTTATCTCGCTCATCATTGTCAGTGGAACAGGGAAGGGAGGGAGTACAGCGATGCACAAAAGACCTTCCAACACAAACAGAAACGTGTTTTGGAAAGTATAAACGTTAATGTATGCTATCTGATAAGAAACATATGGGCAGCTCTATGTAACACGAAACTGACCACTAGACGTTACGATGAACGGACCCGCCGGTATAAAATGAGGCAGAGAGTACTGTGTTGTCGGTGTAGAAGCACAAACAGCAGCATGGGTCAGTCAGGACAGCTCAGTGATTTCGAACCTGGACTAGTCACTGGACGCCACGAGAGCAACATATCCGTCTCGGACATTTCAGCCCTTCTTAAGCTGCCCTACTCGACTGTTGCTGATCAGATTGCGAAATGGAAACCTGAAACTACAGCAAGACCAGGCACACCTCATGTAGTGACGGACAGGTACCATCGAGCATGGCCGAGGGTGGTTGTAAGAAGCAGCACGAAATCAGCGGAAGGAACTATTCGTGAGCTCAGAACTGCTGCCAGCAGTTCAGCTAGAACAATGACTGTGCGTAAGGAGTTAAAAAGAATGCAGTCCAGTCGACTATAAGCTCTTCAGAAGCCAAACGCTTCTGCAGTCAGTGCTAGGCGAAGCTTGAGGTGGTGTAAAGGGTCACTGCACTGGACAGTGGATAACTGGAAACGGGTGGCTGGAGCGAAGGATCATGCTATACCCTTTTGCGATCCGATAGAGGAGTGTGTTCTGTGAATGGCTGGGGATCGTTACCTGCAGTCATGTATTGTGTCAACAGTGAAGTACGGAGGAGGTGACGTTAAAATAAGGGCGTGCTTTTCGTGATTAGCTTGTTGTCTCGTTATTGCACTTAAGAAAAACAACACTAAATGCGCAAGGATGTTAACACATTTTACAGAAATGTGTTCTGCGTAGAGTTGGGAAATAATTCAGAGACGATGATTGATTGTATCTGTACGACAAGGCATCCCATCATAAAGTAGCATGTGTGTGGCACTCGTTTAAGGAGAAGACTAACTCTCCTGAAATTGACTGGCCTGTCAGAAGCTCGACTTGAAACCATTGGAATACATCAGAGATGAATCAGAACGTAAACTTCGATCCAGTCCAATATCACGACCTCCTCCGGTATCAGCTTTTCAGGAAGAATAGGCTGTCGTTCCCACACAGATTGGCTCTAATGGCTCTGAGCACTATGGGACTTATTATCTGAGGTCATCAGTCAGCTAGAACTTAGAACTACTTAAACCTAAGGACATCACACACACCCATGCCCGAGGCAGGATTCGAACCTGCCACCGTAGCGGTCGCTCGGTTCCAGAATGAAGCCCCTAGAACCGCTCGGCCACACAGGCCGGCGTTCCTACACAGACTTTCAGAGTCCTCAATGAAAGTGTTCACAGCAGAATTGAAGCCGTAATAATGCCGAACGGCGCACATCCAATATCAATGTCCTTTGAAATGTGTCGGGGACTTTTTCTCACATAATTTAGCAACAGCTGAAAGTAACGACACAGATTTCATGCCCTTATTCGAATTTCACATATCCTATAACTTTACACAGTTGGTGGCACTTTGTTATCGTATTTCAGTGCCATCTATCGAGACATTTGCATACTTAGCATGCCTTTGCTACGCTAAATAGAACCGCCAATGCTAGAAACAAATAGGTACCTACAACACTATCAATATATAAATACACACTGAAGAGCCAAAGAAACTCGTACACCTGCCTAATATCGGGTAGGGCCCTGCGAGCACGCAGAAGTGCCGCAACACGACGTGACGGGGACTCGACTAATGTCTGAAGGAGTGCTGGATGGAACTGACATCAGGAATCCTGCAGGGCTGTCCGTAAATCCGTAAGAGTACGACGGGGTGCGGATCTCTTCTGAACACCAAGTTTCAAGGCGTGCCAGACATTCTCAATCATGTTCATGTCTGGGGAGTTTGGTGGCCAGAAGAACTGTTTCAACTCAGAAGAGTGTTCCTGGAGCCACTCTATAGCAATTCTGGACGTGTGGGGTGTCGCATTGTACTGCTAGAATTGCCTAAGTCCGTTGGAATGCACAATGGGCATGAATGGATGCAGGTGATGAGGCAGAATGCTTACGTACGTGTCGGAGTCGTGTCTAGACGTATCAGGGGTCCAATATCACTGCAACTGCGCACGCCCCACAACACTACAGATCCTCCACCAACTTGGACAGTTACCTGCTGACGTGCAGGGTCCATTTATTCGTGATCCCCTGCTGACATGCAGGGTCCATTAATTCGTGAGATTATCTCCACACCCGTATACGCTCATCGGTTCGACACAATTTGATACGAGCCTCGTCCGACCAGATAACACGTATCCAGTCATCAACAGTTCAATATCAACGGTTCCAGGCCCTCGCCTGGCTTTGTGTCGAGCAGTCATCAAGGGGCAGTCACCAAGGGTATACGAGTTGACCTTTGGCTCCGCAAGTCCACATCGATGACGTTCCGTTGAATGGTTCGTACGCTGGCACTAGCTGATGGCCCAGCATTGACATCTGCAGCAATTTGCGGAAGGGTTGCACTTCTGTCACGTTGGACGATTCTCTTCGGTCTTCGTTAGTCCCGTTCTTGCAGGATCTTTTTCCGGCCGCAGCGATGTCGGAGATATGATGTCTTACCAGAACTCTGATATTCAGGGTACACTCGTGGAATGGTCGTACGGGGAAATCTCCACTTCTTCGCCACCTCGGAGATGCTGCGTCGCATCGCTCGAGCGGCGACTATAACGCCACGAACAAACTCACTTAAATCTTGATAACCTGCCACTGTAGCCCCAGTAACCGATCTGACAGCTTTACCAGGCAGTTGTTGTCTTATATAGGAGTTGCTGACCGCAGCGTCGTATTCTACCTGTTTTTGAATACGCATGCCTGTACGAGGTTCTTTGGCGCTTCCGTGTAATACGTAGGTTAATGGAGCATCGAAGCATAATAGACAGATATGCGAGAATAAATGACCAGTCACTCTGCGGATTATTTTTCATTGTAAAAGGAGATGCACACTCAGACATGTACTACATGGAGTGAACCTGAATTTCTAGGCGGATCCTTAAGGCTAGCTACTACCTCTTTAAAAAACATCACTCGATATTGGCAATTCTAAAAACATTGACTCATTATTTAAATCTGAATGGCAAATATTCAAATAGTACCTAGTAATTTGATTTGGTAATAGATTATTGAAAAATATATTTTTAATCCACTCGTTTCTTTTGTGAAGGCTCCGCCTCAGAGTCAGTCCTGGTGAAGATATAGAGTCATGTGCACGTAGTGGGCGCTTGGTGTGTGGTGGCGGTGTGGGTGGTTAGTCAGATAGGCAGACACAGGCAGAGGCGAGGTGCGGCCGCTCCGCTGAGTCAGCGTCTGGCGGGACTGAGGCTCGGCCCTCGGGTGGAGTGGAGCGCGTGAGTGGCCCTCTCACGGCACGGCTGGGCCGGGACCCACTCCCCTGTGTGCCGCCGATAAAGGAAGGAAAGGATGGCACGGGGCGGCAGGGCGCACCGGGAAAGCAAAGGGCAGCGGCCCATCGATCTCCCGCCCTGCGCCGTCCCAGTCACCAAAAAACTCTGCCAGCCCGCTGCCCAAACCCCCCAGCCATCGAGACCGTCCGAGCACGTGTTCTGCAACTTGCTATGGTACTCACTGCGCGCGCGCGCACACACAACACACACGCGCATATACACACAACACACACACACACACACACACACACACACACACACACACACACACACACACACGCAACACGCTCGCGCAGACACGCACATACAGTCACCAGTTGCGTTCCACACACTAATTCTAGAAATATGTACGAATATGAAATTCTTTCAACCAAAACACAGCATGAACTGTTCATCCGGCATCCAGCAACTTTTTACTGACTGGGCACTTCGCATTTGGTTCATCCAAAAGCAATAATTCCATACTGCAACTTCTCGCTCGCTCCATTCCTTCCCAAATCGTCATTAGCTCCGCCTCCCTCCCTCCTCCCCCACCCTTTTTTTTTATAAAAAAAAAACAGAATTTGGTGCTTTATATACAACTTTGTTAACATGTACTTCCTTTATCAGCTTACCTTCCATTAGGAGCGTAGGTGCATTCAGTAACTGTGACCTAATTTATAAACGATAGAGCACAGCAATCAGTAGTCATTTTTTGCAGGTGTTATTTGGCAAATCCAGATTTCGGCTAGTGCCTAGCCATTATCAGTTCACTACTTTGTAGTCTCAATGCACGTCAGTTCCATGTTGTTGGGTCGTCAGTCACAGTTCTTTCAATACTACTCGACTGCACTGTTAATGACTAGGCACTAGCCGAAATCTGGATTTGCCAAATAAAACTGCAAAAAAGGACGACTGATTGCTGTTCTCTACCATTTATAAATATGTTTCCTTTGAGGTAAGACAAAGCGCTACGAGACAGTCGCTCGTGAACTCCTGTATGCTGATGATGCTGCAATTGTTGCGAACTCCGCAGAAGAGCTGCAAGAGCTAGTATCAAGATTTAGTCACGCATGCCACTTATTCTCGATAAGTGTAAACAGCAGTAAGACCGTAATTATGGTTCAGGGTGCTAACACAAAGCCGAATATCACACTACATGGCACTACTCTCCAAGTCGTAGATAACTTCTGCTATCTTGGATCTACTATAGAATCAAACATGTCTGTTGACAAGGAAATTGATGCTCGCATTGGAAGAGCTGCGACAACTTTTGGCAAACTCTCTACACGTGTTTGGAAAAACAACAAACTCTCTTTGACCACCTAAATTCTTGTATATCAAACTTGCGTCTTCAGCATCCTTTTGTATGCATCGGAAAGATGGACTGCCTATGCCAAACAAGGTCGCCTTAATGCTTTCCACATGCGGTGCCTGAGATCCATCCTCAGAGTAACGTGGAAGGACCGAGTGACCAACCAAGCAGTGCTATCTAAAACTAACTGCAACAGTATTTCAGGTATCTTGAAGCAGAGACGACTCCGCTGGCTGGGACACGTCCACCGTATGGATCGTGACAGATTACCACCAGAGGCGACGCTTGGAGAGATCTCTATAGCCAAAGGTTCAAGAACTCCTGTAAACGAGATATGGAGAGCTTTGGAATCGACACAAACAGATGGGAGGCACGTGCTAGCATGAGACCAGAGTGGAGTGATGATATATCATCTGAAATGTCGAAGCATGATGAAGGCTTGTTAGACAGATTAAGGCAGAAAAAGCTTCGCAGTGCTACCACTGCTCCTGCCTCAGCAACCAGATACACTTGTGACAATTGCGGCAAGAGATGCTGTGCTGCCATTGGCTTGACAAGTCATATGAAAAAATGCAACCCATAAACACACAGACACTGCAACAACCATCTACCAAGATATCGTGGCCTTTGACGCATGTGTACCGCTTACATACTACTGTTCTCTCTTGGGATGTGGTTTTTCTCGTGTGGATACCTATTCAAAGATCATATATCATGTACCCTTTACGAAGAAACTGGCTCGTTTCGCCAATATTGGGAAGCTCAATGGAACACGGCACCATTGTTTTGCAAACCATCTTCATCCTCAAGCCGAAACTCATTGTGCCCTGTTATAATTTAGGACCAGAATCAGAACATTTTATTGGGTGGACAGGCTATTCAGAGAGCCCGTTGAGGACAGGGGTGTTGTGTACGCACCTCCCGGCCCTTGGAGTCGCGGTAGCGGACCCACTTGCCCAGCTTGGGGCGCCAGTACTCCAGCATGTACGCCTCGGCGAACTCCTGGCCCTGGCCGTTACCGAAGCGGCCCTGCGTCTCGGTGGCGGTGACCAGGTGCACCTGCCGTAGGTCCACCTCCAGCCATTCCTTGGGCTCCATCGTCGCCTGCTGCTTGGGGCACCAAGCGCCTCCCTGCCGCTCCGTGCGGACCCTGCCAACAGTACAAGTAAACCATGAGTCTCTTCACCAGATGTCTTGTTAAGCTTCTTTGGAATCAATGTAGGATCTACAGGGGATAGGCAAAATAACGTGAACAGTGGCAGTAGGAGGGTTGTGTTTGGCGGTCAACAACGCAGGTAAGGCACGTGTCGCACTGTACTGTGCGTGTTCAGTACGGACTAGGCATCAGTGCAGGTTGTTTACGAGTAGCGCACACTTCCTATTTTCATTCAGAGGCCGAGGTCGACGTGCAATGAAAGACCTAACTGAATCGTGGCGCTCGTTACTGGCGCGCCAGTCTCTTGGATCTCCATTATCGATCCTTCGATGTTTCTTATCTTTGCTTGCCCTGTTGTTTTCCGCATTCGCGGGGCGAGTGGCAGTTGACGTTTGCTCGGGCTACCTGCTGAGACGCCGCGAGGTACGAGGAGGGAAGCAATCATGTATATGTGGAGTTGGTTGTACGCGGTCTGCCGGTTCAGGATGGAGGATATGCGTCGGCTGCCTGCCTGTCTGCTCTCCTGATTTTGCTCGCCGTGCCTTGCGACCGCCTAGCTTGGGTTGCTGCCTGGTGTATCCTACACGAGCAATACCGGACGTCCAGCAGAAGTTAAGCAGCCTTATGTTTCTTTTAAAGAAAAGGAGCAAATGTATAAGACTTTTGTAACCAATTTCGGTGGCTTCTTAAGTGTGGCCTTAGCGTTTACACTGCCTTTGGGGAGAGCTAATTCTTATAATTTAAATAGTCGGGGTTCCCTGTCCTTTAAAATCTTTTGGCGGTTTTATTTGAGTTTTCTCTTTGGGGTTCCTTCCTTGTACTTGGTTAAATGTTTACTTGTATAGCGGGAAGGTGTTTGATGTTACTGCCGCCTCCAGCATTCGTCTTTTCAATTAAGTGTTATCATCCCTTCGAGCGACCTGGTGTCACTCCTCGTTAATTAATGCTGGTTTATGTGTACTTAAATTTGAATTGGCCGTTTGAATTAATATTTTGGAGCGCAGTATAGCACTAAGGCAACCTCATTGTATACCACCTTGTGCCCCGGTCTAGTACCTTAATTTTCAGTGGCACGAGTTAGCTCCACTGCCGATTTTACTGATGTGCTCCCTTCAAATCTTGTCTAGTGTAAGTTTGCCCCATGTGTGTCTGGGAACACAGAGATGAGCTTTAGTGTGACGTCAGTGCTAGTCAGTTAATGGAATCTTCATTTTGGCTTGGCTTCCACTGAAGAGTTTGAATGGAGCGTAGTGTGTTTGTTCTGTTATTCATTTAATTACTGTAAGTTTGTTTATATAATGGGGAGCAAGACATTTAAAGACTGTTGGTATTAGCTCCCCTAGTTGCTGGGTGTTGCTAATTCGTTCCAAATGGCCTCCTACTTATTCAATGGCAAGGCTGTTGATTAGTTGGTTACTGTGAGTACAAATTCACGCTATTTACTTGTTGCCGAAATTGTTAAAGTGTCTGTGTCGTGATTCAATCACGCTAAATTGATATAAACCTTACATTGCCTCCTTAAAATTGTTGCCAGCAGAAACCCTTAAAAGAATTAAGTTTTGTCACTACATATGTTAACCTTTACGGGGAGCAATATTTCATGTAGTTAAATTTTGTCTTAAAATGTGTATTTCTATGATGTAATAAACGAGTGATAAAAGAAAAAGCAAAGGTGCCTGGTCCTTCCTATTGTGTCCGGTTGGTAGCACGTATCACTAACTGAGTTACAAAGAGGGCATTTTGGGGGCCCGATTAGCTGGAAAGACGTCATCGTGTAAGCGTAATAGTGGGCGCAAATCAAAACTAAGTGGCAGAGATTGTAGTGCGCAAAGACGAATTGGGTCGAAACAACACAAAACTACGGCAGCTAAGGGATTACCCGGGCGGTCTAAGGGGCTGCAGTCATGGACTCTGCGGCTGATCCCGGCGGAGGTTCGAGTCCTCCCTTGGGCATGGGTGTGTGTGTCTGTCCTTAGGATAATTTAGGTTAAGTAGTGTGTAAGCTTAGGGACTGATGACATTATCAGTTAAGTCCCATAAGATTTCACACACATTTGAAATTTTTTTTTACGGCAGCTGAAGTGACTGCAGAGCTCAATAGCCATCTACGAGACGCCGTATCTATCGCCACTGTCCGCCGAGAATTTCATAAGGAGAATACTGATGGACGAGCTGTTATATCGAAACATTAGTGACGACAAACGACACAGAGAAGGGTAAAGGATGGTGTCAGGATCATAAATCCTGGACGGCTGATCGGTGGAAACCCGTTGTATGGTCTGACGAGTCATTTTTCGTTATTTCCAACATCGGGCTGGGTTTACGTCAGGAGAACTCCAAAAGCAGCCTACAGTCGTAATTGCTTCATTCCAGCGGTTAAGTATGGAGGTAGAAGTGTGACGGTTTGGGCAGCCATCTCATGGTACTCTGCTGAGCCCACCATTATTCACAAAGGCCGTATACAGCCAACAATTATGTGAACATTTTAGTGTTCAGATGCATCCCATGATTCAAATGTTGTTCCTCAACAATGATGCCGAATTTCAGGACGACAATGCATTCATTTACACAGCCAGGACAGTAAAATAATGGTATGAGGTGTATGCAACTGAACCGCAGCGTCTCGCCTGGCCAGTACAGACAGCGGACTTGAACAGTGTCGAACCTTGTGGGCAGTATTTGAGCGCAGACTCCGGAGCAGATTTCCACCTCCCTCCCCACTACAGCAGTTAAAAGAGGTTCTGATCGAAGAGCGGCATAACATTCAGCTGAAGACTATACAATCATTATATGCCAGTATTCCAAGAAGAATCGCAGCTGTGTTACGGCCAAATGGGGGTCCAACCCGTTATTAATAAACCATCCCCATGTAAGTATAGGGGTTCACTTTATTTTGCCTATCCCCTGTATGTTAGGCTACAGTGAAACGTAATACAATTTTGCGGTGCGCCAATGTATTTACTTCAAAGGAACATCGCAAAGCAGTATGTACAGTAAACACCCCCGGTGCGGTTGAGGCTCGAGACCACTTTGAAAAGTTCGCTTTATCATCACCAGACGTCAGCGCTGCCACAACGAGGTTCACGCACAAAAAAAGGCACCCTTTTTGAGTGCGGACGTCTGTTGTTGTTGTTCCCGTTGATTAATGAAGACGGAAGAAATCGAGATTCGAGTTCTGATTAAGTAGTTCATAAAGAAATTTATGAAAGCAACGGCAATTTCAAGCAGGTTTTCAGGACAGGCATTGTACTGGCGTACGCCTTCGCCAGCACACCGGTCAGCACTAGGAAACATTGCATAGCAGGCGCTGAACTAGGCGTGCCTATGACTAGAGAAGACCAAGACACGCCCTGAGGCTACACGCTGATAACGCGTGCATATAGGCCGCCGCCGCTGACGACGACGACCGAGCTGTTTCAATCTTTCAATCTCAGTACCTCAGTACGTCGCATCGGGACTGAGTTCGCATCGTACCTCAATATGCCGCAGTGTGCTCTAGTCTTACACAATGATAGTCGTCGCCTCTCACCTTGGATAGCTGTGAGGGAACGTTTAGTCATCGTATACAGGGTGGTCCATTGATCGTGACCGGGCCAAATATCTCACTAAATAAGCGTCAAACGGAAAAACAACAAGCAACAAAACTTGTCTAGCTTGAAGGGGGAAACCAAACGGCGCTATGGTTGGCCCGCTAGGTAATGCTGCCATAGGTCAAACGGATATCAACTGCATTTTTTAAAATAGGAACCCCCATTTTTATTACATATTCGTGTAGTACGTAAATAAATATGAATGTTTTAGTTGGACCACATTTTTCTCTTTGTGATAGATGGTGTTGTAACAGTCACAAACATATGGCTCACAATTTCAGACGAACAGTTGGTAACAGGTAGGATTTTTAAATTAAAATACAGAACGTAGGTACGTTTGAAAATTTTATTTTGGTTGTTCCAGTGTACTACATTAGCCTTTGCAAACTTATCATTCCTGAGAACGCATGCTGCTACAGCGTTATTACCTGTAGATACCACATTAATGCAATAAATGCTCAAAATGATGTCCGTCAACCTCTATGCATCTGGCAATACGTGTAACGACATTCCTCTCAACAGAGAGTAGTTCCCCTTCCGTAATGTTCGCACATGCATTGACAATACGGTGACGCATGTCAGGCGTTGTCGGTGGATCACGATAGCAAATATCCTTAAACTTTCCTCACAGAAGGAAACCCGGGGACGTCAGATCCGGTGAACCTGTGGGCCATGGTGCTTCGACGACCAATCCACCTGTCATGAAATATGCTATTCAATTCCCCTTCAAACGCACGCGAGCTATGTGCCGGACATCCATCATGTTGGAAGTACGTCGCCATTCTGTCATGCAGTGAAACATTTTGTAGCAACATCGGTAGAAAATTACGTAGGAAATCAGCATACATTGCACCATTTAGATTGCCGTCGATAAAATGGGGGCCAATTATCCTTCCTCCCATAATGCCGCACCATACATCAACCCACCAAGGTCGCTGATGTTCCACTTGTCGCAGCCATCGTGGATTTTCCGTTCCCCAATACTGCATATTATGTCGGTTTACGTTACCGCTGTTGGTGAATGACGCTTCGACGCTAAATAGAACGCGCGAAGATAATATGTCATCGTCCCGTAATTTCTCTTGTGCCCAGTGGCAGAACTGTACACGACGTTCAAAGTCGTCGCCATGCAATTCCTGGTGCATAGAAATATGGTACGGATGCAATCGATGTTGATGTAGCATTCTCAACACCGACGTTTTTGAGATTCCCGATTCTCGCACAATTTGTCTGCTACTGAAGTGCGGATTAGCCGCGACAGCCGCTGTAACACCTACTTGGGCATCATCATTTGTTGCAGGTCGTGGTTGTTTCACATGCGGCTGAAGACTTCGTGTTTCATTAAATAACGTAACTATCCGGCGTACGTCCGGATACTTGGATGATGTCGTTCAGGATGCCGAGCAGCATACAAAGCACACGCCGTTCGGCATTTTGATCACAATAGTCATACATCATCACAATATCGACCTTTTCCGCAATTGGTAAACGGTCCATTTCAACACGGGTAACGTATCACGAAGCAAATACCGTCCGCACTGGCGGAATGTTACGTGATACCACGTACTTACACGTTTGTGGTTATTACAGCGCCATCTAAAATGGTTCAAATGGCTCTGAGGACTATGCGACTTAACTTTTGAGGTCTAACCTAAGGACGTCACACACATCCATGCCCGAGGCGGGACTCGAACCTGCGACCGTAGCGGTCCCTCGGTTCTAGACTGTAGCGCCTGGAACCGCTCGGCCACTCCGGCCGTCACAGCGCCATCTATCAGAAAGCGAAAAAAGTGGTCCAGCTAAAACATTCATATATGTTTACGTACTACACGAATATGTAATAAAAATATGGGTTTGCTATTTAAGAAAAAGCGCAGATGATATCCGTGTGACGTATGGCAGCGCCATCTAGCGGATCAACTATAGCGCCATCTGGTTTGCCCCTTCAAGCTAGACGAGTTTCGTTCTTTGTAGTTTTTTCGTTTGACGCTTATTTGGTGAGATATTTGGCCAGGTCACGATCAATGGACCACCCTGTATATACCTCCTAATCGTGTCTTTATGTGATATAACTGTAACTGGGAGAAATGAATTTGCGAGAAATCAATAACCAATAAAAGGCACTGTACAGTTACTACAATGAGTAATGTAATCCGGAGCGGAGGTTTGGCCGGCCGCACAGTGTCGCGGCAGCAGGAGCGAATGAACCCGCGGCCGGTGGGGTTCCGTGCCTGCCCCGCATAAGCCAGGCAGCGCGCCGCGGCGACCGGCGACTTTTTCTCAGGCCGGCCCCGGCCGGAAGAGCGGCGCCGTGCTGGCTGCGGGCCAGCCGCCGCGCCGTCGCGTGACCCCACAGAATTTGATTAAGCAGCCGTTCCAGCAAGTAATTGCAGAAAGGCCAGCTAATTTTTCACCGTCACGCCACGTTGTATTCCTGGCGCACGGAGCGCCGCCTCCTCGCCAGGCCATCGGCCCCTCCTGTCCCACTCTGTGTCGTTCCCGCTGTTTGTGCTGTTTACAAGCCCTGCAGTGAGCGGTTTGCGTCGCAGACAACACATAACGTTCCCCCTACAGAGGCTAGTTCTCACGGTCTGACAATTAACGTTGGTACATTCCGAGATTCTGAATTCGACGTAAGCAGAGTTCACTAAAGCGAGGATATGATGGTGCGCTGGGTCCGGTAGTTTCCCATTCGAGGTCTGGTGGTGGAATGAATGCTCGTCGCCAATATTTTCTCACCTGTGGGAGCTCTAGCATTGTCGGTGGTGACCCGTCCGTCAGATGAGTGCTGTCCGCTGCTCAGGACAGTGGGTGCGACAGGAATGCAACAGTGAGTGACTTAGTAGAGCAGAAAAATACACGCCGTTATCCAAACATTTCCAGGAATGCAGTTAAGTCACCTTTGTACAGGATCCCCGAAATGTTCAAAAATGGCTCTGAGCACTATGGGACTTAACGTCTGAGGTTATCATTCCCCTAGACCTTAGAACTACTTAAACCTAACTAACCTAAGGACATCACACACATCCATGCCCGAGGCAGGATTCGAACCTGCGACCGTAGCGGTCCCGCGGATCCAGACTAAAGTACCTAGAACCGCTCAGCCACACCGGCCGGCCTGAAATGTTCAACATTTTAAAACGCACTTTGTAACATACCACCCCCCCCCCCCCACCCGGCATTACTACATTACTATAATGTTCGATACCCGGAATTTGTAGCCGGGTATCGCTACTTTCTGTTACACAAACAATAAAAATCATGCCACTATGGCACCTTTTCCTGTTATGTAATGTACTATATAATACTATGAATGATATTTAAACAAAATTTACGAATAATTAAATAATACGTAAATATGTAACATAATAATCACTATGAACCATCAACATTTACTCCGATCTATAATAATCACTATGTAATTCATTTGATTAGAAGTAGTTATAAATGTTAGCATCGTTATTACTTCCGTTAATTAACTGCAATTAGATCTCGAAAGTTCATTTTGGAAATCGATCAAAAAGCAAGAACCAAATTTAAATTCACGTAATATCAAGTGATATGTAATTCCAAACCCAAATTTGTAAACCAGAATTAACACCATTACTAAAATAATTAATTGATCATTGTTAGCACATGTAATTAACTCCATTAATTACGTTTGCATGCATATTTCAAAGTTATGAGCCATTAAAGAGGTTAAACAACTTGTGTATATATTACGTAAATGTTAGCAATATTTTCCGATCGATAATCGATTTGTATTTATTAAATTAATGAAACGTATTATTGTAAACAAAAAAAAACATATTTAATTTTCAATCTTCAATTGTACAATTTCTAACCTAAAACTCATCTGTAATGAACTAATATTTTATGCTGTAAGTTATCTGATTGTCAATCTTTTGTATATTTGTAACTTTTAATTGTAACTATTAATTTCACGATGGTGTAATTATTGAAATAATGAACACTCATTGTCTGGAATATTTATAAGCAAACGCGGCAATGCAGCGTCAGTTCGCCTAGGTGATCACTTTGTAGTCAAGTCTTTCCGGTCAGTAAGTCAGTCTTTCAGCTGTTGGATTGTCAAAGAGACTATATGTGAAGTTTGATGTATTCTGCAATGACTTTGGGAAAATGTTATCATCAACAAATAAACCTCCGCACATTGTATGATCTGGAGTTTTAATTAGAAGGAATCACCAGCTACCCAACTCAGGCAAATTACAAGATAAGTACAACAAAAATACTTTGTGATGCATCGCCCTTACTTACGTCCACTCAAGGTGCAAATATATATGTAATTATGCCACTTTCCCACAAATTCTTTCCCTCCTCGTTGTTGCTGATTCTTTTTCCTCGTAATGTCCCTCTGAGTCGACCAAATAAATGAAAATCCGAGAGAGCCAAACCTGGAAGATAGGGTTGATGAAGTAGCAGCTTCCAAAACATTTGGGCAGTGTGAGGGCGAGCATTGTCGTGTAGCAGTGTCACCCCTTTTCTTTCAGATCCGCCAAGTCTTTTTGTCCTTGCTGTCTTCACTTTGGTCATCAGCATGTGGCAGTAGGCACAGTTTATTGTATGCTGATCTTCAAAATAATCACAAGAGAATGGTTCAAATGGCTCTGAGCACTATGGGACTCAACATCTATGGTCATAAGTCCCCTAGAACTTAGAACTACTTAAACCTAACTGACCTAAGGACATCACACAACACCCAGTCATCACGAGGCAGAGAAAATCCCTGACCCCGCCGGGAATCGAACCCGGGAACCCGGGCGCGGGAAGCGAGAACGCTAACGCACGAGCACGAGGTGCGGACTCACAGGAGAAGATAATTTGGACATCCAAAAAGACTAAGTAAGTCACTGAGGTTCGACAATTTTTGGAAACATAATAAATTTCGCGGTTCATACAGCTTTCCTCATATTCTTCCGAGAAAAGGTTTTAGCTGGTGTTTAACCTTCAGAAAGCAAAAAAAGGTATCACTGAGGGTTGTTCCACTAATGTGGAAACTTCAGTCGGACATTCCGTCGTTAAATGTAATTCTGAGGTTATAAACAAAACAATTTTTATACGTTAGCTGTTCGCAGCTCATCCCAGTGATGCCAATGTAAGGTCATCAAAGTACAAAACTGCTCCTACAAATTGCTCAATTTCTACATCAGCTCGTCTCTTCAATCATTTAGTGTCCCTCGTATGTAATACTCTCAGATGTTTACTACTGTGATATTGTTATACACTGCACAAATAGTCAGAATTCCAGACAATTTGAACTAGCTATGAATCATTGCCTCAGTTTCGAGTATAATATTTGGATGTTCGGTTACGTCAGTTCCATTCATGCTCATGTAGGGTGGATGGGAACTGACAGGTAATGTGACTCTCTCACGCTCTGCTTTCCTCCTCAGTTTCTTAGACACTGGAGTCCCTCTAACTGTCATCATATCAAATAACTAGCATCAGCGGGTAACTGCAGTGCCAGATACGTACCGTATTTTGGTGGTGCCTATACATAACACTAAATTTTTCGCCATCCCTTTCAGTATTTCAGCGATACATGTCTGGAACAAACTAACACGTAGTGTCCGTTTTATCCATAACTACTACGCTTTCAAAAGAATACTGAAGTTTCGTCTCCTGACCATCGGCCTAGTTTTCCTTCTCAGACTTTTCTGTCTTCTTTCCATCCAGCAGCGAGTCACTACCTTTCTCACATTGCCAAAACTAAACATGTTTTTCTCATTTCTATTACCTTCGTTTCACCTCATCTGCTAATCTTACACTTTTATTTCTAGTTCTTCCTCTGGCCAGTCACCATCTTTTCCACACTGGTTCCTTCAGTGAATGCGTCACACATTTCTGTTTGATATTATTTCTCACATTCGACAAGAACGGAACGAGGAAATTAACGTTAACAAGACACAAAACTCCTTGAATTCGATGTATTTATTACCGTATCTATTACTATTATTATCAGTATTTACAACTCATGTATTATGCATACTGCAAATGTTGACTCACCTAGGACGTCTTGTTACAGTTAACGATCCTTTTAGATCCTTCGGGACTAACATCCGTTGAATTCTTGATTTGTGTGGCCATGTTACCAATTATTGCTGTGTAAATAGTTTGTTTCACGAGTTGCGATACAGTAGCACCAAAATTCAAAGTGATCCAGAAAAGCAGTTTGTTTATTAAGGCTGAAATTCGTTCCTTTGTGGCGAGGCACATCTAGTTCTATCCAGACAATAGATCGTCAATGGTAATGTATGCTCCTTCTATTTCGTACTTACAATGCAGCCGTAATGTCTGCAAGCACGTTTCTTAGGAACATTCCTATTTGGCACTACTCCTTTAAGTATACAATAAAAGAAAGCGGGAGACTATACGGCGAACACGGAAACCTAAGACAGCGTGACAGACAACGAACTCCACTGGCAAAGCAATATTTTTCGGGCAGCCAATAACACTGACATTGACAGCTGTTGGAGGCACCGAGGAGAAACACTGCCTGCCGTACCAATCCCCGCCTCTCCCCTCCCAACACTCTCTTCAGCTGCCTTCTGTACGTCACCACGGGAATCGCGGTGCCGTTTGAGAAATAACTCAACACCACATCTACACGTATTCATCACAGAAACTACGTTATACAGCTTGTCATCTGATATGTCGGGGACACGAGCTGCAAGAATGGGTTCCAAGGTCCAGGAAGAGACGTATGAGCCAGACAATGATCCAAATGGGAAGAAAAGTACTTCGGCGAATTAGTGCAGTGATTAACAAACGGAATCACGATTCGACAGAAGCACCCTTCACCTACAGTAGCCGCAATGATGTGGAGAGCACTTGGGAAGATAGAGTGTAAGAGAGAGACCGTGACGGGGTTGAAGAGGAGCGGAGAGGGGGGCGTGGGGGTGGACGAAGAAGGAAGGAAGAAAGTTCGGTCTTTAATTTTCTATAGTAAATTAACTCAGGGAAAAAAATTGCTGCGCCGTTGGGAGTACTAGTCACACGATTTGCAGGACATACTCGTACGCAGCTTTTATGGTACACCGAAAAATCTGTTCAGATACGTTCTCAACATACAGTGTTACACTTGAGTCAACTAAGCCTGCTGCAATCATTTTACTCAAAAGTTGATTTTTAACGAAGTGATGTTTATTGATTCAAATTGCCACGGCTCAAAAAAACCTGGAATGGGAGTTAATGGGCGGCTTTAGGGAAATGTACTGAAGCGCCAAGAAACTGGTATAGGCATGCGTATTCAAATACAGAGGTATGTAAACAGGCAGAATACGGCCATGCGGTCGGCAACGCCTATATAAGACACTAAGTGTCCGGCGCAGTTGTTAGATCGGTTACTGCTGCTACAGTGGCAGGTTATCAAGATTTATGTGAGTTTGAACGTGGTTTTATGATCTGCGCGGTGGGACACAGCATCTCCAAGGTAGCGATGAAATGGGGACCGGTACGACCATTTCACGAGTATACCATGAATATCATGGAATCCGGTAAGACGACATATCTCCGACATCGCCGCGGCCGGAAAAATATCCTGCCAGAACAGGAGGAGGAGGAGGAGATTAGTGATTAACGTCCCGTCGACAGCGAGGTCATTAGAGACGGAGCGCAAGCTCGGGTTGCGGAAGGAAATCGGCCGTGTCCTTTCAAAGGAACCATCCCGGCATTTGCCTGAAACGATTTAGGGAAATCACGGAAAACCTAAATCAGGGCCAGAACAGGACTAATGACGGCTGAAGAGAATCGTTCAACGTGACAGAACTACAACCCTCCCCTATAAATTGCTGCAGATTTCAGTGCTAGGCCATCGCCAAGTGTCAGCGTGCGAACCATTCAACCAAACACCATCGATTTGGGCTTTCGGAACCGAAGGCCCTTTCATGTGCCCTTGATGACAGCACGACACAAAGCTTTACGTCTCGCCTGCGCCCGTCAACACGGATATTTGGCTGTTGATGACTGTAAACATGTTGCCTGCTGACACAAGTCTCGTTTCAAATTGTATCGAGCGGATGGGCGTGCACACGTATGGAAAAAACCTCATGAATCCATGGACCCTGCATGTCAGTAGGGGACTGTTCAAGCTGGTGGAGGCTCTGTTATTGCGTGGGGCATGCGCAGTTGGAGTGATATGGGACCCCTGATATGTCTAGATACGACTCTGACAGGTGATATGTACGTAACCATCCTGTCTGATCACCTGCATCCATTCATGTCCACTCTGCATTCCGACAGACTTGGTCAATTTCAGAGGGCAGTGCGACACCACGTTCGTCCACAGTTGCTACAGAGTAACTTCAGGTCATTCTTTTGAGTTTAAACACTTCCGCTGGCCGCCAAACTCACTAGACATGAACATTATCGAGCATGCCTTGCAATGTGCTGTTCAGAGGACATCCACCTCCTCGTACTCTCACGGATTTCTGGACAGCCCCGCAGGATTCATGGGGTTAGTTCCCTCCAGCACTACTTCAGACATTAGTCGAGCCCATGCGACGTCGTGTTGCCGTTCTTGTGCGAGCTCTCGGGGTCCTACACGATATTAGGCATTTGTATCAGTTTCTTTGGCTATTCTGTGTAGTTAGTACTAGGTGCCATGACATGGATCGCGTGGCGTGTTGAGATGACAGCTTACAACCTTGTCAGATGAAAAAGCTATAAGAATGAAAATTGAACAGTTTTATGAAGAGACCTGCTGTAGATTTTAAACTTCAGTGACATTTGGTGCAAATACTTTGATGCCCGTTTTCTTGTCTGCACATACAGGATGTTACGGGTGTAAGTGAAGATATTTCTTTTGATGGCAGGTGACAATGTATTGAAGGACATTGCATCAGAATTTACTTCATTTGCAGAGTAATAATTGTAATATGTCTTCAGGTTGGTGCATACCTCAGGGTATGTGTGGCACAAGTAAACCGTTTTTACCTGTTTTCCCCTAGGCAGGAGGTCAGGTATTGAAGTGTGAACGCTTGAATGCAAACCTGGACAGTCTATACTGACAGGCATAATCCACATAACGGGGCAGTTATGACCATGCACACAACATCAAGTTGATGTGTTTGCGGTATGTTAAGGTAGCAATTATCACAATATCTGTAACTATACTCCCAACACCCTCTATGATACATTGCTGAAAAAACTAAAGTTGTCGTCAATCCAAAAATTAGTAAAACCTCCACTGCACTAATTAGTTTCTAAACTACATGGAGGAAATTAACTGTGGTAAAGTTAATTACGTCAATGTGGGAAAATATTAATTTGGTATGTGTGAAGTGTGTCTGAATTGTAAAATTATGTCTCATTTGAATCGAATTGCCATGGTGTTATCTTTCATTGATATTACAGTATGCAAAATAACGAATGCTTCATGTACATGACGGTAGTGCGACCATCATTAGGACGTATTGACAATTACCTGTTCCCCTGATTGCTCCAAGTTAATTTTCTGAAAAGGAAAGCTTCATTGAAACATCAGGCACCTTTCTCTGAGTGATGATAAATTTCTGTAACAGGTCACGCATATTAAAGCCTAGGCGTGATATTACAAAAGAAATCGAAACGAGCAGCAGTTAAGATGAATGGAAGACTTTGTTATTATTGGGAGGATTCTTGGAAATAGCAATACATATGTTAAAGAAATTATTTTGGGTTACTGTGCTCATGTTTGGTGTCCTATGAAAACAGACATGATAACAGCCATTGCAGAAATATGAAAATGCCGACAAAGGCACACAGAAAGTATAAAAGGTTTGCACAGAGAAATTCAGAGGCTATCCCTCAAGAAAGGAGGTGGTGTTGTCGGGAAACCCTACTGTATAAGCTTAGGGAATAAATACTGCACTGGTTAAGCTCACGATACAGCCGATTCTCAGTACCTGCATTAACCCTGTAGTGTCCACTCCAGTCAACCGCTGTTAATGGTCGCTTCTTCGGCGTTTACAGTCCGTTCTAAGGATCCAAATGCACGCACTTTCCACGGGTGCTATGCCCTACGTGCATTTGCAGGCTGAGAACGGACTGGAAACTCCAAAAAAGAGACCTTTAACAGCTCTCCAAAGCGGTGGACATGAGAAACTCAGGGTTTAATCTGAACCTTACCTTGAGTTACCCTCCTTTATATTAAATGAACCGCTTTCTGTGAGACGACTTTAATTCGGAGCACATGACTGAATCTAATAGGCGTACTTTGGTTAAATTCCTTTCAGTTACCGGCTACGTCTGTATCATTCAGTTGAGTACAACATTTTTAATACCGTGGTCTCGACATAGCTATATTCGATATCTAAATGTGTATTACTCGTACTTTTATATTTCGCCTTGAAACAAAATTGACGCTTTCATAGTTATTTTATAGCCTACTCTTTATTACACTACTGGCCATTAAAACTGCTACACCAAGAAGAAATGCAGATGATAAACGGGTATTCATTGGACAAATATATTATACAAGAAGTGATATGTGATTACATTTTCACGCAGTTTGGGTGCACAGATCCTGAGAAATCAGAACCCAGAACAAGCACCTCTGGCCGTAATAACGGCCTGATACGCCTGGACATTGAGTCAAACAGAGCTTGGATGACGTGTACTGGTACAGCTGCCCATCCAGCTTCAACACGATACCACAGTTCATCAAAAGTAGTGACTGGCGTATCGTGACGAGCCAGTTGCTCGGCCACCATTGACCAGACGTTTTCAATTGGTGAGAGATCTGGAGAATGTGCTGGACAGGGGAGCAGTCGAACATTTTCTCTATCCAGAAAGGCCCGTACAGAACCTGCAACATGCGGTCGTGCATCATCCTGTTGAAATGTAGGGTTTCGCAGGGATCGAATGAAGGGTAGAGCCACGGGTCGTAACACATCTGAAATGTAACGTCCACTGTTCAAAGTGCCGTCAATGCGAACAAGAGGTGACCGAGACGTGTAACCAATGGCACCCCATACCATCAAGCCGGATGATACGCCAGTATGGCGATGACGAATACACGCTTCCAATGTGCGTTAACCGCGATGCTGAAAACAGAACCTGGATTCATCCGAAAAAATGACGTTTTGCCATTCGTGCACCCAGGTTCGTCGTTGAGTAAACCATTGCAGGCGCTCCTGTCTGTGATGCAGCGTCAAGGGTAACCGCAGCCATCGTCTCCGAGCTAATAGTCCATGCTGCTGCAAACGTCGTCGAACTGTTCGTGCAGATGGTTGTTGTCTTGCTAACGCCCCCATCTGTTGACTCAGGGATCGAGACGTGGTTGCACGATCCGTTGCAGCCATGCGGATAAGATACCTGTAATCTCGACTGCTAGTGATACGAGACCTTTGGGATCCAGCACGGCGTTCCGTATTACCCTCCTGAATCCACCGATTCCATATTTTGCTAACAGTCATTGGATCTCGACCAACGCGAGCAGTAATGTCCCGATACGATAAACCACAATCTCGATAGGCTACAATCCGACATGTATCAAAGTCGGAAACGTGGTGGTGCGCTTTTCCCCTCCTTACACGAGGCATCACAACAACGTTTCACCAGGCAACGCCGGTGAACTATTGTTTGAGTATGAGAAATCGGTTGGAAACTTTCCTCATGTCAGCACGTTTTCGGTGTCGCCACCGGCGCCAACCTTGTGTGAATGCTCTGAAAAGCTACTCATTTGCACATCACAGCATCTTCTTCCCGTCGGTTAAATTTCGCGTCTATAGCACGTCATCTTCGTGGTGTAGCTCTTTTAATGGCCAGTAGTGTACTTTCCTTCGTGTGTTAAGTGGCTGAGCGGTTTTGTAACTTTCGCTACTACAAGTAGCTTAAACCTACGGGTCAGTAGGGAAACAGTGAATATCCACTGACGAACGAGAGTACGATGATTTCATTTTAAATCAAGTGCAGAAATATTTTGCATATCACCTCTTATTTCCTTTTCTCTTTGTTTCAGTGTAGCTATCAAGCTGCAATGCTCCCATAATGAGAAACAACAGTAGGTAATTATTTTTGTAATCCTCTTCAGCTTAACAATTAATTACAAGCGATTACATACGATTGGACACGTAGCAAATGCCTCCCGCAGAACGGAATTCTGTATGCTCCCCAACGAGGACAACACATTTTTCGTCCGATATGATCAATGTTCCGTGGCATATGTTAGTTGTACGGGTAGGCTCAAGCTAAAAATACATAGGGTTTGGGATTCTGTCCCCGGTTAGATATAGATTTGATTTTTATGTGCAGGTAAAGCAACTTCAATCTCTGACAATCTATACATGTTATAAATTAAAGTCACTCGCCGTCTTTTTGTGTCTGTATGTGAAAATTGATCCGATGAACTGCTGAAGGGGTTTTGACACAAATAGAAGGATTGACTTAGTCACGAGGAGGTGTTGTGTATGTCGTCATCAGACAAGCTATCCAACTTTAGATATTCAGTGCTACTCGAGCGAAGCCAGGACAGGTAGCTAGTACTTCATGTACCTGAGAAAATCAAGTTGTAAAGTGGTTAGAGAAACGGGAGTTTCTTAAATGACTATAATCTACAAACTTCTCTTCGCACGGATGACTGCTGTACTTTTTAAGGAGAGGAGTGGATCTGATCATAGGTTTCCCATTATTACCTTTTCCCATCGCTTGTGAATGCTGGAATGGTTCCTTCACAACGCCCAGTGTGACTGTTTCTCACGTCTTCCTCTGACAAACAACCTCCACAAGGTATAACAGAAATACAGTAACCACACACTCAATTAGGTATTTGACGATAGACCACAGTAATGATTTCCGTCTGGTTGGATGTTGCCTGTCATCACTTTCTATTGTGTCAACATACACCATGCATCCAAAATTAACTGTCGGATTTATTCCAGTCTCTATTTGGCCTATAGCTTTTGCCTATGCTGGTCTCCATGTGTGTTATTTTCTGAGAACTTCCTCCGGCGCTCCTGCCGAGAACAACCTCATTTCTTATCAGTCCGCTTACTTTGCACTTTCCTTCAGTAACACAGCATCTGAACTGGAAACATTATTGTACACTCCTGGAAATTGAAATAAGAACACCGTGAATTCATTGTCCCAGGAAGGGGAAACTTTATTGACACATTCCTGGGGTCAGATACATCACATGATCACACTGACAGAACCACAGGCACATAGACACAGGCAACAGAGCATGCACAATGTCGGCACTAGTACAGTGTATATCCACCTTTCGCAGCAATGCAGGCTGCTATTCTCCCATGGAGACGATCGTAGAGATGCTGGATGTAGTCCTGTGGAACGGCTTGCCATGCCATTTCCACCTGGCGCCTCAGTTGGACCAGCGTTCGTGCTGGACGTGCAGACCGCGTGAGACGACGCTTCATCCAGTCGCAAACATGCTCAATGGGGGACAGATCCGGAGATCTTGCTGGCCAGGGTAGTTGACTTACACCTTCTAGAGCACGTTGGGTGGCACGGGATACATGCGGACGTGCATTGTCCTGTTGGAACAGCAAGTTCCCTTGCCGGTCTAGGAATGGTAGAACGATGGGTTCGATGACGGTTTGGATGCACCGTGCACTATTCAGTGTCCCCTCGACGATCACCAGTGGTGTACGGCCAGTGTAGGAGATCGCTCCCCACACCATGATGCCGGGTGTTGGCCCTGTGTGCCTCGGTCGTATGCAGTCCTGATTGTGGCGCTCACCTGCACGGCGCCAAACACGCATACGACCATCATTGGCACCAAGGCAGAAGCGACTCTCATCGCTGAAGACGACACGTCTCCATTCGTCCCTCCATTCACGCCTGTCCGACACCACTGGAGGCGGGCTGCACGATGTTGGGGCGTGAGCGGAAGACGGCCTAACGGTGTGCGGGACCGTAGCCCAGCTTCATGGAGACGGTTGCGAATGGTCCTCGCCGATACCCCAGGAGCAACAGTGTCCCTAATTTGCTGGGAAGTGGCGGTGCGGTCCCCTACGGCACTGCGTAGGATCCTACGGTCTTGGCGTGCATCCGTGCGTCGCTGCGGTCCGGTCCCTGGTCTACGGGCACGTGCACCTTCCGCCGACCACTGGCGACAACATCGATGTACTGTGTAGACTTCACGCCCCACGTGTTGAGCAATTCGGCGGTACGTCCACCCGGCCACCCGCATGCCCACTATACGCCCTCGCTCAAAGTCCGTCAACTGCACATATGGTTCACGTCCACGCTGTCGCGGCATGCTACCAGTGTTAAAGACTGCGATGGAGCTCCGTATGCCACGGCAAACTGGCTGACACTGACGGCGGCGGTGCACAAATGCTGCGCAGCTAGCGCCATTCGACGGCCAACACCGCGGTTCCTGGCGTGTCCGCTGTGCCGTGCGTGTGATCATTGCTTGTACAGCCCTCTCGCAGTGTCCGGAGCAAGTATGGTGGGTCTGACACACCGGTGTCAATGTGTTCTTTTTTCCATTTCCAGGAGTGTAC
Organism: Schistocerca serialis cubense; assembly: GCF_023864345.2. Classification (NCBI taxonomy): domain Eukaryota; kingdom Metazoa; phylum Arthropoda; class Insecta; order Orthoptera; family Acrididae; genus Schistocerca; species Schistocerca serialis. The sequence continues at coordinate 788,836,354 of NC_064642.1, forward strand.
AATAAAAGAGGTTGTCGCGCTGCTGACGACGTGAAAATACAACAAACAATATTCAAATGGAAAGACAACTCTAACAAAAAAATGGTTTATCAATAAAATAAAATAAAATTGTCTTCAGTTGCCAGTGATTTTGAAACCAACTGACAGTCTGTTTAACTAAGACGCACGGCAGCTGTTGCAGTTGTGAAGATTCCTTACGCAAGCCTAGTGTGTCACACGATTTCGGTCATACACGTCGGTGTAAGGAATTTAGAAAGCGCCATCTACTGACAATCTAATTTTACTGTTATGCACAACAGCAGTTGGAGTTGTTGACTACCTTCGTGTACTGTGCGGATGATCTGAATTAAATCAGCGTTTACCATCACAGATAAGTACCGTTTGCCTTTATAATTTAATTTATTTGACTTTTAATTCGACATTGCTTTACATCGTTCGCAACATTACGTTACACTTCTCCTAACCTCAACACCCACAATCTGCATCACCAGCAGACGTAAGACAAACATTTAGTGCCTGGAATATTTATTTCATGTTAATTTTTCTTAAAAAATGACTAATTACATGAAAGCAAAATCTGTCGTTCGTATGATAATTTTTTCTTTCTATATTTCAGGCTTTCAAGAAGCTACGGGCCACAAATACGAGACAGTTGGCGTTCCACGTCATTGGAACGCGTCACAGACCGCAGAGGAAGAAATGCCAGACAAAGTGACTAACAAAGAAGACTTCGACTTCAGCAAGATAGAGAAGCTCAGTCCTATCGCAGACGAAACAGAGTCACTGCTCAACGTCAACAACTAATACAAGACAACAACTCTGTTTCACTAACTTAATAACTTAACGTCGTTCGAACTATGAGTACAAGTACACAACTGCATAAGCTTCCGGAAAAATGTTGTTCTGCCCGCCTTTTCCCTAAACACAATGAAGTGCAAACAGTCAGTGGTGGTAATATGGACCTAATATGCGTCCACTGCTCTCCCAGAGAGTAAAGGAGCTTACTGACGATTCAGCCACCACGTCATTACTTTTAGATGAGTAATGCGGGAGATATGGTGACCTGGCATAAAGCGGAGTTGGGAAACAATTTATACGACGCAATTGTTATACTAATTAGAAATCTTAATGCTAATCAGGGATTAATTCCTGCTGCCAGATTAGTGGTAACTCACTTAGCCGAGAGCATTGTCCCTGCTAAATTCACTGACCCCGATAAAACTTGTGGTCATACCCCATATTAACATCACATTTTCTCATCCATCCATGCGTTTCCAAATCATAAGACAACAATTCCCAATAAAAGTATCCATCGCTGCGACCATCAATAAAGCATAAGGTCAAACGCTTCAAAGGACAGGTCTGTATTTAACATTTAACTGTTTCTTCACATGCACAGTTATATGCGACTTTTCACGAATTCGAGCATTCAGTGATATTTATTTCTGTAATAAAGGCACATACAGCCAAAAAGTAAACAATGATCTCTTCGTAACTGCTAACATTGCTTCCAGAGAAGTTTTATGAAATAAATAAGTATTACAAAGTAAAATTAATCTGTCAAAGAGTATCGGATTTTTATGTGCATTGCAATTAACTGTGTTGTGTACAGTATTTTATATATATATATATATATATATATATATATATATATATATATATCTCGACTTTTTTCGGTGGCGCTAATATTTGTTACTACTACTGAAAATATAGTACCTTTCATTAATAAACACTTACATTTATTTGTTTCTCCACTATATTACCTGTTGGCGACTTAGTCGCACGTGTCAACTAGTCAACTAGTCTCTCATTAATACTAAGAACACTCCTCGCTTCAATGTTCATGCGACGTTTCTCACTCACGTTTCAACACGAAATGTTTTAGATAAATAACGGCTGTGCCTTCAATAAAAACTGTATTCGCAGAAAAAGTTTTAATTGGTGGTTTTAGTTTCCAAAACACCTACTTCAGTTTTCCATGTACCCTCTGTTTACTTCCAAGTGCTTTTCTTGACGTGGCAACAGTTTCTCCAATCCCTCTGTGAATTTAATCATTCGGGCACAGTGGGTTTGTGTTCCTCGTCACCTTCAAATCGTTTTCCGCCAACCCGTCGTTTGAAGTGTAACGTGAGGTATAGTCGCTAGATAGGGTGGGTGCTCGATAAGTTCCCAATCGAAGTTCTGAATATTATCCTCTTTACGTTCGGTGGCGCGTGGTCACTCGTCTAGAAACAGATTTCCACACCGTCGATTTTAGTGGCACGTCTCAATTTGATATGCGTTTCGCAGTACACATAAGGTGAAAGTTTTCATCTACACTCCATGAAATCAACATACAGTAACCCTTCTCCAGTCCAGTACACGATAGCAATCATTTTTTGGTTCGAAGTAAGAAGGTAGCCTAAATTACTTCGGCCATAGGTTAGTCACTGCATTGACTGTTGTTTTAACACTTCGCTTATCTCTTATATCCACCACCCGCCGGTCGTAACAGCGACGGAAAGTAATTCATCCCAATCCCGTCGAGAGTGATTTAAAAAAACAAAAGAAATCGCTTCTTTGCTTGAGGTCTATTCCTTTTTGTTTTGGTCGGTAAGCATTTTCCTTATGCCCCTTGAAACACTTTACAATATCCGAGATTTTCCACGACAATCGTGTGAATACGAACGAGTGTCAAAAAATAACTAGAATAATTTTTTTGATCGGAGACGATATTCCATACGCGTCAGTCGCCTGGCGGTACGCAGTTGGAGGAAAGCAGAGAAAGCCTGTGCGCGTGTTTACTGTACTCAAGATGTATCTCAAATTGCAGCAACACACGTCAGTTAGATTTTGCGTTCTTCTTGACTAAACTGTGTCGAAGACATTGGAAATGTTGCAGAAAGCCTACAGGGAGCAAGCCATTGGGAAATTACAAGTTTTTGAGTGCAATAAACGATTTAAGGAGGGTGAAAATGAGCTTGGGGATGCTCCGCACCCAGGATGGCCATCAACTTCGAAGACTGAAACCAATTTAAACACAACTGATGTCATGTTGCGGGCAGACCATCGTTTATAGTTAACAAAGAGTTTATGAATACATCGTACAGATCAGCTGAAGACATTGCACGAAATGTTGAATGTTATACAAAAGTTGCGGCAAAGAGTGTGCCTCATGAGATTAGTGACGAACAGAAGGCTCACCGTGTGATGACGTGTCGACAATGGAAGGGAAGGTTTCAGTGGGATCCAGATTTTTTGGACAACGTCATCACATGGAACGAATCCTGGTTTGGTCATTATGACCCAGAGACAGAACAGGACGGTGACCAAAGGAACTGCCCTTCAAGCCCAGGACCCAAAAGGGCCAACGTTCAGCCAAGTGCAGTAGTCACTCATCTTGTCTTCTTCGCTAAGCAAGACACTATGTACGATCACGTCGTGGATGAGCAATGTACTGGTACTACGAATTACTATTGTGACGTATTGAAATGGCCATTAAGAGGGAAAATTACAACAGAAAGAGACATCTTGGTGAAATGTGATGGCTCCTTCATCAGGATAACGCATCGGCTCATCGCGCCATCAAGACTCAAGAAATTGTCACTGTATTAGGCACTGAGGTGACACCAAGTCCACCTTATTCACCGGACCTAGCGGCGTGTAAGTTTCACTTATTTCCTGCAGTGATAAAAGACCTACGTGGCCGTTATTTTCAGAGTAATCGAGAGCTAAACACTCAAATTTCAGGTGTACTCAACGGTCTATCAGAAGGGGCTTCAGGGAGTGTTTTGAACAATAGACTGAACGCTGGAATAGTTGTATTGTGTGCAAGGGAGATTACTTTGAACGTCTGAAATGGAATTTGAATAAAGTGATCAGTATTTTCCACTAAATAAATAATTCCGGCTGTTTCTTGACGCCCCTCGTGGTGGCGCGTATAATATTTAGAGCTTGATCAGTCATAAAGTCAATTATCAGCTGTCTATTAGATAACATTTTAGTGCACCTAACGCAGGATTTCTTTGGTCTGGCTGGTGGGCCTGCCACTCCACTGTATATCAAGCATATCTGCTCGGCTACCAGCTTACATCTACATCTAAACATACACCCACACTCCGCGAGCCATCATACAGTGTGTGGCAGAGGGTACTGGTACCTCTGTCTGATTCCTCTCCTTCCCTTTCCCATTCGCGAATGTTGCGTGGGAAGAATGACTTTAGTTAAACATGATGAGCAGTACGCAATAATCGCTCGAACAAGTGTTTTTCTGCCACTTCATTCATGGATGAATTACACATCGTAAGATTTCTTCCATGAATATCAGTCTGGCATCCACTTTTCCTACTGTTTTTATTTTCATGCAGCCATTCCACTTGAGTTCACTCTGAATAGTTACTGCTGTTTCCAGCAATTTGTACTGTGTTTCTTTTCCTATGTTTGCGCAATATGCAACATTTATTTGCGATGAGGATCAATGTGAGTCCCCGTACCATTCATCCATTCTCCGCCTTGCGGAAATCACATCATCTGCAAACAGTATCATGTAAAGAATGGTGCTAATGGCTCTAAGCACGATGGGACTTAACATCTGAGGTCATCAGTCCCCTAGACTTAGAACTACTTAAACACACATCCACGCCCGGGGCAGGATTCGAACCTGCGACCGTAGCAGCTACGCGGTTCCAGACTGAAGCGCCTAGAACCGCTCGGCCACAGTGGCCGGCAGCATAATGGAGCTTCCCTCATTATCCATTACATCACTTACATACAGAGTATCCCAGAAAGTTTGCTACGACGGCTTGTACAGGCGGTCTTGAGAAAGAAATCTAGAATAGGAACCCGTGTCTAGAAACTTCATCCAACGATGCTACAGAGTGTCGTAGTTCAAAGCGCCGTCACCTGCCACTGGAGTACCTCTTCGGCAGCAAAAGTGACATTGTACACTGACGGACCGTAAGCGGAACGCCTCGCTATGTTGCTTGTCAGTTAGTGATTACGACTGAGTGCTTCGATCGTCAGTGGAGAGACGAAGCTAGCTGCTGCTCAGACAGGCCCTGCCTCCCATGAATGTGATGCTCTCCCGCCTTGGTGGATGTCAGTTTTGGACACAGGTTTCCATCATCAGTTTGTTTTTCTCTTGCATACGGGAAAACATCGGATATTTTAGAAGGTTGCAGAAGAAGAATAAACTACGAGTTGGGACATATCGTCAGTGGAGAAACGGAGCAAGCTGCTGCTTAGACAGGCCCTGCCACCCATGAATGTGATGCTCTGTTGCCTTGGTGGATGGTAGTTTTGGCCACGGGTTTCCATCTGCAGTTTGTTTTTCTCCTGCGTACGGGAAAACTTTGGACATTTTAGAAGGTTCCAGAAGAAAAATAAATTATCGGTTGGAGACCGAGACCGTCATCCACCAACTGAAACCAACTGATGAAGGAAGTCATCGTTGAAAACAGATTTTACGAATAATAGTAATTTAATGCTAACCCCTATTTCGACGGCATGTGTGGTTGGATTCCTCTTACATGTTGGTCAAGGGGTTTGAAGATGACGTAGTGAAACGACGAAAGTAGTCGCGTAAATAAATTGCATTCAAAATATGGACGACTGAATGTGTTTTTAACTGTATTATTTTGCATAAAAAATGTGCTCATGATATTCCGGTCATCGGTGTATGAAAGATTATGGCACAATAGTGTCGAGTAAGTGTGTATGATAAAAGGGCATGTACAATATACGATTTTCTAACAACTATTACCGCCACGTACTGGTCACATTTTTCCTTAGCGGCAGAAGAAGAGGCTGCAGGGAGCGGAAGAACCAAATACCGCCCAGCCCGCTGGTTACTACGGGGTGAAGAATGGTGCGGAGGGAGCAGGCCACTTAACATACGCACTGTGCGCCGCATCAAGCATCAACCCTTCCTGCCTACATCGGGCGTTATTTTCAAAGGAACCGTAAGTAGAGCCTTTGAAGGACCTGCAACTGCATGAATAATTCTAGTACAAAAAGAAGGACAGCCGGTAAAGTGAAATGTAACACGGCTTAAAACCGTCGTTCCTAAAAGACTGCTGCACAGAATACTGTTTGGCGCAACCGTTGCGAGGAGGAAGGTCTGATACACTGGCATTACTAACATTTATTGGAAGTCGGCATCGCCTCTACTCCCCAAGATACAACGGGCTACAGTGAAAGTAGTCACTCCACCTGAGGCTATTAGAAATATTTATTACTGTTGCAATCACGACATTTTGGCAATGCCATGTATTCTGAAAAAAAAAAAGAACGAGAAGACGCTAGAGTTATAAGTAAGGTAACGGAACTGTACAACACTAAATTCAAGGGTGCGGCTATTTAAGTGGAATATTAAATCTCGCTCTACAACGATAAGTTGCGACATGTGGAAACGTAATTCCCAGCAGTCTGAATCCAAATACTGTTAATATGGTGGTACAAGTTTACCCGCTCTTCCACACACCTTGTGTGCACGAGTCATGTGCCATGCACAATAACAGCAATCAGTTTGCATTAAAATAATAACTATAAGCATCAAAAATACATATAGAAATGAATCGCTCGTGTTACCAACATAGTGGCTGTAAAATACAGTTTGAGCTTGAGAGTACAAATATGTTAAAATGTAGATTTCACATAGTGTGAAAAACGTGTACCCGCAACGGTCGAATGTGATGGGTGTATGAAACCAAATGAAAATTATCTGTACACCCATTTGTAATGCGGAACTGACCAGTAGATGTCGCGTGACGCATGCCCGTCACTGTAAAAGGAGGCGGGTAGTATTGTGTTGCCAGGGGGAAGCAATAGCAGCAAAATGGGTCAGGCAGGAGAGCTCAGGGATTTGGAACAGGAGGTACTCATTGGATGTCATCCGAGTAACAAGTCCCTCAAGGATATTCCAGACGTTCGAAATCCGGTCAAGTCGACTGTTGGTGACGTGATTGTGAAGTCGAAACACGGAGGAACAACCACTAGTTTAAAAAAAAAATCGCGTGAAATCCGCTGGAGCAACCACTCTTCAGTTATAGAATACTACCCGTAGTAGAGATAGCATAAAAAATGACAGTTCATAGGGAGTTAAAGGGAGTTGGTTACTATGGTCGAGCGGTTCTTCATAAGCCACACATTTCTGTAGATAATTATAGCCGATGATTGAGATGGTGGAAAGTCTAACGACAATGTGTACTGCACGACTGGATACGAACTGTTTCGAGTGATGAATCACGCTGTACCCTGTGACAATCCGATGGAAGTGTTTAGGTTTGCCGAATGCCTGGCGAACGCCACCTGCTGTCATTTGTAGCGCTAACAGTGAAAAGCAGAGGAGGTGGTGTGACGGTATGGATGTGTTTTTCATGGTCCGTAAGAAAACGCTAAATTCTTAGCATAAGTACACATTTTACAACCGTGTTTACTGCGTAAACCAAAGGGACCGATCGAAGACAGTGACTGTACAAGCTTAAAAATGCACCCTCTCATAAAGCAGCTTCAGTGATGCAGTAGTTTTTGGGCAATAACGTAAATGAAATAGAGTGGCCAACCCAAAGTCCTACTTGAACCCAATCGGATGAGTTACAACATCGTTCCAGACCTAAGCATCCGACGTCGCTAACTTCTCTGGTTTTAGCTCTTGACGAGGAATGGACTGCCTTCTTCTACAGACATTCAGACACAGCCTTAAAAATATCCCCAGCAGAGTTCAAGACAAGTCGTGTATAAATCAAATGGCGGACACACCCCTGATATTAATTTCCACTAATAGGTGTCCAGACACTTCTGATCAGACAATGTCTGTATTAGCAGAATGGCAGCAGAAGCATTTTCAGGTCTACTGTGCTTCATCAGGTCTACTAAATGGACGGTGGTAAGACTGACGATGACAAACTGTATTGGCGCCATCTGTTTTTATTAGGTAGGATTGTTTTGGGGGAGGAGACCAGACAGCGAGGTCATCGGTCTATTCGGATTAGGAAAGGACGGGGAAGGAAGGCGGCCGTGTCCTTTCGAAGGAACCGTCCCGGAATTCGCCTGGAGCGATTTAGGGAAATCACGGAAAAACTAAATCAAGATAGCCGGACATGGGATTGAACCGTCGTCCTCCCGAATGTGAGTCCAGTGTGCCAGCCACTCCGCCATCTCGTTCGGTCTGTTTTTATTATTTAGAATTGAATGATAAACACCACGCGAAATTCCTGTTTCTCATTAAAATAGCCTCAAACGATGTATGAAGCCGTAGATCGGCGACCTTGGACAAATCAAGGCCAAAAAATAACTATAGCCACAGCAGTTGTGGATTTTAGAATCGACTGATGGGGATTCGCACACTACGCCAAAATAGTAAACGCAGCTACATCTCAACGGGAGGATTGAAATGGAGGGCACTAAGCATCTGGAGGACAGTTGAGTGGCTTTGTGAATGAGATACAGCTACAAGGTCAGGAAAAGTCGACAATGATGGGGACAGTGCTTTCCTGAACACAGGAAACTCAATGCTACATGCAGTGACACCGTTGTTTGAAGATAACGCAGCGATTCGTCACCAAGGTTTACTCTTCAAGGCCTGATGACAGTTTCAGTTGTAGTTTATAAATAGGACTTCTCCAGAATCGTTCGCAGATACCATTGCAATTAATATTTATGTTACGTAATACATGTTTGAGTACCATATAAATATATAGGTCCTCTTTCATAGCTGAAGGCTTCATAGCTGGCTAAAGTGCCGATGGACACCAGGTGGGTCGCCGGTACCTCCTTGTATTATTTCTGAACTAGGGGGAGTCTGTGGGGAGTTCACCCAGTCCTTCTGTGGCCAAATGAGATGCCACATGAATAAGAAAGCATTGGCACCATCAGGACTCATCTAATGGCAGTAACGACTAGAATGTCTGGTCATATGGTGGCTGCACGTTCCACGATCGTAGGTCGCTCCTCGTACTGACTTGTAGGCAGCAGTCAGCAGCCAGAACAAGCCTAACGCATAATCCGTCATTGACGTTTACTTTACTTTTAAGTGTACAGGAAATTTAATAACACAACAAATACTATACCAATATTCATGTAAGCTACGATGCAATTTGATATCACGGAGAAGAAACAAAAACTTTAATGTCAGAGACACTGTAATTTTGGGATGAACAAAAAATGGTTCAAATGGCTCTGAGCACTATGGGACTTAACATCTGAGGTCATTAGTCCCCTAGAACTTAGAACTACTTAAACCTAACTAACCTAAGGACATCACACACATCCATGCCCGAGGCAGGATTCGAACCTGCGACCGTAGCAGTCGCGCGGTTCCGGACTGCGCGCCTAGAACCGCTAGACCACCCCGGCCGGCTTGGGATGAACAGTAAAGGACTTGGACGCCCAATTACACGCAATGGAATGGATCTTGAAATTATGTTATAAAATGAATATCAACAAAAGTAATCCAAGGATTACTGAATACAGTCGAATTAAATCAGGTGATACTGAGGTATTTAAATTATGTACTGTGGACATGTTCTGAGACATCGAGGGATCACCAATTTAGTATTGGAGGGCAGCGTCGAGGGTAAAAATCATAGAGGGAGACTAAGAGACGAATACACTAAGCAGATTCAGAAGGATGTAGGCTGCAGTAGGTACTGGGAGATGAAGAAGCTTACACAGGATAGAGTAGCATGGAGAGCTGCATCAAACCAGTCTCAGGTCTGAAGATCACAACAACCACAACAACAACACCGACAACAACTGTGACACTAAAGATGGAAGACAGGTTTAGGTTTCAGGGGAGCAAAATAAATGACGATAGCAGGCGTGAAAATGATCTAAAACTAAAAAGAAAAATTTAGTGACATCTAATTGAAATTAAAGTGTCAAGAATTATTTTCTGAGAATATTTATCTGTAGCATAAGCCTTAAGCTGAAATGAAACGTGGACGATATGTAGTTCAGGAAAGAAGAAAATAGAAGCTCTTCAGATATCGCTCTGCAGAAGTATTCTGAGTGTATTGATAAATCGAGTAACTAATGAAGTAAGGAATTGTGTTGGGGGGAGGGGGGGGGGATAATATGTTTATGGCTCAACGTAAGTGAAAGAGAGATACTTCGACAGAACACTTTCTGAAGCATTAATGAATAGTCAGTCAGGTAATGGATGGATTGTGGATCAAAATAGCATTGAAACATAAAGGCTGGATTACAGTAAGGATGTTCAGGTAGATGCAGGTGGTAGAAACTATGCAAAGGTGAAGAGACTGGCACAGAATAGACGAGCGTGGAAAGCTGCTATCAATCAGTCTTCGGAATGAAGAGCACAGCACCGCCACCAACAACAACACTGCATCTTTATTAACAGCCATCAAATTTAGTAGGATAAGGTACACTAATTCACTATTTCGCAGTGAAAGTCGATTCATGGGCAGGACAGTGCACTGTACGATTTAAACATCGACAAAACGGTAGGTCATGAAGAATAGTCATTAGTTGCCTCCAAAAAGGTTTGCAATTCAGTTTACAGAACTACTCTTCTCGTAATCTTGAAAAAATGGGGTAACATATGAAAACAAGGGCTGTTACCGACTGACACTGCCTTCCAAGTGAAATTAATTGGATAGATTTTTGTTTCACACTTCTCATTCTCTACGCCGTCTACTGCTTGAGACACAACTCACAGCAGTGTTACAATTCTTTTAGCCAATTACCAGACGAGAGGACAGTGCATCAGATGGAATCCGGTTTTTAATATTTGGGAAAAACACCCACTTCAAGCATTTACTTTATATCCTGCACATATATACAAAAAATTTCAAATTTCCCATTGTATGCTTGAGAAAAACATCTACAAATGGTGTAAAGGAATGAGTAAGAAAGCTTTTGAAAATAGCGTCCAACTTCGCTATGACAGCATTAATTTGACAGCTGAACTATTTTTTTCTTTTTTTTTCTGGGTTCCGTATCTTAATCGGTAAAAGCGGAAGCCTTAGATGATACATGATCACTTCCTTATCCGTCTGTTAAGGCCCCTTTTTCTCATGGAAGAGAATTACTAATGTCTACGGTCCCTTGGTGGCGTAAAAAATTTAAGCTTCAAAGACAACGCAATCAAAAGGTGCGGCCATTTACGTTACAATTTTGATACTCGCAAATTCACTCATCAAAACCTATATATGAAGCATTTATACACTTAATTACATTTGTACGTAACCCATAGAGCGCCAGTTCTACTCTCACTTGTCCGATATCTTTTTTTTCTGATGCGGTAGACACAGCTGCACTCCCCACCGTAAAACTGGTGGGAGGTTTGTGTGTTTCAATGATCGACGGAGTTACGCTGGCTGGAGTAATCTTCCCATTAGGGTCCCCATTGCAAGTCTGATCAGTTTGTGAGATTTCAGACGAAGTGCAGACCTTCTAAGGGGTTCCCTTCTTGGAAGCAGATGGGGATGGCAACCACAATTCATCTATCTGACTCCTTTAGCCAACTCTCGATTTTTTCGACCTCAACGATATCGGGTTTAGAGGCCCGATTGTGTCTTTCATTTTTCCTATTCTGTCTCAACTGGGCACATGCCTACTGTGGTTAACAGTACCAGCTTGCTTCCTTATAGGAAGAGGAGGGATCCACAAAGGCTAAGAGACTATTCCTAAACAGAAAAGGCAGCCACCCAAAGGGCTGTGAAGAGGACAGCCTCCTTGGTGGTAGTGCGCAGTGGTGACTTCTCTACTACCTAAAAAACATGTAGTCACGAAAATGTCGAGCACTTGTGAAAATAGCCTCTACGATGGTGACCAAGCTAAGGGCACGAGCAGCAAAAGTGGAACCAATATTCCAGCGTGCTACAGGTGGAAGAACGGGAAATCTAATGAACGGAGCGGATAGATCAAAACAAATCCGAGAAAGAAGCACTGGCGTGAAGTTGTAACATTATCACAACACCATCGTTCTTCTCTAAAGCCAATTTGTTCCTCTATTAGGAACTATCTTTGCCGTCCTATTGTAAGTGTATAGTACAAGGGTAATCCCAAAAGTAAGGTTTACTATTTTTTTATAAGTACATAGACATGTTTATTTCTACAATGGTTAACATTAGTTTACAGCTTAAACATTTAGCTATTTTTCTACATAATGGTCATTTCTGTCGATGCATTTTTGTAGACGCCGTGGAAGTTTTTGTATACTCATGTCATACCAGATCGCCCCATGATGTGCAGAAAGTTATGAACCTCTTCTTTCACCTCGTCGTCGGAGCTGAATCGCTGGGAACACAATTAACGTTTACAGGTACTGTGAGACTGCGAAAAAACTGAAACGGGCAATTCAGAACCGGAGAAGGGGAATGGTGAGCAATGGCGTACACATTCTCCATGACATTGGTTGCCCACACATCGCTCGGCAAACCGTTGCTCTCCTGCAACAGTTTCAGTGAAACATAATCACCCACCCACCATACAGTCCTGACTTGGCCCCCAGTGACTATCACTTGTTCCCTAGGTTAAAAGAACATTTGGCCGGAAAGCAATTCAGCTCTGACGACGAGGTGAAAGAAGAGGTTCATAACTTTCTGAACAGCATGGCGGTGAGATGGTATGACATGAGAAAACTACCACAGCGTCTGCAAAAATGCATCGCCAGAAATGGCGATTATGTCGAAAAATAGCTAAATGTTCAAGCTGTAAAGTGATGTACACCATTGTAGAAATAAAGAGGTCTATGTACTTATAAAAAATAGGAGAACTTACTTTTGTGATTACCCTCGTAGGCTCAATCCTTTGTAGTTTTACAGGCGTTTCTGTCTGCGTTTTAGTAGAGCGGTATCCTTTCCACCGTCTTCCACGATAAAGGTATTATTGGTATTCTTTAAATAAAAAGTTGTATAACAGAATTTGCTACATATTGTGGAGGCAAGCAAAGACGTTTCACTGGGAACCCTTGGCGATCACAGACAACGCTATAGAGACAACGCCTCCTGTTTTTTGCTGCGGGGAGTCTGAGGTTCGTCAGGCTCCAAAACTTGCCGTGGCTCGGCTTTTAATTTGCAACTCCCTCTGTTGCGTCCGCCAAGTTGCCTGGAAGTTGCGCGCGGCGTCCTCCTCTTTCAGTCGAGTATTACGTAGTTTTGTGAATGACAAGAGCGCCCTCACCCAGAGAAGGAAAAGAAAAGCCCTTCCCTTAAGGGCGGCGCCGTGCCCCGGGGCGCCGGGGTGACGTGAACTACGACGCTGAGCGCCGAGCGCAGCCGAGCGCTGCCGAGCGGCCCCGAGCAGCCACTCGGCTCGTCCGCCTTGCTTTATTGCACGGCGTGAAGCCCCCGCGCGGCCGTTGAGCGGGCTGTGAGGAAAGGCGCCGAGCAGCGAAGACGCCGGCAGGTACGCTGGAAGGGGGAGGGGGGAGTGGCGTGTGAGTGGGGGGAGGGGGGAGCCGCGCTCGGGGACTCCCCGCGAAGAGCGACGAGGCGGCGCGACGCCTGCTGCAACTTTGTCTGGAACTTGGCGATTCCAGGGCCCGCTGGAACTGGCGCTGTCACTGTGGCAGCCCGTCTCCAGCGCAACTTTTCCGCTTTGTGCGAAGAGGAGGAACACAGGGGAGTTTGTTTGCACGCTGTAAAGCAACGAAAGGCGGGTAACAATCTGCTGTAGAGTCGCCATATAACCGTCTTGTCTTTGAGGCAAAAGAAATTTGTAAACATCAGAAATAACTACAATGTCTTTCACTAGGTATTTATTACACAAATTTTTCTCGTGGCACTTATTGCATTAAATCTATATGAAAATTCTAGCTTTTAACAATAACCTACATTATATTAGGACAAATAAGCACTCGGTCACAAATATTAAGTCAAACTTGACTAGGTTTCGACGCTACTTTGAGCAATAGTCTTTTTGCAACCCTTGTTCACAGTACGAGTAGCCCTTAGCGGCTCGCCATCTCACAACTATTCATGACGTCGCCTTTCCGGCTTAGATCTTTTTTAATATGTGACTTGTAAGTACTGCATCTTTTCCAGTCAGTACAAATTTTAATTTTATTAATGTATTATATACCTAATATGTTTTAGAACAGTTAGTCTAATTCTGAAGACGACTCTCACAGTAGCGTCGAAACTGTGGTGTCACCGCCAGACACCACACTTGCTAGGTGGTAGCCTTTTAAATCGGCCGCGGTCCGCTAGTCTATGACGGACCCGCGTGTCGCCACTGTCAGTAATTGCAGACCGAGCGCCGCCACACGGCAGGTCTAGAGAGAGTTACTAGCACTCGCCCGGTTGTACAGCCGACTTTGCTAGGAAAGGTTCACTGACAATTAAGCTCTCATTTGCCGAGATGATAGTTAGCATAGCCTTCAGCTAAGTCAATTGCTACAACCTAGCAAGGCGCCATTTATCCTTTGCTATGTATCTAATAAAGCATGTACAGTAACAGGACCAATGTTCACCAATTGTGGATTAAAGTTAAGTATTCCAGCAGCTACGTACTTTACTTTATAGCATTCATTACGTATCCTGTTTCAGACCTCACGCCAGCCTGCGTGAGTTTAAGCGCGTGCCTTTCGGTTACCCGTCACTGTGGATTGGCTGTCTTGCCAGTCCACAACAGAAACCTAGTAAATTTTGACTTAATATTTGTGACCGAGGGCTTATTTGTCCTAATATAATTCTGACACGGTGACTGAACCTTAGCAGCTATGTTAAAAGTTTTAATAACCTACATTATCTTCGTCAAGAATGCAACTGACTGTCGAAGAAGTGAGGGAATCGCACAGATGTAGAGGTGCTCGTACGTGGCCATCTTTTTCTCATGACGATGTGATACAGTCCCATTCCACAGTGCGTCCCATAAAAAAGCGGCTTTTGGGGGCGCAACATATAAATTTATTTATCAAATTATGTAATTTATTTATTAGTCCAGTGTATGTTCCCTGTGATTATCTATGAATTCTGGTACTACCGAAATAACCTCCACGACTCTGCAGGCTCAATCTTATTCATTCCATGAAAGGTCCTACGACATACTTGCTCCCCCAGTTTTGAAATGAGTCACTGTATCTCGGCTTTAATATGAGGAAGTGATCGGGGTATTTTGCATTCATACGAGATTGCAAATACCTTCACAGAAAGAAATTACACTACTGGCTATTAAAATTGATACACCACGAAGATGACGTGCTACAGACGAAAAATTTAACCGACAGGAAGAAGATGCTGTAATATGCAAATGATTAGCTTTTCAGAGCATTCACACAAGATTGGCGCCGGTGGCGACACCTACAACGTGCTGACACGAGGAAAGTATCCAACCGACTGCTCATACACAAACAGCAGTTAACCGGCGTTACCTGGTGAAACGTTGTTATGATGCCTCGTGTAAGCAGGAGAAATGCGTACCATCATGTTTCCGACACATATAAAGGTCGGATTGTAGCCTATCGCGATTGCGGTTTATCGTATCGCGACATTGCTGCTCGCGTTGGTCGAGATCCAACGTCTGTTAGCAGAATATGGAACCGTTCGGTTCAGCAGGGTAATATGGAAGGCCGTGCTGGATCTTAACGGCCTCGTATCACTAATAGTCGAGATGACAGCAATCTATTCCGCATGGCTGCGAGGGATCGTGTAGACACGTCTCGATCCCTGAGTCAACAGATGGGGACGTTTGCAAAACAACATCCATCTGCACGAACAGTTCGACGACGTTTCAGCAGCATGGACTATCAGGTCTGAGACCATGGCTGCGGTTACCCTTGACGCTGCATCACAGACAGGAGCGCCTGCGTTGGTGTACTCAACGACGAACCTGGGTGCACGAATGGCAAAACGTCAGTTTTTCGGATGAATCCGGGTTCTGTTTACAGGATCATGATGGTCGCATCCGTGTTTAGCGACATTGGGGTGAACTCAAATTGGAAGCTTGTATTCGTCATCGCCATACTGGCGTATCACCTGGCATGATGGTATGGGGTGCCATTGGTTATACGTCTCGGTCACCTCTTGTTCGCATTGACGGCACTTTGAACAGTGGACGTTACATTTCAGGTGTGCTACGACCGTGACTCTACCCTTCATTCGATCCCTGTGAAACCCTACATTTCAGCAGGATAATGCACGACCGCATGTTGCAGGTCCCGTACGGGCCTTTCTGGATACAGAAAATGTTCGGCTGCTGCCCTGGTCAGCTCATTCTCCAGATCTCTCACCAATTGAAAACGTCTGGTCAATGGTGGCCGAGCAACTGGCTCGTCACAAGACGCCAGTCACTGCTCTTGATGAACTGTGGTATTGCATTGAAGTTGCATGGGCAGCTGTACCTGTACACGCCATCCAAGCTCTGTTTGACTCAATGCCCAGGCGTATCAAGGCCGTTATTACGGCCAGAGGTGGTTGTTCTGGGTGCTGATTTCTCAGGATCTATGCACCCAAATTGCGTGAAAATGTAATCACATGTCAGTTATAGTATACTATATTTGTCCAATGAGTACCCGTTTATCATCTGCATGTCTTCTTTGTGTAGCAATTTTAATTGCCAGTAGTGTATATGCTGTCAGACCACAAGACTTCGGTGTTCAATACACGTTGCGCTGCGAGCAATCAGCCGGTCTGGGAATTTCTCTCGTAATAACTACATTGCTGTCGTCGGTCTGTGATAGGTTCATAGATGTCTGCAATACGGGGTAGAGAATGAGCAAATGCTATCGCTTTTCGTGGTAGTTCGTTTCATGTGTATTTTATGGGCCGAAAGGTGCAGATATTCTTTCAGAACTCGTTGCTTGCTGCTTCTGGGCGTATCCAGTTATTGTGAAAGTCGGCGAATAAATTTCACAGGACTCTGGTTGTCCTAATTCGGCACGAATAAAGTTTCTTATTTTTGTTCGTACTATTCTGGATCATGCTCCAATTATCACTCGCGATTGCGATGATTTCTGCAAAACGACCAACAAGACGACGCTCCGAGGCTTTCATGACCTCAACGGAACCGACTACTCAAATTTAGCAATCAGTCCCATAACAATCGACTTTTTCGGTATACTGCGTTGATCAACCATTCCACAGAATTAGCGAACAGACACTACGAAAAATTCACAGCATTTGAATTAAGTAATCACTACGACACCACGGTGTTCCGTCGTGTAGCACTCAGTTGCTAGCGAGAAAGTAAACAGATAAAAATCGTTCAACGTTCTATGCTGCCAACTTATTAGAGCAGAAATGGTGGGCCTTTCAAAACTTGCGTTCTTTATGGGACATCATCTATGCTTGTCGACATACATACCTATATACATACAAGAAGTATACAAACACACACATTTTCCGTTTTGTCTGAGACAATGGACAATATGCTGATAGAAATAATTTGAAAATAGTTCCAAACCCCAGGGTCGGGTTTGGGTCGAGCTAGATTTTCAAGAGGTTTCTGCTGGTTTATCAGATTAATGTCGCAGTCGCAAGTTCCCTCCCAAATATTTCCAACTGAGATATTCTCTGCCCACTCTCGGCCTATGTGAATATTTGGCTGACAGAAACTGCGTTCCTGAAATGGGATTGATCTCAAAGAGCCCAACCGACTCGTTGGAGATAAAATAAACGATCTCTCTTAGTATTATGTATGTAAAACACACAAAACGACGCTATTTAACATACACTAGACTAAAAACATTTTTCTGGGACATATGGTCCTAGAATTAAGTTCAAAATAATCTTCATTCCTCGGTGCTGACCAAGGTTTTCTGGAGGTTTTCCTTGTTTGTAAGGCAATCGCCACAACTGGAAATTACCTCCCAAATGTTTGTAGCTGAGACTCACTCTGTTCCACTACTACTTCGTCTGGTATTTGTTTGAAAAGTCACTGACTCTGCAATGGGTCATTATTCAAACAGCTCAGTTTACCGAGAGAGTGAAAAATATACAAAGTGCCCGCTTCCCCGTTCTGCTCAGCGTGAATCCCGTTCTGTATTAAAGTCTTTGACACAAAAATACTAATCACCATAGCTTCTCTGGTGTCTGTGTCCTAGTATCTTGCGGTATAGGCTAGAATTCGAATCAGCGTCCTTACGTAAAAGCACAAAATCTTTTTAGAGCAGACATGGATTCAAGCCCATGCTTGTAACAATAATAAAAGAAACTGTAGAAATTGCAGTATGTATCAGCAGCTTTAACGGAGATTCAGGAATCGCACCGAGGAGTGGCTAACCGACGCAAAGAAGCAGCGTGTGTGTGTGTGTGTGTGTGTGTGTGTGTGTGTGTGTGTGTGTGTGTGTGTGTCACACTTCACGTCATAATGAAAGCAAAGATCGTCGTAGTGATGTTGCATGGTTGGTACCAACGTAATTTGTGTGACGCCGTTACTGCTTCAGATGTTAATTACTTTCCTTACAACGTTGTATATTCTGGATGACTCGGATTGTCGTAGAGTATTAAGACAACAGGTGCACCAAGAATAATTTACACCTCTGACTATAGAGCCTTCACTAAATAATCTCTGCACGGAATCGATGAAAGTAAATTAAAAGCTTAATGTGTTATCAAAGTTGTGATGATCTGCTGTTGTCAGATGAACGTGTCGGTTTGTAATGTCTTGACTGTAGGAAGTAACAGTCAACGGCCAGTGGACCTAATTGGGCATCTCTGACTTCCAAATACTCTGGTGGTTTTAGAGGTGTTCATTTGTGTTGAATGAGCAGACGTGATAAGTGTGTGCCCTGGTTAACAGCGTAGACATCCACAAAAAAAGCAGTAGCCCTTGTGTATTCCTGCAGTTTTAGGTACAGGAAGTTAACTAATTCCAGAATACTCACAAATTTTCAGATTTAGCATTGACGAAGATTACCACGTTCATGTGGTTTGTCTTTTCTCAAACAGAAGTGTAGCTCTCAAATCACATTTTGTTGAAGTTAAGTTATGGCATTCAATATAACAAATAGAAGGCAAGAAAATATCAAAAGCCATCCATTAACAGCCTGCGGGAGTGGCCGAGCGGTTCTAGGCGCTACAGTCTGGAACCGCGCAACCACTACGTTCGCAGGTTCGACTCCTGCCTCGGGCTTGGATGTGTGTGATGTCCCTAGGTTAGTGAGGTTTAAGTAGTTCTAAGTTCTAGGGGACTGATGACCTCAGCAGTGAAGTCCCATAGTGCTCAGAGCCATTTGAACCATCCGTTAACATCATTAGATGTGAAGATTTTTCAAGCAAAGTGTTGCAGATGATATCAGAGTTGCATAAGCATTTTCCTTTTACGTCTATTCCCTGTTTCTCCACTCTGAAAAGTTATCATCAAAGCCATTTTTCCCAGTTGTCTTTGTTCATATGTAGCACAGTTTTCTCCGTGCCTCTTTTTCTTTATATCTACTGCAGATTTTTAATTTTCAGTGCAATCCAACAGTATAGATGTATGAATATTTTCTAACATTAGTATCTAAGTCGTTCCATGCCACTGGCTGGTTCATATGAGGATGTTGCTTCAAACAATTTTAAACTGATAGTTGTAATATTGTAAAAACGTACTTTACATATACCACCGAAATGTGTTAAGTTTTTCTGTATCAAAGTAACCTATATTCAACAACATATCAACTGGTAGCTACCAGTCGTTTAGGAACAACAGGTTTTGTTTATCTGCCGTCAAATTTACTTTTTGGAGCACGATACGTCTTCAAATTTATCGAACCAGTTATACAAACTATGGCAATTATGGAAACTCGTCTGCTCTTAGATAAATTTTTGCTCATGCTGACTGTTGATCTGCTTGCCTAATCATTATGCAATCGTGGAAGCAGATGACTGTAAATGTAATTAAACGCGGAAATGCTGTAAAATAAAAAATCGTCAACTGAAATCAAGCTGTCAACTACATTTTAATTTTATTTCAAAGAGAGTAATACTGGTAAATAAAATACCTCATATTACGCAGTCACATAAGGGCAGTCAAGATCAGCAGTGAATTCGGGTACTTGTTGCCGTGGAAGACGTAAACAAGAGCAACAATAGTTAAGTATTTGTTTTTAAGAATGGATGAGACTTCACAAATGCATGTACACGGAATAAAGCGGCGATCAAAGAATGTGTCATGCAGGGATAAATCTTCAGTACAAGCATATTTTTTCAAATATCTGCCTGTTTCTATTCCCCATTTGAACAGTTTCTGAGGGTATGTTTCTTTGGGCACTGAATGGTACGTTAAGTTAATTTTTTTCTTTGCAAATTCACGGGGTACAAAAATTAGTACCACGACAGCAATCAAAAAATAAATCATGCCACCTCACCATGGAAACAGGGGGAAAACCTTTTAAAAAGAAAGAAAAGTGCGATACACTTGCGCAGGCTGGAGCGTGCTGTTCGATGGAAGATATTGGGAGCGATTTACTTTTTCTTAACTTCCGAAAGTACAAGACAACGGTAGTAACACTGGCTCATAAGGGAATGATGGGTTGGCATACATTGCAATTATGTGGTCTTAACCTGTTGCCTAAAATTTGCAGTTGGAGTAATATAGGACACTGATAGTTTAGTTACGACTCTGCCACGTCACACGTACGTAAGCACCCTATCTGATCACCGGCATGCATTATGTCCATTGTGCATTCCGACGGATTTTAGCAATTCCAAAGGGACAATGCGACACCCGACACGTCCAGAATTGCTACAGAGTCCCTCCTGGAACATCCTTCTGAGTTTAAACATTCCCGCTGGCCACCAAACTCCGCAGACATGAACATTATTGAGTATATCTGGGATGCCTTGCAACATGCTGTTCAGAGCAGATCTCCACCCCTTCGTACTCTTACGGATTCATGGAGTCAATGCCCTCTAGCACTGCTCCAGACAGTAGTCGAGTCCATACCACGTCGTGCTGCGGCGCTTACGTGTGCTCGCGGAGGCCCCACTCGATAGTACGCAGCTATACCAGTTTCGAAACTTCGACTCTACAGCGAACATGTAGGCACCAGTTCCTTCACCTAAGAGCATAGTAAGTCTAGTGAGTTTCCAGTCCCAATTCGCCCAAATCAGTCCCGAAATAAGCGAGTCTGTGGTCCCTTCGTCAGGTATGCACTTCTGCTGCGCATGTCTCCATACTCATTCACTTCTGCAACAGCAGATGATTATAGTAGTGTCTGCGCACTCCGATAATAGCCACAGTATTTCCATCTCTTTTGCAGTAGATTCCTAACTCTGCAAAACATAGGTGAAGACGGCTCCTGGGCTTTCAGAGAAGAAGTGCCCTGCAAGGCTCCTGAGGTGGAAGTGCCCGCCTAAGGTGAATTCTGCTCTGTTCGCCTTTACAGAAACTGTGCTAGCTCTACCAGCATCGGAAACTCTGTAGCTAACCATAGTAAAGACTCTGACTTTCGAGCAATAAATTATTCAGAAGTACACAGAAGAGCAAAAGAAACTGGCACACCTGCCTTATTTCGTGTAGGGCACCCGGGAGCATCAAGAAGTGCCCCACAACACGACGTGACATTGACCCGACTAACGTCTGCTGTAGTGCTGGAGGGAACAGACACCATGAATCCCGCAGGGCTGTCGATAAATCCGTAAGAGTACGGCGGGGGGGGGGGGGGGGGGGGGGTGGAGGGGCTGCAGATCTCTTCTGAACAGCACGTTGCAAGCATACCAGATATATTCGATAATATTCATGTCTGCGGAGTTTGGTGGGCAGCGGAAGTGTGTAAACTCAGAAGAGTGTTCCTGGAGGGACTCTGTAGCAATTCTGAACGTGCGGTGTGTCGGATTATCCTGCTCGAACTACCCAAGTCCGTCGGAATGCATAATGGATATGAACGGGTGAGGATGATCAGACAGAATGCTTACGTACGTCTTACCTGTCAGAGTCGTATCTCGACGTATCAGGCGTCCAGTATCACTCCTAATGCACACGCCCCACACCATTACAGAGCCTCCACCAGCTTGAACAGTCCCCTGCTGACATGGAGGATCAATGGATTCATGACGCTGTTCCCATACCCGTACACGTCCGTCTGCTCGATGCATTTTGAAGCGAGACTCGTCCGGGGAGGAAACATGTTTCCAGTCATTAACACTGCAATGTCGGTGTTGACGGGTCCAGGCGAGGCGTACAGCTCTGTGTCCTGCAGTCATACAGAGCACACAAGTGGGCTTTCGGATCCGAAAGCTATTATCGATTATGTTTCGTTGAATGGTTCTCACGCTGACAGTTGTTAATGGCCGAGCATTGAAATCTGTTGCAAGTTGCGGAAGGGTTGAACTTCTGTCACGTTGAACGATTCCCATTCTTGCAGGACTTATTTTTTCCGGCCGCAGCAATGTCGGAGATTTGACAATTTACCTGATTCTGATATTCACGGTAGATTTGTGAAATGATCGTACTGGAAAATCTCAACTTCATCGCCACTTCGGACATGCTGTGTTCCATGGCTCGTACGCCGACTATAACACAACGTTCAAAGTCTCGTAAATCTTGGTAACCTGCCATTGTAGCAGCAGTAACCAATCTAACGACTGCGCCATACACTTGTCGTTTGATATAGGCGTTGCCGACAGCAGCGCCTCAGTGTATATTATCAACATCAATTCCCTCACATGTTTTGACTTGATTAACCAATGGTGTTAACTGTCTCTAAAAGTGAGGGCAGAAGTTCAGATTTCTGTCCCGCCAAGAATGTGATTTTCCTCCTTCCCAATAGGAGTGGAGGTATGTACACCTGAGTCCTTCCCCCGTATACCAACATTTTTCTCTAGCCATTAAGAGGTCGATTTACAAGTTTAATTAAGAACACTTGGCTGCCTCCTTTCTCACTATAGCGTCATTCTTTGTTTTCAAAGCGTGTTGTGCTTTTTACCCAGCCTCGTAGATTCGTATCTGTCCAAAAAGCATTCTTAAAGTTCCTCACGGTCCTGAAGTTTTCCAGACTCTTATTTTCGTCAGACCTTCCTCCGTTATTAGGGGCTCTGGACGATTTCAACCTCCTTCAAACCCCAGCTGCAGCGACCACCTTTGAGTACTGGGCTTTTCGAAAGATATATGTTTACGACCCTCTATTGCGCTCCCAGGCGGTAATGTTCCATTGTAGCTCGCCTAACCTGTAATAGCTCGTACCTGAACGCGTACTCAGGTGCAATAACCATCTCACGACTTTATGGGATCCAAATGAATGACAGTTAGCTTTTGCGTCAGTTTGGCAAAAACTGCCATCTGCGACCAGGTCTGAATTCGTGTACTAAGGACCTATCTGCGTCCTCGTGACAACAGTGAGCTACTGTTGCGTTAAAGAAGACTATACCCGTAGTAAGGGACAATTAGCACGGCGGAGCGCAGACGCCGCAGTCCGGCTTGGGTGGCCGCGGCCCCCACGTATTAAAACGGGCCGCGGCTGACCCAGCGGCCCGTATCGATCACGCCGCACTTGCCGGCGGGCGGCAGGCGCCGCTCTGTCTGCCGCCAGCGGGGTTCCCTCTGACGGCCCCACCTCCGCCACCAGCACCAGAGACCACCACAGTCTCGGCAAAGTGCAGCGAACACAGCGGTTTCTTTGACTGCTGCTGCTACGCGCAAAATTTTCTGCCTTAATAACACAGTGGTTTACACAGCGTCTCAACTAAAATTATCTAATTTGTTTTTAAAGACGTGTGTGAGTCACGTGGAGCACATGTTTGTTATATAAGGTAAAAGTCATTAAAGTTACTTTGCGTGATGTAGCCACTAGCTACAATTTGCAACGTATTCTTCTACAACTTGACCGCTTCATGCGACTTGTCCATTAAGCCTACTGCATCATTTAATCCTCTGTCTTGACAGAAAACGTTGAGGCCCCAAGTATGTATGCTAATTGCAATGCTACTTCGTATTGTCCATCTGAGCCATTTGCTCGCTATCGAGTTTCCAAGTATCAGCAAGTCCTCCGCTTCCACTCCCCCCCACCCCCCCCCCCCCCACTTCCTAAAATTAGCGTAACAGTGGACGTTGAGCATGTAGATTTTTCATGGCCGAATACACAAATGCTTGTTATGATGGTTTTATAAGGTTCGGATTATTTACTGGATTAATATTGTGACCCAATCAAGCCAATAAAAGAGTATGAAACATACGAAACCAGTGGGTATCGATAGCTCCTGTTACGTAAAAAAGATTTCGTATGTACAAATATTCGCAAAATATTCGTTGTTTCACTTTTAAACGTTCATATTGCAGGTATTTGAATTAATGTTGATGCATTTCATTTAAATTTCAGTAAATTAATTTTTATTAATTGTTTCAAAGATGTACGAGAGTATTATCGACGAAATTGTAAACTCTATGATTAGCATGTTATCTTTGTTCTGTTTCGTTGTGCAGTCTTGGCGGAACCGTAGTTGTAAATCGGCGTTCTTGTCGGGAATGTGAGGTGGTTGACGGAAGAACTATTGTCCGAGCGTTGCCCCGATAATTAATGTACCGCAACCATTTTTTTCTGAGCCGAAAACAAAGCTACGAATGCGAAACGTTAGCTACGTATTACACACATCAAAAAAAGTTTTGCATCACCACCATTCCCAGAACACCTGAAGATAGACGTTGACTGTGGATATTGTACAACAGACACAGACTCTTTGACTGTTCAGAAATGTCACTAAACCCGCCAAATATGTAAACAACCATGCATGAGCAGCGCCTATTAGACGGAGGGAGTCCAACAGCCGACTAGTTCCAGGAAGGAGGTACACGGCTCGTGTTGTCTGTAGTTCAACCATGCATAGACGCTCAATACTGCAGTTCGATCGCGTCCGCACTGTTACTTTGTGCCAGGAAGGGCTCTCAACAAGGGAAGTGCCCACGCGTCTCGGAGCGTACCAAAACGATGTTCTTCAGGCATGGAGGAGATTCAGAGAGACAGGGAATTCCGATGACATGCCTCGCTCAGGCCGCCCAACGGCTACTACTGCAGTGCATGGCCGCTACCTACGGATTACGGCTTGGACAAACCCTGACAGCAACGCCACCATGTTGAATAATACTAGTCGTGTTACGACTCAAACTGTGCGCAACAGGCTGCATGATGCGCAACTTCACTCCCGATGTCCATCTTGACGTCCACCTTTGCAGCCACGACACCGTGCAGCCCGGTACGGATGGGCCCAACAACATGCCGAATGGACCACTCAGGATTGGCACACGTTCTCATCACCGATGTATGTAGCATATGCCTTCAACCAGACAATCGTCGGAGACATGTTTTGAGGCAACCCGGCCAGGCTGAACACCTTAGACACACTGTCCAGCGAGTGCAGTAAGGTGGAGGTTCCCTGCTGTTTTGGGGTGGCATTACGTGGGGCCGACGTACGCCGCTGGTGATCATGGAAGGCGCCGTAACGGCTGTACGATATGTGAATGCCATCCTCCGACCGACAGTGCAACGATATCTGCAGCATATTGCCGAGGCATTCGTCTTCATGGACGACATTTCGCGTCCCCATCGTGCACATCTTGCGAATGACTTGCTATAGAATAACGTCATCAAATGGCTCAAATGGCTCTGAGCACTATGGGACTTAACAGCTGAGGTCATCAGTCCCCTAGAACTTAGAACTACTTAAACCTAACTAACCTAAGGACATCACACACATCCATGCCCGAGGCAGGATTCGAACCTGCGACCGTAGCAGTCGCGCGGTTCCGGACTGCGCGCCTAGAACCGGATAACGTCATCGCTCTACTAGAGTGGCCAGCATGTTCTCCAGACCTGAAACCTATCGAACATGCCTGGGATTGATTGGAAAGGGCTGTTTATGGACGACGTGACTCACCAACCACTCGGAGGGATCCACGCCGAATCGCCGTTCAGGAGTGGGACAATCTGGACAAACAGTGCCTTGATTAGCTCGTGGATAGTATATCACGATGAATACAGGCACGCAGCAATGCAAGAGGACGTATTACTGGGTATCAGATGTACCGGTAAGAACAGAAATCTGGACCAACATCTCTGAAGGTCTCGCTGCATGGTGGTACAATACGCCATGTGTCGTTTTCCTGACAAGGACTGAATCGACTAGTGGGTGTCAGGAGCGTCTAAGATTGACAAGAACATTGTTGTGTTACACATCGCAGTGCAAACTGTCGTTCTCGACCGCGTAATGAGTATGAATGAACACTCAAGGGAACGGGTTATTCCATTGACGCCATCTGTTTCATCTCTAGAGGCTTCATCCTGTCGAATTTCAGCGGTGGTGTGTCCGGAATATATTCTTCAGCCACTCATAAGAAAACCGTGTGATCTGAATGCTGGACGTAGAGGCATCAAGAGAAGGGGTGAGGTGTGTGGACGACCTTCCTGTCATGTTGCATTTCCAATTCGTAGAGTAAATTATTTAAAAAAGTTGAATATTGTGGAATAAGAAGTCCGCTCAAATTTTTTTGGAAATTGGAAATTTATGGTACGTGCCATGGGACCAAACTGCTAAGGTCATCGTTCCCTCGGCTTACACACTACTTAATCAAACTTAAACTAACTTACGCTAACGACAACACACACACCCATGCCGAAGGGAGGACTCGAACCTCCGACGGGGGGAGCCGCGTGAACCGTGGCAAAGCGCCCCTGACCGCACTGCTACCCCGCGTGGCTCAAATTTGTTGAATTTACAAAGTGCAGCAAGGAGGAGTACTTCACTATAGGAACAACGAAGGAACTTTGAGAATATTGGAATAATAATAAAAGAAAAGCCATTGCGGAATAAATCGTAATGAAAGGAAACATCCCTATTATCCCACCGATATTTAGATTTCCTATGAATTCTTAAACAGGCTATGAGGAATGTCGGAATGGTTCCTTCGAAAAGGGGACGGCCGATGTCTGTGGCATTCCTTGTCTAATAGAAGACTCAGCTCCGTATCTAAACGACCTCCCCGTCGGCAGGACGTGAATCCCCCATCATATTTCTCTACAATTAACACCAAAGAAATGCCGTTCTGTCACTGTGTAACTGTGACGAAAGGATATAAACCGCATCTTCTTGTCATGTGGAAAGTGCAAATATTCTAGAGAAAAAGTCATGCGATAGTTGGTCCAGTTCCCACAAAACATTGTGTCAATATTCTTCTTTACAATTTGAAAGTTTTTACGGTACTTAATAAAGTGATACAGAGAACTGAAGGGATAAAAATTTAAATATATTTCTAAAACGTTACGTTAACTGTGTGTTTTAGCAGTCTCATTAAAAGGTGCCGGATGTTACACATGATCTTAACAAATCTTAAGTAAGCTATTTGCAATGTAAGATGGTCATTGTAACGTACTAATTTCAGTGTGCAAATAGGCTAGTTGTAAGTTTTGGGCACATTTACACTTCAGATTGTTATAGGCTTATCCATTGTTCTACGTCATCCACCTAAATTGTATCACAATGGTAATGATGTTCTTCACCCCGATAGCCGTCTACGACTTAGTCATGTATATACGCTTTATTTGTTGGTGCTACATTCCTTTCTGGCAGGATCTGAGCAACATGCAATCAACTGCTGGCTTTATTGCTCCTAAATTTTCGGAGTGGTATGACTCGTGCTTGTAGTAGTAACGCAAATAATTATTTACTGTCAGTATTAGTTGCCAAGATGATGTAATTGGAATTTATTTCATTTTGGACTGCAATTTCACACTCCGTATGTGTTACAGGTAAAATACAGCCCTTTCAGAGCATAGTTTTCTGTCAGCCACATAATAAAAATGCCACTGTCAGAGGAAAAGTAAGGAGTGTGTTTTAACGGATACAGTTCACTGCACTACGGAGAAGTAAGTAAAAAAACGCATTTGCATCTGCATCAACCAGCAACAGATAAACCCACAAAACATATCTACGACAAGTGGAACTGTCTCTCTTTCACTCCATTTCCGCACCTATTCAGAATATTTGGTCATTCCTGTGGGAAAAGAAACACGTATTTAACAAAGCTACTGGAAACTAACACACCTACTACCTGTATGCATTCCTTCAGCGCCTCAACAAAGAAAAAAAATGCTATGATGATTGACCACCAGCATCATTTGTACATAGAAACCATTTTTCAAAATTTCCCGTATCAATTAAAGACTCGTGAACTGTCAACTAAACGCTTCATAAAATAGGTGCTATTGTTATACAAATCGCGTTACGAGCTCATAGGTTATGGGATATAGTTCTCCCGTTCAAGGATGACACGCAAGAGAGAATAGTCGGAAGACCATGATGTTAGCAGTTGTTTGGTGGGTTACCATTTCCGTAATCTAAACTTTTTTGTATAATAGTCAAGATACGTTTCTGCATTTCACATTTAAGGATTTAGCATTTTCTTTGTACGCGTAATTCGGCACTGAAAGATTACGTAATCAAGAGAATATTTGCTTGTACAGAAAAATGTGGGATCATCGCTGTCTATTCCCTGTTTTCGTACTGTCTAGCGTCTTAACAACTATATTCGACTTTCAGTTGTCATCTTCATAATGAAACAGCAATGAATATTATAAAAGTAGCGGGTAATTTCTTACGTTATTCATACAGAATTGCTGAAGATGAACTGTACTCTCTGAGTTACCAGCAACGGAAATTTTATTTAATAGGCAAATGCCCTCTTATACTGATAAGAGCCTTAGAATAGGCAGTAAAATAATTACGTTCAGCGGCTCGTGTTTCATCTTTCTCCTTTTTAAGACTCATAGAAACGGACACACACACTCACACACACACACACACACACACGGAATACACTTGCTTTTTACTGACACACTACGGTCTCATTTGTAAATGAAATTGCTTCTAGCCAAGAATTTTCGCAGACTGTTCTTGGCTGTAATGCAAATTCTGGAACTGGAAGTCCCCGTTTTAATACTAACAGTTGGAAAGCAGTTTGTCCTACTCCCACCTCACTGGGATCTGAGACGGAAAACTGAACTCTGATTTCAGCGCTGCCCTACTGAGTTGTGAATACAGTGGAAAAAAGTAGAAGACGGACGCTGACCTTCCATTCTGCGGTCCCACGTTGCCGCTGTCGAAGGATGAACTGGCGCTAATGTCCTCGTCAGCGATGGCCCCTGACTCCATCCCCAGTGGCGCGACGCATTGTGCTGCAAGAAAACAAGAGCCATCAGTACACACTGTAAAAAGCTCTTCAAAATTAATGAACACTGCTTCAAATCACGAGTAATCAGAATGACTGACATTCTGGACTCTCCCTTCTTTGCACTGTGCGCTGCACCGTATTAGTAGCAAACACATGCATTACGATAGACAATTTATTTGGGCAACAACCACTGATCCTATATGTTTTTAAAGTTTCTATGAGTACTACTTCTAACAACAGTTGTAGTGTTCTTCTACCCAAATGATTTCAAACATCGTGTTAGCATAACTTCGAGGACATAATCTGAACACAATAACTTGGATGGAGAAGGGAAGAGAAACGGGAAGAAAGAGAGGGGAATACAATCCACTCGTATGGACGTAACAAAAGCTCGGACTGTGTGAGAATGAGGCAGACCGTCGCCTTTTCAGCAGCCTCCTTGAGTGGTTTACGGACATCAGAATCGTATTCGTTGGCAGGTAGCTGAACACTGGTTGTCGCGAACGTAAGTTCAGTGTCTTAAATACTGCGAAAACTCGGTAAGTATGGCAGTAGAAATCTCAAGTCCCTTCAACGCATCTGGCTGACCTCTGTCGTAACCCACGTAATGTAACTGTCATACGTGACACCAAAGCGCGATAATGGTGCAGGTACTTTCAAGTAGGATTCATGGATTTCATGATGCAAGTAGTCAGCTAAGGAAGCGAATGTCAACCTACGATTTGTTCACTAAGTGGATAAGACGATGCCAGAAAATAGTCTACAAAATCAGAACAAGCGAGGGGGGATATTCTCATCAGACACTCTCTTTCTCCATTACAAGGTTCTGCCTCGCACTGCAGCTGCAACAAAGACCCTCCTGAAGCGTTTTCAATGGGAAGCGTTTGATTGTCCATGATGTCAGACTTGGCTACCTCTTATTTTCATCTCTTTGTACACATGAAAGGCTGGCTATGAGGACAGCAGTTTGGCACAGTCAACGATCTGCAGACCAGTGTAGAGAATTGGTGGAAACCACGGCTACGTTCAACGACGAGGGTATTCCAAAGTTGGTACCACGCTACGACATGTTTACGTCGGAGCGCCGACTATGAAGAGAGGTAGCTAGAGAGTGAACTAAACATTGTAAATACAAAATTTTTAATTTTCACTGCGGTTTCCATTTCATCACCGTTTGGACCTTGAAAAAAAAAAATTCTTATGTAATATTGCAGGTACATTCTATGGTATATGTGGATACAGTCCGTAGAAAATGTTGCAAATGGAATTTAAAGTAAAAAAGTAATAAATTTTAAACGTTATGCATGATGAAGTTTTCCTGGAAGAACAGCCAACACATAGTAACTCATGGAACTCATCTTCTATCATGCGGCAGCTCCGTGTCCACAAACCACCGGCTCATAATTTACGAGAATTTCGTGTCCAACGCCCAGAAATCTTTCATCACAAACCTCTGAAAAACACTACTGGCCATTAAAATTGCTACTCCAAGACGAAATGCCGATGATAAACCGGTATTCATTGGACAATTATATTATAATAGAACTGACATGTGATTACATTTTCACACTATTTGGGTGCATAGATCCAGAGAAATCAGTACCCAGTACAACCACCTCTGGCCGTAATAACGGCCTTGATACGCCTGGGTATTGAGTCAAACAGAGCTTGTATGGCGTGTACAGGTACAGCTGCCCATGCAGTTTCAACACGATACCACAGTTCATCAAGAGTAGTGATTGGTGTATTGTGACGAGTCAGTTGCTCGGCCACCATTGACCAGACGTTTTCAATTGGTGAGAGATCTGGAGATTGTGCTGGCCGGGGCTGCAGTCGAACATTTTCTGTATCCAAAAAGGCCCGTACAGGAGCTACAACATGCGGTCGTGCATTATCCTACTGAAATGTAGGGTTTCGCGGGGATCGAATGAAGGGTAGAGCCACGGGTCGTAACATATCTGAAATGTAACGCTCACTGTTCAAAGTGCCGTCAATGCGAACAAGAGGTGACCGAGAAGTGTAACCGATGGCATCCCATACCATGACGTCGGGTGATACGCCAGTATGGCGATGACAAATACACGCTTCAAATGTGCGTTCACCGCGATGTCGCCCAACACGGATGCGATCATCATGATGCTGTACACAGAACCAGGATTCATCGGAAAAAAGGACGCTTGCGATTCGTGCACCCAGGTTCGTCGTTCAGTACACCATGGCTGTCGCTCCTGAAAACGGCTCTGAGCACTATGGGACTTAACATCTGAGGTCATCGGTCCCCTACACTTACAACTACTTAAACCTAACTAACCTAAGGACATCACATACATCCACGCCCGATGCAGGATTCGAACCTGCGACCGTAGCAGCAGCGCGGTTCCCGACTGACGCGCCTACAACCGCTCGGCCACTACGGCCGGCCTGTCGCTCCTGTCTGTGATGCAGCGTCAAGGGTAACCGCAACCATGGTATCCGAGCTGATAGTCCATGCTGCTGCAAACGTCGTCAAACTGTTCCTGCAGATGGTTGTTGTCTTGCAAACGTCCCCATCTGTTGACTCAGGGATCCAGACGTGGCTGCACTATCCGTTACAGCGATGCGGATAAGATGCCTGTCATCTCGACTGCTAGTGATACGAGGCCATTGGGATCCAGCGCGGCGTTCAGTATTACCCTGCTGAACCCACCGAGTCCATATTCTGCTAACAGTCATTGGATATCGACCTACGCGAGCAGCAATGTTGCGATACGATAAACCGCAAACGCGATAGGCTGCAATCCGACCTTTATAAAAGTCGGAAACGTGATGGTACGCATTTCTCCTCCTTACACGAGGCATCACAACAACGTTTCACCATGCAACACCGGTGAACTGCTCTTTGTGTATGAGAAATCGGTTGGAAACTTTGCTCATGTCAGCACGTTGTAGGTGTCGCCACTGGCGCCAACCTCGTGTGAATGCTCTGAAAAGGTAACCATTTGCATATCACCGCATCTTCTTCGTGACGGTAAAATTTCGCGTCTGTAGCACGTCATCTTCGTGGTGTAGCAATTTTAATGGCCAGTAGCGTAGCTAGTAAGGGCTTGTCGATATACGTCACACGCAATCGAGACTGTGTTTTGTTCCCGAAGTGGACCAGTACGCTAGCCGGCCGGAGTGGCCTAGCGGTCCTAGACGCTACAGCCTGGAACCGCGTGACCGCTACGGTCGCAGGTTCGAATCCTGCCTCGGGCATGGATGTGTGTGATGTACTTAGGTTAGTTAGGTTTAAGTAGTTCTAAGTTCTAGGGGACCTCAGAAGTTAAGTCACATAGTGCACAGAGCCAGTACGCTATGATGGAGGTGCTCGTAACATTCTGGCTCATCATCGTACAGGGAAACCCTTCGCCTTACCGGTTTCTTCTGGAAAACCCACCACAGGTCCGTCTGCTGCGCCAGACCGCCTCCTGACCTCGTGACCTCCCCCAGCCTCGTGCACGCTTGACAGCGGTGCTGGATTCGGCCCGCTGTTCGCGCTTCACCAGCCACCCGCCGCCGTCTCCCGTCACGCCCACTCCGGAGTACTGCGCTCGTGTACAGGCACTCCCCCTGCCGCTCTGCCTGCATTTGTATGCCGGCGGGCGGCAGCCACGGCTACGGCTACGGCTACGGCTACAGCCGCCAGCTGCCAGCCGCCAGCGCGCCTCTGGATGCCCGTCACGAACAGCAGACAGCTAACAGCCGGCACCAGCGGCTCCCCTCCCCCCACCATACGCAGCCACATGCAAGCGAGCGAGTGCCGAACGCGTCCCGAATTCACCACCCCAGTCACGCAGCTCAGACCCGGAATCGTTCGCATACCTGACAGCGACGTTCTAATTTCATGCCTACAGACTCAAAATCACCTCTGTTTTCTGTTACGTAACTGGGACGATAAACTCTCTCTCTCTCTCGCTCTCTCTCTCTCTCCCTCCCTGTGTGTGTGTGTGTGTGTGTGTGTGTGTGTGTGTGTGTGTGTTCCTCCTACTGTTGCGGCCACATGTAGTAAGCGTTGCTTCACGCAGTAATTCAGTCAGAGACACCAAAGGACTTGGAAGAGCAGTTGAACGGAATGGACAGTGTCTTGAAAGGAAGATATAAGATGAACATCAACAAAAGCAAAACGAGGATAATGCAATGTTGTCGAATTAAGTCGGGCGGGCTGTGGGAATTAGATTAGGAAATGAGATGCTTAAAGTAGTAAAGGTGTTTTGCTATTTGGGGAGCAAAATAACTGATGACGGTCGAAGTAGAGAGGATACAAAATGTAGACTGGCAATTGGAAGGAAAGCGTTTCTGAAGAAGAGAAATTTGTTAACATCGAGTATTGATTTAAGTGTCAGGAAGTCGTTTCTGAAAGTATTTGTATGGAGTGTAGCGATGTATGGAAGTGAAACATGGACGATAACTAGTTTGGGCAAGAAGAGAATAGAGGCTTTTGAAATGTTGTGCTATAGAAGAGTGCTGAAGGTTAGATGGGTAGATCACATAACTAATGAGGAGGTATTGAATAGAATTGAGGAGAAGAGGAGTTTGTGGCACAATTTGACTAGAAGAAGGGATCGGTTCTTAGGACATGTTCTGAGGCATCAAGGGATCACCAATTTAGTACTGGAGGGCAGCGTGGACGGTAAAAATCGTAGAGGGAGACCAAGAGATGAATACACTAAGCAGATTCAGAAGGATGCAGGCTGCAGTACGTACTGGGAGATGAAGATGGCAAATGGTTCAAATGGCTCTGAGCACTATGGGACTTAACTTCTGTGGTCATCAGTCCCCTAGAACTTAGAACTACTTAAACCTAACTAACCTAAAGACATCACACACATCCATGCCCGAGGCAGGATTCGAACCTGCGACCGTAGCGGTCACGCGGTTCCAGGCTGAAGCGCCTTTAACCGCACGGCCACACCGGCCGGCTGGAAATGAAGAGGCTTGCACAGGATAGAGTAGCATGGAGAGCTGCATCAAACCAGTCTCAGGACTGAAGACCACAACAACAACACGCAGTGGAGGGTAGCAAAAGAGAGACAGCCGGCGATCGCGGCATTGCGAAGTAGGCGCGGCACAGATAGCCTTGCTGACAGTTGCAGTCTAGCAACCGGCTGACGCAAGGACGCACGCAGACCGAGCGAAGCCTGGAGAGTGCTGAGTAAGGGAAGTGAGGCCAGCACGCTAAGTTACGCTGCAATATACTGCGGGAGTAACAACAAGAAGCTGCCACCTCCTCCTGCTGGATATAAATAGTGGAGCGCAGGCAGCAATGGACAGAAGCCATTAGGAAGCAGTTCGGATCTGAGGACGGACGTCGTCCGTGTCCGAATGTTCAATCATCGAGGGTGACAATTCCAGAAGTCTGTTCGGGCTCGCAGGAGTCGTCTGTTCGCCGCCAGATGACTACTTCAGCTCTGGGGGTCGGCCCGAGTTCGGTCGGCGCCATGGCTGACTGACTACAGCGAGAAATTCCAGCAGGACCGGCCGCAGCGCGGTCTCGGGCACGGGCGCCACCGGGGACTGACGCCCGGACTCCACGGCAACCCAGGCCCACAGCGCGTGGTCCGTCCTTGACGGCAGCTCGCGGACATTGCGACTGATGGCTTCCCAGCCGCCGGTGCAGCAGGAGGCGGCAGCTGACCTCACGGCGACGCGGCTCCGTGGGCGTGCCATACTGGGCTGCCGAGCGGCGACGAGTTCATCTCAACCACAGGGCATCCTGACTTCAGCGGAGCAATCGTGGAGCGTGTTGCGCGCATTGTCGTAGAATCTACACAGCAGCAGCCAGGTGGAAGGATCTGCAGGGCTGGGCAGCGACGACTAAGGAGAAATTGTAAAGAAAGCTCAATAAATAATTGTAAAACTCCACGCCGTCTCAGTCTTTGGCGCCGCCACTCTGTCTGCTGATAACAAGTACTGCAGAATTTGTAACAAGTGGCCATCTGACATAACACTACTGAATCGTGCATCGTCTGACTGTTGTACGAACTTACGTATGGAGGACATAGACATTGGCGTGCCGGGGGTTGAAAAGTACCTGAAAGGATTGAAAACAAGCAAGATGACAGGTCCAGTTATTGTACTGATTCAGTTTTCTCATGCAGAGAAGTCAGAATGACCGGTGTGTTTTATTTGAAAAAACTTTCTAAAGCAGAAACAACATAAATACCGTTTCGAGTGACTTTGCTACAATCTTCAGGTCATCAAAACTTTATGATACAAAATGTGTTCATTTTGAACTGGATCTCACGCCGTTTTTGGTGGTAAGTTCCTATCGGACCAAACTGCTGAGGTCATCGGTGTCTAGGCTTACGCACTACTTAATGTAACTTATACTAACTTACGCTAAGGACAACACACGCACCCAAGCCCGATGGAAGATTTGAACCTCCTACGAGGGGAGTCACGCGAACCTTATCAAGGCGCCTTAAACCACGCGGCTACCCCGTGTGGCTCGCCAAGTTGTCATGTAGATAAAACGTAGTACATAATGTAAAGCTTTGTCATAGCTAAAACATTTAAAACCAAGAAGCGCCTTGTGCATATAACCACGCCCAATTGTGTAGCACTCAAAGATGATAGTTACGTCATAAAAAACATAATATACATGTCCGGTTAACGTTAGCAGATGAGCTACTGTGTATTTTATTGCATATTCTTTGTTTTTATGACGTAAGGATCACATGTGAGTGCTATGCTAATGTGCATAAGGCGCTTCATGATTTTAAATGTTTGAATTATGACAAACCTGTCTATTATGTACTAAATTTTATTTACATCACAACTTGGCATGAGGTCCAGCTCACAATAACATAAATTTCTGAATACCTGAAGACGAAACCGGTTGTATGTAAATAAATATTTATGCGACCTTGGCTTTAGAAGTTCTTACCAAGTTAGCTACTGGATCCTTACATGCATTTATGTGAATCTCTCCTCCAACGGACAGTCCCAAGCAACTGGGAAAAGTCCAGGATTGTGAAATATTGGGTCACAAAAATACAAATATCCTTAATGTTGGTTTGCTGCGCATATAGAGTGTTCTCAAATTGCCGTTACAAACTTCTTGGAATTGTAGCGGGGAGTGAGTGCATAATATTTTGAATAGGAGACCGTGTTCGGAAATATACCGTTTCCGTGTTACCGGCGCTTGAAAACATGTTTGGTAGGTAGGGATTCAACAGTGTAGTCGCTGTTGGGGGTGGTTACATCGGATCTGCTGATGTCATTTGATATCTGTCCCACCTCTCTGGCCTGGTTCGAGCCCCACTCACGTGTCTGTAAGTGTGAGAGCAACATGATTGAGTACACATTTATAGAATACACCGACATGATCCTTCTGTATGGTGAAGGTCACGGTAATGGAGGAACTGCTTGTCTCCTTTGTCACGATCATCACGTCTGTCTCCATCGCGTAACCTTTTCGCCACAGTTACGCAACGGCTTCGAGGAAGGGCAGCTTCACCGTCATGCAGGCGTGTTTGTGGTGGTCCAAGGAGACGCCACACGCCCGAATTAGAAGAGGCCGTACTGCATCAAAAAGGTGAAGAGAATCCGTCAATGAGGACACGCGCAATTTATTTCACTAGTACTGATTATATCTGTGAAACAAGTGATCTACTGGGTCGCGACTTATCAATTACTTGGAAAGGTGGTTGCGTTAATAACATGTTTTTAAATGGTTGTTGCACGGAAACGGTACCATCCATTTCCGGACACGGGTTCCAATTAAAAACATTATCTCCTCACTCCACTCTACAAGTCCTAGAAGTTTGTACAGGGAATTGGGAACATCCTGTATTCTTGAGGATCGTATATGTTTGAATGTATACAATTTCGTTGAAGATAAAATAATCTATTCACAAAACTCCACGAATTTGAAACGCGTAACTCGTTGTGAACATCTCATCTTTCACGATATCCTGCGAAATGATTCCCCACTGCTGACTGTTAAACGAATATCCTTATGTAGGAAACAGGTTTCCAGAAACGTGAGTAACTCAAAGACTTTTTAAGTAATACAGCCCAGTAGGTTGCCCTGGACGGTGAGTATTCGTCAGAGAGCAGAGTATCGTCCGGAGTTCTCCAAGAAACTACTACTCTTGTTCTCTATACCGGATGTCCCTCCCAATAGCCGGCAGACGCGTCTTCTCTGAAGTTTCGGTAATTATGTGCAGTTTAGTTTTTGTAGTGTGTAGCTGGAGTCAGCTCAAACATACAGTATACTGCTCATCACTGACGCCCAGCGATCACGGAAAGACAGACAAATTTATTTTTAAAGCGAGATTTTTGTGCCCGTTAGATAGAGCGGCCCCCAATTATT
This sequence comes from Schistocerca serialis cubense, assembly GCF_023864345.2. NCBI lineage: Eukaryota > Metazoa > Arthropoda > Insecta > Orthoptera > Acrididae > Schistocerca > Schistocerca serialis. The sequence continues at coordinate 788,873,711 of NC_064642.1, forward strand.
CTAGAGCGATGTTTCTTTTATCGATATGTGATAAAAGGGGCACTAAAGTAAGAAGGATAACCAATACACCAGCAGCGAGTGGGCAGCGCTGCTGCATAGGAATAGCTGCCAGTGCGGTGCTATCGCTCTTGAAATACCGGTTATTCCTCGTGTTTTACTGTACCCGTTAATATGTATCGATGAAACCAATATCGCATTAGGCCAATTTGGGGACAGCTCTATCGAATGTGAACAAAAAATTTCATTTTGCAACGGGACTCCAGTTACCCACAGCAAAAGTGTAATTGTGAGTATGTCCTGAAAAACAAGATAAAAGAAGCCTGAATACACGAATGAGAGACACCCTCTACACATAAACGATTTGAGGGACAGACTGAGCAACGATAAGTAACTGTTCGCCGATGACGCTGTAGTCTACAGGTAAATGTCGTCCTGTATCCTGTAGCCTCTTAGGAGGCTACAGGATACAGGACTGAATTTCAGTTTAGTGTGATGAATGGCAGCTCGGTTTAAAAGTGGAAAAATGTAAGTTAAACAGGTCATTCAATCCTTAAAAGTTTGAATACAGTATAACTAGCGTGTTGGTTGACGCAGTTACGTGGATTAAATACACTCCTGGAAATTGAAATAAGAACACCATGAATTCATCGTCCCAGGAAGGGGAAACTTTATTGACACATTCCTGGGGTCAGATACATCACATGATCACACTGACAGAACCACAGGCACATAGACACAGGCAACAGAGCATGCACAATGTCGGCACTAGTACAGTGTACAGTGTACAGTTTCGCAGCAATGCAGGCTGCTATTCTCCCATGGAGACGATCGTAGAGATGCTGGATGTAGTCCTGTGGAACGGCTTGCCATGCCATTTCCACCTGGCGCCTCAGTTGGACCAGCGTTCGTGCTGGACGTGCAGACCGCGTGAGACGACGCTTCATCCAGTCCCAAATATGCTCAATGGGGGACAGATCCGGAGATCTTGCTGGCCAGGGTAGTTGACTTACACCTTCTAGAGCACGTTGGGTGGCACGGGATACATGCGGACGTGCATTGTCCTGTTGGAACAGCAAGTTCCCTTGCCGGTCTAGGAATGGTACAACGATGGGTTCGATGACGGTTTGGATGTACCGTGCACTATTCAGTGTCCCCTCGACGATCACCAGTGGTGTACGGCCAGTGTAGGAGATCGCTCCCCACACCATGATGCCGGGTGTTGGCCCTGTGTGCCTCGGTCGTATGCAGTCCTGATTGTGGCGCTCACCTGCACGGCGCCAAACACGCATACGACCATCATTGGCACCAAGGCAGAAGCGACTCTCATCGCTGAAGACGACACGTCTCCATTCGTCCCTCCATTCACGCCTGTCGCGACACCACTGGAGGCGGGCTGCACGATGTTGGGGCGTGAGCGGAAGACGGCCTAACGGTGTGTGGGACCGTAGCCCAGCTTCATGGAGACGGTTGCGAATGGTCCTCGCCGATACCCCAGGAGCAACAGTGTCCCTAATTTGCTGGGAAGTGGCGGTGCGGTCCCCTACGGCACTGCGTAGGATCCTACGGTCTTGGCGTGCATCTGTGCGTCGCTGCGGTCCGGTCCCAGGTCGACGGGCACGTGCACCTTCCGCCGACCACTGGCGACGACATCGATGTACTGTGGAGACCTCACGCCCCACGTGTTGAGCAATTCGGCGGTACGTCCACCCGGCCTCCCGCATGCCCACTATACGCCCTCGCTCAAAGTCCGTCAACTGCACATACGGTTCACGTCCACGCTGTCGCGGCATGCTACCAGTGTTAAAGACTGCGATGGAGCTCCGTATGCCTCGGCAAACTGGCTGACACTGACGGCGGCGGTGCACAAATGCTGCGCAGCTAGCGCCAATCGACGGCCAACACCGCGGTTCCTGGTGTGTCCGCTGTGCCGTGCGTGTGATCATTGGTTGTACAGCCCACTCGCAGTGTCCGGAGCAAGTATGGTGGGTCTGACACACCGGTGTCAATGTGTTCTTATTTCCATTTCCAGGAGTGTATGTGCCTGCGAAACCTTGCAAAATGATATGAAATGGAACGAGCACGTAAGGTCGGCTGAAGGAGGGCGAAAGGTCAACTTTATTGCCAGAGTTACAGGAAAGTGCAGGAGACTGAGAAAAGAACACCTGTACTATCCTTTCCTGAGAACTGCTCGAGCGTTTGGGATCCGCACCAGGACGGATAAAAGTAAGAAATCGAAACAAATCAGACGTGCGCTGCTGTGCTGGTTACTGGTAAGTTCGATCAACACGTGAGTATTACGGAGGCGCTTCAGGAACTCCAATGGCATCCGTGGAGTGAAGAAACGTTCTTTTCGCGAAACGCAACAGTGAAAGTTTGCAAGCCGGCTATTGCGACAGACTGCAGAATGATCCCAGTGGCACCCATGTACATCTCGGGTAAGCACCACGAAGACAAAGTCAAAGATATCAGGGCTCGTATGGGAGCATACAGACAGTCGTTCTGTCCTTTGCGGCATTTGCGAGCAAAACAGGAGACGGAGTGACAAGCGGTGCTACTAGGTACCCTGCAGTGTGGCCACACGTGTAACTGTAAGCTTGATAGGCATGCTTCACGGAGAAGAAAACGCGGAAAGCCACGTTAATGCAACGGAAACCATATTCTTGCATGAAGAAGAATAGGGATGGTGAAACTGGTCAAGAAGTGACATTTTCTGATTATTATCTCTTAATAATATTTGATCTCTCCTGAATAATTTGATGCGTCATTTGTCGATTAATTCCAATTGGAAGTGTACTTTTTATCATTTCGATGTTAAGAAACTGTGTGTTAAGCCTTACGGCAGGTCTTGTCATGGGGGAGCCTCGTCAGAGGGGTCCACCGTATGAGCGTCTTGGGAAGTGATTCCAGTGGTGGTTTCCCGTTGCCTTCCACTGGTGATAAAGAAATGATAATGAGGACAACACAACACCCAGTCGCTGAGCGGCGGAAATCTCCGACCCAGCCGGGAATCGAACCCGGGTCGCTTAGCGTGACAGCCGGCCGATGTGGCCGAACGGTTCTTGGCACTTTAGCCCGGAACCGCGCGACTGCTACGGTCGAAGGTTCGAATCCTGCCTCGGGCATGGATGTGTGTGATGTCCTTAGGTTAGTTAGGTTTAAGTAGTTCTAAGTTCTACGGGACTGATGACGTCAGAAGTTAAGTCCCATAGTGCTCAGAGCCATTTGAAAGATTTTGAACCTTAGCGTGAGAAGCCGCCGCGATGACCACTCAGGTATCGGGGCAGACTCAACGTAAATAATGCAAGTGTAAAAAAATACGATCTATCTGCATTCACTTGCTATCTCTGGCACTATTCAATCTACAAGGCTGTGGTTTTCAGCTATTTATTCCTTGAATTCATGTTAAGGGGCTCCGGAAAGACTCAAAATCATGAAAAGATCAATCTTTACTTTTTTGCGTTTTCTGAATCTGCAGACTATTACCTTTTAATAGATATATAATTTATTCAATTCCGAAGACTACAACTATTTTTAAATTTTTTTTGAAATGTGTTCTACATGATCGTGACCCACTGTGGCGCTGTTAAACTGCTGTCAAATGGTGTTATTATTAAGGTCCGTGTTCATCAGGTACATTTTAGTGATGTGAGATAATGTATGTGTTGTGGCTAACCTGTGATGGTTCAATATATATCGCTGGTGTGATTGTCGATTGTTTCATGTTTATTTACTCTGTCGTTATCTCGAAAATATTCGTAATTAATTCTGTTTCTTGAGTCTCTGTTTTGTTGAAGTATAATAATGAGTAAAAGTAAAGTTATTAGAAATCCTCTGAAGGCTTTTAAGAAAAGGAGAAATGTTGGAAAGCCAAAGGTATGTGTTATTACTGTAAACAATAAAGACGATAACCAAGTGAGTGAACCTAACCTCTCATGTACACCTGCCCATAGCAGTCAAAGTGGGAAAGAAAATACTTCACAGAAGAAGCTTGGTTCAATGAGTGAAAACTATGAATGTTTTATGGGCGAATCGGATGTGAATGAAATATTTCATATGTCGGTTCTCAAAGGAATTTTTTCAAACTGTGTAAGATGTATTCATTGTAGTGAAGTTGGTCTGGAACTCTCCATAATAAAGCACGTAGGACTTGCTAGTAAAATACAACTGAAATGTGATAAGTGTTCATACATGACCACCTTTTGGAACAGTGTTGCAGTAACTGCAACTGAAGAAAATAGTAGCAAAATCTACGAACACAACAACGAGCGATGCTTGCTTTAGACAAGGAACGCCTTCGGGCTGCAGGCAGGGCTGTAAAGAGTCTAGAAATACAAGCAAGAGTAAACAGGAGGAGGAACAAGAGGAAGCTGGAGGAGGAGTTTGCAGAGGATGAAGATAATCCATCCTATGGACGTGGAATGCACTAAAAAGTTAATCCAATCTTTGTCGCTCGATTCCCAAAACTTTTATTTTCTCATACTAATTACATGTTTTCTAAGGATCTTCCAAACATATTTGTTTCAAACTTTCAGTAAATGTTACACAGTACCTTCTGCATAAATTAACACAGCCTTTTTCCAAAAAACTGTATATTTTTGTATATATAAATAAAAAATTACATAAAAATGTTGTGAATTTTCATTACAATTGAAAAAAAAATCATCTTTAATAACTGAACTAAAATTTTGTAAAATCCCTGTGTTAAGTTGCAGCCCATATTCCAATAAATAATCTGTAAAAAGTTCAACTACCTACCTCAAATACTTTGTGAGGAAAGATGTAATTTATAAGCGTTATTTTAACATTGCAAGTATAGGGCGTTCCGGAGCCCCTTAAGAAGTTGGATGCATTGTGTAAACAGAAATGACAGTATTGCACAGGCATCTGCTTTGCTTTGTGGGTGTAGTGTTTTATAGGTATTGAACTATAAACATAGTGGTTTGGTGTACTACTACACGTTCTTATACCTCTTTTCAACATGACGAAAAGCAACAGTTCTTTTAAGAAAATGGTTCAAATGGCTCTGAGCACCATGGGACTTAACATCTGAAGTCATCAGTCCCCTATAACTTAGAACTACTTAAACCTAACTAACCTAAGGACATCACTCACATCCATGCCCGAGGCAGGATTCGAACCTGCGACCGTAGCAGTCGCACGGTTCCGGACTGTAGCGCCTAGAACCGCTCGGCCACCACGGCCGGGAAATGGTTCAAATGGCTCTGAGCACTATGGGACTTAACTTCTTAGGTCATCAGTCCCCTAGAACTTAGAACTACTTAAAGCTAACTAACCTAAGGCCATCACACACATCCATGCCCGAGGCAGGATTCTAACCTGCGACCGTAGTGGTCGCGCGGTTCCAGACGGTAGCGCCTAGAACCGCTCGGCCACCCGGCCGGCGCTCTTTTAAGAATCGACGTTTACATGGACATCAGCATACGACTGCATCTGAATCCAGTGCTGATCCTGAAATAAATGTTTCACAGACACACGAAAAAGACACGTCTACTAGTGCTTCGGGGAGGGAACTTGGAAACAATGAGGATTTATTGACAAAGGGGATCATACAAAAAATTTAGGTTACGTTTTATTAGATTTGAGTGTGTTAGGGCAAGTTTTACAAGATGCTGTATCATGTGAAGTTTGTGGTGGGCAAATTAGCATCTTTCAGGACACACCTGCAAGGACTGGACTAGCTAACAAACTTGTTGTTCAGTGCAAAGTTTGCAGGCTCTGTACGTCATTTTGGACTTATCAAAAGTGCAAGGCTGTCTTGTTTGACAGCAATCTTGTATGGAATGCGGTGCATAGGTAAAGTATTGACTGCATCTCAAGTATTATGTGCGACCTTGAACTTGTCAGACCAACCAACCAGATGAAGTAAGTACCCAGAAATAATTTGGATAAATGTGTTAAATTTGTTGCTGTTGCTTCTATAAAAGCCGCTTATGAAGAAGCAGTAGAATTAAGTAACACGACAGATTTACCTGTGGCAGTTGATGCTACATGGCAGAAGAAAGGACACTCATCTAAAAATCCAGTTGCGACTGTCACTAGTGTAGACACAGGTAAAATTTTAGACATCGAAGTGCTAGCTGATTCACTTGACAATGAAACTAGTGAAAGTCATAAAAGAAATTGTGCCAAGAATTATGAGGGAAGTCGTAGGGGTACTGAGGCTATTGCAGTTGCTTCTATGTTCAGACGCTCACAGCAGGAAAGAGATGTGTGCTACATTGAGTGATTGGGGGATTGTGATTCGAAGGCCTTCAGACCAGTCGTGGAAAGCTAACCTTATGGTGAAAAGCATATTTTTAAGATTGAATGTGTGGGCCGCGTTCAAAAACGGATGGGAACACGCCTTCGAAAACTGAAGCAGAAAAAAAGGAAAAGTTATCGGATGGAAAGATTCTAAATGGAAAAGGGGGACTTAGAGACAAAAACATTGATGAACTCCAGCGATATTATGGAATGACAACAAGGAAGAAAACACATGACCTATAAAGAATGAAAAGAGAAGTGTGGGCTACATTCTTCCACAAATCATCCACTGATGATACACCTATAGATGGTCTTTGCCCGCCTGATGCTGATTCATTGTGCTAGTACCGTAAAGCTCAGGCAGCGTGTAATCTCCCCACGGAAAATTACCCTCTACCATGCAATAATTAATAATGGTCAACCAAATCATCCACATGTATTTACGTTTGAAAAGTATCTGATCAGATTTTCTAGTAATATATGCGCCGACAGCTCGTCGACGCCAAGGTATTTTTCTAGTACGTTTATTCTTTGGAACAACAGAGGTACAGAAATGTATGCTCCATGGTTATTATAGTGGGAGAAAGGAACAGCTTCGGAAGTATCGGTTGGAAGATTGTCGGATTGCTAAAGGAGATTTATTTACTTTTCTTCGCGCTAAAGCGAGCTAGGAAAGTTTGTGCCGCTAGCGTGATAGATAAAGAGAAAGAAAAACCTGTAAAAGAAAATTACATGAGACTTGGAACCAACAGAAAACGGAACATGTACGGAAATGGATTCAATATACAATTTTCCTCAGAAATAAGGTTTGTGACCATTTTATTCTAGAGTGAATGACGAATGAGTTCTCTGTCTGAACCATTGATGATTGTCTGGGCCCTGTAATTAATTGGGAAGTTTCAGCTGTGACGAAGAGAGCCTGCAATCTCTGAGTTTTTTTTTTGAAATCGTCCAAAAAGGCTTCGTCCACATCTTAAATTTCAGATCTGTCGTAAACTGAACGAATTGTTCAAACGATCGATTTTCCCAACTGAATGCAGCGCTTAATAATAATAACAAATGTAAAGATCTTTTCTAGCAAGCCAGCCGCTGAATATTAAGACGAAGGGCTCCACCAGAGATTCTACTAGGCTGATTTCACGTAAATAATATATTTAAACTGTACACAGATAAAGGACAGAGAGAGAGAGAGAGAGAGAGAGAGAGAGAGAGTGAGAGAATCCTCCATTAGCATAATTGTTTCTCTGTCTTTTCACGGATCAGCCTAACTAGAAAACACGAAGCCCTGACTTTATTGTACTGATTTATGTGTGAGGGGGAAAGAGCGATAAAGGCGACAGATACACTTCTGTACAGACAAAACATTACACCAAGTTAGCGGCAAGCTGCATTCACATAGACTTTCATCATTTACAAAAGCAGAGTAGAATTCATTATAAGCGGGTACAGAGGAACAATTTAGGCACATAAACAGCATACCATCTGCAATGATGGAGGTAATTAAGCTAGTATATAGAGAGTTAGCTCATCCCGATCTTCTTTACAAATGTCTCCATGGTCGAACGTAAAACCCTAATGAATCTTTCAATAATGTCATTTGGAACCGCATACCAAAAAATGTCTTTGTAGACATGAAAACTCTATGCTTGGGTGTTTTTGATACTGTGACAGCGTTTAATGATGGCAATAAGGGAACAATTAGGGTACTAGAGAAACTTGGTATCACTCCAAGAGCAAACACACTGCAAGCCTACCAGCGAATGGATCGACTCGGGATCATTAAAGCGCAGCGTGCAGCAGACTAAAGAAGCAAGAGGCAGGAAAATAAGGAAGCTTCTAGGTTTGTACGTTGATCAAGTACACGATCCAGATATCACTGATTATCGGCCTGGCTGTTTCTTGGAGCCGGCATGGCTCCATATGTGAGTTAATATCAAATAAAATGTTTAAACTTGATTTCCCGCAAATTAATTTTAAAAAAATATTTAACCCATTATCTCAGGAACTATTGCAGATACATATGTCTTATTTTAATTTTACCTCTTAATATACTGCACCTGCTTAACCACCAAAACGTCTCTACTTGTAGCGGTATTTTACGTAGAGAAGGAACAGGGGACTTTTTTCGAAAAAAATTGAACATAATATTTGAAAATTCATGACTAACTAATTATTTCTCCGTATGCTCTGATCCGAGTTCAGTAATCAGAAAAGGAGTAAAACTATATTTCCTAAAAATTTCAGATCCCTACCTCTCAATCGTTCTGAGATAATGGGTTATCAATATGGCAAATTTAATACTGTAGGTATAGGAAGTACGTACTCCTCTTAAGTCTGTGAAATGAATATATTTGTACGTGACTGCTATTACTGTTTCATTATCAATGGAGAAACATTGACTAAAACGCAGGATACACTCATTTAATAAGGTATTACATTAAACGAAAGACTTATAGCAGTACGTCTATTTGTCACGAGCTGAAGACACTCTGAAGCCTTTTTCCTTCCTATTGATGGTTCTGAGAGATCTTTTTAATGGCGACATGCGTGTCTGTGACCTGATCAACTCCTTCACGTTTTTTTAAACATGTATCGTATGCAACATTCCTCATTGTCTTACAGTAACAATTTTCAGTTGATTTGCCTCAGATAACTCGACACAGTACCTCTAAGAATATTACGCAAGCAATCCTTTTCCCTACTGGGCTATCACTGAACATGAATATCTCAGATCTACCACAGTCTATCTTCTAAATTTGGAACTCCCTAGAAGGCTGCCTAAGTAATCTAGACGAATTAGCTGTTGTGGAAGAAAAGCGGAGGGTTACAAGTCTCGGAGTGAGGCGCAATTGCAATATGTCAATAATATTTTTTTATTATCTATCCTCTAAGACGAGCTAGTCCATCAAGACAGGTCGGAGTATTTTTTTCGGAATTTTTAGAACAGAAAACAAGTATCTGGGAGATAAATACTTTGAGTAACCTGTAAGGTGTGATCAGATATGTCTTTTGGTGACAACGATGACCGGCAAAGCCAAGCATGCGGATCAGTTTCCGAATAGGAATAGAGTGTTTATCTGTAAAGAATTTCGAAAACAGCGTAAAGTCTGCAGTACAACGAAACGTTCATCCTGGAATTAGGGAGGAGGCGCATAATACACTGCCAGAACAAAAGTGAGTACACCTGGAAAGACGACGTCAGTATTGATCTGATGACGAGGTATTCCACCTGGGGGTAGTAAATGTACTCACAAGGGGAGGCCGCCAATTGTGAAATTCAGATTCGATTCATACTGCGCATAATAAAAGCTCATGGCCAGAGGTGTAATGTGACAAAGCGCCAAGATGCACTTCTCAGCCGTTGACGAGAAAATCGACAGTTAAAAGAAACCACTGCGATGAAATACTCTACGATTAATAATCTTCTACAGCGTTGTGGTGCAGCGGTAAGCGCTCGTTCGTAATCCGAAGGTCGCCGGTTCGAATCTCGCGCCCTGCGAACTTTTTTTTTAGTATTTGTTTTTTGTAATTCATATATATATATATATATATATATATATATATATATATATATATATATATATATATATATATAATTCCCGGCAATCAGTTGCAACAATTATGCATATAATAAGTTGTTGAAAGTCGTTTGTCGTGGAACAATTGGCGACTTCGAACATCATTATGTTTTCCGCAAACAAAGTTGTATTTCACAAATGTTATTAATTGTCTTCGTAATGTTAACCACGTATAGTTAACGGAAGACGTAGAAACGATATTCCGAAACGAATACGTATAGCGTAAGTCAAACGTTCGAATTAGAAAAGAAACCGCACGAACACAAATTTGCTGTGGCAGGTATGAAATATAAACTCTGTTACTCGCTCGTTACACTTGAAGGACAGATGTTGAATGGGCCGAAACGAGCCGCCGCATAACAGCGTAGTTGCATGCTAACTTCGAAAGAAGGTAGATGCGGTCCCTAGCGCAACTTATAACATCGTCGAAAATCAGTGCGGACGGGAGACATTTGGTACACCCTGTTAAACAAACGGAAAAATGGAGGCGGTACAATTGGAGAGCGATCCGCCTTCACCAACATGCATAAGCAATTCATATATATATATATATATATATATATATATATATATATATATATATAAAACTAATAATAAAAAAAAAAGTTGCATGGCGCGGGGTTCGATCCGGCGACCTTCAGATTACGAACCCGAGAGCTTACCGCTGCGCCAGGACGCTCTGGAAATTTATTAATCGTAGAGAGTATTTCACCGCAACGGTTTCTTTTAACTGTCAATTTTCTCGACAACGGCTGAGAAGTGTATCTTGGTGCTTTGCCACATTACTCCTCTGGCCATGAGCTTTTATTATGCGCAGTAAGAATCGAATCTGAATTTCACAATTGGCGGCCTCCCCTTGTCAGAACAGTTTCAACGTTGTCCACTAACAGGTGGTGTAGTTGCACAGCTACCAGAGCATCATCTGTGTCTACCCTTTAACAGGGAATGCCCATAGCCAGAAGGTATAGTCTAGTGTAGACGTGTGAAGCAAACAGGCAACCATGCCAAGGAGACGCACTCGTGCTTCCTACAACCAAGTGACCGAGTCTGATGGGGGCCGGACTGCTGCCTTACGAGTGGCCGGATGGTCCTTTCGGAGAACTGCCACACAAGTTCGACGTGCTGCGACAGTCGTGCAACCGTACTGGTATCAGTGGTCACGTGAACATCCCCACACCCGCATAGAAGGTTCTGGATGTCCGTGCAGTACAGACGCCCGGCAAGATCGTTATATTGGAAGGGGGGCAGTGGCAGATGGTACAGCCGCCACTGTGGTGTCACCGCCAGACACCACACTTGCTAGGTGGTAGCCTCTAAATCGGCCGCGGTCCGTTAGTATACGTCGGACCCGCGTGTCGCTACTATCAGTGGTTGCAGACCGAACGCCGCCACACGGCAGGTCTAGAGAGACTTCCTAGCACTCGCCCCAGTTGTACAGCCGACTTGGCTAGCGATGGTTCACTGACAAAATACGCTCTCATTTGCCGAGACGATAGTTAGCATAGCCTTCAGCTACGTCATTTGCTACGACCTAGCAAGGCGCCATTACCAGTTACTATTGATACTGAATCATGTAGCGTTAAGAGCGACGTTCACCATTAATGGATTAAAGTTAAGTATTCCACCAGCTACGTCCGTTTTTTCTAAATTCTAATTTCCTTGTCCTGTTCCAGACCTCACGCCAGCCTGCGTGAGCTAAAACGCGTGCCTTTCGGCTTCCTCTAGTAACACGGTGTTGGCTCTCCTGCCAACTACAACAGCCACAGCACAGATAATAGGGCTTGTGGGCCCAGATGTGACACCGCGAACAGTAATTAACGGTGGGACACAGGTCACGCAAACCTCTATTCTGTCTTCCACTTACGCCACAGCAGCGACGTGCAAAGTTTGACCGACGACGTCAGAGAATCACCTGGAAGATGGACTGGCGTGTGTATTCGACTAAGAAAGCAGATTCTGTCTGCACGCAAGTGACTCTGTTTTGTGTGCACGACGTAGACCTTGAGCGCTGTCTCGTAGGGTGGTCTGGGGTGAGATAAACTACAATCCTCGTTCACCTTTAATGTTTCTGGATTCGGTTCCTGCAACAGGAAGGGTATGTGTTTTTGAATCAGGGTAATGCTAGTCCACACACTGACCGTGAATCAATTCCGGTCTTGTACGATGGGGAACGAGACGTTACTCGTGCGCCGGCCGAAGTGGCCGTGCGGTTAAAGGCGCTGCAATCTGGAACCGCAAGACCACTACGGTCGCAGGTTCGAATCCTGCTTCGGGCATGGATGTTTGTGATGTCCTTAGGTTAGTTAGGTTTAACTAGTTCTAAGTTCTAGGGGACTAATGACCTCAGCAGTTGAGTCCCATAGTGCTCAGAGCCATTTGAACGTTACTCGTGCGACTCATCAGCCTATTTGAACATTTCGATTTGGGAGGCATAGCGTACCCCAAAACAGTAATCACCACCACCTGTAGGCTGCTAGCGTCAGCGCCTGCATTGCCGCCCGTGGAGGCTACACAGCGCACTAATATTAGTGTTTCAGCATGGGTCAGTACCGGTGCTGCTCATCTGTAAACGTAATCATTTCATGTACACCATATTTACTGTTGCTACAATAAATCTTGAGTAAATTGGAAACTTCTAAATGAACGTACTAATTTATTTCGGCAGTGTCTATTAGTTTATTTATGACAACGATAGATCGATATGTAGAAAAAATGGAGCTACGTCTTGTTATTGGTCCCACAAGGTATTTCTTTGCAAACGCATCAACCTTGTAATAATTTTTAAGTGAAAGATTGTTCAACTTTTCATTACCCTTCTGTTGCATTCGTAGATGACGACCATTATATTGAGTTATTGATTGCATTTCATGATCATCCGGCTTAAAACATATTGCACTAACGTGAGCTCGTTAGAGGAGCTGATATTTCCCACTGGATGTCTGAGGTAGGTGCCAGAACTCACAGAGTGAAGAAAAGCTAAATGATATACACAGAGAGGCTAGTTTACCAGACCACAGGACTAATTCCCTCATTGGTTCCTCGCCTCCATTTAGACAACGATAACCGACCTACATTCACCTGACTATTGAAACTGCTGCTAGAGAATAAAATTTATACTGAGGCGCAACTAAGTTTCAGGCGTCTAGGTGAACGCGAGTATCTATGCTCTCTTCAGCCAAATTAAAACTAAGATATAAAAATCATTTGTGGATACGACCCGCACGACGTAATTTCAGGATACCACATAATTTATTGCTCAAAAGCTATCGCGTTGCATTTTAGTAGGCATCATTGGGGCTGTAGGAATGAAACTGTATCACAGTGGCCAAAATCAGTAATTAAATCAGACTCCACTTACGATCCAAAAATCAGGTTTCCATTCCTGCGAGATATTCTCGATTTTTGTGTACCAAAAACGCTATGATAGCCTCAAGTTCTGCGATTCTTTTATAGCATTATAAGCGATTATGGAGTTTCAGCTGCGAGTTGCCGACATACTGCTGAATGATTCTAATGTTGATAATTAATTGAAACCTTCAGCTGCCGACAGGTGTTGTCGATAAACCTCGATGGGGGGAGTTGAAAATGTGTGCTCCGACTCGACTGTGTCCTCGGTGGCTGAGATGGATACAGCGTCGGCCATGTAAGCAGGAGATCCCGTGTTCGAGTCCCGGTCGGGGCACACATTTACAACTGTCCCCATCGAGGTATATCAACACCGCCTGTCGGCAGCTGAGGTTTTCAATTAATTATCATTTATTCTAGAGAAGCTGCACAGTCATCAATGGCTCAAATGGTTCAAATGGGTCTGAGTGAGCACTATGGGACTTAACATCTATGGTCATCAGTCCCATAGAACTTAGAACTACTTAAACCTAACTAACCTAAGGACGTCACACAACATCCAGTCATTACGAGGCAGAAAAACAGTAATCAATGGTATCTGTTCTTTCGAGAACAGTTACTATCTTCATAGATTTTAATGCTGTTGCCAGATCATTCCCCGCGGATACTGAAGTTTCCTGAAATCGACGGTGGCCGTTTGTTTCTTCATTTCAGGGATATTTTTCGTAGTTCGTAGGTGCTACTCCTGCATTCCTCTGCTTTAAACCAAATCGAATTCGGCGGCCACAGTGGCATTTAGCAATCAGTAAAACCATGCGTTCACTACATCTTCATTAAATAAATCGTGTATGTACCACATCCAGTTTCGAATCTAAGTTCATCTTAAGACCGTGGAATAAGTTTCCAGTACAAAACCTCTCACTGTTATTGTTATAGCATAAACTCAAGCGTCGACACGCTAGTCGGGAATGACATGGGAGAGACGGCTGTGAGAAGAAGTTTGTCAATTGTACGCTGACCGGACGTCCCTCCACGACGACAACGTGACAGCAGCGCCCCCTATGTGAAGATGACTTAAGCGCCGCGACCGACTGGTGATGGCCCACTTAGATAGCAGCTTCAAGAAAAGCGACTTGGATAGCAGCGTCAACGATAGCAACTTCGTTAGCAGTTCAAGAAAGACATTTGTCAGTTAGAGATGAGCAGTCACTGCAAACACTATTTCATATGTCGCCCTTTGCTTGCGACACATCTGTGCAATTGCCAATTGTAATTTTCTTATTGTAATAAAACTCATTAATACGAGTTATTTGATTGTTTGTCTAGTGAACCGAATAAGCAGGATTCCAAGACACTACAAGATTGACGACGAGGCTGGAAGTAAGAGTTATAGAAGGTTTTTGTGATGTTTTAGCACCCTTGGAACGGTCCCGAAAGTGAATGGATAACAGTGGGACAGAATCCAGTTTCAGGTCTGTATCTTTTGAGGCAGGTGATGATTTTCGACGATCATCGTCAGTTAAACCGATTGCTCGAAGTCTTCAAGAGCCCATTTTCCTTCTTTTCAGGTACCTTAAGGGGCTTAGTTCTCTCAACTGTTCCCAGTGTACGACTGCCCGGCTATCGGTTTTGTGAATGATCGCGTGTATCTTTCTCAAAACTTTTCTCCTACCCTGATTGTGTACATACAGGGTAGAAAAAGACGAGGAATAAAATGAATCAAACTTTTATAAACAGTATAAATTTAGCGACTGAGGAAGCAGTGTTCCACGCAATAAAACCACACATCTTAAACATAGAAGCACATTACAGACTTACTTGGGGAAGAGGTTTCAACAATTTTTTGTAGCATATTAGAAGTTACAAAAGACAGACCCATTAAGAAATTTCAAAACGAGAACTTCCTCAATTTGATCGTCTGTTTAACATAAAGACTTGATTTTTCGCATCACTACTAATGATTTCACCGCGGATAATCGCAATGGGATTCCTCCTTTCAATCATGGCATGACTGCCGAAATGGCAGACATTGAGATACCTGAATAGATATTTGACTAAGACTGCCAATAGTGAAAAGAAAACAGTATAATATGAGATATCGATAAGGTTCTACACAGATAATGCAAATAAAGTTGCTCCTTTTCTAGCAGTAGTTTATCATAGGTCGCTGGAGCACTGAAGGGAACCTAGCAACTGGAATAAAGTTCGAGTCATTCCCGGTTCCTAGTATGGTCGTAGGATAAATACACATAATAATAGGCCAATATCGCTCTAATCAGTCTATTACAGAATTTCGGGACATGTCTTATTCTCACGTATTATGACATTTTTTGAGCAAGCAAATCTTCTCTACAAAAAATCAACATGAATTCTGCAAAGAGAGATCGTGAGAAACTCACCGAGCCCTGTACGTCCATGAGAGTCATAGCGCTGTAGACATCGGCGCCTAGGTTGAGGTCGCATTTCTTGACATTTTGATGTGGTTACACTTTGTTGCTTAGCGAAACAAATATCTTACGACCTTTGTGAGTGCGTTCAGGACTAGCAACCAGTGAATGACTGGCTGTGTACAGGGACATTTTTAAGGTTGCCAACAGCGATATGAGGGTGCCACCGAGAATGTTACTGAAGTGGGAGGCCTTAGAGTGCCCCTTTACCGTTTTACTCACACATGTGTCAATGTCGCCCACTCCCCCTCTCGATAACGGCACAAAGGGCGCGAAAGTGCTGAAAAAGTACAAGATTTCGTCAAACGGTTTTTAAATGTCTCCAGTGGTTCCACCCAGTACACCAGAGCAATAATTGCATCTGTGCTACACTCCACAGGGGTGCGATCATGTTCAGTTACGTTTCAGGCCACGATGTTCTTAGTGAAGGGTGTGCCAGGGGGTGCCAGCAGCGTTAAAGGCTGTCAAGAAAGTGGTGGTTTTAGTCATCGCAACGCGAACTGTCATCTTCGACCGCGATATGCGTGAGAATCGACGCGTCAAGGGAAAGGCGGGAAACCCATCACGCCACGTCCTCGACACCTTTCCGTGTCGATTCCGAGCGGCGGTTTGTCTGACGTGTTTTCCTCGGCCTCTCATAACAAAACTGCATGATTTCAACACTGGGCGCCGCGGTTCTGATAGCCAGCGCAGAGGCGTCAAGAGACTGGGTGAAATGTAGGTAAGACGATGAGCTCTGACGATCTTCCCGTCACGTGACACGTCCACGATGATGTTCACAGAATTGCGGTGCGGTGAAATTTGGCGCAAATGTGAGATCATTAACCAGCCTTACACCTCAAACGAGCTTATGAACTCCAGCCTGTTTTTCTCAAGTGTCGAGACCTTGCTGTTTGAAGTATTGGCCGGCCGGAGTGGCCGTGCGCTTCTAGGCGCTACAGTGAGGAGCCGAGCGACCGCTACGGTCGCAGGTTCGAATACTGCCTCGGACATGGATGTGTGTGATGTCCTTGGGTTATTTAGGTTTAAGTCGTTCTAAGTCTATGGGACTCATGACCTCAAAAGTTAAGTCGTATAGTGCTTAGAACCATTTGAAGTATT
Organism: Schistocerca serialis cubense; assembly: GCF_023864345.2. Classification (NCBI taxonomy): domain Eukaryota; kingdom Metazoa; phylum Arthropoda; class Insecta; order Orthoptera; family Acrididae; genus Schistocerca; species Schistocerca serialis. The sequence goes on from NC_064642.1 coordinate 788,890,446, forward strand.
GCTAGTTCGACGCTGAAGCTGCAGGGCACCACGTTTTTGCACCATTACAGGGGAAATTTGTTGGCACCTTTGAGCCCAATTTCAAACTTCTGCGTCGTACTGGGAATTTCGAATAACTGACACGTTAACGATGTTGCTCGGTGCATGTTCAGAATCTGAGTGAGTGTTTCGCAATTAACAGTACCAAAACTTCGTCTAAATCTAGTAATGTTAAACGTTGGTTTACCTGGTTAATGCTTTATTAAATGTAATATGTGCACATGTCATATCACAAAGAAATTAGAGGACATAATTAAAACAGTTGCTCATAATAATGGATATAAACCCACAATAATAGAAATACTCCACAACAAAATGCAGACAAAAAACCACAGACCCACTTCACAGCAGTCACTTCAAGCCAAATCAGTGTGACACTGAAACCAAACCTAAATATGCTACTCTCCCATACATAGGCCCATTTTCATACCAAATAGCAAACTTATTTAAAAAGAAGAAAAATATCACAATCAGCTTTTCCAGTAATAATAAATTGCAACAAAAAGTAATCCATGATGTAAATACCTCCAAAAGTCCCTACCGTAAATCAGGAATATACAAACTCAAATGTGATACATGCCAAAAATTCTACATTGGACAGAGAGGCAGAAGTTTTGAAATTAGATAAAAAGAACATATTGATACTTTAAGACTTGGTAACTTGAACAAATCAGCATTTGCAGCCCATATTGTTGAAGAAAACCATTCAGTGGCAAACATTGAGGACAACTTAAAAATTTTGCATCTAGCAGAAAAAGGAATCACTGTGAATATATTAGAAGAATAATAAATACACACACACACACACACACAAACAGCACCCCAGACTATATCCTTAACGAAGAAACAGAGTTAGCTAACACCCCTTTCCTGAAAAATTTTCAAAAATTACTTTCCAGCCTCCTAAGCAAATAATATTAGTACACCTGTCTGCAGATCAAGTAGCAAATTTATATGTTACTATAATTCTCATGATCCTAAATGTAATTAAATAATATACCATTTTACCTATACAGTATCACCTCAAAAATGCAATGTCTCTGTACTGGTGTAAAAGGCATTACAGTTGCGTAAATGAATATATGGTCCTTTCCAAACATAGGACATCATCGTCAAATGTTACGATGTATCATAGCATCTGTGATACTCATATGTTTGTACGGTCTTTGTATGTATCAAAACATGTGGTGCGTGGTATAAATCTTCTCAGTGACAAATCTAAAGTGCTCAGTGAGAACAATTTACGTGTGCAACAATAAGAATGCAGTGGAAATGCATTTACACCTATTGCACGAATATTATGGAAACAAACACTCCAAACCGACGTTTCACGTAAGTCACATGCAACGAAAATCTGTAACGCAACCATCTGTGTGTAGTGTGTATATAATTATGTATTATTTATGTTTTAGGATAATTAATCTTTAAAAAACACACTACATGTCATAAAGAAAGCGTGTAAGCCGTCTGAGGATGAATCACAACGAATCGAAACCGGTAACGGTACCCTTTGAATAAAGGAACTGAAAGTAAATTTGTGGCTGGTTGCTGTCGTAACACCATCAACATTTGTCTTCAAACAACAGCCACGGTCTCCATCAAATCATCATATGACAAAACTGCAATAATCAACATTATCCAAGCTTTCAACTTTACAGGGTTTATTGGTATTTGTGCTCGGCACACAGCAATACGGCAGTAGCACAGTGTGATTGTTGGATACTCACAGACGTCGACGGCGCGGGCGGGTGGCGGAGAGGCGAGCAGCAGCAGCAGGAGCATGGCTAGGCCTCTGGCTGACGCTGGGGGCGGCGGGGGCGGAGCTTGCGGCCGCATGGTGCCGCCGCCGCTAGCCGGGGCCGCCGCCTCCACTCGGCCGCCGACACTGCCTCATCTGCAACACGCCGAGCCAAACAACACTCTCAACAGCTGGCTAGCTACACAGCGTCCACCAGCGCACTCCAACTCACATTGTTGTTGTTGTGGTCTCCAGTCCTGAGACTGTTTTGATGCAGCTCTCCATGCTACCCTATCCTGTGCAAGCTTCTTCACCTCCCAGTACTTACTGCAACCTGCGTTCTTCTGAATCTGCTTAGTTTATTCATCTCTTGGTCTCCCACTACGATTTTTACCCTCCACGCTGCCTTCCAATGCTAAATTTGTGATCCCTTGATGCCTCAGAACATGTCCTACCAACCAGCCCCTTCTCCTTGTCAAGTTGTGCCACAAACTCCTCTTCTCTCCAATTCTATTCAATACCTCCTCATTAGTTATGTGATCTACCCATTTAATCTTCAGCGTTCTTCTGTAACACCACATTTCGAAAGCTTCTATTCTCTTCTAGTCCAAACTATTTATCGCCCATGTTTCACTTCCACACATGGCTACACTCCATACAAATACTTTCCGAAACGACTTCCAGACACTTAAATCTATACTCGTTGTTAACAAATTTCTCTTCCTCAGAAACGCTTTCCTTGCCGTTGCCAGTCTACATTTTATATCCTCTCTACTTCGACCATCACCAGTTATACAGGTACTGAAAACCATAACGAGAGGAAATGTCACATACCAGCTGTACGTCCAAAGGAACAACAGTGACGAGCCTAAACATCATGACCGCTGCCAACTACTTGTGTGAAGTACAGTATAAAACTAGTTTCATTTTGTAATTTATGTAATCGCCTTTTATTTCTACCCCATTTTCCTTTATTTTCAAACGGATCATCTAATGATGACTTACTAGGGCGCCAAAACAGATAATGAAATGAGAAAATCGTATGGTAATGTTACCATTTGGGTGAATTAGGTTGAGAGACACAGGATAATGCAGCTGCCCCGACGGCTCGATTTCCTGCAACCCGCAACGCCTTCAAATACCATGTGCAAAATTTACAAATTCTCCAGCTCACTACGCCCAAACTATTAGTCCTACAGAAGAAATCAACAGGACCTTTTTAGTAGGAAATTTGATGTACTTAAATCCTGTACCAGGATAAATTTTCGCTACAGGCTGTATATAACTCAAAAACCGTGGCCTCCAGCGAAAAGACATGCCAGTACAAAATTAAACTGCATTAAATTACCTACAAAATGTCCTGCTCATTTCTTTTGTTGGACTAATAGTATCGGCGTATTGAGCAATAAAATACTAAAATCTCATTTGCGGTTTTGAAGGCATTCCAGGTTGCGTTACACCGATCGGTAACGGTAGCTGAATTACACTGTATAGTAAGAAAGTTAATACAAGGTGTCCAAGGTGGAATAGTCAGTGTTTGGTCATATGATAGGAACGATCATTCGAAGCAAAACACTAAACATGGGCTCTAAAAAGAAAACCTTAGAAGCAACTAGAACTCGCTCATTTTCGCTACTGTAAACATACTATATTTCTTTCACTGAAGAAATGCTCATAGCTTTTAACGTATGCATTTTAGAGCTCATGTTATAGGTTTTTGCCTCGAATTTCTCCCGGGACACCCTATAAAGTAGGTATCTTTGATCCGAATAACAGACGTTCAAATTGCTACACATGAAGATTTCACACCTTATTGAATGTCGAGGGTAAAGGATGATGTTCAGTTCCGTAATCTTGGTTAATAGTCTATTGCCGGTAAGTATAAAGGTGACACGGCTATCTGACGTATCCGTCTCGCTTCTAGACTATTCGTCGCCGACAATCGTCGTAACATTCATTTATTCTGTTTCTTTGGAAATGTTTCAAATTTTTTTCGGTGACGTGTAGAGGGTCTAAATGCAGAATGATTTCAGGTTGGTCAAAGATTAATTTTAAGTGTACGATCGATTTAATAATCTGTTTATTTACATCTACATCCATACTCTGCAAGCCACCTAACCGTGTGTGGCGGAGGGTACTTTGAGTGCCTCTATCGGTTCTCCCTTCTATTCCAGCCTCGTATTGTTCGTGGAAAGAAAGATTGTCGGTATGCTTCTGTACGGCTCTAATCTCTCTGATTTTATCCTCATGGTCTCTTCGCCAGATATACGTAGGAGGGAGCAATATACTGCTTGACTCCTCGGTGAAGGTATGTTCTCGAAACTTCAACAAAAGCCCGTACCGACCTACTGAGCGTCTCTCTTGCAGAGTGTTCCATTGGAGTTTATCTATCATCTCCGTAATGATTTCGCGATCACTAAATGATCCTGTAACGAAGCGCGCTGCTCTCCGTTGGATCCTCTCTATCTCTTCTATCAACCCTATCTGGTACGGATCCCACACCGGTGAGCAGTATTACAGCAGTGGGCGAACAAGTGCACTGTAACTTACTTCGTTTGTTTTCAGACTGCATTTCCTTAGGATTCTTCCAATGAATCTCAGTCTGGCATCTGCCTTACCGACGATTAATTTCATATGTTCATTCCATTTTAAATCACTCCTAATGCCTGCTCCCTGATAATTTATGGAATTAAGTGCTTCGAGTATCTGACCTGCTATATTGTAGCTAAATGATAAAGGATCTTTCTTTCTGTGTGTTCGCAGCACATTACACTTGTCTACAATCAGATTCAATTGCCATTCCCTGCAGCATGCGTCAATTCGTTGCGGATCCTCCTGCATTTCAGTACAATCTTCCATTATTACAACCTATCCATATACTACAGCATCATCTGCAAAAAGCCTCGATGAACTTCCGATGTTACCCACAAGGTCTTTATATATATATATATAGTGAATAGCAAAGGTCCTACGACACTCCCCCGTGGCACACCAGAAATCACTCTTACTTCGAAAGGCCTCTCTCCATACATGCTGCGTTCTGTTATCTAGGAACTCTTCAATCCAATCGCACAATTGGTCTGATAGTCCTTATGCTCTTACTTTGTTCATTAAACGACTATGGGGAACCGTATCAAACGCCTTGCGGAAGTCAAGAAACACAGCATCTACCTGGGAACCCGTGTCTATGGCCCTTTGAGTCTCGTGAACGAATAGCGCGAGCTGGGTTTCACACGATCGTCTTTTTCGAAACCCAAGCTGATTCCTACACCGTAGATTTTTAGTCTCCAGAAAAGTCAATTTACGGTAAAATCAAAACCATAAAGATAAAATATGCTCACATAAGGAACAGAGTACGGATGCTTTATTCAGGAATGTGACACCAGGTAACGCAACACTGCTGCTAGACTAACGAATGTCCAGACCGAGAGCTAAAATAAAGGCTCAATTCACGAGGAAGGAAAGAGAGGCAGATAAGGAGGCAGAGAGGGAAACCGCTACTCACTAATAAGGCCAGACAAGGAGTGGAATCTCCTTTGACAGAGCACGCGCTGGGCCGACTAGGCTCTGCGCACACAATACGTAGCGACCAGGAACACATCCTATCTGCAGGAGCTGGCGGTGATCGTCGGGACAGACGCAGTGAAACCCCGCATGTGCCCCCACAGTGGCTGGCCCTACTGCACGACGGGCTACATCAGCGAAACACGAGACGACCGCTCGCTGACACAGCACGCGACACAGAGGGGAGGCGCGGAGTCACGCGCCCTCCAGTTCCCTCCCCTCTCTCCTTTCCCTGGACTCCTTGGGAAGGAGCTCATTACCATCCATGCTTTTAGTCTAGCGGGGAAGCTTCAGTCACGTTAACGCAGTACTTTTTACGTTTTTATCCAGTGACGATTCTCTCAGTTAGGCCGGCATTACACTATCAAATTTCTTTGTCAAAGATTTGATCAAAGACGTGATCAAATATTCCGTCATCATATTTTTCGTCAAAGTTCAAGAAGGTTGACAACAACAACTTGTTAGTAACCGCAGCAGTTGCATGTACCACAATTGCACTGTGTGCACCTGTGGGAGAGAAGCGGGGGGAAAAATGGAAACATACCTGGGTGAAGCCGTGGGTTTTACGACGACACGATAAAAGCATTCAACAAAACGTGTTACGTGAGCTTATAGTGGAGGACGTCAAGTCGTAAATCAATTACTTAAGAATGGATGAGCATACATTTCAGTATGTGCTCAATGAAGTGTATCCTCATATCACAATATCAACAACTGCTACATCTGCAGAAGACAGGCTCACTGTAACACTCCGATTCCTTGCTACAAGAGAGGGTTGGGTTAGGTTAGGTTAGGTTAGGTTATGTCAGGTTAGGTCTCCAATCTTCTTAATCTATTTTTGTATTCAGAGTGCCTCACGTTGTAAAGCTCCTCATCTGCTTCATACATCTCTATTAATTTTGTAGTTGTCGGCACACACCAATTGTATTTACCGGCAATGTTTATAAAAACACTACAGACGACAGAACGCTGCAGCGATGCTAGCGCTCAATGTGGTAACATGTCACATTACAGTGAACAGAAGACAAGCGACTTCTTTCATCAAATCTACAGCGAGGCCCTAGATTTATTCAAATATTGAACGACATTTGACAAAGTTCCCTATGACACCATCAAATATCCTTGACAAAGATTTTTGACGAAGATATTTGACAAAGAAATTTCATAGAGTAATACCGGCCTTAGTAATGAAGTATCGTTAACTCACAGGGAGAAGAGGCAAGTGCCATAACCCGATTTCCCTGAAACTTCGGCCAGTGGAAGACCGGTCGAATTAAGCATGTCTCGGCTTATCCGAGGATACTCGAACGTTTCTGAGACAGCAACGTCAACGTTTTTGATGTACTTTAGATGTCTTTTAGTGTTCCAGGGTGACACTGCACCCCGTAGTCAAAATCCGATTATTGTTTTATTTTAGTTTTTATTTATCTACCCAAGTTCGCAGAAGGTTAGTGCAGGAGTGTCCCTCATCAAGCCGGCCGTGGTGGCCGAGCGGTTCTAGGCGCTACAGTCTGGAACCGCGGGACCGCTACGGCCGCAGGTTCGAATCCTGCGTCGGGCATGGATGTGTGTGATGTCCTTAGGTTAGTTAGGTTTAAGTAGTTCTAAGTTCTAGGGGACTGATGACCTTAGAAGTTAAGTCCCATAGTGCTCAGAGCCATTTGTCCCTCATCAAGTTATGGGATACAAGGGCGTTATACGAGGAGCGTTCAATAACGAATGCAACAAATTTTTTTCTCGACCAATTTAGGTTAAAAGATGCAGAGTTTGCTGTCGGACATCGTGGGATATTCCTGCTTAAGCCCGTATAGTTCGATCAAGTTCCGACCGGTAGCGGCACTATTCCAACCTTCAAAGTGGCGCTTGTAACGGAGGTGCGTTCCAAGGAGAGAACTCTGAGTTTCTATTGGTGGAAAATCACGGTATCGGCGACCTAGTCTAGCATTAAACAAGTAAAAGAATTTAAATATTTAGGTGAATGGATTGCAGAAACGCTACGGTCGTAGGTTCGAATCCTGCCTCGGGCATGGATGTGTGTGATGTCCTTAGGTTCGTTAGGTTTAAGTAGTTCTAAGTTCTAGGGGACTGATGACCTAAGACGTTAAGTCCCATATTCCTCAGAGCCATTTGAATCCATTGATTGCAGAAAATTGTAATGAAAAGAAATCTGTCACATCAAAAGTCCAGAAAATGGAGACGGCGTTGCTCTTAACAAAAAACGTTTACAACAAAAAGAGTCTCTCGCAGAACTGCAAAATACGACACTACACAACAGTAATTAAACCCGAAGCTCTCTGCACATCTGAGACACTAAATCTTCAACACTGAACACTAAAATGGGAATTAGAAGTGAAAGAACGTACAATAATGAGGAAAATCGTACCACCAAGAACTAAAGATGGTGTGCATTATCCAAAACCCAATGCAGAAATATATAAAAATATCTCCAAAATAACAGACACAATGTGCATGAGAAGAATCCAATTCATGGGGCATTTAGAAGGAATGGACTCAAACAGGTGAACGCAGAAAATCCATACATTTTTAAAGAACAAAACTACAAGACCTGAGAGAATTAGGGTCTCCAAATCTACATGACAGAAATGAAATTAGAAAAATCACAAACACATGGGGTTTTGAGGAAGAAGAGAGAAAAACTAACCGACATACTTGGTCCACGAAACGACAACTAGCCCCTTCGTTGCTTATGAAGGAATGCTGGGCAAAAAGGAAGGCCAACATATGTTGATTACGCGTGGTCCTAAGTGATAAATCCGCGAAGAATAAGAAGAAGAAGAAGAAAAAGCACTATGAGTCTTTGGGCGAGGCATCTGTCATCAACGCAACAAGGTTCCGAAGATCCCTCCGATCTTCCGCGTGCCGGGCGGCTGCACACAACTGGGCCTTTTGCTATGTTGGACACTTTTCATTCGGTGTAACTGATGGATCACAGTTGCTTAACTTGAAGTCTCTATTAGTAGTGCCGATACACTCTCCACCAGTTGGTGTGTTCAAAGGTGTGAGAAATTTGGGTTCCTCGCCGCCGAACAAAAGCCATTAATAGCAACGAACGACGATCTGCGAGCAATTGCTTGCGCCTTCCGAGGCTAACCGTTACAAGTTTTTGGCGAATGTCGTCGCATGCGATGAAACAAGGGTTCACCACTTCGAACCGGAAACAAAACGGCTCTCAATGGAATGGATTTAGACCACCTCTCCTCCGAAGAAAAACTTCAAAGCCAAAACCTCAGCCGGTGAAGCCACGGCGACGGTCTTCTTGAGCTCTGTAGGGGTTCTTTTGTTTGATTTCCTCCCTCATGGTGCAAATATCAACACTGAAGTGTACCGTGCCATCCTCAAGAAATTAATGAAACGGCTTCACCACGTTCGTCACCACAAAAATACAAACGAACTTTTCCATCTCCAATACAACGCAAGGCCTCATACAATGTGCACCCGTAACTTCACAAAACTCTGTGGCCCCGAGAAGAGTTCACATAACTTCACTGGACCGTTCTTCGTCATCTACCCTACGGCCCGGATCTCGCACCTTCCGACTTCCCTCTGTTTGGCCCAACGAAGGATGCATTCCGTGGGAAGCTCTACGTGAATGATGCTGAGGCTTCTGATGCAGCAAGACGGTGTTCCATCATCGACCAGTGGAGCGGTACCATGAAAGCATACAGCCCCTTCCAGTATGATGGCGCAAGGCCGTCGCAATGAACGGAGATTGTGTTGAATAACAGTGTTTTATACCCACAGCTGCCCAGAATAATATCGTGCAATGGAGTCTTGAATAAAACCAACCTGCTTCCCGAAAAAAATAGTACTTGCAGTGCATCCTGATGCAGTTTAGAATTCCTGTGCGATGGTCTGGGTAGAAGTCTGCCTATTACACATTACGACCTCTTCAACTGTCGGCGGTTTCTGTCAATCAACAGACGAGGTCGGCCTGTACTCTTTTGTGCTGTACGTGTCCCTTTACATTCCCACTTCACCATCACATCGGAAACAGTGGACCTACGGATGTTTAGGAGTGTGGAAATCTCGCGTGCAGTCGTATGACTGAAGTGACACCTAATCAGCTGACCACGTTCGAAATCCGTGAGTTCATCGAAGCCCCCCATTTTGCTCTCTCACGATGTCTAATGACTATTGAGGTCGCTGATATGGAGCACCTGGCAGTACGTGGCAGCACAACACACCTAATATGAAAAAGTTTGTTTTTGGGGGTGTCCGGATACTTTTGATCACATAGTGTAGTATATTTAAGAACTCGCGAGAAGGGCGATCCTTCGTGATGAACCGAGTTATTTCTAGCCGTACGGAAACTAAGAGAAATCGGAAGTTTGTTCCCTTGGGCACACGTCGGTTTCGGGTTGAGTCTTTTCGGTTTTCTATGCTTTTGTTACCCTGTAGTGAGTATACAATTGCTCAGTACAGAGAGAACATAAATTATGATATGGTGCCTAGTAACTAGCTGTACCGTGTGTGATGTTTAGTGAACGAGTCTTGGCGAAGTTCTCAAAGAGATCAATAAATTTCTTTTATTGCGAACAAATTAGGGTGTAGTAATTTTGCGCAATCTTTCCCATGTTTACTTTAATCTGTACAATACTCCTGCTAGGAGCAGTATTGTATGTTACAAAAATTTGTTTCCATGGGAAAGACTCTCAGCTACGGGCAGAAGTACATTAAATTTAACAGGACATTATGACAATGCTTCTTACAAATGCGCATCCGTATTTGGGACATAAAACCAGCCTATATTTATCTCATGAGATAGGCTGATATCTCATGAGATAAATATAAGGTACCAGATTTTCACCAAGTTCTGTATTTCGAATATTGATGGCTTGTAAGTTTCGAGGTGCGAGGTGTGTCCAGTACGTTTGCTGTTCAAATGTTCAAACGTGTGTGAGTTGCTAAGGGACCAAAGTGCTGAGGTCATCGATACCTAGACTTACACCCTACTTAAACTCACTTATGCTAAGAACAACACTCACACCCATGTCCGAGGGAGGACTCCAGCCTCCGATGGGTGAGGCCGCTCAATCCGTGCATGATGCCTCAAACCACGCGGCCACTCCGCGCGGCGTACGTTTGATGACTATGAAATTAGGCGTACAGGTCATTAAATGGAAATTGCGTTATCATTCCATGATATTGATTTTACGGCATGGGTACCCGTCTTGCTGTGTTACCGATAATATAAAAATTTAATTGACGTAGTCCATGTAGCCCATACGATACAAAAACCAGTCCCATTGCATCCTTCCTTCCAACTAATTTTGACGTGGGAAAGATTTCTACATGGTCGATTTACTACTTAAATCGATACTTAATAACGCGAGACAATGTCTCATGAGAATCTGTATTTTAGGCGAGCAGCACCGAAAATATTTCTTCATCAGCTGGAACTACAAGTTTACTGCTACCAATCACACTCATTAATTTCCATTATGCGTTTTTGAGGATTAATCTTCCGTCTTCGGTTGAATTTACGTGAATCAGTTATACATGTATGTGTTGCTTGCACGACTTTGGGGTAACATGTGGCCTGTCTCCAGTGATCACAGGTTTCGTTTCCTGTCGAGTTTATACACGCACTAAAGATAGCAAAGATGGCATCTAGAAACTAATACGTTCAAACAATTTGTTCTTTCGTCGTAAGAGCTTTTGCATGCTATGAAATGAGGGCAGTGCGAAAAATTGTTTGTTGTATCTCGAGTAGATCTTCAAACGCGAGTTTCGAATTGTCACAACACTGCAATAGCACGGAACGAAGGTCGATAGACGAAGTGGACTGTTTACTGCGAATGCTGGTAACCAAAACAAAAACTGTTGCTAACGGTACAGAAAACTGTATTCTGAGTCAATACCAAACAAGTTCAACGTCCGTAGGATACGAGTTACTGTGTGCAAAAAGAGTTAATGTTACACTGTCTGAGTCTTATCAGAGAACATGCTGTGCCAGTAATCTTCGGAACGATTCATTTGTCTGTTGTTTAATATCGAATAAATACGTGAGCTCACCAGTATAGACCCTGCCTGTGTTAATGACGTTGACAACAGAATATCGCCAAGTAAATCAGTCCAGCGATCACAAGTCGTAACAAAGTTTTCAACAAATAACGGCCTCGTTACATATTCATAAAATTAACCACATGAATGAATACGATCTTACTCTACAACCAAAAAAATTACAAAAGAATTAAATATAAGCAGTGACATCATACATCTTTTGTTTGAAAGCGAAGCAAAGCAAGTGCGTGTCATTTCAGTCAATAAGATGAAGTAAACAATCTCAGAGAGGAATGAACAATATGTAAGCGAACAACCTAATCAACAGATACAAAAGAAAGCAAAAGGCCGTTTACCTATTCCAATACAGATAATTTTTTTCTTATTGAAATATATATTGATCGTAATATGTAATGACTTGTGCCTTTGTGGTGAACGTACGTAACACATCTTCACAGTTGACAAGGTCAATGAAAGTGAAAGGCAGGAAAGAAGCGCCTCGAACAGTTCGACTTGTGGCTTCACATGGGAAACTGAAAATTAAGTAATCTGATACGGCAAGAAATATAGGGAGCCTCCACAGATTCGTCAATGAAAGTAATATGTTGAAAATAGACACAATAAAAGGACTGGCTGACAGTATCAGTAACAGGAGATCAAGGCATAACGTCCATGAGCGTAGAGGGCAAAAGATCTAGGGGAAGACAAACACAGAAGTATTACAACAAATAACTGAATGTGTTGGGAGTAAGTGCTAAACTCGGAAGAAGATATTTCTACAGGCGAGGAAACGCTGACGCCCGACATCAAACCTGCGAGTTTGTCGTTTAATAATTTGCTGGATTCCTTGATAGGAACCATTCTTGCCCTGACTTCCTACGTGATGGGTTTCACTCAGGCGTGAAGGATACGGATATACCTAAACTAAGATTGAAGTGGTTCATACGTCACTGCGGCGTTCTTTAAAACCAATTCAGTGTAACCTGTCACACAGCAAATTACTGTCTGCTTGTAATAAAATTCGTTGCGCATGTAGCATTAACTACAAGAAATGAAGCTGCGACATCAAATATCGTACGTAATATCTGCCACTGCGTCCCTTTTAAGGTTATAACAGATTCACTGACTTCTCCACTAAACGTTTATTAGAAAATGAATATACGTGGTATTTAATTACGACAGAACACCATCCATTAAGCATAGCAATGTGTACTCATTAGGGAAATGCGACGGGGAAGGATATAGAGGGGAATGAGATGGATAGAGAGAAAGAGAGAGAAAGGCAGAGTGGGAGGGAGAGAGTGAGCGAGAGGGAGAGAAATAGTGTGTGTGTGTGTGTGTGTGTGTGTGTGTGTGTGTGAGAGAGAGAGAGAGAGAGAGAGAGAGAGAGAGAGAGTGAGAGAGACAGGGAGAGAGCAATTAGGTGAGAGAAGACTTGTTTCAAAGAAAGAAAGTGATCGAGATCAAATACAGTAAATAAAGATTTAACATTCCTCCGATCTTTCGCAATATTGATGTTAGGTATAACGTGAAACATTCTGCATTTTGATGGAACAAGGCCGTTTCATTAAGTGACGCTGAAGTTACGCTTCTGTGAATCCCGCTTAAGTTGTGTAAGTGTAACACATCTAGGTCGTTTGTGGTTAATGGATTATGGAATACTATAAATTATCCGCCATTTCAGACGATAAATGTGTAATCGGATATCGAAAAGAGTGCCACAGTTTGCACATTTTATAATATTGAATTCACAAAATAGGAAGTGCATTATTCTAAAAATTTCAAGAAATAAATAAAGATTCGACATAATCAAGTTCCCCCTCCCCCCCCCCCCCCAAAAAAAAAAATCTTTGGATTTATGAAGGTAACGGGTATAAAATACACGTAGTAAAAATTTATCTGCTGCTTGTACAGAAACCAGGCTGCAGCTTCAAGAGTTGCATTACGTGACGAGAAGCGGTAGCTGCGAAAAGAGGGTGACAGTGATGTAGCCTGTTCCACCCATAAATCTGGACGCTTAGCAAGCAGGAAAGGAAACAGAAGAAAAGTTTGGAAAGGGAATTAAAGTTCAGTGAGAAGAAATTTGCATTTTGAGGTTTGCCTGTGACATAGTGAATCTGTCGGAGACAGCTAAGAACTTGGCAGAGTAGTCGAATGGATAGTGCATTGAAAACAAGTTAAGGCTGAATATTGATAAAAGTAAAACAAGGGGAACAGAGTGTTGTCGAATTAAATACAAGGATGCTGAAGGAACTGAATTACGAGAAGAGTAGACGAATTTTTGTATTTGGGCAGCTAAATGACCTGTGATGGCCTAAGCGGAGAAATGCATACCGTGTGAATCACGACAAGACCAGAGGAGAACAAATCTTCTGATACGTTATGCTACAGGAGAACGCAGGTGAAACGAGGGACAGATTGGATAACCAATGATGAGGCACTAGGTTGAATTTTGGATAAAATAAATTTATGGCACAACTATCAGACCTCTGTTCGGACTGAAGATCGTAGAACAAAACAATACGCAGAAAGTGATCGTGGTACGACCGGGCTATTTAACCATCTCGAGGTAAGCCACACTTTTCTTCTTGCCTTGAATCTAATTGAACATTAGTACAAATATTTTTGAAACATAAAATAAATCGGATATTTTCCGATGCTGATATACAGGGTGGTCCATTGATCGTGACCTGGCCAAATATCTCACGAAATAAGCGTCAAGCGAAAAAACTACAAAGAACGAAACTTGTCTAGCATGAAGGGGGAAACCAGATGGCGCTATGGTTGGCCCGCTATATGGAGCTGCCATAGGTCAAACGGATATCAACTGCTTTTTTTAAAAATAGGATCCCCATTTTTTATTACATATTCGTGTAGTAAGTAAAGAAATATAAACGTTTTAGTTGGACCACTTTTTTGTCTTTGTGATAAATGGCACTGTAATAGTCACAAACGTGTAAGTACGTGGTATCACGTAACATTCCGCCAGTGCGGAAGGTATTTGCTTCGTGATACATTGCCCGTGTTAAAATGGACTGCGGAAAGGTCGATATTGTGTTGACGTATGGCTGTTGTGATAAAAATGCCCAACGGGCGTGTGCTATGTATGCTGCTCGGTATCCTGGACGACATCATCCAAGTGTCTTGACCGTTACGTTATTTAAGGAAACAGGAAGTGTTCAGCCACATGGTAAACGTCAGCCACGATCTGCAACAAACAATGAGCCCAAGTAGGGCACAAGAGAAATTACGGGACGATGACAGATTTTTTGCACACGTTCTATTTAGCGACGAATCGCCATTCACCATCAGCGGTAATGTAAACCGGCATGATATGCACTATTGGGCAACGGAAAATCCACGAACATCGGCGACCTTGGCGGGTTAATGTATGGTGCGGCATTATGGGAGGAAGGATAACAGGCCCCCATTTTAACGATGGCAATCTAAATGGTGCAATGTGTGCTGATTTCCCACGTTATGTTCTACCGATGTTACTACAAGATGTTTCACTGTATGACAGAATGGCGGTGTACTTCCAACATGATAGAAGTCCGACACATAGCTCTTGTGCGGCTGAAGCGGTACTGAATAGCATATTTCATGAAAGGTGGTTGGCTCAAATGGCTCTGAGCACTATGCGAGGTCATCAGTCGCCTAGAACGTAGAACCAATTAAACCTAACTAACCTAAGGGCATCACACACATCCATGCCCGAGGCAGCATTCGAACCTGCGACCGTAGCGGTCACGCGGTTCCAGACTGAAGCACCTTTAACCGCACGGCCACACCGGCCGGCTCATGAAAGGTGGATTGGTCGTCGAAGCACCATACCATGGCTCGCACTTTCACCGGATCTGACGTCCCCGGATTTCTTTCTGTGGGGAAAGTTGAAGGATATTTGCTATCGTGATCTACCGACAACGCCTGACAACATGCGTCAGCGCATTGTCAATGCATGTGCGAACATTACGGAAGGTGAACTACTCGCTGTTGGTAGGAATGTCGTCACACGTATTGCCAAATGCATTGAAGTTGACGAACATCATTTTGATCATTTATTGCATTAATGTGGTAGTTACAGGTAATCACGATGTAACAGCATGCGTTCTCAGAAACGATAAGTTCACGATGGTACTTGTATCACATTGGAACAACCGAAATAAAATGTTCAAATGTACCTACAAATGTACCTACGAGTTTTTTTGTAGTTTTTTCGTTTGACGCTTATTTCGTGAGATATTTGGCCCAGCCACGATCAACGGACAATCCTGTATATTAGTAGGGTAATTGTGAAAGTCCAGAACGTATTAATTTGTCGATGACGCAATGTCTTCCCCACCCCGCCATTGTATCCTAGACCTACATGATAATTGCGGCCACTATGACGCTGCAAGCTTGCGGGAACGGCCATATGCTGCTTATCCACGTGCCTTGAAAATTTGTGACGAAACGTAAGGTTCATAGTGGAAAACTATTATGAATGGAGAAAAGTCTGCTATATCGAAATTTACAATCAGATAACCAAAGTTTATGGAAATGAGATGATAAAGTTTCGAAAACTGTGCAACGTGTGTAACGGCGGATGAACGAATAATTGTGGTGATCGATCAGGGTAACTTCAGCTGTAATCTACGAACAAAAATATCCAGATTGAGGAAATGTTTCAACAGGATGGACTTTCACTATTGGTCGAATAAGCCTGCGTTTTCTCGAAATTTCACTACCAGTTCCTTATGAAATAACTGATAGTGATGGTTTGGGCTATAGAAAATTGTGTGCAAGGTGGGTTCCGCAACTTTTGACAGAAAAAAAAACGGCATCGAATGGGAGCTATACCGATTTGTCTCTTTCGGTACGACCAGAATGGCGGGAAGTTTCTGAACCACGTTTTTGCTGGAGACGTGACCTGCAAACAAAACACCATTCAGTGGAACTGCATCATTCACGGTCGCCAAGAAAATCCAAGAAAGGGCAGACTCACTATGAACATCAAGAAGGTGATGGGCACAGTGTTTTGGGATCGAAAGGGCATCAAGATTGTCAGCTTTGTGCCGAGAGAAGGAACCATAAGTTCAGCGCCTACTGTCGCAACCTTTATGGTTCAAAATAAACTGAGAGAGTCGTTGTGCAGTAGTAATGTGCTTATTTACGATAACGCTTGCCCGCAGGCCATTCTGCCGCGTTGACGACCGATTTGATTTGGAGGCTTAAGTGGGAGGTTTTTGAATATCCCCCATTTACAGCCTGGCTTTCCCAAACTGAAGTTTTTATTTGTGAAAAGCTCTGTGAAAATGACAAGGAACCGAAAGGGGCCATTAGTGATTCTTGGCAGCACAGCTGAGTATGCAGAGTTGTAGGAAAGCTTGTGTAGTGCCGCGACAGCTGTTTAAATCTGATGGGCGCCTACGCAGCAGGAAAGCAAACACGTAAAAATATATTGTAAAATTGCTTTTTCTTTCAACATCGATGAGTGGCGTTCAGTACGCAATGCAACACATTTTTTTCTCGGCCAGTTTCAAACAATAATGGAGAACTTCTTGTAAGACATCGTGGAATATTCCACCCTTCAGTCCTTATAGTTTCATAAAGTTGCAATAGGTGGCGACGCCAATGAAGCCTTTGAAATGGCGTCCCTAACGGAGGTGCGTTCCAAGCAGAGAGCTGTCACTGAGTTTCTTTTGGAGGAAAACGAGAGCATATTAGATATCCATAGGCGCTTGCAGAATATCTACGGAGATCTGGAAGTGGCCAAAAGCACGGATGAGTCGTTGGGCGGGGCGTTTGTCATCATCGTAACAAGTTCGCGAATACCTTTCCGATGTCCCGTGTACCGACCGGCCGCCTACAACTGTGAGTCCTGCACTGTCGGAAGATATGAAAAAACTCATTCTAGGTGATCGACAAATTACAACCAAACACTTCGCTGCACAACTGGACGTATATGGTGGAAGTGCTGACACATTCGTCCACCAGTTGGGGTTCTCCAAGGTGTGTGCCCGTTGCCTATCTTGCCGCGTAACAGTAGACCATAAGGAGCAACAATGGACCATCTGTGTGGAGTTGCTTGGGCTTTACGAGGCTGATTGTGACAACATTTTTGTCGAACACTGTCTTAATCGATGCAATATGGGTTCATCACTTCGAACCGGAAACAAAACCGCAATCCATGGAGTGGGCGACACATTTTCTTCCCAATACGTCCTAACTATTAGTCCAACACAAAAATCAACAAGACCTTTTTGCAGGAAATTTAATGTAGCTAAATTTTGTACTGAAATGCCTCTTCGCTGTAGACCACGGTTACCGGTTTATTCAAGACAAACTCGTCCAGAGGTCACTTTTGTACATTTTTCTTCTATAATTCGAAAACTACGGCTACTGTGGCGTCCAAAAAGACACAGCCAGGGCAAAAAGCACCACAGTCGCAAACATGCGAGCTGGAGCTAGTGCCATAGAGAATCGGCACTTGCGCGAGTTCCACCAGCTCCACGGGCGGCGCTGAGGATGAAGATATCGACTTCGCCTCGGCCGATTGCCGACCGGCCGAGTACAATCCACCAATGACCGGACGACAACGGAAAGAAGCCTACTCGGAAGACAGAAGGGCAGATCTCACCCACTTGTTATAGATCATCGTCCAAGACTGAATTAGACAAGATACGTCGTCTAGTGTACTCTTAGAAGTGAACAGACAGTTGTTGTAGATTACGTTTGCTATATATTGTGAAGTTAATCTACGATTATTTGTACTTAGTCATTAAGGACCTGTCTCTGTGTTATACTACATCCAATGCTGCGGACTTCATTATTCAACGAGTTACAACGTAGACATTTTTAACTCATTTGTGTGACTTGTTACTAGTTTGTTAGAGGGTTGCAGAACCTTCGTTCTCCTATCTATTTTACCTGACCCTGGGGCGAAGCTGTATACCAGCGGCAGGGAGATATTGTCTTAGCGGTGTACTGCACCAGAAGCCGTTTCACGAACTCACAAACTCGGCCTACCGTAACAACAGTGGCAACTCGACCTCGCCAGCAGTAGCGAGGAAGCCTTTACAAAACTGGCGACGTGAGATTACGAAAATAGTGTAGTGGAATTCCAAATAAAACCTACTTTCAGGATGGAAGTGTTGCGTTACCCATCGAATGCCCCTTGTATAACAAAAACGTCTGGACAAGCAAACGTTCTTTATTTTTAGAATGGCCGTTGTGTATTTCAGTGCACGTTTTCAAGCAGCTGTTACTTATTAAATTTCCTGATTTGATCCATTTAAATGGTTCTGAAAGCCTGCGACTGTGAAAACAATAGGTTTGATTATAAATAACTCATCTGCTACCAGTCACGATTTTCTTTGTTCTATTTTTCGCACGACGCGTTTCGGGAAATGATTCCCATTTTCAAGTGCGTTTTTTGTGTTTGTTACGCCATTCCTATGTGATGCTGTCGATGTGTGAGATTCTGCTTCATTTAGTTGACTTTACTGCAATATATAAGGGAACAAGCGATTTTTAGTTGGTTGTCGATCTTTTTGTGAAGTTAGTGGCGAAAGTTAAAAGAATTTGTACTTCCAGTTTCCTTATGGTCCATTTGTGCAGAGTCTCACACACACTAAACATCACACACAAATTGTTGTACACTTTTAAACATCGAATACATTTTACATAAACAAAACAGTGACACAGATGTTCTTACAAGTAGTCAACAGAGATGACATTATAGGTACTCTGTGGAAGACCTAAAATATGTTGACAATGATTTTCTTACAAGCAGTCAACAGAGATGACGTTATAGGTACTCTGTGGAAGACCTAAAATATGTTAACAATGATTTTCTTACAAGTAGTCAACAGAGATGACGTTATAGGTACTCTGTGGAAGACCTAAAATATCATCTCTCTTGACAACTTGTAAGAACATCTGTGTCACTGTTTTGTTTATGTAAAATGTATTCGATGTTTAAAAGTGTACAACAATTTGTGTGTGATGTTTAGTGTGTGTTAGACTCTGCACAAATAGACCATAAGGAAACTGGAAGTACAAATTGTTCTAAATTTCGCCACAAACTTCACAAAAAGATCGACAACCAACTAAAAATGTCTTGTTCTCTTATATACTGCAGTAAAGTCAACGAAATGAAGCAAAATCTTACACATCAACAACATCACATAGGAATGGCGTAACAAACTCACTTGAGAATGGGAATCATTTCCCGAAACGCGTCGTGCGAAAAATAAAGTAAAGAAAGTCGTGACTGGTAGCAGAAGAGTTATTTATAAAAAAATCTGTTATTAAATTTTTCGAACACTTCAGAAACGGTTAGGAGGCTTAAACATGTTTGAAACGCAGTCATGAAACATAATTAAACAAGAAAATTCGATACGTGGATAACTGCTCAGCCGGCCGCGGTGGTCTAGCGGTTCTAGGCGCTCAGTCCGGAACCGCGCGACTGCTACGGTCGCAGGTTCGAATCCTGCCTCGGGCATGGATGTGTGTGATGTCCTTAGGTTAGTTAGGTTTAAGTAGTTCTAAGTTCTAGGGGACTGATGACCACAGATGTTCAGTCCCATAGTGCTCAGAGCCATTTGAACCACTTTTTTGATAACTGCTCAAATAGAGACAGGAGGCGGAAACACGAATCGCCTAACGTGTGTTATAAGCAGTGCGATGTGGCCAGCAGTGTGCAGTGGCGTCGCCAGCAGCAGCAGCAGCAGCAGCAGCAGCAAAGTGCAGGTGCTCCGGCTGGAGGGAAGACGGCCATCAGCGGGGGTAATGGGCCGGCGAGAGTCACAGTCTGCCGCAAGCCACAACAACAAGCTCCCACCTGACACCTGCTCAGATTGGCTCCACATCGGTGGCTCGCCTTCCACGTGTCAAGAAAAAGTTTCTCGGTTCAAGTGTCTGCGCATGGACAAAGAACCACGGCACAGATATTGGGAAGACAGGAGTAACGTACCATCGACGAAGAGATCACTTGGGACCGCTGACAACGCGATCACGGCAAGTTCTATAATGCGATTTCCCAGAAAAAAAAATGGCTCTGAGCACTATGGGACTTAACATCTGAGGTCATCAGTCCCCTAGAACTTAGCGGTCGCGCGGTTCCAGACGGGAGCGCCTACAACCGCTCGGCTGAAGTTGCGCATCATGCAGTGTATTACGCACAGCTAGAGTCGTAACACGACGTCCTGTAACTGCGCGAAAAGCATTATGCAACATGGTGGCGTTGCTGTCAGGGCTCCTCCGAACCATAATCCGTAGGTTGCGGTCATCCACTGCAATAGTAGCTCTTGGGCGGCGTGAGCGAGGCACGTCATCGACAATTCCTGTCTCTCTGTAGCTCCTTAATGTCCGAACAACATCACATTGGTTCACTCCGAGACGCCTACTCTTCCCTTGTCGACATCCCTTTCTGGCCCAAAGTAACAATGGGGACGCGATCGAACCACGGTATTGACCGTCTAGGCAAAGCAGAATTACAGACAACACGAGGCGTTTACTTCCTTCCTGGTGGAATGGCTGGAACTGATCGGCTGTCGGACCCCTTCTCTCTAATAGGTGCTGCTCATGCATGGTTGTTTACATCATTGCGTGGGTTTAATGACATCTCTGAACGGTCAAAGGGACTGTGTCTGTGAAACATCATACACAGTCAACGTCTATCTCCAGGAGTTGTGGGAACGGGGGTGATGCAAAAAATTTTTTGATGCGTGTATTTGCGACTACAATAATTAGTCCCACGTTCGACCCTTTTTTATCTTCATTGACTGGCCTTATTACGTCAGTGGCTTAGTGGAGCGGTTATAAATTGCAAAATTAACGATTGTGTAAATTTTACCTAACAATTTTGTGAATTATAACAGCTTAAGTTAAACAATTACATCGTTGTATTCGTCATGCCTTTTGACTACGAAACTATTCTTCTTGTTACAGTTAAGATTTGATCAAATTTCAACGTAATTAGCTTTAGGGTAACGTTTATAAAACTTCTTTTTTTCTTTTATTACTCTCACGTTCACGTTTAAGTTAATAATGTTAACGAAACAACCGACTATTTTGATCTCACTGTACAATATTTAAAAAATGAGGATTATTTTTCTCTAAAAGTATCTCTTATTCACATGAATAGGTCCGTTGACAAATGTATTTGCCATTTCGCCTGTCTTCCTACAACGAAACCTAAAATTTGAGGAACTTTATTTATGAGAAGTTACTTCACATAATATTTGCGTATCTTTTTACAATAAACTTATGTAACTCAACGCGTTTTACAGTTTAAATGGAGTCAGACAAATTATCCGTTTGTATCGTTATCTGACCTAATTGTGTCCGGTGAAATAGGCTTTGCCTGAAACCAATTAATAAAAACTTTGGAGAGATAATGCTCCATCAGTTGGACCTGCGCCGGCAAAGGAATTTTCACTCTTTTGTTGAAGCACGTAGGAAATATGTAATTTCAAAATACGGATTTGCATCTCCTCTCCATCACGTACAAGAAACGACTCTTCCACAGGACATTAGGGTAGTTTATCGTGTAACGTATATGTAAAGATTCTCTCAGTGTTGATACCAGACGTATCGGAATCTACTCAGATTATTAAAGTCAACAAATCTGTCATCTCCGACTGCCGACTGTGCTACTATCTTCTTTTTTTTTTTTTTTTTTTTTTTTTTTTTTTTTTTTTTTTTTTTTTTTAGTAGGAACCTGAGGCAGACAGCTGACAGCTGGCGTTCTGCCAACAAGGACAGCGTTGTCCATTCTACAAAGGGGCCTAGGCACACACGCTCGGATCGGAGGCTGTGCTCTAAAGAGACATGACAGGATTCTCTCGAGCTGTTGCAGCACTTATTTAGAACCTCTGGGCAGCGTTGTATGGGACGCTATCTTTGCTTCACGTCTGTATTAGTTCACATAAATATTTTTTTTCCTTCCGCTACTATATATAACAGGGAGCGGCACACGTAGATACTACGAGATGAACGCTGCGTGCCCCAGGTTGTAACCGTGGACTTTATTGTGGGCGTTCGCGAGTTTGTTATGCCGGGCAGGTAGACGGGGCGCTTAACAGGGTGTCAAGAGGCGCTCGTTACCTCCTCATTCCTGCCGCCTGCCCACTTCCACTTCCCCGCGGCCGACCGCCCTGGTGCTCACCCTTTAGGACTTCCGACGAGTTAACACCTGCCCGATACCGGGCCCTCCCGCGGCTGCCAGCCCTCGTTATTCCTTCACGTTTCCAAATTAACACCTTTTCTTGTGACTCCTCCTCCCAAATTTTCCCTTCAAGGTCGGGGAAGGGCTTCCGCTTCTGTGCCGCATCTGCCAGCCGCTCGAAACAAAAGTCGTCAGCTGGTGTTCCCACTCCGTAAACGCGTTTATATTCAGTCTTCCGTTTTCATAAAAAAAGGGAATTACATCCTGCTACATTAAACTTCACTTCACTTCTAATTACCTGTTGATACACTGAAGCGCCAAAGAAATTCGTATAGTCATGAGCATTCAAATACAAAGATATATAAATAGGCAGAATATGGCGCTGCGGTCGGCAACGCCTATATAATGCAGCAAGTGTCTGGCGCAGTTGTAAAAAACGGCTCTAAGCACTATGCGACTTAACATCCGAGGCCATCAGCCCCCTAGGCTTAGAACTACTTAAACCCAACTAACCTAAGGGAAAGTACACACATCCATGCCCGAGGCAGAATTCGAACCTGCGACCGTACCGGTCGCGCGCTTCCAGACTGAAGCTGGCGCAGTTGTTAGATCGGTTACTGCTGCTACAATGGCACATTATCAGGATTTATGTGAGTTTGATCGTGGCGTTATAGTCGGCGCACGAGCAATGGACACAGCATCTCCGAGGGAGCGACGAAGTGGGGATTTTCCCTTACGACCATTCACGAGTGTGCCGTAAATATCAGGAATCCGGTAAAACATCAAATCTCCGACATCGCTGCGACCGAAAAAATATCCTGCAAGAACGGGACCAACGACGACTGAAGAGAATCGTTCAACTAGACAGAAGTAACCCTTCAGCTGCAGGTAACAGTACTGGGCTATCAACAAGTGTCAGCGTGCGAATCATTCAACGGGACATCAACGATATGGGCTTTCTGAGCCGAAGACCCACTCGTGTACCCTTTACGACTGCACGACACAAAGTGTTACGCCTCCTCTCGGTCCCTCAACACCGACATTGGATTGGAAAAATGCTGCCTCGTCGGACGAGTCTCGTTTCAAATTATATAGAGCGGATGGACGTATCCGAGTATGGAGGTAACGTCATAAGTCCAAGGACCCTGAATGTCTGCAGGGGACTGTTCATGCTGGTGGAGGCTCTGTAATGGTGTCGGGCGTGTGCAGTTGGAGTGATATGGGACCGACTACTGATACTGTGGTGTCACCGCCAGACACCACACTTGCTAGGTGGTAGCCTTTAAATCGGCCGCGGTCCGTTAGTATACGTCGGACCCGCGTGTCGCCACTGTCAGTGATTGCAGACCGAGCGCCGCCACACGGCAGGTCTAGAGAGACTTCCTAGCACTCGCCCCAGTTGTACAGCCGACTTGGCTAGCGATAGTTCACTGACAAATTACGCTCTCATTTGCCGAGACGATTGTTAGCATAGCCTTCAGCTACATCATTTGATTTGCTACGACCTAGCAAAGTGCCATTACCAGTTACTATTGATGCTGTAACACATGTACCGTCAAGAACGATGTTCACCATTTACGGATTAAAGTTAAGTATTCCAACAGCTACGTCCTTTTTTGCTAAAGTCTAACTTCCTTGTCCTGTTCCAGACCTCATGCCAGCCTACGTGAGCAAAAACGGGTGCCTTTCGGCTTCCTCTCATAGTGGGCTGGCTCTCTTGCCAATCCACAACAGATACGTCTGTATATGGCTCTGACAGGTGACACGTACGTAAGCATCCTGTCTGAACACCTGCATCCATTCATGTCCATTGTGCATTCCTATGGACTTGTATAATTCTAGCAGGACAATGCGACACCCCACAAGTCAAGAATTACTACAGAGTGGATCCAGTAACACTCTTCTGAGTTTAAAATTTCCCCTGCCCGGCATACTCCCCAGACATGAACATTATTGAGTATATCTGGGATGCTCTGCAACGTGCTGTTCAGAAGAGATCTCCATACCCTCGGATTTATGGACAGCCCTGGAGAATTCATGGTGTCAGTTCCTTCCACCACAACCTCAGACATTAGTCCATGCAACGTCTTTTTGAGGCATTTCTGAGCACTGTCTGGTGCCCTACATGATATTAGGAAGGTGTTCCAGATTATTTGGCTCTTCAGTGTATAAAATTTTGTTGCAGGCTTAATAAGTCTTAAGGACAATTAATTTCTTGCCTTTCGAGACACGCTGAGCAACTCCAATCATCCGTTTTTACAAGTCCTACATCTACATCTACATGATTACTCTGCAATTCACATTTAAGTGCTTGGCAGAGGGTTCATCGAACCACAATCATACTATCTCCCTACCATTCCACTCCCGAACAGCGCACCGGAAAAACGAGCACCTAAACCTTTCCGTTCGAGCTCTGATTTCTCTTACTTTATTTTGATGATCACTCCTACCTATGTAGGTTGGACTCAACAAAATATTTTCGCATTCGGAAGAGAAAGTTGGCGACTGAAATTTCGTAAATAGATCTCGCCGCGACCAAAAACGTCTTTGCTTTAATGACTTCCATCCCAACTCGTGTATCATATCTGCCACACTCTCTCCCCTATTACGTGATAATACAAAACGAGCTGCCTTTTTTGCACCCTTTCGATGTCCTCCGTCAGTCCCACCTGGTAAGGATCCCACACCGCGCAGCAATATTCTAACAGAGGACGAACGAGTGTAGTGTAAGCTGTCTCTTTAGTGGACTTGTTGCATCTTCTAAGTGTCCTGCCAATGAAACGCAACCTCTGGCTCGCCTTCCCCACAATATTATCAGTGTGGTCTTTCCAACTGAAGTTATACGTAATTTTAACACCCAGGTAATTAGTTGAATTGACAGCCTTGAGAATTGTACTATTTATCGAGTAATCGAATTCCAACGGATTTCTTTTGGAACTCATGTGGATCACCTCACACTTTTCGTTATTTAGCGTCAACTGCCACCTGCCACACCATACACCAATCTTTTCTAAATCGGTTTGCAACTGATACTGGTCTTCGAATGACCTTACTAGACGGTAAATTACAGCATCATCTGCGAACAACCTAAGAGAACTGCTCAGATTGTCACCCAGGTCATTTATATAGATCAGGAACAGCAGAGGTCCCAGGACGCTTCCCTGGGGAACACCTGATATCACTTCAGTTTTACTCGATGATTTTCCGTCTATTACTACGAACTGCGACCTTCCTGACAGGAAATCACGAATCCAGTCGCACAACTGAGACGATACCCCATAGGCCCGCAGCTTGATTAGGAGTCGCTTGTGAGGAACGGTGTAAAAGCTTTCCGGAAATCTAGAAATACGGAATCAACTTGAGATCCCCTGTCGACAGCGGCTATTACTTCGTGCGAATAAAGAGCTAGATGTGTTGCACAAGAACGATGTTTTCTGAAACCATGGTGATTACGTATCAATAGATCGTTCCCTTCGAGGTGATTCATAATGTTTGAATACAGTATATGCTCCAAAACCCTACTGCAAACCGACGTCAATGATATAGGTCTGTAGTTCGATGGCTTACTCCTACTACCCTTCTTAAACACTGGTGCGACCTGCGCAATTTTCCAATCTGCAGGTACGGATCTATCGGTGAGCGAGCGGTTGTACATGATTGCTAAGTAGGGAGCTATTGTATCAGAGTAATCTGAAAGGAACCTAATCGGTATACAATCTGGACCTGAAGACTTGCCCGTATCAAGCGGTTTGAGTTGCTTCGCAACCCCTAAGGTATCTACTTCTAAGAAACTCATGCTAGCAGCTGTTCGTGTTTCAAATTCTGGAATATTCCATTCGTCTTCCCTGGTGAAGGAATTTCGGAAAACTGCGTTCAATAACTCCGCTTTAGCGGCACAGTCTTCGGTAGCAGTATTATCGGCACTGCGCAGCGAAGGTATTGACTGTGTCTTGCCGCTTGTCTACTTTACATACGACCAGAATTTCTTCGGATTTTCTACCAAATTTCGAGACAATGTTTCGTTGTGGAACCTATTAAAGGCATCTCGCATTGAAGTCCGTGCCAAACTTCGTGCGTCTGTAAATTTTAGCCAATCTTAGGGATTTCGCGTTCTCCTGAACTTCGCATGCTTTTTCCGTTGCCTCTGCAACTGCGTTCGGACCTGTTTTGTGTACCATGGGGGATCAGTTCCATCTCTTACCAATTTATGAGGTATGAATCTCTCATTTGCTGTTGCTATTATATCTTTGAATTCGAGCCACATCTCGTCTACATTTGCATAGCCAGTTCGGAAGGAATCTAGATTGTCTCTTAGGAAGGCATCTAGTGACACTTTATCCGCTTTTTTAAATAAAATTATTTTGCGTTTGTTTCTGGTGGATTTGGAAGAAACGGTATTGAGCCTAGCTACAACGACCTTGTGATCACTAATCCCTGTATCAGTCATGATGCTCTCTATTAGCTCTGGATTGTTTGTGGCTAAGAAGTCAAGTGTGTTTTCGCAACCATTTACAATTCGCGTGGGTTCGTGGACTAACTGCTCGAAATAATTTTCGGAGAAAGCATTTAGGACAATCTCGGAAGATGTTTTCTGGTTGGTTGGTTGGTTTGGGGAAGGAGACCAGACAGCGTGGTCATCGGTCTCATCGGATTAGGGAAGGATGGGGAAGGAAGTCGGCCGTGCCCTTTCAGAGGAACCATCCCGGCATTTGCCTGGAGTGATTTAGGGAAATCACGGAAAACCTAAATCAGGATGGCCGGACGCGGAATTGAACCGTCGTCCTCCCGAATGCGAGTCCAGTGTCTAACCACTGTGCCACCTCGCTCGGTGTTTTCTGCCTACCACCGGTTTTGAACAAGTATTTTTGTCAACATATCGAGGGAAGGTTGTAGTACCCACCAACTATAACCGTATGAGTGGGGTATTTATTTGTTACGAGACTCAAATTTTCTCTGAACTGTTCAGCAACTAAATCATCGTAGTCTGGGGGTCGGTAGAAGGAGCCAATTATTATCTTAGTTCGGGTGTTAAGTATAACCTCCACCCATAGCAATTCGACGGAGTATCTACTTCGACTTCACTACAAGATAAACCACTACTGACAGACACAAACACTCCACAACCAATTCTGCCTAATCTATCTTTCCTCAACTTCGTCTGAGGCTTTGTAAAAATTTCCGCAGAATTTATTTCAGGCTTTAGCCAGCTTTGTGCGCGATTTCAGTTTCTGTGCTTTCTATTAGCGCTTGAAGCTCAGGGACTTTCTCAGCACAACTACAACAATTTACAACCACAATTCCGACTGTTCCTTGATCCAAGCACGTCCTGTATTTGCCATGCACCATTTGAGATTGCAGCCCACCTCGTACTTTGCCGAGGCCTTCTAACCTAAAAAACCGCCCAGTCCACGCCACACAGCCTCCGCTACCCGTGCAGCCGCCAGCTGAGTGTAGTGAACTCCTGACCTATTCAGCGGAACCCGAAACCCCACCACCCTATGGCGCAAGTCAAGGAATCTGCAGCCAACACGGTCGCAAAACCGTCTGAGCCTCTGATTCAGACCCTCCACCCGGCTCTGCACCAAAGGTCCGCAGTCTGTTCTGTCGACGATGCTGCAGATGGTGAGCTCTGCCTTCATCTCCATTATTTAGTTCCTGCTACAGTTTCAATTTTTCAAAATACATCCAAATCATTCAAAAGTGTATTGCGTCTTATCAGCTACATGTGGAAGTGTGGAACTCACCGGGCTTCGGATACTCCTCTGTCTAAGTCAACTGCCTATTAATGTTTGAATATTTCAGGGTTTCTATAACTGAACTTATGATCAATCCCCAGCAGTTTTGTCCATTAAGTTTAGTCTCTAGTTATATAGAATTTCTAAGGAGGAATAGTCGACACTCAGTGATACGACAGGAAAGACCATCCGAAACAAATGTTCTAGTACACACGAGTCCGAAAACGTATACCTTGAGAGCTGTGGGCACTTCTTCGTCTTCAAATCTTTGAGAAAAATATCTTCTATTGTAGGTCTTTGCTTTCCATATTCGGGGAGGGTTCGGTACGGAGAAAAACAAGAATAAGTTGTCTATATTCCGATTAAGATTACTTGATAGTTGACGCATCACGTGTTCGACAACGGCACCCATACCTATGGGCATTGGGGGCGGGGGTGTTGCAGCGCCTCCTCCGTAGCTCTCAGGGAAAGGAAAAATTGTAGCATTTCTTTATTTTCTTTCTTCAAGAAACCGATTTAAAAGTCAGTATTCCACAGATTTTTAAAATTGTCGGATCTGAAATTTTTTTAGGGGTAGTTACTAATCGCCGATGATCTTCACAAATATTAAGAACACACCATACCCCCAGATTCTTAAACAAGAAAGAAGAAAGACTCAATATGAACGGACCCCAGATTCCCATGCTGCAGCGAAAGACCGTCGCAGGTAGCTTGCGGAGAACCGCACAGAAAATGACCAAGAACCACACCAGAATTGCGCACGGAAAAGCCCTAGCACGTTGGCACGCCAGGTACCGTCGGTCGAAGAACCCAAGACAGAAGCCAACACGCAGTTTGTCAACAAGTGGCCACGAAAACCTTAACAAATTTGTAATAATCAAAAGAGTCCGGTTATAAATTTTATTGAGTTAATTAGTTTAAATGTAATTTTTTATTTCCAATACTTTGGTGTGTCGTTTGCGTGACTGTTTTGACTTTTTTGGCGCTTATTTTCGTTCCAATCATTTTTGATTTGCTTGAAACTTGTCAGTGTCGCCTGTAATCTGCAACCAATTGCCGATACGGACTGCTCATCGGTTGGTAACACGGCAGCTCGTGTAACCTATGTGACGGTAGTTTCAGATAGCCATTGACAGCGGGAAATTACAGTTTGTTTTCAGCGTTGAAACTCATTTTTTCTGTCTTGAGTCTGCGCGTAGAGATTAGCTTTAATCGCCATAAACATAGCGATCATGATAGTAGTTCTGCCGCAGATTGCGAACCGCCGTTTGCTCGGATACATCACGAGGCTGCGGTTAGCTTAGGAGACAAGTTTAAATTCAGTGTTACAAAACGCGTTGTGTGCTGCAGTTTAGCCATCGGTCATTTAAAACCAGCTGTCGACAAAGCATCTCGATTTTCCGACATACATCGAGGCGACCTCTTCCAGCACTGCTCCGCGATTCACGTTAACATCACTTGTGAACTGACCTGCCGTGTTTGTGTGTCACCTACAACCGAGTAGTAGCCTGTAGCCGCCGTGGTAACACTGTAGCGGCAGCTAGAGCCATCAATTATCAAGTAATTTTAATCGGACTATAGTAAACATGCGCTGTATTCTGCATATTTGAAGAGCTGTGAGTACTTGTTGATCTTCCCTACTGTGAGAAACGTTTCCTCCAGTGAACAAGTGATCACAGCTCTTAAGCTATGCGCTTTAGACCCAATGTCTACTAGATTTCTTTTCTTGGAATGATTGGTCCTGTCCTGCCTCTAAATATTGGCAATTCCTCTGGGGACAACACATATTGGCCTCAGTTGAACGAAACTCATTCATTTCATTCATTCACAAACAGACACATACGCGCCCACGTGCATGCACGCACGCACGCACGCACACGCACACACACACAAACACACACACACACACACACACACACACACACACGAACCCAGACTGATCGATTATAGTTTAATGCCAAATTTTAACAATAATTAGACGAGCAAATTATAAAAGTTTACATTAAAAAAATGGCTCTGAGCACTTTGGGACTTAACTTCTGAGGACATCAGTCCCCTAGAACTTAGAACTACTTAAATCTAACCAACCTAAGGACATCACACACATCCATGCCCGAGGCAGGATTCGAACCTGCGACCGTAGCGGTCGCGCGGTTCCAGACTGTAGCGCCTAGAACCGCCCGGTCACTCCGGCCGGCAGTTTACATT
Organism: Schistocerca serialis cubense; assembly: GCF_023864345.2. Lineage (NCBI taxonomy): Eukaryota > Metazoa > Arthropoda > Insecta > Orthoptera > Acrididae > Schistocerca > Schistocerca serialis. The sequence continues at coordinate 788,920,906 of NC_064642.1, forward strand.
CACTTGGTGACTTCTGTTTAATGAGGTTCAGTCCGTGGCCGAAGGCATATTTCTCTGCCTAACGTGTGCTGAAAGCATCATCAGAGACTAAAGTCTCAGATAATGGTACAAACACTGTGCAGCTCATGAAGCCGATCTGTTTATACGTAACCACACTGTAGAAGATCGCAGAGTCGCGCCAAGGTGTGCGACGTAGCTTGTACTGGGAAAAGCTGCCGGTGTTTACTTTATTTAGCGCTAGGACACACAACTGGTCTAATTGTGCTTTTGAATCTGTATGGCCCTTCCGTACATACTAGCATAGTAATGATAGGATCATGATGAAACCATAGAAACCGGAGAAACGAATTTGATGTTTACCTGATCCCACTGCTACTGCCGATTCATCTGCGTATCGCACATAACAACTGCTGTTGCATTAATTAAGTCGGTTTATATTCGTAGTTCCCACGTGCATTTGATCACATGTGCAAGGGGTACTGTATACTCCTGCTGTAGCAGGAGTGCGTTAGAGGGACCCTTTGCCGTTTCCTTTCAGGCATGCTCGTGATTATGCTTAAAACAGGGCCACTGATATACCATAAGGACCCTTGCAGCTCCGGATCACATTCGAACAACGTCGAAGGGTTTTGAACGATATGTTGTACACTGGGGTAAAAAGTGCGGTCGTACTGCACTGCAAAGGGGTGTTATCATATACAGTGGGGTTCACCTCCGAGACGTCCGTTGAGAAATTTTGAAGAGTGAACAGTGCCTATTGCTCACTCCACTGCAAACTTTCGTTTCCGATCGCGACATATTTCGGAATCAACGTCCAAAGTAAAGGGGTGGTTTCACTGACGCCAATTATGCTACCCCTATGGCCTTTTTTTAGATTCTGTGCAGCGGTGTGTCTGCAATGTTTTTCTCGTCTATTCATAAGAAAACCTCTTGTTTGAAAAGCTGGAAGTCGCGGTTCTGACCTCCACTGCAGGGGTGTCAAAAGATGGAGTGAAATGTATGTAAGAAATGCTGTAAGAACGTTCAAGGCTTATTAATCGACTTTCCACGTCACATTAACATCTGAGTTTTCACCGTTTTTTTTTTTCGGATGTCTCGCCGCCTTGCTCTCTGAAGTGCCGTCGACCCCGAGGGTGCAGTTTCTGGGCGGCCCGCTTTTGTATCATTTACAGAGGAAGGTAAGTTGTTAGCCAACTTTGAGCCAAATTTCAGCCTTATGCGTCGGAATGGGACAAAATTACGTGGTTTCTAAAAAAGTGATCCTTTAATTCTGTTGCGCATTGTAAATGTTGAAATTCACGAATGGGATGGAAACTTCACCACTAGTTGTTTGTTTTCACCAGAGTCTCCAGAGCTTTGTACAACAAGTAGTTCGCGGGTTTTAATGAGTGGAATGAAATGTAGATTGCGCGTATGTTCCGTGTGGGCTGCAGTAACTCCTATGCGTCTCCACGTGTTCCTATAGAAGTGTCAGTCCTAAATTTGAACGGAGTATAGACGCAGCAGGAGAGTCAGAAGAGATTTCGTGTCGCCAGAAGGTGCTGTATCACTCGCTACTAAGCCAGTTACCGCTCTAGTACCGAGTACGTCCAAACTTGTGTGGAGAGGCTTGATCACACCGGCGTCTCGCAAGGTATAAGACACACAGTTCTGAGATTGACATAACTTTTTATAAGACAGGATATGGTAATTATTGTTACAGTTATCGTCGTATATTGATGTTTATTGACTTTTGGTTAATGACAGCTATAGTATAACCAGAAGTATTAATGTTGTTTCACGTTCTGGTCATTTTAAAGTTGTACGAAAACACAGAACGACCCCATTAGTAATAAAATTGTTCTTATTATAAGTTCCACTGTTCGTAGTTTTTTTATTGCTTACTGGTCTTTGTCGTGAAAAGTTATGTAGTTATGGATGGTTGGTAAATAATTTACGCAGTATACCAGAATTGCAAGCAAACCGGGGGTAACGAATTCTGACAGATATCTACACCTTGAGAAGTGTGGGATCTTGTGCCAAAGTTCTTTCTCTTAGGCTCATAGCAGCTTTATTCAGACTAACATAGTATTATTCAGTAACCACAATGATATAATAGTAAGGAATTAAATGTCTTTAAACGTATGGCGGATATATGGTTCATAGCCACTCCTATTTCTCTGATAAAATGTACAACGACATGTCAAACGTCGATATATAACAGGTTCCGATAAATCAAGACATCACATAGACCAGAACCCCAGCTGAGAACTACTTAGAAAATATTAGTGTGACACAGGCTGGTGGCACACAGTGATACGCTATAGGTCTACTGTTAAATGTGCTGACTTGTAAGTTCCCTGTATACATTGAGTGTGATTGCGCACTGACGTTTCCTTGTAACTTTCAGCAAGCGGTATGTTAAACAGACAAGGGACATGAGTAACTGACAGATCTAACGATGTGAATCACTTATTATGATTATTACACTTTTTAACACGTCTCAGTGTGTACAAAAAAAACTTTCAGTTGACAATGTGATCTGTGTCACTAGCACCCAAATTACTTTCAGTGTTGGATAGACTGAAGTGTGTCTACCTGTTATACAGTAGCCATAACATGCAAATGGTTTACAACTGAAGTATTAATATTGTAACATAACAGATGCATTTTGAGTAACTAGTAATTGAAGTATTAATGTTGTAACATAACGGTCGCACCTTGAGTTTGTTGTTATGTAGTATGTTAATGTCAGTGAGGTATTGATAATCGATCTTGCTAGTTAGTGCATCTTTGCTTTGCCTTAAATGTTTAACTGGATAGTCTTTGGCCTAATCATTTCAGTCCACGAGATTTTCACACAATTAGCGCCTATGAGGAGCACAACGTTATACATATACAACTAACAGTAATGATGGGACATAGTACAATAGACAACTGGTACTATAATTACGCAGATACATAGCTGAGATGGCTGACATCGTTTTGTAAGTAGTTTGTTAGAGTGATATAAGGCGTTATGTATTTTTTGTGTCATCTCGTTGTCACTGTACGCTTGTACCATGGGAAGCAAGGAGAGGATGTGGTGGCCGGTATCCTCCTTTATAACACAAACTGCATGCATGTATTAACAGGATTCTTTATTCATAAGAACAACAGTTGCTCAATTTAAGACAGTCTGGGTGTTGTTCAGAATGGTTCAAATGACTCCGAGCACTATGGGACTGAACATCTGAGGCCATCAATCCCCTATAACTTAGAACTACTTAAACTTAAGAACATCACACACATCCATGCCCGAGGCAGGATTCGAACCTGCGACCGCAGCGGTCGCGCAGTTCCAGACTGAAGCGCCTAGAACCGCTCGGCCACCTCAGCCAGCCTGGATGTTGTGGTACGAGCTCTCCCATAATAGTCCACGTTACCCTCACTGCGAGTGTAGCACAAGTCCGCTATGTACACTACTCTGGTTGCTAGCTCTGACTGACTAAGCTAGAGGCTGAGCTAACTTCTACTGCGATTCCCATTGGGCTGCAACTGATGACTCGACTCATTGACTCACTGGATGTCCGCAGCTCGTGGTCGTGCGGCAGCGTTCTCGCTTCCCACGCCAGGGTTCCCGGGTTCGATTCCCGGCGGGGCCAGGGATTTTCTCTGCCTCGTGATGACTGGGTGTTGTGTGCTGTCCTTAGGTTAGTTAGGTTTACGTAGTTCTAAGTTCTAGGGGACTGATGACCATAGATGTTAAGTCCCATAGTGCTCAGAGCCATTTGAACCATTTGATTCGACTCACTGGAGACCGACTGAGTCCTCTGCTCCGTGGCGGCGATCTAAATACTGGTAGCCGAGAGGTCGTTGGCGGCACGTTTCTTGTGAGTCTGTCTTTGGCCTCTGTCGATCTCGCATCCTCTTTGCTGCCTGGTGTGCTGGCGACATCATACGCCAGTACATATTTATTGCTGTTTCACGTAACAGAGGTGTACTTCAATGTTACACCGTTTGTTATATGTGTTTCTGTTCTTTGGTACAGTGCACCTGATGACAGTGTGATGCTAGACCGATACTGGTCGTCTTTAATAACATATAACTTTACAGCTGTGTACTGCACAGTGTGATTCTTAACTTTCCCTAAAGCTTTACAGCACCAGTTTTATGAAATGTTGCAAGATATTTCCTACTATCTGGTGAATAGCAATCGAGCGTTTGTTGACTAGGACAAATGCCGTTAGTAATATGTTGGTGTTGCTAGTAGTCTGCGTTTAGCTAGGCTGGTAGTAAACAACCAGTGGTAGGCATCTCGGGCCCAAGAGAAGACCAGCACCCGGGAATCTCAAGTGCACGTACGCCCAGACCTCTAGCACGGAGTAGACACTGGGGCGCACTGCCAGGAGATGGGGCGCCGCGGTACGCGTCGTCCGCCTGCGGCGGCGCGTCTTATTATTGTATTTATCCCCTGCGGAGCGGGCCGGATTGAAAACGCGCCCTCGGTGGTTGGCCGGCGCGGCTAAGTGGCAGTTTACCGGCAGTAACGCGGCCATTATCCACTTGCGCGGCGGCGGTCGCACGGCCGCGTCTGCTCCGCCTGTTCAATATGCAGGCCGGCCGGCCGCGGCGTGGCGCCTGCAGCGCGGTCGCCCGGCAGGGGGCAATTTTCTCGTTAGGCCGCAGCGCCGCCCGGCTACGTGCCGCGCCGTCGCCGCCGAAATAGACCTCGTTACGCGCCACACATCCTCATCGCACCGGGCCCGCTCCAACTCCTCCTTAACAGTCTCTTCCCTTCGCAGAAGTGCGCCACTTGACGCCTAAGGAATGTGGTGTGCTAACCGGCTGCTTTACGAGTGCTATTGACGATAACAGTCGCTCTTAAAAATAGTAATTTCTAGTTCTGACGCATCGCTCTGTCACCCTAAGGCTGTCTCAATTTTATTCTCAAATTTTAGGTTCTGTTTCGAACATACACTGAAGCGTCAAAGAAACTGCTATAGGCATGCGTATTTAAATACACAGATACACTTCTGGCCATTAAAATTCCTACACCAAGAAGAAATGCAGATGATAAACGGGTATTCATTGGACAAATATATTATACTAGAACTGACATGTGATAACATTTTCACGCTCTTTCAGTGCATAGATCCTGAGAAAGCAGTGCCCAGGACAACCACCTCTGGCCGTAATAACGGCCTTGATACGCCTGGGCGTTGAGTCAAACAGAGCTTGGATGGCGTGATCAGGTACAGTGCCCATGCAGCTTCAACACGATACCACAGTTCATCGAGAGTAGTGACTGGCGTATTGTGACGAGCCAGTTGCTCGGCCACCATTGACCAGACGATTTCAGTTGGTGAGGAATCTGGAGAATGTGCTGGCCAGGGCAGCAGTCGAACATTTTCTGTATCCAGAAAGGCCCGTACAGGACCTGCAACATGCGGTCGTGCATTATCCTGCTGAAATGTAGGGTTTCGCAGGGATCGAATGAAGGGTAGAGCCACGGGTCGTAACACATATGAAATGTAACGTCCATTGTTCAAAGTGCCGTCAATGCGAACAAGAGGTGACCGAGACGTGCAACCAATGGCACCCCATACCATCGCGCCAGGTGATACGCCAGTATGGTGATGACGAATACAAGCTTCCGATTTGAGTTCACCCCGATGTCGCCAAACACGGATGCCACCATCATGATGCTGTAAACAGAACCTGGATTCATCCGAAAAAATGACGTTTTGCCATTCGTGCCCCCAGGTTCGTCGTTGAGTACACCAACGCAGGCGCTCGTGTCTGTGATGCAGCGTCAAGGGTAACCGCAGCCATGGTCTCCGAGTTGGTAGTCCATGCTGCTGCAAACGAAGTCGAACTGTTCGTGCAGATGGTTGTTGTCTTGCAAACGTCTCCATCTGTTGACTCAGGGATAGAGACGTTGCTGCACGATCTGTTACAGCCATGCGAACAAGATGCCTCTTATCTCGACTGCTAGTGACACGAGGCCGTTAGGATCCAGCACGGCGTTCCGTATTACCCTCCCGAATCCACCGATTCCATATTCTGCTAACAGTCATTGGGTCTCGACCAGCGAGAGCAGAAGTGTCGCGATATGATAACCCGCAATCGCGATAGCCTACAGTCCGACCTTTATCAAAGTGAGAAACGTGATGCTACGCAACGCCGGTCAACTGCTGTTGGTCTATGAGAAGTCGGTGTAGCAATTTTAATGGCCAGTAGTGTATGTAAATAGGCAGAAAATGGTGCTCCGGTCGACAACGCCTATATAAGACAACAAGTGTCTGGCACAGTTATTAGATCGGTTACTGCTGTTAGAATGGCATGTTATCAAGTTTTAAGAGAGTCTGAACATAGTGTTACAGTCGGCGCACGGTCAATGGACACAGCGTCTGCGAGGTAGCGATGAAGAGGGGATTTTCCCCGCACGACCATTTCAGGAGTGTACCGTGAATATCAGGAATCCGGTAAAACGTCATACCTCTGAGATAGCTCCGGGCGGAATGACGTCCTGCAAGAACGTGACCAAAGGCGACGGACGAGAATCGTTGAAGGTGACAGAAGTGCAAACCTTCCGCAGTTTGGTCCAGATTTCATTGCTGGGCCATCAAATAGTGACAGCGTGCGGACCATTCAACAAAACATAATCGATGTGGGTTTTCGGACCGGAAGGTCCACTCGTGTACACTTGATGGCTTGACGTCACACAACTTTACGCCTCGCCTAGGCCCGTCGACACCGACATCGGACTATTGATGACCGGAAACATGTTGCCTCCTCGGGCGGGTCTCGTTTCAAATTGTATCGAGCGGATGCACGTGTACGGGTATGGAGACAAACTCATGAATCCATGGACCTTGCATGTCAGCAGAGGACTGTTTAAGCTGGTGGAGGCTCTGTAATATGTGGCGTGTGCAGGTGAATTGACATGGGACCCTTAAACGTCTAGATACGATTCTTCCAGGTGACAAGTACTTAAGTATCCTCTGTGATCACCTGCATCCATACATGTTCGTTGTGCATTCCGATGGACTTCAGCAGTTCTAGCAGGACAATGCGACACGACATACGTCCAGAACTGCTACAAAGTGGCTCCAGGAACACTCTAATAAGCTTAAACACTTCCGCTGGCCACCAAACTCCCCAGACATGAACATTATTGATCATATTTGGGATCCTTGCAACGTGCTGTTGAGATCTCCATCCCCTCCCACTCTCCTGTCTTCCATTATCACTACTCACTCTCTTTCAATGAGCCCGATGAACCAAGACAGACTCAGAAATATTGCAGCTGCGTCAACCTTATCAGGATGATTTCTTTACCTGTCTGATGACCATGTATAAGTGTTGCGTGTATCAGTAAGACTTCGAGACAAAATAATAATGCTGGAAGAAATTATAGATCAAGTATGTAGACACAACGCTGCCGAAAAGGCGAAGACTCATTCGTCATCGGGCAAAGTAATATTGAGTGTGTTTAGGGCCTTGCATCATGTGGTGCTAACAGATAACATTCACAAGGCGTAAAACATCACAGCAGCGTAGTCCCGATTTCCCCTGACGAAATTACGGTACGCTGTATAGACGAAGCGTCCACGGAAACGCCCCAACTCTTCCTGCTCAGGACACAGTGACAGACACTGCGTCTTACGGCTCTCAGATTTCGCCTCACATCCTGTGTTCTTCTGACACGGCACCCACTGCCTCCTGCCTCTCTTTCCTCAGCTAAGGTTGCTTCCATACTGTAGCAGAGGTGATTTTCGAAGTGGAATGTTTCCGGAACATTCAAAATACAGACTCCTGCTACAAACACGTTCTCCGCGAAGTCACCCACCCTTCGGAAATGTGTCACTTTGCATGGTGAATACGTAGAGAACGGCTAGCACCATCACAACGCCCCATGATCGCAGCCTGATTTTTATCGGTGTGCTAATTAAAAGTTTAACACTTCCCTCGTAGTGCAAACGAGAAGTGTTGTATTGATGGGTGCGACAACCACAAGTTGTTGCTGCGGCTGCGCAGCAGGTCTCGTGATATTGGCCGAAGGCGCGCAGTGTCTCCAGAGCGACCGTCATCCCGTTAATTCCTTAGTAGCTGTCAATCTTAAAGTAATGTTGAACAGCCACTGCCCTCGAACAGAGTAGAATTATCGCCGTCTAAGGAGACAGGATCTCCTCAGACTTCTATCAGTATATGAGACACAATTTAAAACATAAAACCATATTGTATGAAGGTAAGCGTACCTCTTATGTGAGATAATGAGGATGAAAGCAATACTAGCAGTAACAACGACAGAGAGTGGTTTAATGGAAGAGCACAAATCTTTCGATCAGATGCCACTTCGGCAACTTGCGTCTCCTTAACCTACCCTAGTCATCAATTCAAAGGAAGGTAACCTGTAGTTGAACTGGGAATACGAAAACCGTTGTTGACGACTGCACACGTCTTTGATAGGTAAAGGTTAGATTGAAGGCAGACTGACAATATCGTGGTTCGACCGGGATTCGATACCGTGACATGTCAATTTCAAGGCACGCGCTTTACCCACAGACCCAACAGGATGAAAAGTGCAATTATGTGACTGTACCGTTACAATACACAACAACATTTAACATGCAAACTAACTGCATATGTATGTATAAATACTGAGGTGGCAAAAACTCATGGGATATTTTATATTTTCTTGTCGGACTTCCTTTTGTCCGGCGTCGTCCAGCCACCCGATGTGGCATGGAATCAACAAATCATTGGCAGTCCGCCGCAGAAATATTGTGCCATACCGCCTCTATAGCCGTCTATAATTGCGAAAGTGTTCCCCCAGCAGGATTTTGTGCACGAACTGACTCCTCGATTGCGTCCCGTGTCTGGTGATAGGGGTGGCCAAATCATTCGCTCGAATTGTCCAGGACGTTCTTCAAACCAATCGCGAACTTTGTGGCCCGATGTCATTGCGCATTGTAATTCATAAAGACTCCACCATTGTGTGGCATTGTGAAGTTAAAATGGCTCTGAGAACTATGCGACTGAACTTCTGAGGTCATCAGTCGCCTAGAACTTACAAGGGAACCTCCCCATCGCACCCCCCTCAGATTTAGTTATAAGTTGGCACAGTGGATAGGCCTTGAAAAACGGAACACAGATCAATCGAGAAAACAGGAAGAAGTTGTGTGGAACTATGAAAAAAATAAGCAAAATATACAAACTGAGTAGCCCATGCGCAAGATAGGCAACATTAAGGATAGTCTGAGCCCAGGAACGCCGTGGTCCCGTGGTTAGCGTCAGCAGCTGCGGAACAAGAGGTCTTTGGTTCAAGTCTTTCCTCGAGAGACAACTTTACATTATTTACTTTCGCAAAGTTATGATGTGTCCGTTCGTTCATTGACGTCTCTGTTCACTGTAATAAGTTTAGTGTCTGTGTTTTGCGACCGCGCCGCAAAACCGTGCGTTTAGTAGACGAAAGGACGTGCCTCTCCAATGGGAACCGAAAACATTTGATCGCAAGGTCATAGGTCAACCGATTCCTCCACAGGAAAACACGTCTGATATATTCTATACGACACTGGTGACGGCATGTGCGTCACACGACAGGAATATGTTGCCGAATGGCGAATGGGTAAAAAGATTCTTCTACCTTGTCCAATTTAGGATTTCTTGTGGATGTGATAATCATTCCCAAAAAGTGATGAAAACATAACGGACGGACAGATAATAAAAATAAAAAATTAAAGTTTTTCATCAGAGGGCAGACTTGAACCAAGGACCTCAGGTTCCACAGCTGCTCACGCTAACCACGGGGCCACGGTTTTCCTGTGCTTACAGAATCCTTAATGTTGCATATCTTTCGCATGGACTACTCAGTTTGTTATTTTTTCATAGTTCCACATAACTTCTTCCTGTTTTCTCGATTGATCTGTGTTCAGTTTTTCAAGATCTATCCACTGTGCAACTTATAACTAAATCTGAGGGGGGTGCGATGGGAAGGTTCCCTTGTTAGAACTAATTAAACCTAACTAACCTAAGGACATCACACACATCAATGCCCGAGGCTGGATTCGAACTTGCGACCGAAGTGGTCGCTCGGCTCTAGACTGTAGCGCCTAGAACCGCATGGCCACTCTGGCCGGCCATTGTGAAGTCCATGAGTGGTTGCAAATGGTTTCCAAGTAGCAGAACATAAACATTTCCATTCAACGATTGGTTTACTTGCACCATAGGATCCAGTCAAATCCATGTATACATAGTCCACACCATTATCGAGCCACCAACATATTGAACAGTGCCTCATTGACAACTTCGGCCCACGGCTTCGTAGGGTATGCGCCACACTTGAACACTACCATCAGCTATTACCAAATGAAATTCGTAGACATCTGACGAGGGCACGGTGTTCTAGAAGTCTAGGGTCTGACCGATATGATCACGAGCCCAGGAGATGCGCTGCAGGCGACGTCGTGCTGTTAGCACAGCCACTCGCATCGGTCGTCTGCTGCCATAGTCTATCAACGCCAGCTTTCGCCACACTGCCCTAACTGAGCCGTAGTTGTGACCGGAAAGCGCCCCAGGCGGAGTGCTTCCGCTTCGCGTCTAGTGTTTGCGGTGGCGCTTTCGGTTTGGCGTGCTGTTTGGATCGCTACCGCCCTCTGGCGGGAGGTGGAGCAAGTGTACGGTCGCGTGATGATCGAGGGGTACGTACTGGGCGGTGACCGAGAGGGGTGGTGGCGCGAGCGGGGCCCTGCTGTTGGGGGTCGTCAACTGCTAGCCACGTGCTTTGGCAGACCTCTTGGCAGTCAGGGGCTAAGTCTGCGTTACCCGCATGTACGTGGCTTATGAAGCTTAGAAGCCGTGGTTCAGGAGATCAGCGCATGGGACCGTACGTCTTCTTATCGGCCGTTGAAACCACTGGCAGCGATTGGCTCTGACGAGCATAAGGAAGTGCAACGTGTTCCCGGCGCTGTGGTGGTGTGTGAGAAGTTGAGTACTCTTTTTATGTAACAGAGTTTTTATATATATATATATATATATATATATATATATATATATATATATATATATCATCAGCCAATTCAATCATTAAATGATGTGGCCTCTTCGAGTCGTGGATTCAGGTAGGCTTTCAGCAGTCTTCTCCAAGTGGGACGGTCTTGGGCAGTTCTCTGCCAGGTGTTACCAGCGATCTTCTTGATGTCTTTGTCCCATCTGTCTGGTGGTCTTCCTCTAGGCCTCTGGTGCTCCCTCGGACTCCACTCCAGTACTAGCTTCGTCCATCTGTTGTCTTTTCTTCTTGGGACGTGGCCAGCCCATTAACCTTCGTCACAGACCGGATGTCATCTGCCCTTTTGCTGTCCTTTCTTGTATAGCCCAGCATTGATCTCTCCATGGCTCTCTGTGCTGAGTTTCCCTTTTGTAAATGAGTTCAGTGTCCATGTCTCGCAGCCATACGTCGTCACAGGAAGAATACATTGATCAAATACTGCTTTCTTCAAATTTACTGGCATTTTTGATCTGAATACTTTTGAATTCTTCCCAAATGCTTGCCAGCCAAGCCAACCAAGGGGTTTTTCACGTTCTAGTGAAGTGTATGAGTTCCTTCACCAGTGGTTTATTGGGGTCTTCCCACCACAGTTTTCGTTTGCCTGTCCGCGGGAATGTGGTAATTGCTTCTTGGTCGGACCGTTTCATTCATACCTTGATTGTGTGATTTAGGGTCGGTGTCGTGTGTCTCTGTGGTTCAGAGTCTGTACAGGCACCACCCTTGTTACATCTTCTGGTTTTGGGTAACTCGAGGAGATGGTGGCTTGTAATGCAAGTTTTGGGGCTGATCTGCTGTGGCCCTGTAGACCACCAACAACTATTCCGACTATTGTGATCTGGGCACCTTTAGACACGTCACTCTCTCACCGAGCTAAGGAAAACTTTTTTTTGGAACTGCCTTTAATGTGAAGGTTTGTGTGCTGGCTTATTCACATTTACCTTGTAACAACTGACAGGTGTGATATAAGTTATTTAATTAGCAAGAGACAACTATTTTAACTGTGGTACAAACTAGCCACTTAAAGGATTTTTTTTTTAAATAAAGGAATTGTTCTCTTACATATCTATGATAAGTTTAAAATATTATCATGCGAAGTTGTTAACGTCATACTTTGCTATATCCTTTACATAGAGAAAATTTGCCAACTATTTAAAAGAGAGTTTTTTTCAAATGTTGTCTTTTACATATAAATGTCAAGTTTAAAAACTTATTATTGGGAAGTTGTTAACATCATACCTTGCAATCTCCTTTTCATAAAGAAAATTTGTCAGCTATTGGAAATTGTTTTTGAAATTGTTTTTTTTAAATGCCAAACTTACAAATTTATTATTGAGAAAGTTTTTTAAAATAAAAAGGTATCTTTAGCAGTGAGTGTGATTGCACCAGCTCCTCCTGGCCCCTACTTCCACGGTAACGTTTTGGAATAACATGTGTACTTGAGTTGTTGTTTGTGAGCTGCCCTAACTGATGCTTCACTAACGTCGTACGTCCCACGTACATATCTATAGTTATGTCGCGCAGTGTTCCTTGTCTGCTAGCACTGACATGTGTACTTGAGTTGTTGTTTGTGAGCTGCCCTAACTGATGCTTCACTAACGTCGTGCGTCCCACGTACATATCTATGGTTATGTCGCGCAGTGTTCCTTGTCTGCTAGCACTGACATGTGTACTTGAGTTGTTGTTTGTGAGCTGCCCTAACTGATGCTTCACTAACGTCGTACGTCCCACGTACATATCTATGGTTATGTCGCGCAGTGTTCCTTGTCTGCTAGCACTGACATGTGTACTTGAGTTGTTGTTTGTGAGCTGCCCTAACTGATGCTTCACTAACGTCGTACATCCCACGTACATATCTCTGGTTATGTCGCGCAGTGTTCCTTGTCTGCTAGCACTGACATGTGTACTTGAGTTGTTGTTAGTGAGCTGCCCTAACTGATGCTTCACTAACGTCGTACGTCCCACGTACATATCTATGGTTATGTCGCGCAGTGTTCCTTGTCTGCTAGCACTGACATGTGTACTTGAGTTGTTGTTTGTGAGCTGCCCTAACTGATGCTTCACTAACGTCATACATCCCACGTACATATCTATGGTTGTGTCGCGCAGTGTTCCTTGTCTGCTAGCACTAACATGTGTACTTGAGTTGTTGTTTGTGAGCTGCCCTAACTGATGCTTCACTAACGTCGTACGTCCCACGTACATATCTATGGTTGTGTCGCGCAGTGTTCCTTGTCTGCTAGCACTGACATGTGTACTTGAGTTGTTGTTTGTGAGCTGCCCTAACTGATGCTTCACTAACGTCGTCCGTCCCACGTACATATCTATGGTTATGTCGCGTAGTGTTCCTTGTCTGCTAGCACTGACATGTGTACTTGAGTTGTTGTTTGTGAGCTGCCCTAACTGATGCTTCACTAACGTCGTACGTCCCACGTACATATCTATGGTTATGTCGCGCAGTGTTCCTTGTCTGCTAGCACTGACATGTGTACTAGAGTTGTTGTTTGTGAGCTGCCCTAACTGATGCTTCACTAACGTCGTACGTCCCACGTACATATCTATGTTTGTGTCGCGCAGTGTTCCTTGTCTGCTAGCACTGACATGTGTACTTGAGTTGTTGTTTGTGAGCTGCCCTAACTGATGCTTCACTAACGTCGTACGTCCCACGTACATATCTATGGTTATGTCGCGCAGTGTTCCTTGTCTGCTAGCACTGACATGTGTACTTGAGTTGTTGTTTGTGAGCTGCCCTAACTGATGCTTCACTAACGTCGTACGTCCCACGTACATATCTATGGTTATGTCGCGCAGTGTTCCTTGTCTGCTAGCACTGACATGTGTACATGAGTTGTTGTTTGTGAGCTGCCCTAACTGATGCTTCACTAACGTCGTACGTCCCACGTACATATCTATGTTTGTGTCGCGCAGTGTTCCTTGTCTGCTAGCACTGACATGTGTACTTGAGTTGTTGTTTGTGAGCTGCCCTAACTGATGCTTCACTAACGTCGTACGTCCCACGTACATATCTATGGTTATGTCGCGCAGTGTTCCTTGTCTGCTAGCACTGACATGTGTACTTGAGTTGTTGTTTGTGAGCTGCCCTAACTGATGCTTCACTAACGTCGTACGTCCCACGTACATATCTATGGTTATGTCGCGCAGTGTTCCTTGTCTGCTAGCACTGACATGTGTACTTGAGTTGTTGTTTGTGAGCTGCCCTAACTGATGCTTCACTAACGTCGTACGTCCCACGTACATATCTATGGTTGTGTCGCGCAGTGTTCCTTGTCTGCTAGCACTGACATGTGTACTTGAGTTGTTGTTTGTGAGCTGCCCTAACTGATGCTTCACTAACGTCGTACGTCCCACGTACATATCTATGGTTGTGTCGCGCAGTGTTCCTTGTCTGCTAGCACTGACAACTCTACGTAAACGCCACCCCTCTCGCTCGTTGACTGAACATCGTCGGCCAGTGCGCAGTCCATGGTGACAGGTAATGCCAGGAATCCGGTATTCTGGGCGCACCGTTGATAATGTGGTTCGCCGAATATTGAACTCCCTAACGATATCCGACATGGAATGTCCCATGCTTCTATTTACAACTACCATTCCGCGTTCAAAATTCTCTTCCTCCCCGTCGTGAGGCCGTAATGACATCGAAAACCATTTCGCCTGAATCCCCCAGAGTACAAATGATAGCTCTGTCAATGTCCTGCCCTTTTACATCTTGTGTACGCAATAATGCCACCATCTGAATATGTTCATATCTGTCGCCCACGATTTTTGTCATTTCCGTGTAGATTATACGTGATACATATAAGTAAGCAATCCGTATCATTCGTAAGAGAATCTTCCAGAATTTTACAGTGACGGATAAGGCGGCGAGTTCATTTAGCAAACAGAACTATTGACGGTGGTATGGTAAGACTCTAAGAGAAAATAACCAATTATTTTTAAAACATAATATCCTGTAATTGTTCTTGGATGATCGTATTTATCGCAGTACTTTCGTCTACAGTGATGTACGAATCTTAGCTTTAAGAGGGTATTAAGTTTAACAAATGCCTTAGTTTATTAGCATTAAACTGACAAGTGTCTTACTCCATTGATGATGATAATGGTTGGAATCAGACATGAGAAACCAAAGGTGGTGAAGAATCTGTAGCTACATCGACAAATACGATACGCCTTTGATGTTGAGATCCAAGTTCACTAACGTCGTTTCACTAACGTTGTCCATCCAGTTTTTGATTCGTCTGTGAAAGTTGTATGAAAATCACTGCACAACAGAGATGCATCGGTAGGAAGTATGTGTTGCACCTTATTTGCCATCTGCTATGATCCATATTTCTAACAGTTCTTTTCCCCTTAAAGCGAATAGAGACTGGCATTCGTCCTTTCAATGGCCTTTCACTCCGAACAGCAGTCCTCACCTCATCTCATCACCAATACACCACATGTATTGCGGCCTACGCTAAATATGGAAAACGGTCTTCAGCATCCATTTGCGGTATCAGCCGTCACTATTTTTAAGATTCCCAATGGTCATCTAAGGTCCATAACAGCGTATTGTTTCTCAGTCTTGTCTTTTTAAGTCAAACATTGGGATGGAACCTACTTCATTCACTCACTTACTCTGTACCGATTCAGTCACTGAACTCGTACTACAAAGCTATAATTAGTAATATCTGGATCACTGAGGTACAAAAATAAAATTGCTATCCACTCAGCAACCACATCAGTTCCATAAAATTTATTCGCAATTGCGAATATTAACAACCACCAGCTATTAAACGGAATGACAAAATTCAAAATTTGTTCTACACCGGGACTCGAACGCGGATTTCCAGCTTTACGCGAGCGGTCGCCTTAACCGCTTTTTTTTCCCCCCCTAATGAACCGCTGCAGGAGCAGGACGACGGGTAGGGCAGGGGTCGACACCCGAAGCCTGGCCATCCCGCCGCCACGCCCAAGCAACGTGTTCGAGTTCGAGGATCGAAGGATCAGGAAGAGGATGGAGTGGGTTTGTCGATGTTGTTCTTTTTATTTATTTATTTCTTTAATTTTTATAACGTTTTTTTGTGTATTATAGATTTATTTTTGGTTCATTACAAAGAAAGATCCTGCAACTGCCATAGCCGAGCATCCGAGTCGTCTTCTCGTCTGTTGGGAGGGGTTCCCCCCTATTCCGTCCGTAGAGGATCAATATGCTCCAGGATTCTTCTTCATTTTCAGCGTCTCATACCCGGAACGCCCCAGTGAGCAGGAGGATCCGCAAATAATGAACCTAAATAATTTGCGAAACGAGTTGTGTACTTCGGGTGGCGGCTGAAAGCTGCATGTGTCGTCATCAATAGGGACCAAAAGTCGAGTGTGCCTTTGGGAGCATCGCAAAATATGTAGTAAACGGCCATGCCTTTTAGCCAGTTAACGGCGTTCGTTCTGGTTGATGGAAAGTATACGACGTCGGGGCGCAATACGTCATCAGGGGAGATAGACTCCGGCAATCGCCGCAAGAGTAATGCCAGCATGCGCTGCGTCAGTAGCCAGCACTCGCTGGTCGCGGCACACGTCAGACGGTGTGCATCCGAGTCAGCGACTGAGCATGTCGGACACAAGGGGTCGTCCGTCAGATGTATGGAATGTAACCTCTGACGAGTAGCGAACTTCCCATTCACAACTACGTACCACAATGAACGCACCGTCGTAGGTAGAAAAGGCGTGTGTACCGCTCGCCACACCGTGTTCCAGGCAACTTCAGGGTGTCTGTGGGTGACCGTATTTACAGGTTGCCGCTGCTGATAGAGGCGATAATAGTCTTTTGTGCTGGGCTTCCGCGTCGTCGGAAGTTCTGAACGTAAGTAGCTGAAGTCAACAAAGAAGTATCTGATGTGGGTGAGTGCCGGTGAAATGTGTCCTACAGAAACCGGGGGATGCAGAGAGTGTGGTGCCACCTCCGCTATCAGGGTGCCCGTCAGAGTGGCGTGGGCAGAGGTCCACGTGCGACGCATAGTGTTGAGATAAAGCGATCGCGCACGGTTATATACGTGAATTAAACCGATACCGCCCGCCCGCTGCGGCGGTGTCAGGGTGGCGTATCGGACTTTAAAAACCAGAACGGTGCTTACGAAATGTCCATATGCTGCTTGAAATCTGTCGGCCATCGTAGTTGTCAAGGGAAGGATATGCGCAAAATAGTTCAGTTTTGAGACAAGATAGGTGTTGACATAACGTGTTCTGAGGAGCATATCCAAGCGACGCAGTTTGTTGTCCTGCAGCAGAGCACGTGTCTGGTGTAGGAGCCGGCGGTACGTAGCCGCCGCCGTGCGGCGGACATTGCTATAGAATTGCACTCCTAAACACTTGAGTACGGGCACCTTGTCAAAGGGCACCGCCGTTGTGTGGGAAATCCCCCCTCCGACATCCATGTATTTTGTCTTCTTCACGTTGATGACGCTCCCAGCGACCGCCCCGTACTGGCGTAGCCACTGTAGCGCCATATGCATTTCATCCTCTGATCTGGCCAGGAACACCACGTCATCGGCAAATGCACCACAACAAAAGGTCACGTCCCGCAAGGAGATACCAGTTAATCGCTGCCGTAGACCATGTAAAGCTGGTTCAAGTGCTGCAGCAAATAATATGCCCGACAGGGGGCACCCTTGTCGCACTGACCGTCCAACAACAATGTGACCAGACTGATAACCGTTGACCATCATGCGGGAGCGCGCTCCGTGGACCAGTCGAAGGACCACCTGTGCAGACTCCGGAGAGAGGCCCATGCGATGCAAAACTGCGCGTAAGAAGCCGTGATCGACGCGGTCGAATGCGTGGTCAAAATCTACGGCGACAAGGGCGCCTCGTATTTTGCAGGCCGCCGTCAAAGCAATTACGTCGCGGTATGCTCCTAACGCCGTATGAATGTTGCTGACACCACCTAAACATGTCTGATCAGTGTGGATGGCTTTCCCGATAGCGGTGTGGAGACGCGCGCGGAGGATACGGGCGAAGATCTTGTAGTCGTTGTTGAGGAGTGTGAGTGGGCGAAAATCCTGCCACCTACAACCACCATTCGGTTTCGGAACTGGAATCAAGATGCCTTCTGTGAATTCTGTGGGGACAGTGAAATCAGGGCGGATCAGGTCTTGAAACATTTGGAGCCACTTGTCACCCATAAGGTGGTAAAAAGTGCGGTAGAATTCCAGGAGTAAACCGTCCGGTCCAGGCGACTTGTTCGGTGCTCCACGTGCCAAGGCCGATGTCAGCTCGTCGGGTGTAATGGGCAACAGCAGACTATCATCGGGTGCCACGTCCCGAGGGGCGGGAAAACCGTGCAACAGCCCGTCATAATCACGTACATTTCGCGGATCTTCCATGTACAAGGTCCCATAGTGTCTGGCGAACGTGTGCGCGATGTCCGCTTGTGTCACTGCGCGCCCGCCGTCCTCCGTGTTTACCGCCGTAATGAGCTGACGTTTGCGGTGGCGCCTCTCGCGCACAATGTGATACACTGACGCTGTTTCGTGGGGGATACAGTGTTGCACTCGCGCACGGATGCGGACACCGTCTAGCTGCTCTGTCCTGATGCGAAGTAGACGAGCTTTGATGCGTTGTACGGACATCTGACGTTCGGGAGACGGCGGTTGCGTCGCCAGCTCACGTAACGCTGTATAGTAAAATTCCGATGTTGCCCTTTGCCAGTTCGATCTGTCACGCCCGTAGGCCATCAAGGTCTTTCGGAGGGCAGGTTTGACACATCCCAGCCACCACAGCAACGTGGAAGCATACATAGGCAGGCGCCTGATACATCGACGCCACATGTCAGTGACTGCTCGCCGACACGCTTCCTCGCGAAGGAGGGGGACGTTCAGCGTCCACGGGCCCCTGCTGCGTCTTGTGAGTTGTCGGGGCAAGGTGACAGTGCAGATGTACGCGAGATGGTCCGTGAAGGCCGTCGGCCAGAGTTCTGCATCACGGGTTGCTGTGCGGAGGGGACGCGAGACGTATATCCGGTCCAGACGACTGGCAGAATGGCTGGTAAAGTGCGTATATCCACTCTGGGTCCCATGATGCAAGAGCCATGTGTCGTGGAGCGCGAGGTCACGTATCAATGCTTGTAGAGCGGGGCATGGGACGTAATGCGGTATCTGGTCCTCGGGCCGCAGAACACTGTTAAAATCGCCGCCCACTATGTAATGGTCCATATTTCCTTGCAAAAGTGGGGCCAACTCCTCCGAATAGAAGACATGCCTGTCACCACGGTGCGAATTACCGGAGGGAGCGTAGACGTTAATGAGGCGCACTGCGCCAAGTGTGAATGCGATGCCTCGCCCGTTCGGCAAGTACGTCGCGTCCGTCGCGTCTATGCCATCTCGGAGAAGGATGGCCGTTCCTCCTGCGCCATCACCTACGGGTAGGCTGTACGTGGTGTAGCCATATAGGTCTAAACACAGCTCGGGACGGACCTTCTGGAGAAGGGCAATGTCCAAGTCTGCCGCTCTGATCATGTCGTGTAACATACGGGTCTTGACAGTGGAGTGGACACCATTTACGTTGACTGTTCCCACACGGTACGACTGAGACATATCAAGTGGCGGAGGCAGTGTACCGGTGCAATCCCACAGCGATTTCACACACCACACACCACACAGCCATCCACCTGCATGCTGTGCATTACTGTGCCGTAGGAGTCCCTGACTGGAAGAGCCCTCCGGGCTCATTGTCAGCCATGGGCTCTGGTGGAGATATCGATGTTTGCTGTGCATCATCTGCCTCCATATCGTCTGCCCAATCACCAAGAGACGATTGTGATGTCATTGGGGGCTGGACGCTTTCACAGGAGCCCACATTTTGGGAGTCGACGCAGTGCGCCTCGTTTTCTGGGCCACCAGATTTGGGAGACTGTTCCTTGTCTTCAGGCACCTTCTGGTGAATGATGCCACTGGAGTCCGTTGCAATTGTGGGCGAGTCAACGAAGTCGATGTCTTCCGCCGGCTTCACATTCCTGTCCTGTTCGTCAGCTGACAATCGCCTCTTCTTGTGTCGCTTGGGTGATTTTTGCTTTCGGGTCCGAGATTCGACATCCACTGGAGGGCGGGGCTCGACACAGTCTCGGTCGCTAGGAACCCCTGTGTCTGATCCCGACAGTGACGGTGGCTGGGTGCCCACAACGCTGCGGTGGGCGGAGGCTGTAGGAACCTCTGCACCGTTGGGCTGCGGCGTCGTCGACGGCGCTGACTCTCCAACGGAGCTGGCAGCGGCTTGAGGAGGTTGCAGGTTTCGATCATCCATCACATCATGTCGTGCTGCCTCCACATATGTTAGCGGGAGAGAGGTCATAGTGGATCGTTGGGGAAGTTCATTGCGGGGCACCTGAACGAGGCGGCGCTGCAGACACTCAGTTCTAACATGGCCCTCCTGGCCGCAGCCCGAGCAGGTCCTCGGTTGTCCATCAAATATAACAATTGCGCGGCAGCCACCAACGAAAACATACGATGTAACGTGCTTCTTAAGTTCTATGCGCACTTGTCGTACCCCGTTAAGGACAGGGTACGTTTCGAATGTGTTCCATTTCTCCTCTATGTGGCTCAGAACTGTGCCGTATGGCCGCAGCGCATCAACGACTAGGTTGGCAGGAACTTCGAACGGTAGTTCAAAGATGCGCACGGTACGCACCCCCAGACCAGCATGGTCAACTCCTACCACGCTCACGTTACCGTCTGCGTGACAGAAGCGAAAGCCGTTCGCAGATCGTTGGAGTAATCTGTCGCAGGCCGCTTCGTCAATCAGTTTGAGGTACACTGTGCTGGTTACAATAGACAGATGAATTCCTATCAGTTCTTGTGGTTCGATGTGCATGATGTCTCGTAGAAACCGTTCAATTTCATGGGCCTTCGGTCTCGTGTACGATGCGTTGAACGTTAGTTTGATTGTAGCTTTTCGATTTGAGAACGCCATGTCGGGTCGGTACAGGTACTATACGGCAAGACAACGACGCGACCGCGCGCTAGCGGGTAAACAACAACACCTGCGGAGCACTGCCCGGCGCGCCGAGCCCGTCCGCACGGTAACACGGCTGAAAGCCGACTGTTCCGCTTCGGCTGTTCATGCACGACAGGCAGCTAGACCCAAACTTCCATATACCGTCGTTCCTGCATCAAAACCTGAACTCGTACAGGCATTACGTAATTCCTGTACAGGGGAGGACATTTTAATTGAAAGTCGCTGCCCGGTATCGACAGATAAATACGATATTACAGTACCTGTGTTGTTAAGAAGAGCGATGAAATGTTCTTCCGGAGATGCACCGTACATCAGTTGCCCTTCATATTCTTTTTCTACCTCTACTACCACTACCACTACTACTACTGAGTGCCGGAATAGCGAGATACATGAAGTATGCGTATCCTTCCGTGTTCGTTGTCACAGCCAGTAAAATTCTTTTGGGTCTGTGACTACAGTGTAAATGTGTGAAACTTCCGGGAGTTTCTTCTGCTTACAAAGGAAAAGCTCTGAGGAAGGCAACTTGCAATAGTGGCTGAAACGTCAGAAATTTTACACACTGACAATGCGGTGACAGCCCCAGAAGAATTTTATTGACTGGAAGATACATGATATTGTGCTACTGTCCAAGCCGATTAGAAGCTTTATGAGGAAGTAGAGCATAAACAACGGTGGAAGAGGATGTCTAACAGGCGACTATTTCAGTTTGTAAACAGTCACCACAAAAACAGAACGTATGTCGTAGCAAAACTTGCGTATTCCAACCTCCCTGAGACACTATCATAAGAGGGAAAACGGACTTACTTGCACTAAGTGCTCAATTAGACACGATACCAAATGTTCAGAGCACCAAGGGTCCTTGCTGTCGGTAGTGGCGTTCACTGTGATACAAATGTTTGTAGTAAAACATTTCGTGAATGGGAAATACCGATATCTACAGCGTGGTGACCTCCTGCGAGAAAATATGTAGTCAGGCTACGGTTATTTTAGTGTACCAAAGTCTAACTTCTTACCTACGAATCATCTAGCATAGGAAAACACTATGAGCGGCTACTTAACAAATATGGTCCTGTACAGTAAAGCAGCGATCCTACGTGGCATGGATTCGATAGGTCATTGGACCATCTGTCCAGAAGTTGGTAGCACCAGGTGTCTGAGCACAGTTCACGCGTTTCCTCTAAATTGTCGGCCGGTGGTTTGGGGATGTGAAGCTGGCAAACATTTAGGCTCCCAGAAGTGTTCTGTCGGCTTGAGATGAGCCAGGACGTCAACGTGAGTTCTCTATCATGCCCCTCAAACTACTGCAGCACGAGTCTGGCCTTGTGACACGGACAGGTATTCTGCTGCGAGGTGCCATCGCTGACGCTGAAGGCATCAAGTATACAGTGATGCAAGTGATCCGCCATAATGTTCACATCGTGCACAGGTGCCATGGTACCTTCCATTACTGTCGCACGTCCAGTGAAAAGTCCAGATGAATGCCCACCTCCCACTCCTCAAGGTATAAAACTTCTCCCACGGCCTGTATCCGTGGTAAGGCTTGTGTGGGTGCCCATCCATACGCGAGAGTCGACCTCGTGTAACAAGAAGCGTGAGTCATCCGACCACGCAACACGTTTCTGTTTTGTGAAGATCTGATACGGTGTCGCGGAGCCCATTGCAAACGTAACTGACGACGTCAAGGTGTCAGCACGGGAGCAAGTAGGTATCGTCCGTCGCGTGGGGAACCGTCTGTCGCGTAGCCCCACGTTCGATAACTTGCGCCGAACGCTGTGCTACCAAACACTTGTGCCTGTACCAGCGCTGTTCACATTCCGTCAGATCCGCCTGTCCTGCTTTACCCGAGGGGGCGTGTCTCTGATCCCCACATTCTATGGTGAGGCGTGAACGACCAACAACCTGTCGCAAACTCGTGGTTTTGCCGCCTGTCAACCACATTCCACAGGTGCTCACGACAGTGGCACGCAAACGCCGTTTCCGGGATGCTTGCTCTCTGGATTCGCACCGTAACAGTCCGCCCCTTGCCAAAGCTCTTACGTCAGTGGATTTGTCCATTTGCTGCCCGTATCGCCTGTTTCCACTTGCATACATTCCTTACCACGTGAGATGCCCGCAGCGCCACCAGGAGGCGTATACCCACGCGTTGGTCCACGGTCATAACGACTTTGCTCAAAGGTGTACGTTAAAGAAGGCAAGCTCTATGACGATCTATTACAGCACTAGAGCGTCTCCGCGTACACAGAGGCAATTGGCATACGCGATGAAATTAATTTTAAATGAAACGATCCTTTCAGGAAGGAACGTATCGAGTAATACCGTTCTAAAAAGTCTGCGGTCGCATTCGAGAAGACACTATTAACATGACGCGATAGATCGAGAGACATAAAACTAGAGAACGTAGTACGGATAGTTCAGTAATCACAATGTTATTCTGAGGCTTTCAAATTTATGCAGCTAGGGATTTCTCGCAACGCGCATTATCGTTGATGAACATTTGGTGTAAACACCAACAAAGTCTCCAGTCCAGGGAGAGGTACAGTCTCTTGAAGGAAGCAAAGAGAATTAGCGAGCCGGCCGCGGTGGCCGAGCGGTTCCAGGCGCATTAGTCCGCAACAGCGAGACTGCTACGGTCGCAGATTCGAATCATGCCTTGGGCATGGATGTGAGTGGCGTCCTTAGGTTAGTTAGGTTTAAGGAGCTCTAAGTTCTAGGGAACTCATGACCTCAGATTTTAAGTCCCGTAGTACTCAGAGCCATTTGAAAATTAGCGGTTAACTTCCGGCTCAGGACGAGCTCATTGGAGACGGAGCAGGGGAAGGGAAATCGGACGTGTCTTTTCAAAGGAAGCGACCCCGTATTTAATGCATTTTAGCGAAACCATGCACCACAGTCTTCCCGAATGCCAGTCCAATCTCTCGACCACTCCGCCATCTCTCTCCGACAGTATCTGCACCTAGATCTTATGCATCTACTGTCGTGACAGCATACAGACTACATCATAAAACTAGGTCTTCTAAAATAAATGGAAGAAGAAACGATACTGAGTGATCAGGCCCAGGCGACAACCGCCGTGAAAGCCTCAGTCAATAGCGTCATTTGGGTGCGATATAGCAGGGTATTGTGCCCACACGAGGCAGGCAGGAAGTAAATGGGCCGTTGGCGCAGCACTCTCTGAATCACTGTAAACTTCAATATTAGAGCTGCCGTTTACTTCTCAATCACGTAGTTATTGAATTGGCACCAAAAGACTGATTGCAGCCAGTTCCAGTCATCTCTTCAAGAAAAAAAATCCTGAAAACTGAGTCTAGTTTCTCCACATGGCAGTCAATCCGCAAGGATACGGAGATGAAGCATCAAACTCAATGCTCGAAAAAATGTCAAAGATAACAACACAGATAGAAAAGTGTAATTGGGGGTTTTTACTTATGCTAAAGAATTTCACCGACACGAATGTGATTGAGCACATTGAAACGTGTCTAGATACTGTCGCGTCAACGAAATAATCAGATGAGAATAGGATAATTCAAACTTTCTAAAATCTACTACAGCGAAAACCCTTGTAAACCATTTTCAGTCAAAGAGATTGCTTCAGTGATGAGAAGATATAAAACATTGAGGACAAATCATTGCTTTCGGGTAATGTGTCCGCTACTGCACGCCGGTCAAATGGGTATCGAAAACCCGACAAAGAATAAAATCCAGACAGACCTTCTTTCATCTAATATTCTTGGTGGGACTTCTGTAACAGCTACGACTGCCATGTGGTTTTTCATTGTCTCTTAAGCCCGCAACGAAAGAGAATGTAATTCTTAACGTCGAAGAAATCAATTTAGAGGAACATTCATTGTAGGACCCGTTCGGATGTCTGTATTAGCACACCGCTTCTGGAATTCGAGGAGGCGTGTCAACCCTCGATCGAATCAGCCCAACAGATAAATATGGGGTCTGGTGAGTCGGCTAGGTTGTATTTAGTTTCTAAATGGCTCCCCACACCCGAACAGGTGGAAACCAGTCTAGTACCCATATCTCACCTCAGTTACAAGATTCACAAACGTTTAGCAAACGTTCGCACACTGTCACATGGGATAACACTAAATTCATGCAGCTAGGGCACACAAATTCCGACTGATGGGGAGGAGGGGGGGGGGGGGGGGTGAGGAGCGGGGAAGACGTGACGGCGGTACTAGTATCCAGCCAAATCCCAAAGTTAACATGCAGCCTCCATCAAGATACGGGACAAATGCCCAGAAATAACAAAATGTGTGCATCTGTCTTAAGGTGAATCGGAATGTTTTGGGGAAGATTTATTTATTTTTCGAGTCCAGGACATAAAATAATTACTGAAATTAGTAAGTACTGATTCACATAACAAATTTGCAAAATTAAATTTGTACAGTAGTATTTATGACGCAGATTCAATAATATATACAAACAAGCAGCAGATAAACAAGCAGCAAAATGACTATATTTTTTGACGGGCCCAGTATTCGGCGGTCATCACAGCAGTTTCTCTGGCTGCAGCAAGATCACAGATAGTGCATGCAACCGGTAGGTTCCCGCAGACTAGCAGATGTTGTTCGTCCTGTACGTCACCACACTGACAAGTTTCCTCCTCTTTGCTGAAGCCCCACTTCCTGAGGTTGGCTTTGCACCTTGACACCCCAGCTCGCAGTCTGTTCAAAATCTTCCAGATCACGTATGACAGGTGTGAACCTCCGGCTATTTCATCCTTGACCGTTATGTGATTGTCTTCAGCTAGGCAGTCTCGCCAAAGCTCCTCTTTACGAGTTCTGGGAGATGAACGAATTGCCATAGTTTTCTGTAGGTAGCTTTTTCTTGACCTCAGTCTTGGCTATTGAGGGTCATGTCCGAACAAAGATGTCTAGGGTGGATTTCTTGTTTTATCTTCTCCACTTCTGTTGCAGCTTGCCTTCGAATGCTATACCCATAATTTGGTACAGCTTATTGACAGGAGTAGGTCGTAAGCAGCCTGTAACAATGCGTCCTGTCTCGTTCAGGACTGTATCTACATGTTTAGCATGTGCAGATTCAAAAATGGTTCAATGGCTCTGAGCACTATGGGACTTAACTTCTAAGGTCATCAGTCCCCTAGAACTTAGAACTACTTAAACCTAATTAACCTAAGAACATCACACACATCCATGGCCGAGGCAGGATTTGAACCTGCGACCGTAGCGGTCGCGCGGTTCCAGACTGTAGCGCCTAGAACCGCTCGGCCACTCCGGCCAGCCGTCAAGTAATGCTTTAACAGCCAGTGACAGATGTAAATTATCAAGCACTCCTGTGGAAAAGCACTGTAGAAAGTTAAATAAACCTTTTTATCATTTATGCAATAAAATGAACTACAGTCATGCTCATAAATTAAGGATATTGCTGATACATGGTGAAACAACCCTCGGGTGGGAGGTTTGCAGGTTTAAATCACCTCGGGGTATGCATTTGACACGCGTTCGTTGCAGGGTGGCGCTGGCAGCAGTCCACTTACACAGAGGTGTGTTGGTGCATGTCAGAGTACGGTGCAGCGAGTAAGTGTGCAGACGTTTTCAGACATGCTAATGATGAATATGTGTTGAAAATGGCTCGAAGAACACATATTGATGACGTTTGAGGGGCAGAATACTAGGGCGACTGGAGGCTGGTCAACCACAGCAGGTCCTAGCACGGGCCCTCCGTGTGATCTCAAGATTATGGTAACGATTCCAGCAGACAGTAAACGTGTCCAGACGCTACAGTACGGGACGTCCACAGTATACAGTGCCACAAGAAGTTCCATATCTCACCATCAGTGCCCGCAGGCGGCCACGGAGTACTGCAGGTAGCCTTGCTCGGGACCTTACCGCAGCCACTGGAATAGTTGTCTCCAGACACACAGTCTACAGACGACTGAACAGACATGGTTTATTCGCCTAGAGACATGCAAAGTGCATTTCACTGACCCCTGGTCACAGGTGAGCCCGTAAAGCCTGGTGTCAAAAACTCAGTAAGTGGTCACTGGAACAGGGGTCCCAGGTTATGTTCATGGACGAGTCCAGGTATAGTCTGAACAGTGATTCGCGCCGGGTTTTCATCTGGCGTGAACCAGGAACCAGATACGGACTCCTTAGTGTCCTTGAAAGGGACCTGTATGAACGTGCCGGCCGATGTGGCCGAGCGGTTTTAGGCGCTACAGTCTGGAACCGCGCTACCGCTACGGTCGCAGGTTCGAATCCTGCCTCGGGCATGGATGTTTGTGATGTCCTTAGGTTAGTTAGGTTTAAGCAGTTCTAAGTTCTAGGGGGCTGATGACCTCAGAAGTTAAGTCCCATAGTGCTCAGAGCCATTTCAACCATTTGTATGAACGTCGTGGTTTGATGGTGTGGGGTGGGATTATGACTGGTGCACGTACACCCATGCATGTCTTTGACGGAGGAACTGTAACAGGTCAGATGTATCAGGATTCCATTTTGCACCAGTATGTCCGCCTTTTCAGGGCTGCAGTGGATCCCACCTACCTCCTGATGGAGGATAACCCACGGCCCCACCGAGCTGCCATCTTGGAGGAGTACCTTGAAATAAAAGATATCCAGACCTAAACTCCATCGAACATATCTGCGATGCTTTTGGTCGACGTATCGTTGCACGTCTTCAAACCCCTACGACACTTTAGGAACTCCGACAGGCACTGGTGCAAGAATGGGAGGCTATACCCCAGCAGTTGTTCGACGACCTGATCCAGAATATGCCAACCCGTTGTGCGGCCTGTGTACGTGTACATGGTGATCATATCCCATATAGATGTCGGAGTGCTTGTGCAGGAAACAGTGGCGTTTTGTAGCACATGTATTTCGGGACGGTTTTCTCAACTTCTCACCAATACCGTGGTCTTACAGATCTGTGTCGTGTGTGTTTCTTATGTGCCTATGCTATTAGCGCCAGTTTTGTGTAGTGCCACGTTGTGTGACACCACATTCTGCAATTATCCTTAATTTATGAGCGTGAGTTTAGTATGTCATATGTTGTATGCCCAGCGGGTCATCTCCAGGGCAATAGAAGAACTCACAGTTATGCCTAGACGATAGCAGTTTCGTCTGGTCGGAAAACATTATATAGGACATCTTAAATGAACATAGCGATTACAAACGGCTATAACTATTTAACGTATAGTGATAAACAGACAATAATTACGAAGAATGTATAACGAGGCACGAAATTTCCATTGTTATGCAAGGGGAGGGGGTGGTGGCCGAATCGAAAATCGGTGCATGCGAGGTGCTGCTAAAAGTGAAGAGAAAAGTTTCTTGTCAAAAGCTAAAATGGGAGATCCAATTGAAATGGCATTCTGTGTGGCAGAATATATCAACTATCATGCTCCCACAGTGCGAGAATATTTCACCACCAATAGAATCAAATATCTCGAATCATCCACCAACAGCTAATCTGTTGTGTGGCGACGCATCACAAAAATTACAAGACCCATTTTTCTGCAAGTGTTGCAACAAACACTTATCTGGGCATGACTGAGCAATAGCTGATGTCACAGCTTGAAACGTCTTCTGATTATTATTTCAGCAAGAGGGAGCTCCCCCAATCTCCCGTTACCCTCTCCCATCCACATTTTGATGTGGCAGTTCGCACATTTCAAATTTAACATCTCGCAACTGTTGAATCGATCATACTGGGTAGGAAGACGCTGTGATTTCATCTTGGCCACCTTCACATACGGACCAGATACACATGGATTTCTTTTTATGAAGTTGCATGAAGATTAGTATCTGCATCCTTCGTCAAGAATAATTTGAGAACTCAAAATACGTGTCAGTCACTCCACATACGCTTTACAGTGTATTTCTTGAAATGGATTATCGCTCAGATATTATGAGTGTAGCCAAGAGAGTTCATACAGACCATCTGTCAAGTATTTTTTTAACTGAACTCTCTTTAATGTAATCTGTTATTCTTATCTGTTTATTATTACGCATTAAATAGTTATAGCCGCGTGTAATAGCTATATTCATTTCCAGTTGCCCAATATAGATGCATATTTACATTGTTTCGCTAATTCCTATACAGCCCTGAAGACGACGCACACGATCTAAGACAGAAGTAATGACAAAATCATACTCTTATGTGCTCAATCTATTTAAATTCAGGACCACCCATCGAAGCCCGGCATGGTGGGAAGAAAACAGAACACACACACTCGCTAGTACGTCTGTTTAGCCAGTGTAGTGGGACGAAATTGAAGCGTCACCCATCCACCAGTGTCAGCCCAGTTTGCAGGTGAATATAAGTTTAATTTAGTTTTGTTTATGTATTTTTGTAATATTTGTAATGGTTGTGAATTGTCTAAAGTTTTTGTATTTTTTTTATGTTTCATGTACGGTGAGGGCGGCGCAACGAACGGAGACAGCATCTTCGCTGCCGGGACCAGAGAGAAAATTGCTGGCCACTATACGTCGCGGGTCGACAGCCAAAGAGCAACAGAAGATCCTGAAACCGAGTTGTTGCGTCGTGCTTCTAAAAATCAAATAAATGAGTAATTGTAATGTTTTGTACAACAATGATATCATAGGAAGTTTAATCTTATTGAAAATGTTAGTTTTGTCTCGTCAAGGCTCAGGTTCACGTCTGTATGTAGGAAGATAATAAACTAGTGGATGCTACTAAAGGTGAAATACGTGTTCCGAGGATTTATTTATGAAGAATTATGTGAATGAATTAATAATATATTTGACAAGATTATTGAATTTTGACAGCGTTCATCGCGACTTTGAATCTCAAAAAGTTTATTCAATGTGGTTCTAATATCGATTAAATCAGATAACGTGTATCAATATAATTTCTGAGGAGAAACAAACGACATCTAAAATTGAAAAAGTTTACGCAAACCAATTGGCCCTAGTGACGTAATTCTGTGCATACGACTCAAATGATGTTTTACAGTTTCGTTCAAGAACCATTCTGAGACAATTTAAAAAGAATATAAATAATTTTGAAGTGGGTTGTAACTGACGTAGGTGATGAAGTCTACACACGGTCATATGTCGAAAGAAAATCATTTATAAGAAACTTACGTCGTTACACTACGCCAGCTGACCCCTGTTGCCTCAATGCCACGCTCTCTCTCTCTCTCTCTCTCTCTCTCTCTCTCTCTCCCCCTATTTCATGACGGGGCACTTTCGAAAGCACTTCCGTCTCCATGTAATTACATCCTACATGATCCTTGGAAGGCACACGCAATGTAGGAACAAAGAGCTGGGCCCTCTTTCGTTTACGTTTCGTTTAAGCCCAAGGATAGTACTAATAATGCATTCTTGTTAACGAGGATGAATTTCAACTCTTTCCCAAAACGAATGGCTCAACACACCCCACGAGGGAGCCGACACAGTGACAAGGCAGTGTTACGTAACGCAGGAGAGTGGTATTAATGTCGGGGCGAAATTTTCGCAGCAGGGAGGCGGGCATGCAAAACACGGGACGGGTCGTTATATGTAGAAACACAAGAATGCAAAGCAGGCTGTTTGATGTTGGCGCGCCTCTCGCGAAAATTCACGGTCAAAGGGCCGAGGCAAAGAGAATGCGAAGGAAGAGGTGTCAGCTGGAACCGACTTGACGCCGCTCTTTTGTCTGTTCCTGTGATAACTGCTAATTCTCTCTGCCCCCCTTGCAGTGAGAAGTATCATAAAATGCCTCACTCGTGAAACTAAAATTATCTAGATTAGTGGCTTCGTTGATGAAATTATGATCGACGTACACATGGTGAACCAGAACGGCACGGACCAACTTTCAGAGGTGATAGTGTGGACCAAAACAAGAAAAATGTCTAGTGTATAACGATTCTAAAATTCTAAAAAACATAGGGCTACCTTAAGAATTATGAGCGCTTGTTGATCTTCGCTACTGAGAGACACATCGCTTCTACTGACTGTGGACTATGGACTAAAACAGGAAAAGAATGTCCAGTAAACATGGGCTCTGCAGTTTATACCTTAAGAGCTATGAGCACTTGTTCATCTTCGCTAAAGGCAAACACGTCTGTTCTACTGACCAACTGTTCATAACTCATAAGGTATGCTTTCTAAAGTCCACGTTTCTTCGACATTTATTATTGTTTTGGTGGTAGCAGCGCGAAAGTTTTTCGAGAACTCTGGTTCATCCTGCATAATTTCGGTCTTTCAGTTCTCACTGTCTACCGATGGCAGTCACGTTCTGTGCTTGCGTAAGCTATCGCCAGCACACTGTTCGGAAATGATGAGGCACGAAGATCGATAGTAGGAGCTTGATCAAACTCTCCTATCATGGGAAAGCCGGAGACACAACCGTAAGCAACACGCCGCCAACACCCTCTCGACAGCAAGTGTTTGGGCCGCCACCGATGACGTGAGGGCCTCACTAACTCACACTCCAGTTGGCGTCTGTCAGCATCTTCGCAGAGCACGCTCAGTTCACATCACGGCCTATGGCAACGCATAGCGACCAGATTTCTGACTGTAGGATGATTACCGATAATGTCTGCAAGAGGACTATTACTGGTGGGCTTGTACCACAAAACGTGGACTCCATTCCAGTGAAGTACAAATCTCCAGTTCATGTAACTGACGTGTCGTGTCACCGCCAGACACCACACTTGCTAGGTGGTAGCCCTTAAATCTGCTGCGGTCCGTTAGTATACGTCGGACCCGTGTGTCGCCACTATCAGTGATTGCAGACCGAGCGCCGCTACACGGAAGGTCTAGTCTAGAGACTCCCTCGCACACGCCCCAGTTGTACAGCCGACATTGCTAGCGATGGTTCACTGTCTACATACGCTCTCATTTGCAGAGACGACAGTTTAGCATAGCCTTCAGCTACGTCATTTGCTACGACCTAGCAAGGCGCCATATTCAGTTACGATAAGTACTATCTTCAAGAATGTCTTCTGAACAGATAATATGGTGACTCGTGTACCGTCAAGAGCGAGGTTCATCATTAATGGATTAAAGTCAAGTATCAAACTAATTATGACCGCCTTCTGAATTCTCATTCCTTGTCATGTTCCAGACCTCACGTCTCTATCGTTCTTCACTCCTCACGCCAGCCTGCGTGCGCTAAATCGCGTGCACTTCGGCCTCCACTCGTAACACGGTGTTGGCTCTTCTGCTAACACAAAATGAAGAACAGTATTAATTCACGTATGCCTTTGTGTTATAGAAAGATGACTCCGACCACCCATATTAAAATCCTTTCCTCTGCTTCGTTACGGTACGACACTCTGCACATTAAGTCAGTGTTTATGCACACCGCCTGTACAAAAATTAATTTTATAATAATATGCTCAGAACTACCTGTAACGCCTTGCTTACATGTTGCAGTTATGATACGATAGTGAGAAACCATTAAGTTACTATTTCGCAGTAAAAAGACTGCTCTAGCATAGTGTAACATATGTAACACACACTGAGGTGACGAAGGTCGTGGGATACCTCCTGCTATCGTGTCAGACCTCCTTTCGCCATTATAGTGCAGCAGCTGGACGTGGCATGGACTCAACAAGTCGTTGGAAGTCCCCTGCGGAAATATTGATCCATGCTACTTCTATAAACGTCCACAGTTGTGAAAGTGATGCCGCTGAAGGGTTCTGTGCGCGAACTAACCTCTCCATTAAGTTCCATAAATGTTCGACAGGATTCACGTAAGGACATCTGCGTTGCCTAGTCATTCACTCGAATTGTCCAGAGCGTTCTTCAAAGGAATCGTGAACAGTTGTGGCCAGTGAAATGCTCCATTGTCATCCATAAAAATTCGACCATAGTTTGGGAACATGTAGCCGATGAATGGCGACAAATCGTGTCCAAGTAGCCGAACATTGACATTTTCAGTCAGTGATCGACTTAGTTGGACCAGAACACCAAGACAAGACAAGACAAAACATGACATTTCATGTAAATACAGCCC
Organism: Schistocerca serialis cubense; assembly: GCF_023864345.2. Classification (NCBI taxonomy): domain Eukaryota; kingdom Metazoa; phylum Arthropoda; class Insecta; order Orthoptera; family Acrididae; genus Schistocerca; species Schistocerca serialis. The sequence continues at coordinate 788,953,850 of NC_064642.1, forward strand.
ACACCGTTGTAGAGCCATTACCAACTCGGACACGTCCTCGTAGACAACTTGCGTCTATGGCTTCGAGGGGCCCGCGCCATACTCGAATGCTATCATTAGCTCTTAGCAGCTGAAAGAACGAGTCCTCCGACCAGACCACCGTTTCCCAGTCGTCCAGCATCCACCGATGTGGTCACGGGTCCAGGAGAGGCGCTGCAAGGTGATGCAGTGCAGTTAGCAACGACACTCATCTGCTACCACAACCCATTCACGCCAAATTTCTCCGCACTGTCCTATCGGATGTATGTGTGAAATTTAGTATTCTCGGTATGCTCTTGATACTGTGGGTCTCGGAATAATGAATTCCCTTCTATATCCGAAATGGAATATTTCATGCGTCCAGGTCCAACTATCATTTCGCGTTGAAAGTGTGTTAATTCTAGTCGTGCAGTCACAACGACGCTGGAAATCGTTTCACATGAATCATCTGAGTACAAATGACAGTCCGCTAATGCACTGTCCTTTTATACCTTGTGTGCGCCATAATACTACCACCACCTATATACACTACTGGCCATTAAAATTGCTACACCACGAAGATGACGTGCTACAGACGCGAAATTTAACCGACAGGAAGAAGATGCTGTCATATGCAAATGATTAGCTTTTCAGGGTATTCACACAAGGTTGGCGCCGGTGGCGCCACCTACAACGTGCTGACATGAGGAAAGTTTACAACCGATTTCTCATACACAAACAGCAGTTCACCGGCGTTGCCTGGTGAAACGTTGTTTTGATGCCTCGTGCAAGAGGAGAAATGCGTACGATCACGTTTCCGATTTTGATAGAGGTCCGATTGTAACCTATCGCGATTGCGGTTTATCGTATCGCGACATTGCTGCGCGCGTTGGTCGAGATCCAATGGCTGTTAGCAGAATACGGAATCGGTGAGTTCAGGAGGTTAATACGGAACGCCGTGCTGGATCCTAACGTCATCGTATCACTACCAGTCGAGATGACAGGCATCTTATCCGCATGGCTGTGACGTATCACGTAACGACGTCTCGATCCCTGAGTCAACAGATGGGGACGTTTGCAAGACAACAACCATCTGCACGAACAGTTGGACGACGTTTGCAGCACCATAGACTACCAGCTCGGAGACCACGGCTGCGGTTACCCTTGACGCTGCATCAGAGACAGGAGCGCCTGCGTTGGTGTACTCAACGACGAACCTGGGTGCAAGAATGGCAAAACGTCATTTTTTCGGATGAATTCAGGTTCTGTTTGCATGATGGTTGCATCCATGTTTGGCGACATGGCGGTGAACTCACATTGGAAGCGTGTATTCGTCATCGCCATACTGGAGTATCACCCGGCGTGATGGTATGGGGTGCCACTGGTTACACGTCTCGGTCACCTCTTGTTGGCATTGACGGCACTTTGAACAGTGGACGTCACATTTCAGATGTGTTACGACCCGTGGCTCTACCCTTCATTCGATTACTGCGAAACCCTATATTTAAGCAGGATAACGCACGACCGCATGTTGCAGGTCCTGCACGGGCCTTTCTGGATACAGAAAATGTTCGACTGCTGCCCTGGCCAGCACATTCTCCAGATCTCTCACCAATTGAAAACGTCTGGTCAATGGTGGCCGAGCAACTGGCTCGTCACAATACACCAGTCACTATCTCGGTGAACTGTGGTATCGTGTTGAAGATGCATGGGCAGCTGTAGCTGCGCAAGCCACCCATGCTCTGTTTGACTCAATGCACAGGCGTATCAAGGCCATTGTGCATATCACTATCCCGTGACTTTTGTCACCTGAGTGCATACTACCTGAAAAAATTACTGGACATCCCTATGTAATGCGTTGCCTAATAGATGTCAGGAGTGGCCGACCCGCCTGACAGGGGAAGTATTGTGTTGTCAGGGCAGAAGTAGTCAGAAGAGGACAAAGACTTCAGACGAGGACCACTTCTGAGGCTGCCTAATTCGACACTTTTGTTGATGTGACTGTGGATTGGAAAAGTGAATGCAGAACCACATTTAAACTGAGATCGTACAGGCCTCATGTACTGACTAACAATGACCACCGAACATTGCGCAGGGTGGGTCTAATAAATCGTATAAAAAATCACTCGTGAGTTTCAAAGTGCTACCAGCAGTCTAGATAGCACAATGACTGTGCGTAAGGAGTCTAAAAGAACGGAGCACACTAGGGTATTTGACTGTTTTCTGGAAACTGTCTTAAATGACTAAATATATCATTTTATGCTCCTATCGTTCTTTTTTCCCCTCTAATTTCAGAATTCTTTTATAGAAACTGAAATGACATTCAAATCATTTGAACGCCAGCTAAAATGCTCCATTCGAGTCATGTGACGTCTGTGACGTCACTGGCTAGCTCGGCCTCCGACTGTCATAACGCTAATACACAGTGATGTCTTCTTTTGGATTTTACGTTTCGGAAAAGGGGTTACTGTACAAATAAATCTACAGAAAACGGCTGTCAAGTTGTTTTTGAGTGTTCCAGAGAATGAGAATGTGTGAAAAATGTGGTTGCACAGTGCCGGCAAATTAACGCCACGTCGACGCACAAGTTCACTAACTTAATGAAAGCTGTGTTGCACTGTGAATTTAACATTAACTTGTGTTCGCGGTATGGTATCCCACTGTTAAAACGAAGGATAGCGTCATTCACCGAAATTACACTCCTGGCAAAAATTGTCGTTTTACCAAACTACATCTCAGTGATTTTGTAACTCGGTTGGTAGAGTGGTAAACCGTCGAATTTTATGAGACGTTGACCACAGAACTTTATTTGTCAAACGATTCGGCGCCCTCTCATACGAAAATCAAAAAACTTCACCAGACCGATCAAAAACAGAATACTATTATGGTTTCCTTGCTGTTCACATGGTCTAACATTTAAAATCGCTGTTCACACACGTCACGTCCAGAAAGATATTTTCTAGTTAAAGTGACCACAAACTTATTATTTTATTATAAACAATGATTTTATCTTCGTACTAATTTCTTATTGCTTAAACGTTTACAATATCATCGTGTATCATAAAGATGAAGTAAATCTGCTTCAGACGCTAACGTTAGTTTACACTCACAGACATGACAGCCCTTACGATTGTGCCACCTGCATGTTGTCCACGCTCTATATTTCTCCTTATAACCTCACATTCCTACACCTCGTTGTAATGTGGGACTATAGTGATATCTTCACCACTAGCAATGCTTCCCAAAAAGTGAATTGTTTGTTCCCAAATTAAATGAATTTATCCTCTGTTGTGCACTTCTCAGACAGACTTACGTGAATCTATATACAATACATCCCACAGTCGAAACAACTGCTACAATCAGTTCTTGCTACCACTATTTTCATATTTCCTGCAAAGGTTATGATAAAATGTGGCCTCTCTCTCTACACGTGGATGCGATATCCGTTGCGCCACGGAACGCCTGCTGACTGAGGTATCTCTACTGAGTGTCTTCTACACAGGAAATCAGCACTAAGTTTTGCCAAGAATAATTTTATTGTGCTTTGGGTCGTAGCTCATGGCTGTAGTCGACAATTTAGTTATAATATACGGACACATTCGCAAAAGTTCTACAATTCCTTAGTTTTGAGCGAGTTTAACGATATTGCAGGGAGCGGGAAAAAGAACGTCCTTGCACATATCGCCGCTCTAAATGGGTGAAGCATAAACGCATCAAGTTCCCCAAGATTCCACTATTATCGTTCACAAAATACCGTTTTATTGCCACTTAAAAGTGAGTCGGCGTTTTCCATCACTTAAATAGCTAGAGTGTTTGCAGTAGGAGTACGTAAACCTCGAAACGTCGGCTAACGCCCCTATAAAACAAGTATAGCTTCGTCTTATTCCTAGCCTGTGACGTCACAAGAGGATCACACGATAAAGGGGCGTGTTCGATGACGTGACGAGACCTTGACATTTAATGAATTTTAAGCTTTAACTACATTAAAATATCAGATATACATTGTTACAATATTGACAGTAAATGCTATTTAAATGTTACAATCAGTCAGAATAACAACAATCCAAAAATGGTTCAAATGGCTCTGAGCACTACGGGACTTAACAGCTGTGGTCATCAGTCCCCTAGAACTTAGAACTACTTAAACCTAACTAACCTAAGAACATCACACACATCCATGCCCGAGGCTGGATTCCAACCTGCGACCGTAGCAGTAGCACGGTTCCGGACTGAGCGCCTAGAACCGCGAGACCACCGCGGCCGGCTAACAACAATCCGAACCATATTTTTAACATAGGAAAATAGCCTATTGCCGTGCGGCTCCTCATCAGCCTCGCAGGTCTATGGTCAATGCTAAGCGACGCTTGAGGTGGTGTGAATACGCCACTGGACGGAAGGTGACAAGAAACGAGAGGTTTGGAGTGATGAATCACGCTATAGCCTGCGTCAGTCCGATGGAAGGGTTTGGGGTTGGTGAATACCTGGAAAACTTTACCTACCATCCCGTGTAGTACCAAGGTAGTAAGGTACGGAGGACGTGGTGTTATTTTATGGCTGTGTTTCTCGTGGTTAGGATGTCGCCCGCTTATTCCGCTGATCAGCCCTCATAAATTGTTTTCATATGATGATTCTGTTGTAAGTACGTAGTATACGAGACACGTCCAAAGTAACCCAGATACGGAGCAAAACACATGCTTGAGTCACCGGTAGACGGCATGGCAGAGACCTCACTGGGCGCCCGCCTCCCACAGAAGGTTTCCAGCGGCCGGCCCGCGCTGACGCAGTTGGCGTCCGATTCAAACACTGGCGGGGGACGACACCCCACTCGGCTCACACGCATCACTCGCAAGATATAGCAGCTGTCATTTAACGTCTAGTAAAGTCATCAGTAGATCAAACCTATTGCAAAATCAGTTATAAATGCTGTCTGCATGGTGCGTAAAGTGACAACTGTCTCTGAGTAAGGAAAATTGTCAGGTTACCCACATGTGTACTAAAAGAAATCCGTCAAAATTCGATTACACGACGAATCACATAAATTTAAAGATTATGAATTCAAGTAAATAGCTAGGAACGACAATTACAGACGACTGAGACTGGAACAATCACATAGACAATGTTGGGCGGAAGGGAAACCAAAGACTGCTTTTTATTGGCAGAACACTTGTTCGTCCTCTGCTAGAGTACTACTGTGCTGTGTGGGGACTTTGCAAATCGGATCGATGGAGGTCGCTGGAAAATTCCAAAGAAGGCCAGCTCGTTTTGTATTACCGCGAAACTGGGGAGAAAGAGTCACGAATATGATAAGCCACTTGTGGTGGCATTCGTTTAAACAAATGCGTTTTGCATTGCGGCGAGGTCTTCTCACGAAATTTTAACCACCAATTTTCCCCTCTGAGCGTGAAAATATTTTACTGTCGCTAACCTACATAAGAAGAAATGGCCAACGTAATAAATTAAGAGAAATCAGAGCTCGTCCAAATAAAAGTGTTGATTTTTTCCCACGCAATGTTAACGAGTGGAACGGTGAAGAAACAGATTGAAAGTGGTTCGAGGAACCGTCAGACAGGCGCTTAAGAGTTAATTGGTGAGTAGTGATGTAGATGACACAGATGTAGACGTAGGTGTCCGGAGGGTACAGTGTATGTGTCAAATCACTTTTGAAGCAAACATTTATATTGTCATGGACATTAAATCTATAAGCCGCACTCATATCGTGACACGGAAATTAATACGTAAGATGCATGAGCAAACCATTACACGACTACTCTTACCACATTAGTTGAATTAGGCGAACGTGTATAGTTCACTGCCAACGACCTTGCCGCAGTGGTAACACCGGTTCCCGTCAGATCACCGAAGTTAAGCGCTGTCGGACTGGGATAGCACGGGTGGGTGACCATCCGATCTGCCTGGCGCTGTTGGCAAGCGGGCTGCACTCAGCCCTTGTGAGGCAAACTGAGGAGCTACTTGATTGAGAAGCAGCGGCTCCGGTCTCGTAAACTGACATACGGCCGGGAGAGCGGTGTGCTGACCACATGCCCCTCCATATCCACATCCAATGAGGCCTGAAGGCTGAGGATGACACGGCGGCCGGTTGGTACCGCTGGGGCTTCATGGCCTGTTCGGACGGAGTTTAGTTTGGTTTTGTATAGTTCATTATACTGACAATCTTTGGTAGGACACCTTTATCGACGAAAATGTACTTTTTATCAAGATTCTGGGCGAAATGTAAATGGTCACGATGACTGGAGGAATGAAATGGATACTGAAACTTACAGAGGCCTATGCCCTCCAAACAGAGCTTGTAAATTTCTTGATGTAGCAATACAAACGTTTTAACATCCGACTCGCCTCCTAATGCGATGAACATTTTCTTTTTTTTCTTTTTTTTTTAAGTTTAACAGAAGTTTCTATAGGCGCTTGTAACATTACATTTCACGACGCACAGCACAGTTAACCTGAATATTTTTCTGTAGTCTCATAATCGTATGATAATAATTTCGTGTAGCTCGACTGGCTGATGCAGTTCTTTCAATGCTTATCACTAGCCATGGCGAGGAGATCTACTCTTCAATGTGTAATTCGAACCACTTGTGTTTTCTGGTACACTTTCACTGTATTGAGCAGTGATGAATAATATACTCCATGGCCCTGCCGGCATTCGATCCCGCTTCCTCTAGATTTCCAAGTAGGCGATTTTCCACCAGGACTGCGAGCCTGGTCTGTTCACAGTGTTCAGTTCAAACTTGCGGTTTAAAAGTCTGTCAGTCAACTTGCTTGATGCTTTAGTCCAAAAATAGTTTATCAGACGATCAAGTCCGTGACCATGGCTTCAAAAGCTGACAGTTTCCAAAATCGAACTTTCGCACAACGGGTACAAAAGGAGGCCAATTTAATTTTTAAAGACAAACAGTCGCGGCGTAAAGAGGAGAATTTTTTTGCTTTCAGAAAGTTCTGGAAGCGGGCGCCGTAATGCTTTGACCAATGAGCCGTATTCTCGCGAAACGACTACCGAACGAGACGTGAACGCTGGATGAAGTACGCGATAATCCAGTTCAAAGCCCGGCGTCAGAGTAATTCAGCTCTCTTTCCCCGCTTTCATCGATTCGGTCCCCTCCCACCGGTTCCGCCTGTTTGTTTCACACCTGGTTCCCTGTGTACCCCAGCGAGCGCTTTCAGAGACCAGCTTTTAATGGATTACCTCTGGTCGTAATTACGAACTTCCGGAGTATATAAAAGGCATTTATCGCTGCAGCATAAAAGTGAACTTCTCAGTTAGCGCTGGAGTATGGGTCGGAGCAAAGTGAGGAGATGAAAGCAGGCGACGAGAATGGCGGAGCCCGCGGCGTTGGCGTAATGACGGAGACCACTAAAACCGGCAGCCATTAGTGGCGGCATCTCTGCGCTAACAGCCTGCGTCCGGCCGAGTGCTGCGGAGCGGCCGTCACGTGACTTGGGGACTACCTGCAGGCACGGTGCTGACGCAAGCAACAGCACCCGCATGACGTCACTCTACTGTGGACTATGCTGTTTACCCCTTCACAGAGCCTAAAAGGAGGAAACACAGGAATAACCGAAAACCTCTCGCCAACTACCGAAACGAGGTAAGTGAAATGAAATGTCGTGTGACGAGGGCCTCCCGTCGGGTAGACCGTTCGCCTGGTCCAAGTCTTTCGATTTGACGCCACTTCGGCAACTTGCGCGTCGATGGGGATGAAATGATGATGATTAGGACAACACAACATCCAGTCCCAGAGCAGAGGAAACCTCCGACCCAGCCGGGAATCGAACTTGAGCCCTTAGGATTGACAGTTTGTCCCGCTGACCACTCAGCTACCGGGGGCGGACTATTCACTTGGTGATTCTGGAAGTCTATGTGGCTCCGTTATTTACGAATCGTCATTTCTTTTGTTTCACTTGCTGAAGGACTAGTACACGTTTTGTTTCACTTATTGTGTACCGTCATTTCATTTGTTTCATTGTGGAGAATGTTTTTGTGGAGATTGTGTTCAGGAAACTGTTGTTTGTCCCCTATAGCTGGGTTGCTTACTTGCGCCCACCAGCGGTGAACACATCAATTTCAATGAAATTCTAATACAAAGTAATTATTTGTCAAGATGATATAAAAGAACACGTAAGTACAAGTAACTAGCAGTAATACAAACGCTTGATTTGCAGCTTTTTGCAGCGTATCTTGGATAAAAGTGATGATGCAATCAAATTCAAAGTTATATCAACAAATGCTATAGGCTATGGTTTAAGACAAAGTGAGGTTTCCAGCAAGGCATTTCGCTTTCCCCTTTCCTCTTCGTTACTCTTATGGACACAATGATGAAAGAAATAAAGGAAGAAGAACATTAAGGTCTCAGTGCTTTTGCTTCTGCTGATGGCATCTTCGTTTGGAGAATCACGGAAATAGAGGTTCAGGGGAGACTAGATTAATGGAATAAAAAATTTAAACAATTCAAGCTGACGAAGAGTAACAATGAGACTGTGATAATGACGATGACTAGGACACCTACACCATTCTGGAAGAAGAGAAGGTGTGGAAAGTTTCTGTTATACGGGCACTCTCATATCAAATGGTGGAAGTGACAAACTAGAAGTTTTAAACAGCGTAGCAAAAGGAACCCTAATCTGGGACAAGGGAGTCCCTGTAAGACCTAAACAGACCATGGGACCCATCTCCTGCCGATCATGACGTATAGTCTGGAGACCTGTCTCACAAATAAGACAGAAGAGAGTCAAATATAAGCGTATGAAATGAAGTTCCTTCGGTCAGCTCCACAAAAAAACCGGGAGGGAGTCAGGAAACAATATCTAAGGAGAGTTAACTTTGTCTACCGAGGAAAGAATAAGTCCTGCGAGGTGAGGTTGTTAGGTCAAGTGAAGCGAATGCAGCCGACTCGAACTCCACGGCAGTATTTTGAGATGGAAGTACCAGGAAAAAGATCGATTGGGTGGCATAGGTGAGATGGGCAGAGCAAATTAATGAAGATCTCAAGAGGAGAGGAATAATGCGGGATGCAATGGAGGTAGAAAAGGTATGTTAGGACAGAAATCAATGGAGATATATCGTTCACAAAATTCCCACCCTTCTCGCTGGAAGGGAATCCTTGTGATGATGATGATGATGATGATGATGATGGTGAATTAACCCAGTATTTTAGAATGAGAGTATTTAAGAGAGAGAGTGAGAGAGTATTCAAGAGTGAGATTTAGCGATTTCCAACAAATTCTGCACACAATTCCAAATTTTTTCGAAACTTTACCTTACTGACGTCAGGCCACAAAATAATGAAAAAAAGTAATAATTTTATCGCTTACTGCATTTTTTTCCGCTCATGCAGTAAAAATCCAGAGTCAGGCAGGACATTTTACTAATTATTTACTGCTAACTCAATCGGAAAAGGATTTTGCAGACAGTACCTATACACACCACTGAATATACCCGCGAAATTATATCATTAAACTACACATACTTCCGGATATATAAGGTTGTAAACATCAAGATGCGTGATTTTTCTTTCCATAAGAGTTTCGATCTATAAAGCATCGGGTTGGGGGAGGTAGTCTGGGGTGGTCTACTACCATAACCAGATTCTTACTTATTGGTCTTGAATACAATACCTCTCATTCTACGTAGTCGCTAGAATGCACCAAGTGACAAAGGTAAGTAAACACGTAATGCAAAGGAATGGCTGGGCGGCTACCAGACTGAGTAAAGAGGCGGTAAGCAGAGCAGACGGTCGGCTGATTACAGCGGTGGCCAGTGCAACTGCGAGCGGGACTCGGTTTTGCGCCTGTGATGAGCAGCCGGTCCTACGGCGTGCCTTTACGTTTCAATCGACGCGAGTTCGCTCAGCTAACTGAGTTTGGGAGCGGAGGACACACTTTACTGGACTGTACGGGCCCGTCGGACCGTATCGCCGCATCGGCTGTCAATTAGGCCCCTCTGACCAGATTGTATGGCTGTGCTGGGATCAGCGGATGCGCGAGAGAACGTACGCGCGGTTGCCGCTGGCTGCATAGGGATTTGTCTGATGCGCGAACGAGCTCTAGTAGATCCGTCTGCTTTATTGTCCAGCATAAAGGCATATGGTCACACGCAGAAGGGCATTTCATGCTGTGGGGCCCGTTCCATTTGGAACTAATGTCTCGTATCCGTCGTCATATCCGATCTCCGTAGCTTCGTGCGATGGTATACTGAAGTGCACCGCGTTTCTGATACTCAGATACTCACTGTGCGTCATTAAGTGCGCTGTTTATAATACACTATAAAAACCTAGTGCAAAACATTTTTTATAACTCATGTGCCACATTCAATGCGTCTTCTTTTATTTTCGCAAAAGTATTATAGAAAGTTCGTCGTTGTTTTCGTAGTTTAGGTCTAAAAATATAAAATGTAGATTTTTTTAATTTGCTTACCTGAAACTGCATTGGGCAACAGCGCTAAAGGATCACTTCCTCAAAACTCCTTAATTGTCTCCCATTGGAACACACAAGTTTGAAACTTGGCTCAGAGGTCGCTACAACTTTCCTCTGTAATGGTGCAAAAGCGTGACGCCCTGTGATGTCCCCCTCTGGCTCGACGACGCTTAAGACTGCGAGGTTCCGATACATGCGAAAAAAAGCCACAGCTCAGGTGTTCATATAACGTGTAGTATAGGTTAAAGATGTCACATTGCCACCAAATTTCACCACAATTCTTTCCAACGCCATCGTGAACGTATCACACGGTGGAAAGGTCGTCGCTCTTACCCACATTTCACCCCTTTTTTCTGACGCTTCCGCGATGGAGGTCAGAAGCGCAACGCCCAGCGTTTAAATCATTTGGTTTTCTTATGGGCGCCGAAAAAAACATTTCAGACACTCGGCCACTCAGAATCGACATAAAAAGGCCTCAGAGGGAGGCACAAAGTACGTCAGTGGAACCACCTCTTTCTGTCGGGCCTCGATTCCCAAACATTTCGCGGTCGAAAATGAGAGTTCGCAGTGCGATAAACAACAAGACGACAACCTTGACAACGTTTGATACTCTTGACGCTTCCTGGGCGATCAACCCTTCTCGACGCACATCACAGATTGCAACCCCATGGAACGTGATCTCACCCCTTTGGGATGCAGCGGGAACCCAACGTTTGGTCTTGTGTACAGGTTAGAATCACCAGGGATCATTCAAAATGATTCGACGAATGAAATTTTCACTGTACATCGGAGTGTGCGCTGATATGAAACTTCCTGGCAAATTAAAACTGTATGCCGGACCGAGACTCGAACTCGGGACCTTTGCCTTTCGCGGGCAAGTGCTCTACCAACTGAACTACCCAAGCACGAGTCACGCCCTGTCCTCACAGCTTTACTTCTGCAAGTACCTCGTCTCCTACCTTCCAAACTTTAGAGAAGCTCTCCTTCGAACCTTGCATGGCTTAGCCACAGCCTGGAGGATGTTTCCAGAGTGAGATTTTCACTCTGCAGCGGAGTGTGCGCTGATATGAAACTTCCCGGCAGATTAAAACCGTGTGCCGGACCGAGACTCGCACTCGGGACCTTTGCCTTTCGCGGGCAAGTGCTCTACCAACTGAGCTAGCCAAGCACGACTCACGCCCCGTCCTCACAGCTTTACTTCTGCAAGTACCTCGCCTCATACCTTCCAAACTTAACTGTGGCTGAGCCATGTCTCCGCAATATCCTTTCTTTCAGAAGTGCTATTTCTGCAAGGTTCGCTGGAGAGCTTCTGTAAAGTTTGGAAAGTAGGAGACGAGGTACTGGCAGAAGCAAAGCTGTGCAGGGACGGGGCGTGAGTCGTGCTTGGGTAGCTCAGTTGGTAGAGCACTTTCCCGCGGAAGGCAAAGGTCCAGAGTTCGAGTCTCGGTCCGGCACACAGCTGTAATGTGCCAGGATGATTCGACGAAATGTGGAAATTTGAATATGATCCCCAGCAGCAAAGTGTGCTTGTCATATTTCAGCCCCCTATTTCGCATTCTTCTGTGACGTGACATCTATGTCCCTCAGACAATAGGTAGTTTCTTGTTCAATGCAAAAGAAAAACAACCAGCTATCACAAGTTGTGGGTTTCATAAAATCACATGGCGTGAGTATCAGTCTTGCTCCATTGGACAGACGGGGAGGTCAATCTGCACCAGGCTTACAGAACACCACAAAAGCTGGAGACTGATGAAGCCTGATTCAGCCTTTGCCTGAACAGTAACCACATACACATAATAGATGTACAAAAGGGGGCCAAATTAAACCAATTAGAAATTTTAGAAATTAAAAGACAGATGTGTATATCCCCACACCTATTATTAGATGAGCAAACCAAATTCAATTATTCACCTCTTTTAGATGAGATCAGAACCCCAGGATAGAAGCAAAACTTTCGGCCCCAGCCCATCGGAGTTTGAAAGCTCTTGGTGATACATAACTTTAGTCTGGTCACTGTAGTGTAATTGCTGAATGTGTACTGTACATTAAGCTATGGATCGATACCTTAAGACGTTGAGATGGTTATCTTTGCCTTGTCAACATATTTAACTGTGCATTATCATCTTTGGGAATCAGTAATGTACTTGAAAATGGGCTTATACCCCGAAACCTAGCTTGTGCAATAACATCGGTAATAAAATTGTGAAACAAGGAGAAAATAGTATGTGCTTAGGTTCAAAAATGGTTCAAATGGCTCTGAGCACTATGGGACTTAACATCTCAGGTCATCAGTCCCCTAGAACTTAGAACTACTTAAACCTAACTAGCCTAAGGACATCACACACATCCATGCCCGAGGCAGGATTCGAACCTGCGACCGTAGCGGTCACGCGGTTCCAGACTGAAGCGCCCAGAAGCGCTCTGCCACTCCGGCCGGCTGCACATATGATTATTTGATCATTAAATCTGATGACGGTATGGGAAGAAAACACTAGCAAATTTCACATATCTCACACTCCACCGATTCAGAATCACAAAGCTGAGTGCTTAAGAAAACGTATATGCACTGGTGATTTAAGAGGGAGACATTCTGAATGTGTTCTATAAGTTATTGTCAGTTGATTGCTTCGGAGAAGGTCCTCTGAGATTACTGTCGACACACATATGTAGCCGTATTGTACAGTGTTCTTTCAACGGCAGCTCATGAATTTACAGCTCCGAGGAAGACCAGCAATGGAAGACGTACTCCGACTCTACACTGAGGTGAGAAAAGTCATGGGGTACCTCCCAGCATCGTGTCGGAACTCCTTTTGCCCGACGAAGTGCAGCAACATGACGCGGCATGGACTCAACGAGTCGTTCGAAGTCCCCTCCATAACTACTGAGCCATGTTGACTCTACAGCCGTTCACATGTGTCAACGTGTTGCCCGTGTAGGACATGTGCACCAACTGACATCTCGATTATGTTCCATAAATGTTCGATGGGATTCATGTCCGGCGATCTCGGTGGTCAGATCATTCGCTCTAACTGTGCAGAATGTTCTTCAAACCAATTACGACCAATTGTGGCCCGGTGACATGGCGCATTGTCATCCAGAAAAATTCCACACTTGTTTGCGAACATGAATTCCATGGCAAATGGTTCTCAAGTAGCTGTAGATTTCCAGTCACTGATCGGTTCAATTGGACCAGAGGACCTAATTCACTTCATGTAAACACAGACCACACCATTATGGAGCCACCAACAGCTTGCACAGTGCCCTCTTGTTGACTTGGGCTCATGGCTTCGTGGGGTCTGCGCTACACTCGAACCCTACCATCAGCTCTTCCCAACTGAAGTCGGGACTCGTCTGACCACACCACAGTTTTCCTGTCGTCTGGGATCCAACGCATATGGTCAGGAGCCCAGGAGAGGCGCTGCAGGATGTCGTGCTGTCCGCAAAGGCACTCACGTCGCTCGTCTATTGCCATACCCATCAACGCTAACTTTCGCCGTACTGACCTAGCGCATACAATCGTAGTACCTCCCACAGTCATTTCTTGGGTTATTTCACGCAGAACTGCTTGTCTGTTAGCACTGACAACTCCACACAAACGCTCTGCTCTCGGTCGTTAAGCAAAGTCCGTCGCCTACTATTTGACCGTGGTGAGAGGTAATGATGCTGGCCGGTGTGGCCGAGCGGTTCTAGGCGCTTCAGTCTGGAACCGCGCGACCGCCACGGCGCAGGTTCGACTCCTGCCTCGGGCATAGATATGTGTGATGTCCTTAGGTTAGTCAGGTTTTAGTAGTTCTAAGTTCTAGGGGACTGATGACCTCAGATGTTTAATCCCATTGTGCTCAGAGCCATTTGAACCATTTTAGTATTTTGGTATTTTCGGCACGCTATTGATAATGTGGATCTCAGGATATTGAACTCCCTAACGATTTCCGAAATGGCATGTCCTATGTGTCTAGCTCCAACTTCCATTCCGCGTTCGAAGTCTGTTAATTCTCGTCGTGCAGGCCATGTGGCCACAGTCACATCGGACACCTTTTCAAATGAATCACTTGAGTACAAATGAAAGCTCCGCCAATGCAGTGCCCTTTTACATCTTGTGTACGCTATACTACCGCCATCTGGATACGTCCGTATGGTTATCCCGTAACTTTTGCCACCCTAATATATACTTTAGGGACTTTTTTTACAGTCTTTCTTCTTTGATGATGTGGCGTACACTGCGGCATTTCTAATGTCGCGCCACTGAAATCGAGATTTTCGGGTGCGTTGCAGTGGTGCGCTACCACATCACGGGGACCAATGTGAGCATTGCTATGGCCAGTGAGCCAACTTGTCACAGCAGGCTAGGAGTTCGTTGACGGCCACCGGGGAAAACAGGTCCTGGAGCCGCAAGCAGTGCGGAAACAGCAGCAGTGAATTGCAACAGTCGGTACAGGGCTTGGCCAGCTGTAACGCAGATATCGTCCAGCTGGGATACCGGACGCTGTCTTCGTGCCGGCATCCAGAAGCTATCGCCAGCTCATAGTGAGGAAGGATGTGGGTGAAAATCCTGGTTACGGAGAGACAGCGCAGCCTTGTGTGAGCCTGCTTTTGTGCGCCGTAGCTGCTGCTGGGTAGCACTGGTGACTGCCAGAGTTTGGCTGACTACATTACTGTGCGACGGAGTGTGCCAGCATAGGTGAAGTCAGTTTGGTTTCGTTTATGCAGTAGGGAATCATGACAGGCAGTGACGAATTTGATTGCTCCAAGACTGCTGTTAGGTGCATTTTTATGGCGTGGCCTTGGTGTTATATGCTGTGCCATTTTTGTTGGAAATTTGAAAACACGGCAAGACCATTGTACCATGTTTATGTATTTGTGAGAATTACTGTATTTTTGCTTCGTGTGGTTGTGTTGTCTTTCGGGGTTTTTCTAGGTTACATGGAAGGTTGGTGGTAGTTGATTGTAGCTACTTATAGTGAGTTATTCAGCTTGATTTATTTTAATTTAGTAGCCTCTTGTTACTCCATTATGGGAAGAAGCAAACTCTCACTTGATATTAGTGACTGCTTTAGATTATCATGGTCAGATTCAAGTTGTGATTTTATTCTTCTGCCCTTTATTAAAGCCTTTGTGGACATCAACCGTTTTATTTTTCTGTTACCGACCTGATGTATGCATGATTTTAGAGTAAGTTCTGTTTTACATAACTGTTGACCAGTTGTGTGATTAGATTATTGCAACGCTGTTGAGGAGAAATATCGTAACATTTTGGGGGGTGTCCGGGTACTATTGATCACACAGTGTATGACCACGTATAGCCAACCGCAGCGAAACACCACTCCCATCCAAATCCCCCACCAGAATGATTAATGGCGATCATATACAATGCTCAGAGAGCCTAATGGTTAATATTATTGTTTGCGATATCCACGAAATCCGATTTGGAGTCCTCGTCCGGCTATTTTGTCCCTAAGTACTCATTGTTTATGAGGCTTTTTAACAAAAATTGGATTCTAATAACTCGTATCGCCTAAACCCACTCACTCGCTGGTGCATAGGGACTTCAGGAAGTGCGTTGCATATGTCGTTCCGCCATACTACTATGGTGCAAGACCAGTGGCGCGTTGTCAGAAGAGAGCACTACATGTTTCCGGTTTGCTGCAGCCACAGTTCTGCTGCGGCATGGGTATCAGTTGCATCAAACGGTGGGAGTGAACTACCTCAGGAACTGGAAACGTATTCCCAACGTTGGAGTACGCTTCTCGTGGGCAAAACGCCTCAGTTTCACTTATATTCACCGTGAAATTCTGGCGGTATATGGATAAAATGTAATGTCCCGTCCAGTCGTATTGAAATGGTGACGACAATACGACCAAGGCCGCAAGAGAAGGGGCTGCCGCAGAGGGGGATGTGCGGTACTTGCACCATGCGATTTACAGCTTTTCGGCAAGCTGAAGGAGTATCTGGGGTGGGCGGGGGGGGGGGGAGGGGGGGGGAGAGATTTTTTAACGATAAGGACGTTTACGCCACAGTTCACGAATGGATTCAGGACCAAGGATAGGAGTTCTGTTGTGAAGGAACTTAATGACTCGTACAACTTTCGGGCTGTTATTTACAGAGACTTGGTGACCATGTTGAAGAATAGTGTTATGTATCTGTGTCAGTATGACGTGTAGTATGGCGTTCATTAAAAGTCACCTGCTGTGACACCGTACTATGGAACTTACTTTTCTGGGTCCACTTGCAGTACCTCAGACTGTGAAGAGGTATTGAAGTTTTAAGTGCTTATACAGGAGGATTCAGCTGCCCCTACCGATGTTGTTTTATGTAGCCCACAGTGTTATGTCTGACACTCAAAAACCACGCGCAGGAGTGGAGTTTAATATTCTCTAGGTAGTATTGGTTCTAAATAAAAAATTAAAACACCTTTTTGTAGAAAATTTTATGTCGTTAAATTTGGTACTGAGTTATGTTCCCGCCGGAGGCGACTGTTTTCGAGTTATTCATGGAAAACGTTCAATAGGGACCTTCAAACGCACCTCCAACCCTACACTCATTCCTCACCAGTCAGGAATTCTAGTATGTTGTTCGTAGCAACGTCTCCTCCATCGTCCAAAAATTTCTGATTACACGAACTATTCACGATATTCGAAATTTTTTGGAATCAGTTAACTAGGATATTACAGTACCAGAATAGTCGGTTATGTGGTTAACATTATTAATTTAAACGTGTCTGTTAGGGTAATGAAATAAAATCGACATACGTAAACGTTACAGTAAATGAATTACTTTGACAATTCGTTCCAAAGGTAACTCTTACAAGCACAGTAGTTACGTAGTCGGAAGGCCGTTAAAATTCACACAACTTTTAGGTAAAATTTGCACAATCGTCAATTTTACACTTTTTAAGTGCTCGAATAAGTCGGTAGCATAATAAGGTCAATCAGTGAAGACCAAAATAGTCGCATGAGTGAAAAATGTTTGACAGTGATTGGAGGTAGTGCCATGAACAACAACCATAAATCCTGACTGGTGTGGGCAGAGGGTGGTGGGGGTGCGTCTGAAGGTGACTTTTGTACGTTTTTCTGAAATAAGTCGAAAACCCTAGCCCCCAGCGGAAACGTAGCACAGCACAAAATTTAACTACAACAAATTTCCTACAAAAAAGTGTTACTCACTTTTCCTGTAAGACTAATGGTTTGCGTGTAGCGACCCAGGACATATGAAAATCTAGCGCGCGGTCTTTGAAGGCGAGATATAACATTGCAGGTTGCATAAAACGACATCGGTAGGGGCAACTGCTTAATGCTGCATAAATTGTAGTCCCCTGTAAGGAGATAATGAAGAACAGAATGAAATTTTCACTCTGCAGCGGAGTGTGCGCTGATATGAAACTTCCTGGCGAATTAAAACTGTGTGCCGGACCGAGGCTCCATCTCGGGACCTTTGCCTTTCGCGGGCAAAGTGCTCTACCATCTGAGCTACCCAAGGACGACTCACGGGCCGTCCTCACATCCTTACTTCTGCCCAAGTTCGAGTTTCGGTCCGGCACACAGTTTCGATCGTTATCTTGTTGGAAAACTGCCCTTCGAATGCTGTTCATGGATGGCACCAAAACAGACAAATCATCAGATTGATGCAGCTCCACGCGTCAGTCCAGTGTGTCTATCACGCAGACAGGGTGGTTGAAGGTCCTCAGCTGGCCACCTTAACCAACACACGGCCGTTAACGGGATCGAGGCAGAACCAGCTTTCATCAGGAAACACAGCAAACCTCCACTCTGCCCTACAGTCAGCTTTCGCTTAACACCATTGAAGTCGCAGATGACTTGGATTCAGTGCAATGCACGCTACAGGGCTTCTGGCTCGGAGCTGTCCTTGAAGTAAGCGATTTGTAAAAGCTCGTTGTGTGACTGTAGTGCTGATCAAACTGCTGTTGCAGATGCAGTATAATGCGCCACAGCCATACGCCGTAGTCGTCCGGATCCCGGTCTTCTTGCGACAGTACATTCTCGAAACCACCGCTCCCAGCAGTCATTACACTTGCTACATTCCTGCTAAGTCTTTCTGCAGTATTGCAGATGGAACATCCAGCTTCTCTCATCCTTATAATTGACCTCGTTCAAATTCAGTGACGCGTTGATAATTGCGTCTTCGTCGTCTCATGCCTAACATCAGCTCATCACGTCCAGTCTCAAAGATAGCTAACGCGACCCTTATAGCGTATATTTAAAGCAAATCTGATTTGATTTGCATCCACATAATGCGCTACTAGCATCACTCTTACTTATGTGACTGGTGCAGAATCTGAATAGGCATCACCTTTCAGATACAGAAACACGATTACCGACTTTCGCTTACGTCGCACAACTCCTTCTTGCCGTTGCGACTTTTTTCCGTCAGTGTAATAGCTTGCATCTCTCTCGGGACGTGACAGTCTCTTCTTTTAATGGGGTGCTAATATTTTAACCGACGACCTTAGATTGGAGTATAGGCAGTGGGAAGTTGGCGTTGCGAAGTGAGAGCCTGAAGTCATTTGCGCGAGCAAGTCCTCCGACGTTACACATTGCTCGTTAGCCGAGACTCGGCCGCCGTTCTTGAGTAGCGCTGGCAGCGGCGCGGCGTGGGCGGCCGGGGAGTTCGCGGCGCGGGCCACGCAGTGTCACGCAATTAGTGCGTGATGGACGCGACCCCGTAACTCACCGCCGACGTCCCCTCGACCGGGCTGCGCGCGGCGGTGGCGTGGCGGCGGCTGCCGCGCCTGCATGGTTGTGGTAGTGCTGGTTGTGGTGGCGGTGGCGCAGGGAAGAGAGCCAACACCTGGGAGGGGGCGGCAGAAGGGAGACCGCGGCTGTTACAGTTGTGGAGGACAACTGTGGCAAGTCTTCGTCAGGGAATGGAGATATTTTTGTGGTTAATACAGTATTACCTGTTGTCGATCACCAGATTACTTCGAATCTGTCACACCCGTGAAGTTAACTCTATCCTTCAGGCTTTAATCAGCAAACTCAAGAAATAATAGAGATTAGAGTGTGTACAGAAGCATATCGTTGTTTCTCTGTTGTTACAAGCGCAAAAAATACTAAAACCGAGAATCCCTAAAATAATGTTAAATATCACTCTGCCGATCAATGTGGAGCGGTTAGTGTAATCGACGGTGTTCTTCATTATCTGAAACTTGGAGCACTTGCCCGCGAAAGGAGAAGGTCCCGAGTTCGAGTCGCGGTCCGGCACACAGTTTTAATCTGCCAGGAAGTTTTATATCAGCGCACACTCCGCTGCAGAGTGAACATCTCATTCTGAAGATAACGATCGCCTACACGTCGCTGTTGTAACACAACATGCTCTACAGACTGTTGACATGTTGCCTTAGCCTGCTTGATCACCAGACCTCTCCCCAAACGAGCACATATGGGACGTCATCGGGTGACAGCTCCGGAGTCATCCACAAACAGCATTAAACGTCCCTGTATGGACCGACCACAAACTGACAATATCGCCCGTTCACCATAATGCATGGACGTTTGCATGCATGTACTCTACATTCTGGCGTTACACCGGTTATTAATCCAAGAGCATTTCACATTTGCAGTGGCTTATCTCCCGTTTACATTATTCTGTGATCTTGCAATGTTAATCATTTACATATGCTGCCTAGACAAATGTA
Organism: Schistocerca serialis cubense; assembly: GCF_023864345.2. NCBI lineage: Eukaryota > Metazoa > Arthropoda > Insecta > Orthoptera > Acrididae > Schistocerca > Schistocerca serialis. The sequence goes on from NC_064642.1 coordinate 788,973,927, forward strand.
TCCCCGAAATGTCTTTGTTGTACATTACTTCTTTTTCTCGCCGCTGTATATTCAGTTGATGCGGCCGGCACTGAGGAAGTTAACGACAATATTGTACAGTTGTGTTTCCCCAATTAACCTTCATAATGGGCTGGATACCGAGTAGAACCTCCTCAGTTGTTCAGGGTTGCTGTTGGAAAAACAGCAGGACAGCGCTGTTGAAAATCTGCCACAGTAGCTAAATAATATTAACTCTTTAAACAGGCTCATTTACCATTAGAAATGCTTATCTACAAGGTGTATGACAACTAGTCTCCTAATATACAGGCTTCACGTGTACAACTGCAGATATTTTTGTACGCACATCTCAATGTGTACACACATCAGTATGTTGGTTGTTTTTTCTCTGCGTCAAACAGTCTTGCGGTAAACACGTCACAAAATTTACGACCTGATGTTTTCTGCACAGCCGTAACTGCACAGCGAAGTGCACTACACCTGTCACTATAAACTATGTTTTTGACTCCACGCATCCAACAATCGTCGTCTGTTTAAGGAAATTACGATAGTGAAAATTTTTGCTGGACCTAGACTCGAGCCAGGATTCCCCGCTTTACGAGAACTGTCGCCTTAGCCAGTCTGGCTATTCGTACACGACTCACAGCCAGACCCAAACCTCCATATGCAGTCGTTCCTGTTCACAACCTATACCAGCACATAAATTATGTAATTCACGTGCAGTCCGCAGCTCGTGGTCGTGCGGTAGCGTTCTCGCTTCCCACACCCGGGTTCCCGGGTTCGATTCCCGGCGGGGTCAGGGATTTTCTCTGCCTCGTGATGACTGGGTGTTGTGTGATGTCCTTAGGTCAGTTAGGTTTAAGTAGTTCTAAGTTCTAGGGGACTGATGACCATAGATGGTAAGTCCCACAGTGCTCAGAGCCAATTCACGTGCAGGTGCGGCATTTTAATTGAATGTCGCCGTCTAGTACTCGCGAATAAATACGACATTGCAGTGCCTCTGTTGTTAAGAAGAAGAATACAACGTTCCTTCGGGCATGCACGCATGCATGTCCAAGGGACAACTACATCGTTCTTCTTACCAACACAGGCATTACAACATCGTATTTAATGGCTACCTTGTGCCATGCGTACCAACCAACTGAAAAACATACGTACTACCCGCATTAGCTGTAATTACACTGAAGCACCAAAGAAATTGGTACAGCCATGCTTATTCAAATACAGAGATATGTAAACAGGCAGAATACGGCGATGCGGTCGGCAACGCCTATAAAAGACAACAAGTGTCTGGCGCAGTTGTTAGATCGGCTACTGCTGCTACAATGGCAGGTTGTCATGATTTAAGTTAGTTTCAACGTGGTGTTATAGTCGGTCCAAGGCATCGATGAAGTGCGGTCTTTCCCGTACGATCATTTCACTAGTGTACCGTGAATATCAGGAACCCGGTAAAACATCAAATCCCCGACATCGCTACAGCCGGAAAAAGATTCTTCAAAAACGGGACCAACGACGACTGAGGAGAATCGTTCACTGTAACAGATGTGAAACGCTTCCGCAAATTGCTGCAGATTTCGATGCTGCGCCATCAACAAGTGTCAGCGAGCCAACTATTCAACGAAACATAATCGTTAGCCGGCCGGTGTGGCCGAGCGGTTCTAGGCGCTTCAGTCTGGAACCGCGCGATCGCTACGGTCGCAGGTTCGAATCCTGTCTCGGGCATGGATGCGTGTGATGTCCTTAGGTTAGTTAGGTTTAAATAGTTCTAAGTCCTAGGGGACTGATGACCTCAGAAGTTAAGTCCCATAGTGCTCAGAGCCATTTGAACCATAATCGGCATGGGCTTTCGGAGCTGAAGGCTCACTCGTATACCCATAATAACTGCACGACACAAAGCTTCACGCCTCGCCCGGGCCCGTCAACACCGACACTGGACGTTTGATGACTGGAAACATGTTTTGTAGTCCAGCGAGTCTCGTTTCAAATTGTATCGAGCGGATGGACATTTACAGGTATGGAGATAACCACGTGAATCCATGGACCCTGCATGGTAGCAGAGGAATGTTCGAGTTGGTGTAATGGTGTGCGGCGTGTGCAGTTGGAGTGCTATGGGTCCCGTCATAGGTCTTGATACAACTCTGACAGATGAAACGTACGTTAGCATCCTTCGTGATCACCTGCATCCACTCACGTCCGTGTTGAATTCTGACGGACTGGGCAATTCCAGCAGGACAATGCGACACCCCACACGTCCAGAATTGCCACAGAGTGGCCCCAGGAACACTCTTCTGAGTTTAAAAACTTCCACTGATCACCAGACTCCGCAGACATGAACATTATTGAGAATTTGTGGGACGCCTTGCAACGTGCTGTTCAGATGGATATCTACTCCCTCGTACTATTACGGATTTATGACAGTCCTGCAAGACTCATGGTGTCAATTCACTCCAGCACTACTTCAGACATTAGTCGAGTATATGCCACATCGTGCTCGCGGGGGCCCTACATGACAATAGGCAGGTGTACCAATTTCTTTGTCTCTTCAGTGCAGTGCATTAGTCTGCATCTGATGGTAATACTGATGTAATGTTTTTCAATACATATCAATTTTTTGCTGTCGAAACGCTATTCGATTATTACATATGAGCTCTCCACTGTCAAAAAGACGAGAACCACCTGGCTTCCTATGCTAGTCACTATCAAATGCACTACCTGGAGAATTCAGAGATAAGTGCAGACGTTGCAATATGTTCCGCTGTCCATAGAGTCAAAGGCCACTTGGCGTAAGTACCAAACCAATGTCTCATAATTCACAGGAGCCACGTACTGTGCAGCATCTGATTTTTGTTACATCGAATGAAACCCAAGACACAAATGCGCTACAGACACTGGCCGCGAGTGGGCATTCATCCAAATCAATGTGGAAAGTTGAAAATTTATGCCAGAAATGGATTTAAACCTTGTTTTCCTATTTATTACGGGGTTGCGCCGACAACTGCGCCATCCGGACACAGTATTCATTTCAACCGCACGGACTACTGTAGTCTCTAAGCTGGTCGTAGGTTGTGTTCGAAAAAGGAACAGTATAGAGACAGAACTGCAACAAATTCGTCGGGCAACAGACCGCACCACTCGAACTGTCAACACGATTGGCACTGCTAAGAGTATCCTACGACTTCCACATCGCTGGCAACGGGTTATACACAATGCTGGTGACTACTTTGAAGGTCAGTAAAACTTCGAAACACGTATCTGTATTGTACGAGCTGTAAATAAATATTTGCCATTATTAAAGAACCAACACTCGTGTATTTTGAGTCGAAAGAATGTACAGCTTTTCCATACACAAAGGCATCGCGTGTTGACAATTCCTTCAGGAATCTACCCAACCGCTACAAGATCTCACTTACGCATCTGCCTATCTCTGCTTTCATGGCATCACGAATAAACTGATTAGGCAATCTAAATTATCATAATAATTTGCCTAAGTCATGAGCAATTTGCTATGTTAGATACCGTGTCAAAGTTTTTTTGCGTTGTTCAGGGAACGTTAGTCAGGGTCTCGCATGAAAGGAAGGAAAACTCCGGCCCGTCGTCAGTGCGAGCTGCGTCGCCCGCGGTGACTCAACAATGGCACTGTGCCAGGCGCCATGGCAATCAGTCTCGCCACTGAGAAGTACTCACAACTGTCGCATCTCCTAACGACCGGGCCACCTTCATTTAACACCTCCACTGTTGCATGGAGGAGACCGCAAAGCGCCTGCGTAGCACAAATGCAGATGCAGAAAACAATTTTCTCAACAAAAATACTATTTAAGGTAATATTGTCTAAATAAGCACATCAAAAATGTTTTGTATCACCTCGGTTCCGAAACCTGTACAGAAAATTGGAACAGGCATCAAGATAAACATCATTTACGTCCTTTGCATTGCTCATGAAAACAACCCCTTATATGTTGCACCGCAATACAGCGATATCTTCATAGATGGTGGTCCAGATTGCTGTACACATACTCAGTGGCACGTCCTCTTGCATTGATGCATGTCTGTATTTGTCGTGGCATACAGTCAACAAGTTCAAGGCACTGTTGGTCCAGATCGTCCCACTCCTCAACGGTGATTCGGCGTAGATCCCTCAGAGTGGTTCGTGGGTCACGTCGTCCATAAACAGCCATTTTCAGTCTACCCCAGCATGTTCGATAGCGTTCATGTCTGGAGAACATGCTGCCCACTCTAGTCAAGCGATGTCATTATCCTGAACGACGTCATTCACAAGATGTGCACGATGGGGACGCGAATTGTCGTCCATGAAGACGTATGCCTCGGCAATATGCTGCCGATATGGTTGCACTATCGGTTGGAGGATGTCATTCACGTTTCGTACAGCCGTTACGGCGCCTTCCATGACCACCAGCGGCATACGTCGGCCCCACATAATGCCACTCCAAAACAGCAGGAACCTCCACCTTGCTACACTCGCTGGACAGTGTGTCTAAGGCGTTCAGCCTGACCAGGTTGCCTCCAAATACGTCTCCGACGATTATCTGGTTGAAGGCATATGCGACACTCATCGGTGAAGAGAACGTTATGCCAATCCTGAACGGTCCATTCGGCATGTTGTTGGGCCAATCTGTACCGCGCTGCATGACGTCGTTGTTGCAAAGATGGACCTCGCCATGGACGTCGGGAGTGAAGTTGCGCATTATGCAGCCTATTGCGCACAGTTTGAGTCGTTACACGACGTTCTGTGGCTGCACGAAAAACGTTGTTCAACATGTTGGCGTTGCTGTCGGGTTTCCTTTGAGCCATAATCTGTAGGTAGCGGTCATCCACTGCAGCAGTAGCCCTAGAGCGGCCTGAGCGAGTCATGACATCTACAATTCCTGTCTCTCTGTATGTCCTCCATGTTCGAACAACATCGCTTTGGTTCACTCCGGGACGCCTGGACACTTCTCTTGTTGAGAGCCCTTCCTGGCACAAAGTAACAATTCGGACGCGATCGAACCGCGGTATTGACCGTCTAGGCATCGTCGAACTACAGACAACACGAGCCGTGTACGTCCTTCCTGGTGTAATTGTAATGATTGGAACTGATCGACTGTCGGACCCCCTCCGTCTAATAGGCGCAGCTCATGCTTGTTTGTTAACATAGTTGGGCGGGTTTAGTAACATCTCTGAACAATCAAAGGGACTGTGTCTGAGATACAATATCCACAGTCAACGTTTGTTTTTAGGAGTTCTGGGAACTGAGGTCATGCAGAACTTTTTTTGATATGTGTATATTAATGTTTAGTCACGTACATAATAAGGGATGTAATTTTGTATGTAACCTTGAAATCCAGCATGCTCAGGAGTCACCTCTCACGCGATAGTATCGCGATACGGTTTCCAACAGGGCAATGTTCGTCCTCATATGGAACATGCCTCTGTGACACTGAGGTAGTGTCGTGCCCGGCGACATCCCCAGGTCTTTCGAGGATAGAACATCTGGGGGGCAATTCAGGATATCAAGGTGCAGTGACAGCAGTTGTAGGCCGGTTTAACGCACACAACGGCCTTATCACACCTCTCGAAACCTAATCATAGCGCCGGCCGGTGTGGCCAATCGGTTCTAGGCGCTTCAGTCTGGCACCGCGCGACTGCTACTGTCCCAGGTTCGAATCCTGCCTCGGGCATGGATGTGTGTGATGTCCTTAGGTTAGTTAGATTTAAGTAGTTCTAAGTTCTAGGGGACTGATGACCTCAGATGTTAAGTCCCGTAGTGCTCAGAGCCATCCCTAATCACAGCGTGGTACCAGGGGGGGGGGGGGAGGGGGGGTAAACGTCATACTAATAAGCCGATTCATGTTTCCAAGTTCTTTGTAAATCTGATACTATTTTGCGATCGCTTAGATAATAACACATAACCTCTCAGCTGGTCAAGTTTCAGTTCGTTTCCTCATTACCTATGTTTTGTTTTATTTATTTATTTATGTGCGTGTGTGTGTGTGTGTGTGTGTGTGTGTGTGTGTGTGTGTGTGTGTGTGTGTGTCCGGCAGTGTAGCACGAATACGAATTGTTGAGCTTCTTATTCCTCTACTTTCAAAAATAATTACATTAATCCAATCTTAGTTTATTTATAAGCAATGTAGCTGAACAATATGCAAAATGATATAACACTAGCAAACGATAAAAGGCCACTGGGGCCCAAAAAAATATTTTTTTTTACTAATTATAATACGAGTGCAAACCAGGCGAGAGCAAGGAAAATGGAATTTGCTTTTCAAAAAACCAAAGACATATATAACAAAAAAAACATTTCGATTCAAGCTAAATTAAGACATTATAAAACTGTCATTAGACCAGAATGCCTGTATGCATCGGAGTGCCTAACTCTTAACAAAAAGGGGGAAATAGAAAACATGGAAAAGAAAGAAAGGAAAATTTTGAGAAAAATATTAGGACAGAGAAAGATTGGAGAAGAGTACAAGCTAAAGAGTAATAAGGAAATATACAAAACTATTGAGAAAGTGAGTGAGGCAATGCGTAAACGCAGACTAACGTTTTATGGTCACCTGTCGAGGATGGATGGAAACAGACTAACAAGAAAAGTGTTTGAACATAGTAACAGGAACGAAAAAACCAACAATAAATGGATACAGATGGTGAAAAAGGATTTGGCCTATTTTAATGTCACCCGTGAGTCAATCAGGGACAGGGAAAAGTTTAGACAAATAGTGAACGAAATTAAGTGTTTTCCAGAAGAAACGAAACTAAAGAATAATAACAGGAAATGGTCGGAAGAGCGGAGGAGGAACCACTCGAAAATGATGAGGAAATATTGGGAAGAGAGAAAAAAAGATCAAAAAGCCGGGCAAGTGAATTGTTGAACGTGGTCCAAAGATGGCCGAAATCGAAAGAAGAAGACGTATTTTCCCCAGCAAATATAATTATTATACGAAAGAGATAAAACAAATGTAGGGAACAATATTAAAAGTTCAGTGCTCAGTTATAGAAAATGATGAAAAGGTAGCCTTATACGAATGCATAGTTTCGCGGCGATATATACCGACAAAATTTTCTCGGGTTTCCGGCCGCTTCCAGTGGTTTAAAATCCCGAGCGTTCGCCCGAGTTCTCCTCGGCCATTGCCAAGTGGCCTATTCGGAAGATTAGGCGAGGAACGCTATCGATAATCCATACAAAAGGATGCGAAAGTTCACAAAGGAAATGGATACAGAGCTTTGAATAACTCACCTAGAAAATAATTCAGGTGTAAAAAATAAAAACTGTGTTGGACAAAAATCATACTAATTTAAACAGTAGTAGCAATTTAAACAGTATGTCAGTTGCAGCAGTATATATATTAACGTAGGGACAGATAGAGGACAGCATCTAGCTAGTCGACTGATTGGTAAAATTAGACTTTCATAAGTAGCGGGTAAGTATGGAGTGTCGTTCAAAGTCTTCTCTGAACATTCCTAAGGTAAAAAAGTTTAAAAGTCATCCACGATGAAAAAAATTTTATATTTGTAACCACCAGAGCGAAGTACTTGAGAATGTTCATGTGGGGATTGCGAGCACTCGATCTGATGTAAATTTATTAATAATTGTCAAAAAGAACAATTTGCTACAAGAAAAAAATACACAGTTTTTGACGAAATTGGATAGCGTTGTGGGCTTTAGTACTTCACAGACAAATTCTAGGCACAGAGAATTCGTGCTATTACAAGCAGAATAATTGTAGCTCGATTCAAAGTGAATAACTGTGGAAGTTATAGTTGTAAAATACTGACGCGATTTACATGTACAACACTGGATAAACTGGAAGAAGCCAATGTAGGTGAAAATTAGGGTGGGTTCCGGAGAACTGCAGCAACGCGTGGGACAATACTGAAGGTACCAGAAATTAAATACAGGAGCAAAAATTTTTCAACAACTTGTACACAACCATAGTCGTGCTGCACTTGTAATAGGCGTAGGACATGATACGGAAGCAGTAATTGAGAAAGGAATGAGACAGTTCTTTTTTCATTCGCTGTTTAGTTTAGAAATTACTTAATATACAGGGTGATTCAAAAAGAATACCACAACTTTAAAAATGTGTATTTAATGAAAGAAACATAATATAACCTTCTGTTGTACATCATTACAAAGAGTATTTAAAAAGGTTTTTTTCACTCAAAAACAAGTTCAGAGATGTTCAATATGGCCCCCTCCAGACACAGGAGCAATATCAACCCGATACTCCAACTCGTCCCACACTCTCTGTAGCATATCAGGCGTAACAGTTTGGACAGCTGCTGTTATTTCTCGTTTCAAATCATCAATGGTGGCTGGGAGAGGTGGCCGAAACACCATATCCTTAACATACCCCCATAAGAAAAAATCGCAGGGGGTAAGATCAGGGCTTCTTGGAGGCGAGTGATGAAGCGCTCTGTCACGGGCTGCCTGGCGACCGATCCATCGCCTCGGGTAGTTGACGTTCAGGTTTCATAACTAACCTTTTTCGTAGGACTCTCCATACCGTTGATTGTGGAATTTGCAGCTCTGTGCTAGCTCTGCGAGTCGATTTTCCTGGGCTGCGAACAAATGCTTGCTGGATGCGTGGTACATTTTCATCACTCGTTCTCGGCCGTCCAGAACTTTTCCCTTTGCACAAACATCCATTCTCTGTAAACTGTTTATACCAACGTTTAATACACCACCTATCAGGAGGTTTAACACCATACTTCGTTCGAAATGCACGCTGAACAACTGTCGTCTATTCACTTCTGCCGTACTCAATAACACAAAAAGCTTTGTGTTGAGCGGTCGCCATCTTAGCATCAACTGACGCTGACGCCTAGTCAACAGCGCCTCAAGCGAACAAATGTGCAACTAAATGAATCTTTATAGCTCCCTTAATTCGCCGACAGATAGTGCTTAGCTCTGCCTTTTGTCGTTGCAGAGTTTTAATTTCCTAAAGTTGTGGTACTCTTTTTGAATCACCCTGTACAATTTCAGTTTCGGCCTTTGGACCATTTTAAAATGGTATTGCAAAATATTTTGCTTCACCACATGTCAGACTTTAAAATCATCCAACATGTATCGTCAAAAATGGGCCTTTTCACAATTTTACTGTCGATATGTATACATGACGTAGGATTTTAAAGTCTGACGTGCTGAAACAAACTCGTTTGCAGCAATGCTTGAAAATGGCCAAAAGGACGAAATTCCAATCGTGAAATAAATAATTGCTGCACTCAACGGCAAATACGATGTTCATTACAAAAATCTACATGGCAATGTAGTCCGACTATGAGAAGTTAATCAGGAGTGACATAGGGTTGTAGCCCGATTCCCAATGTCATTCAGTCTGCACATAGAACAATTGAATAGTGTGGAAACCGCCTTTGAAAGACGCTGTAAATGCTCTTCAAAGATAAAAAACAAGTATAATGGAATGTAGAACAATTACACGGAGAGATCTGGATGAAATTAGATTGGAAACAGACACTAAAATTAGTCCATGAGTTTCACTATTTGAGAAGCAAAATAACAGTCGATGGTGAAAGTAGGGAGGATATGCAGACTGGCAATAGCATGAAAGGCATTTCTTCAAAAGAGATATTTGCTAATACTCAATATAAATTTATACCTTAAAAAGTAGTTTTCGAAGGTGCTTCTCTCGAGTGGAGTCTTGCACAGAAGTGAGACGTAGATGGGTAGCAGTACAGACAAAATGAGAAAAGAAGCTTTGGAGAGTAGTGCTGAAGACTGGATGGATAGATCGGATAATTAATGAAGAGATATTGAGAATGACTGGGGAAACAACAAATTTATGGCACAACGTAAGAGGAAGAAGGGGTCATTTGATAGGATACACCCTGGGCATCAAGATATCGTTAATTTTATAATGGGGGAAGTGTGGGGAGTAAAGAGACTACAGTTGGCACGTTCCAGCGGGTGTACAGGGTGGGCAAGAAGACCCCATACAGCTGTAGCCCCTTCCGAATGGAAGGTAACCTGATTAGTAAGAAAAGTTATTACGAAGGTTGGTAGTTATGTTACTTCTTATCAACTGTGGGAATTCATGTTGATCTGTTTCCGAAATCGCTGTCGAGTTTTAATTTGTAGCGTCCCCAGATGTGAGTGGTCATAGTTATACTATTGAGCAGCGCTTTCTGAGAAGTGTGCCAGTGATGGACAACACACAGGGCAGACGATGAAGCAGATTATGGGAGCATTGCAGGAAAGATTTAATAAGGCTGCACCGCGAAAGGCAACACTTCTGGATTGGGAATGACGTGCTTCCTCTTTCGGCGTTGTTGAAGACAGGCCGTGGAATGGAAGGAAGAAAACGCAAGAAGAAACATGTGCCGAAGCCTCTGTTTCGATTGAACAATCTCCTTCTACGTCGACACGTAAATATGCTTCGGATCTCGGAGTACCGACGACAACAATGCGAGATCTCATGAAAAAAGACCCTAGTGTCATACCTTCTCGATCGACGTTCGTATACGAGATATCGGATACAGACCGGAATGAACACGTTTACCATGCCGTGCATCGTTGACTCAATTTTCAAATGCAGTGAACCGTGATGGGGTTATGCTTTCAGATGACTGACATTTATTCCAACTCACGTTCCAGTAGTATTGTCGTTTTGGCCAAAGAGAATCCTCATTAATCGTTCGAGTTTGGAAGGAACCCCTCACGTAATGATATAGACAGCGGTGACATCGCAACATATGGGACCGTACTTTCTTTGAAGGGACTGTGAATAGTGCCAACTGTTTACATATGTAACAAAGATGGTTAATTTCTCAGTTTGAGGGAAGGAGCCTCACAGAACGCATATGGTTGCAGCAAGTCTGACCTCCTCCTCACTACGCTCTTGCACTGCGCGAGTTCCTGAATGAACACTTTCAAATACGGAGGATAGGTCGTGGTTCATCAGCAACATCAATTCCCCGAAATGGCTCCAAAAATGGTTCAAACGGCTCTAAGCGCTATGGGACTTAACATGTGTGGTCATCAGTCTCCTAGAACTTAGAACTACTTAAACCTAACTGACCTACGGACATCACACACATTCATGCCCGAGGCAGGATTCGAACCTGCGACCGTGGCAGCAGCGCGGATCCGGAGTGAAGCGCCTAGAACCGCTCGGCCACAGCGGCAGGCCCGAAATGTCTTCCAAGAAGTCCTGACCTCACCCACACCTGACTCGTTATGGGGAGTCGTTATGGAGCATGTACCTGCACGTCGTTACGCTACAAACGAAGAACTGCGCAACGCTGTTGAGCAAGCATTTCGTACTATAACATCGGACATGCTTAAAAATATGTGAAGGAGGACATGGAGCCACATGGAAATGTATTTAAAACATGATGGGTAACATACCGGTATACTGGACACTTAATACGTAAGTAAGTACACTACTGGCCATTAAAATTGCTACACCAAGAAGAAATGCAGATGATAAACGGGTATTCATTGGACAAATATATTATACTAGAACTGACATGTGATTACATTTTCACGCTATTTGGGTGCATAGATCCTAAGAAATCAGTACCCAGAACAACCACCTCTGGCCGTAATAACGGCCTTGATACGCCTGGGCATTAAGTCACACAGAGAATGGATGGCTCGTACAGGTACAGCTGTCCTTGCAGCTTCAACACGATACTACTGTTCATCACGAGTAGTGACTGGCGTCTTGTGATGAGTCACTTGCTCGGCCACCATTGACCAGACGTTTTCAGTTGGTGAGAGATCTGGAGAATGTGCTGGTCAGGGCAGCAGTCGAACATTTTCTGTATCCAGAAAGGCCCGTACAAGACCTGCAATATGCGGTCGTGCATTATCCTGCTGAAATGTAAAGTTTCGCAGGGATCGAATGAAAGGTAGAGTCACGGGTCGTAACACATCTGAAATGTAGCGTCGACTGTTCAAAGTGCTGTCAATGCGAACAAGAGGTGGCCGAAACGTGTAACCAATGGCACCCCATTCCATCACGCTGGGTGATACGCCAGAATGGCGATGACGAACACACGCTTCCAATGTGCGTTCACCGCGATATCGCCAAACACAGATGCGACCATCATGATGCCGTAAACCGAACCTGGATTCATCTGAAGAAATGGCGTTTTGCCATTCGTGCACCCAGGTTCGTCGGTGAGTACACCATCGCAGGCGCTCCTGTCTGTGATGCAGCGTCAAGGGTAAACGCAGCCATGGTCTCCGAGCTGATAGTCCATGCTACTGCAAACGTCGTCCAACTGTTCGTACAGATGGTTGTTGTCTTGCAAATTTCCCCATCTGTTGATTCAGGTATCGAGACGTGGCTGCACGATCTGTTACAGCCATGAGGATAAGGTGCCTGTCAGCTCGGCTGCTAGTGATACGAGGCCGTTGGGATCCAGCACGGCGTTCCGTATTACGCTCCTGACGCCAGCGATTCCATATCCTGCTAACAGTCATTGGATCTCGACCAACGCGAGCAGCAATGTCGCGATACGATAAACCGCAATCGCGATAGGCTACAATCCGACCTTTGTCAAAGTCGGAAACGTGATGGTACGCATTTATGCACCTTACACGAGGCATCACAAGAACGTTTCACCAGGCAACGCCGGTCAACTGCTGTTTGTGTATGAGGAATCGGTTGCCGGCCGAGGTGGTCTCGCGGTTCTAGGCGCTCAGTCTGGAGCCGCACGACTGCTACGGTCGCAGGTTCGAATCCTTACTCGGGCATGGATGTGTGTGATGTACTTAGGTTAGTTCGGTTTAAGTAGTTTTAAGTTCTAGGGGAGTGATGACCACAGATATTAAGGCCCATAGTGCTCAGAGAAATCGGTTGGAAACTTTCCTCATGTCAGCACGTTGTAGGTGTCGCCACCGGCGCCAACCTTATGTGAATACTCTGAAAAGCTAATAATTTGCATATCACTGCCTCTTGTTTCTGTCGGTTAAATTTCGCGTCTGTAGCTCGCCATTTTCGTGGTGTAGCAATTTTAATGGCCAGTAGTGTACTTGTGCCAAAACAAGTCAACTCAATTAGAATTTAATAGTAGTAGGTACGAGGGCTTCCCGCCCACTTTGTAGTTCGAACTATGCAGAGACGAAGCGGTCGGCAGAGAACAGAGCAGCTGCATTAAATAGGGCTCAGATTGGAGACCACGACGACAGAAGTTTTTCATAAACTGCGTGTCACCATCACTGAGTATTTTCGTGTGTACTATATTGTTTGGTTGCCACGATCAAATGAGAAAAAAGAGTAACACTGTATTTACTAAAGGAGATAACAGGCTGAACGCGAGGAGCAATACCCGCGGCTTCTCCTTATTCCCGCAGTTGTAATAAGTTCCCGAGAAGGAAATCACTGAAGCGGCTATGCGATCGTTACGCGGCCACGTCGTCCCATGAATACAATCAGGCCGCAGCGCGGGCCTCGGTTTTATGATGAGGGAGTTTCCTGCGCTTCCGCCGCCCCCATTCCATTTGATCAGGAGGAGCGAACGGCCACACAGCAGCTGTTATCGCAGGATGGCGACCGCGGCGGGGGCGGAGGCGGCCCTCCGCCTCTGCGAATCCGGTCCCCGGCCGCGGCGGCGCAGCGCCGAGTGCCGACCAACTTGGAAGTGGCTCTCTTTCAAACTTTTAATAAGGGAAGGAAGGGGCGGCGGCCGTCTGAAAGCCGGCGGCCTGACGACGCTGGAAGAGACCCGGGAGGCGGCGGCTGCCGGGGCGCCGCCGCCGCTAACGCGCTGTGCGGGAAGAGTCGCCCCACAGCCCTCCCGCGTTATGCCTTTACGATACCGCGGCGGACGTATGGCCCGTCTGATTGCCTCTTGACAAGCTGTGCAGCCCTACAACCATCTCATCTTAGCCACAAGTCTGCCAACTCGAAGTAGCTTTCTTGAAGATGCCAACAGAGATGTGGAATTGATCGCGGAATTCGCTCAGAAGGAAAGCTACTGAGTATTTCATTATCCTTTCTCGACGTTAAACTACCTTAGTGCTCATACTAATTTTAAAAAAATGGATGAACGTACATATGTACGTATATACGAGGGTTGGAACTTTAATAGTGGCAACTATTTATTTACAGCTCGTACAAAATAGATACGTGTTTCAAAGTAGTACTGACCTTCACAATAGTCACCAGCACTGTGTGAGAGGGTGAGTCAAATGAAAACATTAAATTTGTAATAACAATTTAGCGCCGTTATCCTGTAAGTTGGTAAGCGTGCTACAAACAGCGTACAGAATGGCCTGTAGGTGGCAGCATAGTGCAGATGCACACACACCGTCACAGTATTAGTACAAAGACTGCCGCCCCACTTGTGACTTGCACCAGGGAAGAACAACGTTCTCTTATTCGGTTTTTACGTAGTGAAGGTGTGAAATCTATTGAAATTCATCGACGAATGATGAAGGTTCAGTACGGTGATGCATGTTTGTCACAGCAGCAAGTCTACGAATGAAGTAGGAAGTTCGCAAATGGTGTGACTTCAGCGAAAGATGCTACTCGTCCAGGTCAGGCACAACGAGTTGTGACTTCACAGAACATTGCAGCAGTTGAAGCCATAGTGAAGGAAAACCGCCGAGTGACACTGAATTACATTAAAAATGTTTACAGATTAGTCATGGGTCAGCACACCACATTGTGCATGATGTGCTCCAGTTTCACAAAGTGTCTGCAAGATGGGTGCCACGGCAGCTGACTCCTGAATGGAGAGAACGACGTGTTGATGCTCGTGAAGAACTTCTTCACCGCTTTGAACGAGAAGGTGATGGCTTCCTTGCAAGAATCGTTACTGGGTACGAAACCTGGGTTCACTTCCACCAACCGGAAACGAAGAGAGCGAGCAAGGAATTGCGCCATTCCTCATCACCAAAACCAAACAAGTTTCGAACAGAACCATCAGCAGGGAAGGTTATACTGACACTCTTTTGGGACGAAAAAGGCGTCATTTTGGAGCATTACATGCCTAGAGGGACCACTGTCACCAGTGAATCATACACAGACCTCCTAAAAAATCATCTGCGGCCTGCAACCAATTCAAAGCGACGAGGATTGCTGTCAGCAGGTGTCCTTTTGCAACATGACAATCCACGGTCCCACACAGCCCGTACAACAGTTGCAACAACCAGAGGACTGCATTTTGTGTGTCTTCCTCATCTACCATACTCACCAGACCTTGCCCCAAATGATTTCCATATGTTTGGACCACTCAGGGACGCAATGGGAGGAAAGAAGTTCCGTTCTGATGAAGAGGTACACCACGCGGTGCGTGAGTGATTGCGCGGACTACCAAAAGAATTTTTTTCTAAAGGATTTTACGCACTTTGTAAGCGCTGGAGGACTTGCATTGAGCGTGGGGGAGTTAATGTTTAAAAGTGATACAGCTTTGTACCACTTCTGCACAATAAATAATATTTAAAAAAATATTTAAGGTTTTCATTTGACTTAACCTCTTGTAACCCGTTGCCAGCGATGTGGAAGTCGTAGGATACTCTCAGTAATGCTAGTTGTGTTGACAGTTCGAGCGGCGCGGTCTATTGCCCGACGAATTTGTAGCAGTTCTGAAGCGAATGCCGTGAAGTGTTGCCTTCAGTTTAGAAATCGAGTTAAACTCACGAGGGCTGAAGTCAGGGGAGTGCAGTAGGTGGTATAGCACTTAGAAGACCCACCAGTCACACAAATCAGTAACAGGTTTCCTTTAATTTACGCCTATGGTCACAAACTTTTTGTTAACAGATTACCGGTTTCGGTTTTTAATGACCATTATCAGATCTGCAGCAAAAATGCGAAAAACATAAATACACTCGCAAACTGTATACAGCTTCAGAACAATACACAGACCATAAGAAAAAGTACTGACAAAATTTACATTTGTGTGCTTTAAATATGAAGAGGCATACCTGTTTCACAAAAACAAAGTCCTAATGTACTGCAGCCATAGTGGCATCGTGAAATGTTAAATGCGGAATCAGCACCAGCATCGTCAAATACATATAAATAACATCAGATGCAGGAGTCACTTTGTCAGTAGTAATACTGTTTAAAACAAACTGCCGTACATTAGGCACAAGATGTTTGTGTTGTAAGTCCACCAGATGTCGCTAATGTCGGCATACACTAGCTGTCAATAATTCTTTGAAACAGCGAAAATAAAGGGGCATACAATAGTTGAAGTCTGTAATAATGTTACAATGTATAAAAGGCATTACAGTAATAAAAAGCAATAAAAAGAGGAACACGACAAAAGTAATATTGTTAAAAAAAGAAAGAGTTAAAAAACAGTGGTTGACATGTGCTCTAGTGCCAATATTCTAGATAATGAGTTAAATATTAAACACCGTTGATAGTGCACCGGGTAATATTCAACAACTATAAAACAAATCGCTAAAGGAGCCACAAATGAAAGAAAACATAGTGTTGCACATAATCAGCGCCCTCTGTTAGCGCTAACGCCAGAATTCAGCACAGGCGGGAAGTGGCTGGAGGAACGTGACCGGCAGAGGGCCCCTCCTACCCTGTGGTACTCCGTTGCAAGAAGAGAATGATAAGACAGAGGGCGCTGATGTGATGTGATTTATATGTATTTGACGATGCTGGTGCTGATTCCGCATTTAACATTTGACGATGCCACTATGGCTCCAGTTCATTAGGACTTTGTTTTTATGAAACACGTATGCCGCTTCGTATTTAAAGCGCACAAATGTAAATTTTGTCAGTACTACTTTTCATTGTGGTATATGTATTGTTCTTAAGCTGTATACAATTTGCGAGTGGATTTATGTTTTTCGCATTTTTGCTGCAGATCTGATGATGGTCATTAAAGACCGAAACCGGTAATCTGTTAACAAAAAGTTTGTGTCCATAGACGTAAATTAAAGGAAACTTATTACATATACGGGTCACTGGTTTTCGCGACGATGTCGCAGCTTGTGAAATCAGTAACAGTTTGCACTGTACGTTCTTGAGCATTGTCCTGCAAAATGATGGTCAGGTCCTGCAGAAAGTGTCATCACTTCAGTCTCTAAGCTGGTCGTAGGTTGTGTTCCAAAAATAAACAGCATAGAGACAGAAGTGATAACACTTTCTGCAGAGCCTGACCATCATTTTGCAGGACAATGCTCAAGCACGTACAGTGCAAGCTGTTACTGATTCGTTTGAGTGATGGGTCTGCTAAGTGCTATGCCACTTACTGTACTCCCCTGACCTAAGCCCTCGTCAGTTCAATTCGATTTCTAAACTGAAGGAAACACTTCACCGCATTCGCTTCAGAACTGCTACAAATTCGTCGGGCAATAGACCGCGCAGCTCGAACTGTCAACACAACTGGCACTGCTTAGAGAGACTATCCTACGAGTTCCACATCGCTGGCAACGGGTTACAGACAATGCTGATGACTACTTTGAAGGTCAGCAGAACTCTGAAACATGTACCGTTCTTTGAGTTCCGATGTTTAACTCATCCACTTCTGCTTGAGGAATTGAATTAGGCGTGACACAGTACAATTATTAAGTGACAATTCGAAAGGAAACATAACTAAACACTCGTTTATAATTTAAGGATATTTGTTTGTATTAACGCTTAAACATTACGTGTTTGCGTTATTCCATACAGAAAAGAAACCAGCATAGTGTACGTACAGAAGAATACTGATTACGACAGCTCTTAGATGTGGAGCCCAGAAACATTGTAACAGACATTGTACCTATGAAGCATGATCTGGTACACACTCCCCATCCCACATGGTGTCTCTTCAGTTCTAGTGTAGCGGCCAGAACTCGCGCCAGCAGATCTTCCTCTGTCTCTGCAGGAGTCTCGTAAGTTAAACCTTGACATGCGATCCCACAACGAGTAGTCTGCAAGAGTCAAATCCGATGACGGCGGCGAACACGCAGTTGGATAACCTCGGCCTATCCATCTTTCACCGTATGGTCTGTTCGCATTATTCTGAACCATAGATGAGAAGTGAGGTGGTGCACATCATTCTGCAACCGCATTTCCTGACGGACAGTCAGTGGAACAGCTTCCAAAAACGGGTTCAGTACGTTTTGTTGGAATATCAGGTATGTACATAACCGTCCAGAATACCTGCCCACATGTTAATACCAAAGCGGTGCTGAAATCCCTGAACACGCATGTCACGAGAGGTTTCGTCTGCACGAACATGGCTGTTTTACGAATTCAGAACGCAGCCCCAAATGAACTCAAGTCATCTGTGAACACAACTCGAACGAGCGAGGTGGCACAGTGATTAGCACACTGGACTCGCATTCGGGAGGACGACGGTTCAATCCCGCGTCCGGTCATCCTGATTTAGGTTTTTCCTGATTTCCCTGAACCGTTCCGGGCAAATTCCGGGATGGTTCCTTTGAAAGGGCACGGCCGACTGCCTCCCCCGTCCTTCCCTGATCTGCCGAGGCCGATGACCTCGCAGTTTCGTCTCTTCCCCCAAAAACAACAACCCAACTCCCCCCTTCCCCCAACAGAACCCGATCGGGAAACAGGGGAGTGTCGATGCAGCGGTGCAGGAACCACGTGCCGTAATCAGAGCGTTGTGGAAGATCTGCTGGAGCCATACCGCATGCCTTTTGTAAACTGTGTGGATGTAACTGTTGTTCACGCAGAACGTCCAAGACGATACTGTGACTAACACCCATTGCAGGCCCTATTGTTCGAGTACTCGTTGACGGGGTTCTCCCCAGCGTGATGCAGTACATCTTCCTCAAATTTGGACGTGCGGCGTTGCCGTGGAGCACCACAGACCCGCTTCCTCACGGTGAAGAGAGCCGCTGCGTAATTTGGGCAAAAAGAGTGTCCGATAGCGTTGTGGAAAAACTTCGTGATACAGCCGATTAGCAGCTCTTCCGTTAGCTCGAGCTTCGCCATACACAAGGAGCATGTCTGCGTACCGACCAATGTTTACTGTATTTGGGACACACAGGCATAAAATAGATCACGCAGCAAGGCAGACGTTAAAGTGACATCAGGTGACCGTCTGACGTAGTACACGTCATCCTGTCTACCCTACTGCATACCAGGACAGTCAACTCTGAGACTTTTCTCTTTCCTTCGGCAGACGTGGAAACGTTGCACATCTGAACTGAAACCGTGGTAGAACGGAAACGATACGTTTCCAGATGCAGATTCCTACTAAAAATACTATGTTATCAATTCCCTCTACAGTTCCTATAAGTTTGTAACGGTAATATCCGATCGCCCTGTGCTCAAAATCTTGTTTTGGCGTCCTAGAAAAAAATATGCACTGTACCCCGTCTAGCTGGCCGTTGTGGCCGAGCGGTTCTAGGCGCGTCAGTGCGGAACCGTGCTGCTGCTACGGTCGCAGGTTCGAATTCTGCCTCTGGCATAGATGTGTGTGATGTCCTTAGGTTAGTTCTAAGTCTAGGGGACTGATGTCCTCATATGTTAAGTCCCATAGCGCTCCGAGCCATTTGAACCATTTTTGAACACCGCCTAAGTTCACAAGTTAATGCTTCTGCAGCAGGTCGGTTCCTTTGAAAAGAACTCATTCACGGAGCCCTATTTCTTTAGTCTTGTTAAATCTTTTCTTTGAGGAATTTAAATACAGAAGAGCCACACTCTTTTCAACTGTCTCGCTTTCGTCCATTTCGCGATCATAGCGTGGCTCGCGTAAACACTTCTGCCCGGAAATGTACTATCGCAAACACTGCCGGGAAAACACGGCCTATAATGTTGCCATACCTGTGACTTCAATTCGCATGAACGCAACGTTGTCGGACTTCACTGGTGGGATATATTGTCGGCAACTTATGGCCCGACTAAACGTACCTTGAAAATCTAGCATTATTGCTCAAAAATGTGTGGTCTTGTAACTAAATTACGAATCACTTTTACTTAAGGGCTTGTTGTACTTTGGATTACTTACTGTTAAAATGCGCTCTGGGGTGTCTACTTCATTGCAGAGTTCATTTAAAGTTCGCCGGAAAATCTTTTACCTAGTTACAAGGGGACTGGTTAAAACGTGTTTCGCAAAACCATACAAAGCCGAAAAAATACTTGGCATGTAATTTCCTCGAGGAATTAACAGGCATAATGTGAATTATAAACGTGTTCTAACCTGAGATGTGACCAGCCAGTTACAACTTCTGCACATAAACGGCCTATGGAGAGAAAGGAGTAGCCCGCATCTCGTGGTCGTGCGGTAGCGTTCTCGCTTCCCACGCCCGGGTTCCCGGGTTCGATTCCCGGCGGGGTCAGGTATTTTCTCTGCCTCGTGATGGCTGGGTGTTGTGTGATGTCCTTAGGTTAGTTAGGTTTAAGTAGTTCTAAGTTCTAGGGGACTGATGACCTAAGCTGTTAAGTCCCATAGTGCTCAGAGCCATTTGAACCATTTTTAGAAAGGAGTAACCGACGACAGAAACTGCCAGTGGGAATTGCAGGAACATCATGGCCGAGAAGAATGGACGTTATATATATATATAACGTCCATTCTTATATATATATATATATATATATATATATATATATATATATATATATATGTAATCCAACTCTTTAAACACGAATATATTCTTCAAATAGTCGGGAAATAACTTGGGAACGGTGCAAACGATAATCATTGAAATTTGATGTCGACATTCTGAATTCAGTTTTCTGCCAGCGTACGTAGCCGTTTTGCGATAGCTTCAAAAGTCTATTTTCGGTGCACGTATTTTTTGGGCGAAGAAATTTATATTTGTTTCAACATGTCACCATTTTCTTAGAACTTAATATTTTTCAATTGCTCTGTGTATGCTCATAGAATATACAACGTGATTAAAACTAAATTTAAACTTTCAAAACGCTGTAGAAATAAAACCACTGGTCAGAATGACGTCAAATTGCAACGGAATATTATCGGAGAAGGAGGAAAACGTATGGAAAAAGAAAAAAAATAGTGTGAAAACTTATCAATAAATGGCGCTGTATGTGTCAGAATACGTAAATGAAAGCCTCTGTCATGCGCATGACCCACTGAAGTTGGTATAAACACGCGCCGGCCGAAGTGGCCGTGCGGTTCTAGGTGCTGCAGTCTGGAACCGCGAGACCGCTACGGCCGCAGGTTCGAATCCTGCCTCGGGCATGGATGTGTGTGGTGTCCTTGGGTTAGTTAGGCTTAACTAGTTCTAAGTTCTAGGGGACTAATGACCTCAGAAGTTGAGTCCCATAGTGCTCAGAGCCATTTATAAACACGCTGTGTACACGGCTTTTCCTCCTTTCGAGTCCGCGACGTTGGCCATGACCGTCTCAGTGCAGGATCGCGCTCTGCTTGTAAAACTGTATTACAAGAATGGTGACTGTGCACTCGTCGCTCTGCAAAAGTTCCGGGCACTGAAGGGTTTGAAAAAAGGCGTTGGTCCGATGAAATTCGAAAAGACGGATTCTTTTGGTGTGGAACCTGGTAGAGGGACGAATCGAATTGATTCGACGTCTGCGGAAGCGGTGGCGACAGCAGTGCAGGACGAGACGAGTGGTGGTGTGCAAACGTGTAGTGCACGGAGAATTGCCCTAACATTTGAATACCCGTAAGCACGGTGCGTAAAATCTTACGAAACATCCTTCTTTGTTATCCATTCAAAATTACCCATGTGCACGAGTTTCTTCCTTTTGACCTGCCAGCAAGAGAGACCTTTGCTCTAGAATTTCTTGCTCGCGTGGAAGTGGACAATAATTGGCCGTGGGACATTTTGTGGACGAATACACAGTACTGTCGAATATGGGCAACGGATAATCCACGCGCGAATCAAGCAGAGTACCACTTCATCTTGAAAAGGCCAGTGTGTGATGCGAGTTTACGCCATCATTTAGCATCGGGCAATATTTTTTTCGGTGGGACAGGTGCTTCCGGTCTGCACCGTCACTAGTAAGCGCTATGAGTGTCTTTTGCGCAACTTATTTTCTACTGTATTTAAAAAATCACGAAAATTACCTATTTTTCAGGAGGCCATGGAGGGCTACCTGCTTAAACACATTCACTGTTGCACGTAGAATGCTATGTACAAGTGGAGGCTTGCGTAATACGCTGGCGGAATTGGGAAGTATTACGGTATGAATACCTTGACCGAAGGCTATCATAGAGGTACACCTGTATGCCTGAGGGACATGCTGATTAAAATTTCACCTGATTCAAATTATTTGCAGTACAGAAGAAATATTTCATACATATGAAGCGTGTTCAAAATGGTTCAAATGGCTCTAAGCACTATGGGACTTAACATCTGAGGTCATCAGTCGCCTAGACTTATAACTACTTAAACCTAACTAACCTAAGGACATCACACACATCCATGCCCGAGGCAGGATTCGGATCTGCGACCGTAGCAGGTGCGCGGTTCCGGAATGGAGCGCCTAGAACCGCTCTGTCAAAAAGGCCGGCTATGAAGTGGGCTGCTATGACAGTACAAGATCGATACTGTGCGTGTTTAATGTGACCAGAACTTTTCAGATGGAGATCGCAACAAAAAGTTCCTAGTTTGAAATCTTATCAGTATGTGACTGAATACCTGCGCGGAATTTTTTAGACAGAACTTGATTGTAGATAACCGCATCGACCGTGAAAAGTCTAAAGCTACTGTTAATGTATCTGCAAAGTCAGTAATATACAACATGGAAAGAAAGAGTCCAACGTACTTCCCTGGGGCACACGTGAAGCGTTGTTACCTCTCTGTCAGTGTCCATATCCCAGAGAGGTAAGAGCACGGGTTCAAATGGTTCAAATGGCTCTGAGCACTATGGGACTCAACTGCTGAGGTCATTAGTCCCCTAGAACTTAGAACTAGTTAAACCTAACTAACCTAAGCACATCACACACATCCATGCCCGAGGCAGGATTCGATCCTGCGACCGTAGCGGTCTCGCGGTTCCAGACTGCAGCGCCAGAACCGCGCGGCCACTGCGGCCGGCAAGAGCACGGGAATATAGTATTTTTAGGCAATTAGAAGTAAGCAGTTATTTCTAAGGAACGCAGAATACCGTGTGGCCATTGTGTTTATAAGATCTTGGTTGTATAGTGCGAGACGGAAGCACACACTTCTGTAATGGACGGCGGGCAGTATTCGCACGGACTTAGATAACTGCCCCAAGGTTTATCGGTTTTTACAATAACTACCAATAATGAATATCCGGTCATTGGTACCAGTTATTTCTTGCCACAGCCAGACAGTTCACTTCCAGTGCTTAATGCGTGCTATGTGCACACGCAATCTCGTAACAATGTTTTGTGTCCCATCCATTTAATTTTCTTTCCATGGTTTCAATGCAATTATGCAAAGCACTGAATCAAACGAGTTCGGGTGATTCGGAATACAGACACAAATAAAAAAAATGCTCAACCAGAGGTCTCGTTTATGTGACAACCCCATCAGTTCGCGAGTAATTTACAGAACATTTAGAGGGGGAACACGAAAATGGAGGATAGGTTTCCGCAGTTTCCAAGTAAGTCACGCGAACTGCAGCGCCGATAGATTGAAGTCGAGTAATCTGTTATTCATTTTCTCAAATAAAAATACCAGAGGAACCGAAGTGAAGCAGGCACAGTGAGTCTTTAGAGATATGGGGCAAAAACATAAATGAGTAAAAGCGCTGAACAGTCTGTTTTTATTCGCACAAGACACCGTGCGGTGTCTCATTTTAATCAACACATATGTATCGGCTTGTAACTTGTTAGTCCCGGTGCTGATATAGTCGTATGAAGACGCAAACTTTTTAAGCGAACTGAACTCATTAGTTTCCAAGATGTAACTTAGTGGACCATATATGGATACATGTCGTGAATTTCTAAGGAACGCAGAATACCGTGTGGCCATTGTGTTTATAAGATCTTGGTTGTATAGTGCGAGACGGAAGCACACACTTCTGTAATGGACGGCGGGCAGTATTCGCACGGACTTAGATAACTGCCCCAAGATTTATCGGTTTTTACAATAACTACCAATAATGAATATCCGGTCATTGGTACCAGCCCGCATCTCGTGGTCGTGCGGTAGCGTTCTCGCTTCCCACGCCCGGGTTCCCGGGTTCGATTCCCGGCGGGGTCAGGTATTTTCTCTGCCTCGTGATGGCTGGGTGTTGTGTGATGTCCTTAGGTTAGTTAGGTTTAAGTAGTTCTAAGTTCTAGGGGACTGATGACCTAAGCTGTTAAGTCCCATAGACGTCAAATTGCAACGGAATATTATCGGAGAAGGAGGAAAACGTATGGAAAAAGAAAAAAAATAGTGTGAAAACTTATCAATAAATGGCGCTGTATGTGTCAGAATACGTAAATGAAAGCCTCTGTCATGCGCATGACCCACTGAAGTTGGTATAAACACGCGCCGGCCGGAAATGTACTACCGCAATCACTGCCGGGAAAACACGGCCTATAATGTTGCCATACCTGTGACTTCAATTCGCATGAACGCAACGTTGTCGGACTTCACTGGTGGGATATATTGTCGGCAACTTATGGCCCGACTAAACGTACCTTGAAAATCTAGCATTATTGCTCAAAAATGTGTGGTCTTGTAACTAAATTACGAATCACTTTTACTTAAGGGCTTGTTGTACTTTGGATTACTTACTGTTAAAATGCGCTCTGGGGTGTCTACTTCATTGCAGAGTTCATTTAAAGTTCGCCGGAAAATCTTTTACCTAGTTACAAGGGGACTGGTTAAAACGTGTTTCGCAAAACCATACAAAGCCGAAAAAATACTTGGCATGTAATTTCCTCGAGGAATTAACAGGCATAATGTGAATTATAAACGTGTTCTAACCTGAGATGTGACCAGCCAGTTACAACTTCTGCACATAAACGGCCTATGGAGAGAAAGGAGTAGCCCGCATCTCGTGGTCGTGCGGTAGCGTTCTCGCTTCCCACGCCCGGGTTCCCGGGTTCGATTCCCGGCGGGGTCAGGTATTTTCTCTGCCTCGTGATGGCTGGGTGTTGTGTGATGTCCTTAGGTTAGTTAGGTTTAAGTAGTTCTAAGTTCTAGGGGACTGATGACCTAAGCTGTTAAGTCCCATAGTGCTCAGAGCCATTTGAACCATTTTTAGAAAGGAGTAACCGACGACAGAAACTGCCAGTGGGAATTGCAGGAACATCATGGCCGAGAAGAATGGACGTTATATATATATATAACGTCCATTCTTATATATATATATATATATATATATATATATATATATATATATATATGTAATCCAACTCTTTAAACACGAATATATTCTTCAAATAGTCGGGAAATAACTTGGGAACGGTGCAAACGATAATCATTGAAATTTGATGTCGACATTCTGAATTCAGTTTTCTGCCAGCGTACGTAGCCGTTTTGCGATAGCTTCAAAAGTCTATTTTCGGTGCACGTATTTTTTGGGCGAAGAAATTTATATTTGTTTCAACATGTCACCATTTTCTTAGAACTTAATATTTTTCAATTGCTCTGTGTATGCTCATAGAATATACAACGTGATTAAAACTAAATTTAAACTTTCAAAACGCTGTAGAAATAAAACCACTGGTCAGAATGACGTCAAATTGCAACGGAATATTATCGGAGAAGGAGGAAAACGTATGGAAAAAGAAAAAAAATAGTGTGAAAACTTATCAATAAATGGCGCTGTATGTGTCAGAATACGTAAATGAAAGCCTCTGTCATGCGCATGACCCACTGAAGTTGGTATAAACACGCGCCGGTCGAAGTGGCCGTGCGGTTCTAGGTGCTGCAGTCTGGAACCGCGAGACCGCTACGGCCGCAGGTTCGAATCCTGCCTCGGGCATGGATGTGTGTGGTGTCCTTGGGTTAGTTAGGCTTAACTAGTTCTAAGTTCTAGGGGACTAATGACCTCAGAAGTTGAGTCCCATAGTGCTCAGAGCCATTTATAAACACGCTGTGTACACGGCTTTTCCTCCTTTCGAGTCCGCGACGTTGGCCATGACCGTCTCAGTGCAGGATCGCGCTCTGCTTGTAAAGCTGTATTACAAGAATGGTGACTGTGCACTCGTCGCTCTGCAAAAGTTCCGGGCACTGAAGGGTTTGAAAAAAGGCGTTGGTCCGATGAAATTCGAAAAGACGGATTCTTTTGGTGTGGAACCTGGTAGAGGGACGAATCGAATTGATTCGACGTCTGCGGAAGCGGTGGCGACAGCAGTGCAGGACGAGACGAGTGGTGGTGTGCAAACGTGTAGTGCACGGAGAATTGCCCTAACATTTGAATACCCGTAAGCACGGTGCGTAAAATCTTACGAAACATCCTTCTTTGTTATCCATTCAAAATTACCCATGTGCACGAGTTTCTTCCTTTTGACCTGCCAGCAAGAGAGACCTTTGCTCTAGAATTTCTTGCTCGCGTGGAAGTGGACAATAATTGGCCGTGGGACATTTTGTGGACGAATACACAGTACTGTCGAATATGGGCAACGGATAATCCACGCGCGAATCAAGCAGAGTACCACTTCATCTTGAAAAGGCCAGTGTGTGATGCGAGTTTACGCCATCATTTAGCATCGGGCAATATTTTTTTCGGTGGGACAGGTGCTTCCGGTCTGCACCGTCACTAGTAAGCGCTATGAGTGTCTTTTGCGCAACTTATTTTCTACTGTATTTAAAAAATCACGAAAATTACCTATTTTTCAGGAGGCCATGGAGGGCTACCTGCTTAAACACATTCACTGTTGCACGTAGAATGCTATGTACAAGTGGAGGCTTGCGTAATACGCTGGCGGAATTGGGAAGTATTACGGTATGAATACCTTGACCGAAGGCTATCATAGAGGTACACCTGTATGCCTGAGGGACATGCTGATTAAAATTTCACCTGATTCAAATTATTTGCAGTACAGAAGAAATATTTCATACATATGAAGCGTGTTCAAAATGGTTCAAATGGCTCTAAGCACTATGGGACTTAACATCTGAGGTCATCAGTCGCCTAGACTTATAACTACTTAAACCTAACTAACCTAAGGACATCACACACATCCATGCCCGAGGCAGGATTCGGATCTGCGACCGTAGCAGGTGCGCGGTTCCGGAATGGAGCGCCTAGAACCGCTCTGTCAAAAAGGCCGGCTATGAAGTGGGCTGCTATGACAGTACAAGATCGATACTGTGCGTGTTTAATGTGACCAGAACTTTTCAGATGGAGATCGCAACAAAAAGTTCCTAGTTTGAAATCTTATCAGTATGTGACTGAATACCTGCGCGGAATTTTTTAGACAGAACTTGATTGTAGATAACCGCATCGACCGTGAAAAGTCTAAAGCTACTGTTAATGTATCTGCAAAGTCAGTAATATACAACATGGAAAGAAAGAGTCCAACGTACTTCCCTGGGGCACACGTGAAGCGTTGTTACCTCTCTGTCAGTGTCCATATCCCAGAGAGGTAAGAGCACGGGTTCAAATGGTTCAAATGGCTCTGAGCACTATGGGACTCAACTGCTGAGGTCATTAGTCCCCTAGAACTTAGAACTAGTTAAACCTAACTAACCTAAGCACATCACACACATCCATGCCCGAGGCAGGATTCGATCCTGCGACCGTAGCGGTCTCGCGGTTCCAGACTGCAGCGCCAGAACCGCGCGGCCACTGCGGCCGGCAAGAGCACGGGAATATAGTATTTTTAGGCAATTAGAAGTAAGCAGTTATTTCTAAGGAACGCAGAATACCGTGTGGCCATTGTGTTTATAAGATCTTGGTTGTATAGTGCGAGACGGAAGCACACACTTCTGTAATGGACGGCGGGCAGTATTCGCACGGACTTAGATAACTGCCCCAAGGTTTATCGGTTTTTACAATAACTACCAATAATGAATATCCGGTCATTCGTACCAGTTATTTCTTGCCACAGCCAGACAGTTCACTTCCAGTGCTTAATGCGTGCTATGTGCACACGCAATCTCGTAACGATGTTTTGTGTCCCATCCATTTAATTTTCTTTCCATAGTTTCAATGCCATTATGCAAAGCACTGAATCAAACGAGGTCGGGTGATTCGGAATACAGACACAAATAAAAAAAAAATGCTTAACCAGAGGTCTCGTTTATGTGACAACCCCATCAGTTCGCGAGTAATTTACAGAACATTTAGAGGGGGAACACGAAAATGGAGGATAGGTTTCCGCAGTTTCCAAGTAAGTCACGCGAACTGCAGCGCCGATAGATTGAAGTCGAGTAATCTGTTATTGATTTTCTCAAATAAAAATACCAGAGGAACCGAAGTGAAGCAGGCACAGTGAGTCTTTAGAGATATGGGGCAAAAACATAAATGAGTAAAAGCGCTGAACAGTCTGTTTTTATTCGCACAAGACACCGTGCGGTGTCTCATTTTAATCAACACATATGTATCGGCTTGTAACTTGTTAGTCCCGGTGCTGATATAGTCGTATGAAGACGCAAACTTTTTAAGCGAACTGAACTCATTAGTTTCCAAGATGTAACTTAGTGGACCATATATGGATACATGTCGTGAATACTGTTGGATGGGTGATAGGGGAAAGTGCAACGCTCTCTCTATCAACAGAGATAGAAAAAGTTTTGCTTTATATGAAAATACAGATCGTCATTGTAAAATACCTCCCAAGTTTTAGAAACGTCAATATACTATGAATAAATGAATACTGACACTTTTTAATGGGTACAAGTACTGTTTCTTCTTCATATTAAAGGAAATCTATACGAATATTTGACAGTTTTTGGTAATGTCCATATTAGTCCGGTACAAGGCTAAGAATACGACAATATCTAGCGGTTGTTTAAGTTGCAGGAATTACTATAAAGGGCACTCAAATGAAAACCAAACACTCATCACTCTAGGACCACCGAGCGAGGTGGCGCAGTGGTTAGCACACTGGACTCGCATTCGGGAGGACGACGGTTCAATCCCGTCTCCGGCCATCCTGATTTAGGTTTTCCGTGATTTCCCTAAATCGCTTCAAGCAAATGCCGGGATGGTTCCTTTGAAAGGGCACTGCCGATTTCCTTCCCCTTCCTTCCCTCACCCGAGCTTGCGCTCCGTCTCTAATGACCTCGTTGTCGACGGGACGTTAAACACTAATCTCCTCCTCCTCCTCCTCCTCCCTCCTCTAGGACCATGGAATGGTTCCATTCAATAGCAGTCCACGGAAGGCAGCCCCATAACGTGATATCCGAAACTATAAGCTACGTCTCAATGACTGACGTTATTCGTTGTTTGTTCTCAGGTGACGGACGTTCTATAAAGGGCAGTCAAATGAAAACCGAACACGCGCCACAAGGGGACCGCGGAATCGTTCCATTCACAAGCACATACCACGCGCGCTACGGTATTCGCACTCACCTTTGCACTTCGTCGTCTGACTGAAACCGACGTCCATACGTGTCTTTCTTCAGGTCGGCAAAGATGTGAAAATCACACGGTGAAAGATCCTGGCTGTACAGATGACACTGCAGTGTTTCCCAGAGAAGCAGGTGAATCTTAGCCTTCGTCCGCTTGTCAGTGAGGCAGCGGGCGTTATCGTGCAACAGGATGATTCTGTCCGATAGCATTTATACAGCAAGAGGGGAAACGTCAAAACCAGCAGTGGAACCAATCCGTATCTCCTCTGCAAAAGAAATCCAGAGCTATTAACGCAAGTTACGGTAATGTCATGATGACCTTCTTCGACTGCAGAGACCCTCTGCTCTTCCAGATCCTCGAGCGTGGCAACACATGCGCAATACTACACTGAAGCGCCAAAGAAAATGGTACAGGCATGCGTATTCAAATACAGAATATGTAAACAGGCAGAATACGGCGCTGCGGTCGGCAATGGCTATATAAGTCAACAAGTGTCTGGTGCAGTTTCTGGATAGGTAACTGCTGCTACAATGCCAGATTATCAAGATTTAAGTCAGTTTGAACATGGTTTTATAGTCGCCGCACGAGCGACGGGACACAGCATCTCCGAACTAGTGATGATGTGGGGATTGTTCCGTACGACAGTTTCACGAGTGTAGCGTGAATATCAGGAATCTGATAAAACATCAAATTTCCGACAACATTGTGGCCGAAAAATAATCCTGCATGAATGGGACCAATGACGGCTGATGAGAACCCTTTAACGTGACAGAACTGCAAGCCTTCCGCAAATTGCTGCAGATTTCAGTGCTGGGCCATCAACAAGTGTCAGCGTGCGAACGACTGAACGAAACATCGTCGATATGGGCTTCCAGAACCGAAGGCTCACTCGTGTACCCTTGATGACAGCACGACACTAAGCTTCCCGACTCGCCTGGGACCGTCAACTCCGACATTGGACTGTTGATGACTGGAAACACGTTGCCTGGTAGGACGAGTACCATTTCAAATTGTATCGAGCGGATTCACGTGTACGGGTATGGAGACAATCTCAAGGATCCATAGACCATGTATGTCAGCAGAGGACCGTACAAGGTGGTGGAGGCTCTGTAATGTTGTGGGCGTGTGCAGTTGGAGTGATATGGGACCCCTGATAGGTCCTGATACGGCTCTGACAGGTGACACGTACTTAAGCATCCTGTCTGATCACCTGCGTCGAGTCATGTCCATGGCTCATTCCGACGGACTTTGGCAATTCCAGCAGGACAATGCGACACCCCACACAACCAGAATTGCTACAGAGTGGCCCCAGGAACACTCTTCTGAGTTTAAACACTTCCGCTGGCCACCAAATCCCCGAGACATGAACACATGCAACGGATTTGTGGGCAGCACTGCAGGATTCATGGTGTCAGTTCCCTCCAGCACACCTTCAGACGTTACTCGAGTACATGCCATGTCGTGCTGTGACACGTCTGCTTGCTAGAGGGACCCATACCCGATATTAGTCACGTGTACCAATTTCTTTGGCTCTTCAGTGTATGAAGACCCTTTGCAGAAACTGCGAAGCGCGGTAAGGTCGAAACGTCCTGAAATTCTGTCTGACGGAATCATCCTGTTGCACGATAACGCCCGCTCCCACACTGCCAATCGGACAAAGGCTATGCTTCAGCGATTGGGTGAGAAACTCTGCAACATCCTCCATACGGATCGGATCCTTCGCATGTTTCGCGACCTGATGAAAGATGTGCGTAGACGTCGGTTTCAGTTGCACGAGGAAGGGCAATAGCGTGTGCGGTTGTCGACCGCTCAGTCTCCGATCGCGTGCTACGAAACGGGAATTAATCTTCTCATCTCGCAATGAGGTAGACGTATCAAAGTGATTACTTTTGACTGGAATCATTTCATGGTCCCGTTGTGGCGTGTGTTCGGTTTTCATTTCACTGCCATTGATAGTACTTCAATCAACTGAGAAGACACGAAGTGTGACTTCAGTTACTGAGACGTAGCTTATAGTTTCGGCTATCACATTATGAGGCTGACTTACCTGAACAAAAGTGAATGAACATGTCCTTTTGGAAAGTCAAAGTAGATTGTTGAAAGGAGCAATTGAGGAAGCGTGCAGTAATGAACGTCTCATCGAAGACACCATTCCGGCACTACTCATTGCATTTAGCTGCTCACCCAGTAGTGAAAATTCGAGTAATTCTGAACTGGGTCCTGTCCATTCACTTTACTGTTTACGTTTTTCAATTCACATGTCACTTTTTCCCTTTTCTAGACAGATGTGACGGTACTATAGATCAAAAGCAGTCATAAAATAAAAGCAAAAAATTGTGCTCAAAGACTGTTTTGTATTCCGCAAGTTTTATATAAAGGTTGCATTCCTCACGAGGTATAAGCACTCGTTCATCTTCGCTACTGCAAAACACGTCTCTTCCACCGAAGAAAAGCTCATAGGTCTAATGGTATGCATTTAAGAGCCCACCTTTACTTCACAAATTTTCTTGTTTTTCTCCATAGCACCTCTTCCCAAAATGCAAAAAGCAAAGATCTTGCAGTGGAAGAGATTGTTTTCGTGCTATCGAAGATGAAGATGTGATCGTAGCTCTTAAGGCAGTGGTCGTCAAACGGTATTCGTGCAGCCTGCTGTTCTCAGTCGTATGATAGTTTGCACCCAGCAAGTAACAGCGGAATCCAGAAATGTCAACTGACGTTAAGAGCTTCTGAAGAGGGTAGTTTTCCTGCTCCGTAAAAATCAAAAATACTTACAGAGACAATAATACTTTAAAATGAGCTTAATTTTAACTGACGATGGTGAATTCACTCGTCAGCTAAGTAAAGTTGGCCGCTTACCATAGCGTAACAGGGGTAAGTAGGGTCAGCACTGCAGGATTACAGGATATTAAGGAGGGGGAACGTCTTATTGTCTTCCACCACTGACAACTCACGGACGTCTGCAACTTGTACCGACAACTTGCCGTGCTATATATTTTAACATGGAAGTAACATAGCCTGGTGAAGACGTATTACAGCGACAGTCATCTTCTAACGCGGTACGTATTTGGTACAAATGGCTCTGAGCACTATGGGACTTGACTTCTGAGGTCATCAGTCTCCTAGAACTTAGAACTACTTAAACCTATCCAAGGACATCACAGACATCCATGTCCGAGGCAGGATTCGAACCTGCGACCTTAGCGCCTAGAACCACTCGGCCACTCCAGCCGGCGGTACGTATTTGGAGCAAGGAATATGAAACTGAATCAAGGCTGTTGTAATACGACGCAATGAGTACAAGGAAACTAACATTTAAAACATTTAATAGCCATTTGTGATCGTGTCTCACACTGCATAATACATTTAGAAATGAACATACTTATCATTCGCTCACACAGACGACAGAACAAGACTTCGTCAGGCAACTGGGATCGCTGAAGATGGCAGCAATCTTAGACGGAGAACAGCCGACCCGAACTGTTCCGAATGGTGCCGACTTTTGACGATCAGTACTTGGTGGCCGGATCCCAGCTGGTTGCGCCCTTACTGTAGCCAGTCTGCTGAGGGCTCATGACATACTAATCTGTGTGAGTTACCAATTAA
Organism: Schistocerca serialis cubense; assembly: GCF_023864345.2. Taxonomy (NCBI): domain Eukaryota; kingdom Metazoa; phylum Arthropoda; class Insecta; order Orthoptera; family Acrididae; genus Schistocerca; species Schistocerca serialis. The sequence goes on from NC_064642.1 coordinate 789,006,827, forward strand.
TAGGAGAAAGAGTTAAAGTTCAAGCAGAAGTAAAAACTTTGGCGTTTGTTCGATGACTTTGTAACTCTGTGAGACACAAAGTGGGTCTTGGAACAGCAGCTGAATGGAATCAACACTGTCTTGAAAGGAGGGCATCAATAAATGCAAAACACGGATAATTGATGTAATCGAATTAAATCAGGCGATGCTGAGGAAATTGTATTAGGAAATGAGACACTTAAAGTAGCAGATGAGTTTTGCTATTTGGGCAGTAATGTAATTTACGATGGCCGAAGTAGAGAGAATATGTAATGCAGGCTGGGAATAGCAAGAAAAGCTTTCCTGAAGCACAAATTTGTTAACACCGAGTGTAGCCTTGTATGGAAGTTAAACGTGGAGGATAGACAGTTCATTGAAGATAAGAATACAAGCTTCGGAAATGTGATGCCACAGAAGAAAACTGGTGATTGGATGGGTAGATCATGTAACTGATGTGGAGGTACTAAACAGAATTTGGGAGAAAAGAAAACTGTGGCACAATTTGACAAAAAGAAGAGATCGATTGATAGTACCATTTCTGAGATATCAAGGGATCACCAGTTCAGTATTGGAGGAAAGTGTGTGTGTGTTGGGCGAGAGATAAAGACTGTAGAGGGAGACCACGGGTGAATACAGAAAGCAGGTTCAAAAGTATGTAGGATGCAGTAGTTATTCGGAGATGAAGAGGCTTGTACGGGATAGAGTAGCATGGGAAGCTGCATCAAACCAATTTACGCAGTGAAGACCATAACTAGAATCAATTGATAATAAGATCGGCACATATGCGGCTCGGGGTGCCACCGCAATATATCAGTACTGGCCATTGAGCAAAAAAATTTGACAACTGTCTTAAGGTGCACAGTTGCAGCGCATGTTTAGTAGACTTTCTTGCTTCGAATGGTAGTTCCTGCCATATACCTGAAAATAGACCATCGCTGCTGTATAGCGACTAAGTAATAATACGATATTGCAGTGCCAATGTTGTTAAGAATAGTGATTTAATGTTTCTTTGGACATGGATGTATACATTACATAATGCTTGTACGAGTACAGACTGTGGCGAAGAAACGACGGCATATGGATGTTCGGTTCTGGCCGTGATTCGTGCACGCATAGCCAAAGCGGTTAAGCAGGATATCCGGATTCGAGTCCCAGTTCAGCACAAAAATACTCATTGTCGTCATTCCCTTACATAGCTGATGGTTGGTCGTATTCGTCACTGCGAATACATTTCCTGTATTTGTGCTGGGAGCCTGTCGCGGCGGCATGTCTGAATAAAATCCTCTCTGTTTTTAAGCCGCGTCATTTCGAATAATTGCTTCTGGCTTCCGAAGATACGTCGATGACATCTTCCTGATATGGCCTCACGGAGAAAATACACTGCGGCAGTTAGTCGATCACGTGAACTGTGTCCTTCCAACACTAAACTTAACAGAGAGAAGGATGGCAAGTTACAGTTCTCGAATGTTTTAGTTGACAGGAAGACTGGAGGCTGGCTTGGTCCTTTAGTGTACAGGAAACCAACTCACACGGATCGATACTTGAAAGCCTGTACACACGAAAGCGGCCCTAGACATGTTAACACAGAGCAAAAATTATTTCTGACGACGATCACCTGCAGTCTGAATTGCAGCACTTGAGACACATCTTCAAAGAGAATGGTTGGAGCAAGAAGGACACTGCAAAAAGTTTCACGTGCTACCGAAGAAGGACGCCTTGTGAATCGGCAGAAGAGTCAAACCGGCTGTTTCCCTGCCATAATGCGGGGCAACGAGCAGCAAATTGGGACATGTGCTGCAGAGAAATGGACTGAGACCAGTGTTTTGGCCCGCCCCCAAGATACGAGATATGCTGCGCCCTGTTAAAGACGATATAGCTCTCCGTGTGCTCGGCGTGTACGATGTCCCCTGCGAATGCGGCAGCATCTATGTAGGTCAGACAGTCCGCACAGTTGCAGAGCGTCGTACTGAACGCAAGCGACGTACTAAACAAAGGGAAATTGACAAGTCGGCCATAGCTAAACGCTGCCTGCAAGAAGGACACAAAATACTGTTTGAAAACACGAGAGTCTTGGCTCATGCGCCAACACACAGGGATTCCGTTATAAAAGAGGTGGACGAGATTGCAATCAACGGCAACATTTTTAAGAGAGACCAGGGTCACATACTCAATAGGGCTAGGGCGTGGGGGGGGGGGGGGGGGCAGGGGGGGCGGAGTGAGGGCTTCAGATGTCGAAAGGAGCAACGACAAATGCTTGACGCTTGTAGGGAGGTGGGAGAGGTAGTTTCAAACGTGGCGCCGGCACCTTGCACCACAGACGGCCGTTGTGGCCGAGCGGTTCTAGGCGCTTCAGTCTGGAACGGCTGTGCTGCTACGGTCGCAAGTTCGAATCCTGCCTCGGGCATGGATGTGTGTGATGTCCTTAGGTTAGTTAGGTTTAAGTAGTTCCAAGTCTATTGGACTGATGACCTCAGATGTTAAGTCGCATAGTGCTCAGAGCCATTTGAACCTTGCGCCACATGACGTCACTCGGTCCCGCGTGAGGCCCACGAGAAAGGCAGGCCGCGGCGTTCACGTCACGAAGGAAGGCCCGAGCTCGCTCGCTCGCTTAACTCAGCAAATGGGAGTGTACATACTAACTGCGTCTTCTACTGAAATCCGGTATTATGAAGTCTTACTGGTTACTAGACGTATAACGAAATTAAGACCAGTTCTCGATATAAACGGTACAACGGTTTCCTTGTAGCATTTAGTCTCTTGGGCGTAACAGTCATCATTTAATACAAGATGTGGTGCCTTATGCAAGCGATAATCATTTTGGCATGATTTTAATTTTATCGTACCCCAGTACAGCCATAACAGACTATTAGAAGGCCTATGTACTTTCTATCGTTGTAGGACTAACAAGGGGAAGCCGCCAATTGTGAAATTCAGATTCGATTCATACTGCGCATAATAAAACCTCATGGCCAGAGGTGTAATGTGGCAAAGCACCAAGATGCACTTCTCAGCCGTTGTCGAGAAAATCGACAGTTAAAATAAACCGTTGCGGTGAAATACTTTCTACGATTAATAATTTTCTACAGCGCCGTGGCTCAGCGGTAAGCGCTCGGGTTCTTAATTCGTAGGTCGCCGGTTCGAATCTCGCGCCATGCAATTTTTTTTATTATTAATTTTTTGTAATTTATATATATATATATATATATATATATATATATATATATATATATATATATGCATCAATGAATTGCTTATGCATGTTGGTGAAGGCGGATCGCTCTCCAATTGTACCTCCTCCATTTTTCCGTTTGTTTAACAGGGTGTACCAAAGCTCTCCCGTCCGCACTGATTTTCGACGATGTTATAAGTTGCGCTAGGGACCGCATCTACCTTCTTTCGAAGTCAGCAGGCAACTACGCAGTTATGCGGCGACTCGTTTCGGCCCATTCAACATCTGTCCTTCAAGTGTAACGAGCGAGTAGCGAAGTTTATATTTCATACCTGCCACAGCAAGTTTGTGTTCGTGGGGTCTCTATTCTAATTCGAACGTTTGACTTACGCTATACGTATTCGTTTCGGAATATCGTTTCTACGTCTTCTGTTATACGTGGTTAACATTATGAAGATAATTAATAACATTTGTGAAATACAACTTTATTTGCGGAAAACATAATGATGTTCGAAGGCGCCAGTTTTTCCACGACAAACGACTTTCAACAACTTATTATATGCATAATTGTTCCAACTGATTGCCGGAAATTATATATATATATATATATATATATATATATATAATCTAACACCCAGTGGAAACACTGGACCAACTTGATTACAAGCAAGTATGACTCGTGCAAGTAATAACAACATTACCCCAGGTGGTAACCAATCCACCCATCAACAGATGGCAACCAGGAATTCGGATTCTGGGGAACCTGGACTTCCACGATTACATCAGAGAAAGTCGGAGCTCTCTGGCAAACTTCCACTTAAAACACCTACATACATTGGAACCTTTAACATAAATACATTAATCCAACCAGGAAAACTTCTAAACCTTACAACAGAACTTGAAAAGCAAAAGATAGTAATACTAGCTTTACAGGAGACACGTTTTACAGATGAAGAAACATCAGATTATGGCAACTATCGCATCTTTAAGAGCAAGACGGATAAACGAATCGGAAGAGGAGCCCCCCATCTCGGGATGGCGTTTATCATACACAAGAGCGTGCTCAGCTCCATCAAGGAAGTTACTCCCGTAAATAATAGGATAATGACGATGCGCTTACAATGTGCCAACAAAACATACACAATGGTTAATGTTCATGCTCCCACAAACGGAGACAACAAGAAAAACCCCATAGAAACAGAAAAGTTCTGGGAAAATTTGGAGAATATAATGGCCAAGATTCCAAAAGATGATACAAAAGTTCTACTCGGCGATTTTAATGCCCAAATTGGTAGAGAGAAAATCCACCAAAAAACCGTAGGCAAATATCCTGCACATAAATTTACCAATAAAAATGGTACAAGGCTCGTCGAACTATGTAAGCAGAATGACCTGAAGATAATGTCAACATCTCTAAGAAAATGTCCAAGAAAACAAAAGACATGGAGATCTCCTATACAACAAATTGGCGAGTTTCAAATAGATCATGTGGCGATTTCATACCCAGTACAAAAAGAAATTTACGACGTCCAAGTACGCAGAGGAGCAAACATTGATTCAGACCATTACCTAACTAAAATTAAAATCAAGTTTACAGCACAAAGAAGTCATCAGAAGAAAACAGAAATACAGAAATATGACACCAAGAAGATTAAAGAATCTAAAGTAAAAGAAGAATGGGAGAAGGAAAAGGCAAACACATGGGAAGAATTTCATTCTAAAATCACGCGAATAGCTAAGGAAACTATTCCCTTGAAAAAGATATTCAAACACCCTTGGTGGGATTCAGACTGTGAAAATGCATTGGAAAGGAGAAAAAAGGCATTTCAAGAATATAACAGTAAAAAATCACAAGAAAGTCTACATTTATTTAACGAGGTTAGAAAACAGGTTTCAAAATCTATTAGGCAAGCAAAAAGGAAGTACACAAAGGCACAACTGGATGCCATAGAAGAAAATTTCCAAAACTATAATACAAGAGACTTCTACAGAACTTTCGCAGATAAAATACGAGGATATATCCCTCAAAATTTATGTTTCAGAAAACCAGATGGTAAATTAGCCCTAACAAACCAGGAAAACTGTCAAGTATTGGCTCAATATTTTTCTAACCTACTAAATTGCCCAGAACCTAGTTTAAGGTTTCCCAAAGAAATCAGTGCCAACGCTCAACCGGATTCATTACCACCAACACAGGAAGAAATCAAATGTCACATTAAAAACTTAAAAAATAATAGAACATCTGGCGAAGATGGCATTGTTGCAGAGCTATTAAAAAACCTAGGACCAAAGACGTTGCAAGAGCTCACAAAAATAATAACAAAAATATGGGAAACAGAAAAATTACCAGAGGATTGGAAATGTGCCCTTATTCACCCGTTACATAAAAAAGGAGACAGAACAAATGTCAATAACTACAGGGGAATCTCACTTTTACAAGTCACCTACAAAATTCTCTCAACATGCCTGCTGAAAAGAACACAAGAGCAGCTGGAACGCCGAATTGGTGATTATCAAGCAGGCTTCCGCCCCGGTCGCTCATGCATAGAACAAATATTTAATTTAAAGACAATATTAAAACACAAAGCAATTAGAAATGCCCCCATAATTTGTACATTTGTAGATTTTAAGAAAGCCTATGACTCAATTGACCGGCAATCGTTGTTTAACATTTTAGAGGAACTTGGACTTGACTCCAAAACACTAAGGCTTATCAAAGAATCACTGACAGACACTGTATCTAAAGTTAAATTCAGGGGAGAAATCTCTGAACCTTTTCTCATAAAAACTGGAGTACGTCAAGGTGACGGGCTATCTCCACTTCTGTTATATAGTCCTGGATAAAGTCATTAAGGAATGGGAAAAAGAATTAAAAAATCAATCCTACTGGAAACCAATCCATCTTGGTAGAACCAAAGACAACGTGGAGATATCGTGTTTAGCATTCGCGGACGACTTGGCCATACTTGCAGATGATGAAGAAATCGCCACCAAACAAATAGAGATCCTTAAGGAATGCGAGGATAAAGTAGGTTTACAAATTTCGTTTCAAAAGACAGAATTTTTCTGTACGAAATTCCATATACACAGTTTGAACACAAAATATGGAAAAATAAATAGAGTAAAACATTTTAAATACCTAGGTGAAATTTTGGAGCCAACCGGAGGAGAGAAAGTTGCACAGAAGATCAGACAACAGAAAATGAAGAGAGCATATGGTATGACACATGAAATATACAATAAAAAATGCATCTCCTCGAACACAAAAATCAGACACTACTGCGCAGTAATTAAGCCAGCAGCACTATATGCTAGTGAAACGCTCACACTCCACACAAAATGTGATTTAGAAAAAATACTAAAAGAAGAACGCAAAATTATGAGAAAGATTTTAGGTCCAAAATTAACAGAAGAAGGATACCGGATACAATCAAGAAGAACCACAGAAACTATATCAAACCTGGCAGCAGACATAAGAAGGCGAAGATTAAAATTTTATGGACATGTCACTAGACTTCCCCCCACACGACTCACCAACAGAATTCTCACTTACATAGAAAAAGTCAAATCAACAACACCATGGATTAGCCAAGTAAAATTAGATTTACAAAAAGCAAATATTGAACTTAAAGATGTCAAAGATAGAAAAACTTTTAGAAATAAGGTGGAAAAGTGGATTGTATTGTCGGAGAAGGAAGCACTAAAGAGACCAGGAACAAAATGGACAGACGAAAGAAAAAGAAAACATGGAGAACGAATGAAAGAAGTATGGAAGAAACGACGTCAGAAAGCTTTGCGTGATCCTTCTGGGTCCATTCGCGATAAGTAAGTAAGTATATATAATCGAATTACAAAAAACAAATACTTAAAAAAAAGGTAGCATGGCGCGATAATCGATCCGGCGACCTTCGGATTACGAAACCGACCGCTTACCGCTGCACCACGACGGTGTAGAAAATTAGTAACCGTAGAGAGTATTTCACCGCAACGGTTTCTTTTAACTGTCGATTTTCTCGACAACGGCTGAGAAGTGCATCTTGGTGCTTTGCCACATTACACCTCTGGCCATGAGGTTTTATTATGCGCAGTATGAATCGAACCTGAATTTCACAATTGGCGGCCTCCCCTTGTAAGTAAGATACCATAATAATGGATCCAGTAGAAGATGCAATTCTCGTTTGTACATACAAATGCAGAAACGGGGTTTTTCTGCTGAACTGAGCGACGGAACTCGGCCTAGCTTCTTCGAGTACACCACGCGGCCTGTCTTTCCTGTAGGCCTCGGTCCCGCGGCGGCCCGGAGCTGCTATGAGCTGCCCAACTCGCCTTCCGCGCAATTAATGCAATAAATGCTCAAAATGGTGTCCACCAAACTCACTGCATTTGGCAATACGTGTAACAACATTCCTCTCAACAGCGAGTAGTTCGCCTTCCGTAATGTTCGCACATGCATTGACAAAGCACTGACGCATGTTGTCAGGCGTTGTCGGTGGATCACAATAGCAAATATCCTTCAACTTTCCCCATGGAAAGAAATCCGGGGTCGTCAGAACCGGTGATTGTGCGAGCCACGGTATGGTGCTTCGACGACCAATCTACCTGTCATGAAATATGCTATTCAATACCGCTTCAACCGCACGCGAGCTATGTGCCGGACATCCATCATGTTGGAAGCACATCGCCATTCTGTCATGCAGAGAAACATCTTGTAGCAACATCGGTAGAACATTACGTAGGAAATGAGCATACATTGCACCATTTAGACCCATAATGCCCCTCTGTACATTAACCCGCCAAGGTCGCTGATGTTCCACTTGTCGCAGCCATCGTGGATTTTCCGTTGCCCAATAATCCATATTATGCCGGTTTACGTTACCGCTGTTGGTGAATGACGCTTCGTCGCTAAATAGAACGCGTGCAAAAAATCTGTCATCGTCCCGTAATTTATCTTGTGCCCAGTGGCAGAACTGTACACGACGTTGAAAGTCGTCGGCATGCAATTCCTGGTGCATAGAAATCTGGTACGGGTGCAATCGATGTTGATGTAGCATTCTCAACACCGACGTTTTTGAGATTCCCGATGCTCGCGCAATTTGTCTGCTACTGATGTGCGGATTAGCTGCGACAGCAGCTAAAACACCTACTTGTGCATCATCATTCGTTCCAGGTCGTGGTTGACGTTTCACCCGTGGCTGAACACTTCCTGTTTCGTTAAATAACGTAACTATACGACAAACGGTCCGGACACTTGGATGATGCCGTCCAGGATACCGGGCAGCATACACAGCACACGCCCGTTGGGCATTTTGATCACAATAGGCATACATCAACACGATATCCCGTGCGGTTAAAGGCGCTGCAGTCTGGAACCGCAAGACCGCTACGGTCGCAGGTTCGAATCCTGCCTCGGGCATGGATGTGTGTGATGTCCTTAGGTTAGTTAGGTTTAAGTAGTTCTAAGTTCTAGGGGACTAATGACCTCAGCAGTTGAGTCCCATAGTGCTCAGAGCCATTTGAGCCAGCCAACACGGTATCGACCTTTTCCGCAATTGGTCAACGGTCCATTTTAACACGAGTAATGTATCACGAATCAAATACCGTCCGCACTGGCGGAATGTTTCGTGATACCACGTTTGTGACTACTACAGCGCCATCTATCACAAAGCGAGAAAAGTGGTCCTAATAAAACATTCATATTTCTTTACGTACCACACGAATACGTTATAAAAAATGGGGGGTTCCTATTTAAAGAAACGCAGTTGATATCCATTTGACCTATGGCAGCGACATCTAGCGGGGCAACCACAGCACCGTCTGGTTTCCCCCTTCAAGCTAATCGAGTTTCGTTTTTTGTAGTTTTTTCGTTTGGCTCTTATTTCGTGAGATATTTGGCCCGGTCACGATCAGTGGACCACCCTGTATACGAAGTAACAATTTTCGCTGCCTTTTTCCGTTGTACGCCTTTAGCAGTCTTGAGTTGGGCGACTGCCGCGACTTCTGGCCGGTTGTGCTCCCCCCGTTGCTCCAGTGGCCGTTCGCTGTCCGAGATAACTCGGTAGGGCCAGTAGCTGGCGGTGGCAGCGTAAATCAGCGGCCGGGCCGGAAACGTGCGACACTGACAGAGAGGCGGCCGGAGCGAGCCAGCTAATTTCCGATACGCATCAATCCCAGCCGGCGGAGGCGGCGGCGGCGGCGGCCGCGTCGCGATGACTGCAGATAGTCGCAGGGCACGCGCCGGGCCCGCGGCTGCGCGCCGCCAGCGTCGCGCCCAGAAAAAGCGTTTACTGCCCACTGCCCGCTCACTTTTGTCCGCTCCCTTCTCTGTCCTACTCAGCGTAGGTAGCGAATAGTTCAGTATGACTCGGTACGCGGTGACGCGGCGACCTGTGGAACAAATGGCTAGTTCTGAGTGGTCGGTGACGACTATGTTCACGTAGTGAGTGGCTGGCCAGAAACAGAGCCCAGAACACAGCTAGGTCGTCGTAATTGTACAGATCAGCCCAGAATGAATACCGAAATGGAGGAACATGTTGTGAGGCACGCATATTACCGTATTTTGCTGACTATAAGCCGTACTTTTTTCTTCGAAAAATTGTCTCCAAAGTTCAGGTGCGTCTTATGCTCGAAATTAATATAAAAATGTCCAGTGTTTGACTTAAAATACCTGCCAATCTTAAAAGTGGCCGCAGGAAACCTATCTGGCGAAACATCCGATGAACATGAGTTGCAGGGATTCAAAAGCCTGCTAACACTGTCTCCCGCCCCGCCTTCACGATCTCAGAACACTGCCTGGCCTATGATGCGTCACTGCAGTCTACGGTGCCAGTGAAGCTGAATTGAAAGTGATTTGTCTTATCGGTAAAAGTACTATATTTTCGTTAGTAGCTAGTTCCCTAATGGAAAAAGTAAAAGGTTTCCGTATGATGCGGGCTATAACTTGAAAGTAATGGCATATGCATACGATCAGGGAAACAATAAGCTGAGCGGCGTTTCGGTTCTCACCAACAGAAAAAATCATTCACGATGGGCAGGCTAGTAAAGAAGAACTGAAAAAAAATTACGAAGACTAAATGTGCAAATAGAGGACTAAATGCAAAACGGCCAAAATTATAAGGTGACGTATTGAAATAGATTCAAGGACACCATCAAAGTGGCACTGGAATTAATACAAACATGATTCATACACAAGCTCGTACGCTAGCGCTACAGTGGATCTTAACAGACTTCAAGCGTGGAATTGGTTGGTGCTACGGTGTCACGGATTTTGCTCGAACCAAAACCAAACGCCACAAGACTATGAAGAGGAAATATTATCTTCTCACCGTTTATTATTCAACTTCGAAAGAAAATCAGTGTGGAACTAAGCCAAATAGCGAATATGGACGAAATTCCAGACATTTGACGTGCCTTGTAACAGAAATTTTGCCTTGGAAGGCGCTGGAACTGTAATTATAGAAACAAGTGCACTTAACAAAATGCACTACACTGTTGTTCTTTCACGTTGTGGTGATCGGTCTAAACTTAATCCAACGATCATTTTCAACACAAAACAATGCCAAAACCTCCTGATGTACCACCATGTGTTGTTGTCCACATGCATGAGAAGGGTTGGATCGACAACACTGGTATGAAATTATGAATTAACAGAGTGTGGGATAGAAGGAAAGGTGCTTTATTGAAGAACAATTCTCTTCTTGTGCTGCATCGGTTTAGTAGACATTTGAAAAATTCTATGAAACAGAAATAGAAACAGGGAAATACAGTGCTTTCTGCTATTCTCGGAGGATTTACTTCACAACTGCAACCTCTTGACGTCTCTATAAAAACGACCTACAGTCAAACAAGTGTGCCAGCAGATAAAACAGTCATGGCCGAGAGTGAGAGAAGACATTGCTGTCAACTCTTTCAAGAACTGCAGCATAATTAACCCTCTCGATGGCAGTGAAGACCATCTTATATATGAAGAGGACAACGACGATGACGAAGAGAAAGAAGAAGAAGAAGAAGAAGAAGAAGAGAGTTCAAATGACGATTTTCAGGGTTTTTAAATGTCAGGCCGATTTTATAAACAAAGAATGTTTTAGTCTAGCATCGCAATCTAATAATAAAAATGGTGCAAATGTTATATTTAAAAAAATGCTTAATAATTAAGGTGTGCTTTATAGCCCTGCCTTATTACAGTCCGTGAAATACGGTATTTTGGCCACCCTTTAAGTTCTGTCTCTTATGTAAATATCGATATGCATATCTCACACAAAGCAGAACCATATACTTGAGTAATCTTTGACTACTGATGCAATATCTTTGCGCTGCTGCACTGCCTCTCCCTGAGAGACCTAGCAAAGTTAATGCATTCCAAGTTGAGCAGTACCGAGTAGCAGACGTGTTCAGAAAAATAGGAAATTTTCTTTATTAAATGTGATACGAGATGGATGGAATTGGAGTATAAACATTTTTGATGCATTTATGGACAGAGAAGGTAAGGAGAATATTTCTGAGTTTTTTCTGGATTGTTGAGACTGAGGTAAGCACGCAAGTGTGTCGCGTTGTTTTGTGTTATTGAGCTTGTAGTAACGAAGCACAGATAGAAGGATTGTTATACGTGTTGCTCTGAAAGGAAGATGTGATTCTCCTTAATGAAATTTTCACTCTGCAGCGGAGTGTGCGCTGATATGAAACTTCCTGGCAGATTAAAACTGTGTGACTGACAGAGACTCGATCTCGGGGCCTTTGCCTTTCGTGGGCAAGTGCTCTACCATCTGAGCTACCCAAGCACGACTCACGACCCGTCCTCACAGCCAGGAAGTTTCATATCAGCGCACATTCCTCTGCAGAGTGAAAATTTCATTCTGGAAACATCCCCCAGGCTGTGGCTAAGCCATGTTTCCGCAGTATCCTTTCTTCCAGGAGTGCTAGTTCTGCTAGGTCTGCAGGAGAGCTTCTGTGAAGTTTGGAAGGTAGGAGACGAAGTACTGGTGGAATTAAACCTGTGAGGACGTGTCGTAAGCCAGGGTAGCTCAGATGGCTGAGCACTTACTCGCGAAAGACAAAGGTCCCAAGTTCGAGTCTCGGTCCGGCACACAGTTTTAACTGCCACGAAGTTTGAGATTCTCCTTGTTTAAAGTTATCTTTTAAAGTCATCTTATGTAAATACTTCTATAAACATTCAGTTGATTTTAAAGCATTACTTTTGAATATAGAGTCTCATTTGAATTTGGTACAAGTTAAAATTCCTACCCTTCATTCAGTTGATTATGTACTTACGCACACTGCACTTTGTGGTACAGAATTTTCAGCCGTAGTTTTATAATTTTGCTTTGCTGCTCCATGCTGCGGGCTGCTTTCAAGAAATATGCAAAAATGTTTGTCAAGATAGGAGATAAGCGGAAATACAGTTTAGTGGTAGGAATTTCTTTGTAAGCGCAACTGTGAAATTTATTTCGAAAGTAAAGTTAGATTCAGGGTAGCACTGCATTTTTATAAAAACTTTTAACTTCAGCTTTCGGACAGTGCTGAGAAAATCATATTAAGTCTTTGTATAAATCAGTAAAGTAACAGTTTTACACAATGCGCGATTTTGAATTAGAAAGTAGATCGTTTGGTAATCATTTTCGAGAATTTTGTGGACAGTTTTAGGCAGATTCACTGACACAGAAAGAAGCTGACAAGTGGTTAAGCTACAATGGACACAAGCTGTTTGAGGAGCAACACATTATCGTGCTGGAATATGATGTGCTAATAAGGTTGGTGACACGCTATGGACGCACTCGATACATTTCTGCTCTACCGTATAGTGAAGAAAATACGATCTTACCGAGTACTGAGTCAAGTCTGTTTTGAATGGAACAAATCCGACAGATTCTGGTGCACCCCAGTGGAGTGTTATACGACCGTCAGCGTTTATATTTTATACTAACGATCTAGTTTATAACGTTGCAGGGTCTCTGAGGCTGCTCGTGGATAATGCTGTTGTCCACAGATAGCTTGCAACGCGAGACGACAGTAGCAAGAGTCCGGAAGACCTGCAGGGCATCGACGATTGGTGTGTGTACTGGAAGTTGACTCTGAACATCAAAGAACGCTCTGTACATGCAGACTGAAGTGCCGAATGAAAATTTATACCAAGTCTGGATTCGAACTCTGGTCTCCTGGTCACAAGGTAGATGCGCTAACCACTGCCTCCACGCAGGCGTAATAGCTTTACACAACTGCACGAACTATCCTAGCACATCCCCTCGTCAACCGACACTCCCATTCGTCATTCGTGCCTCAGCCCACCTGGTATTCGACCTAAACTCAATGAGCAATACAGAGGCTTTCCAACTGTACTGGAGTAGCATCTCAGGATCAAATTAAACGATGGATCCTGCCTCAGATGCAGGCATACGTGTTTTAATCAAATGAAACTACAGTATATCGTTCCCGAGACCTTTTCAAGTCGCGAATATCTATGATGTAAGTATGCAGACTGAAGCAACGTAGGGAAATTCATACGAAGGATGTAATTCGAACCCCGGTCTCCAGCACAGTAGACAGATGTGTTAACCACTACGCCACCTGGTACAGTGGCTTCGGCTTTGCAGAACTTCGCGGCCTACCCTAGCATGCTTGCCCTGCTCAATCCAAATTCCTCTTGACACCTCACCCCCCTCGCTGTTTCCCATAACTCAAACGGTATTGATTAAAAATAAGTCAAACAACAATGCATAACCTCATCAAATGTATTGGAATAGTACCTCAGCCACCTCAGCATCGAATGAAACGGGGAATCATACCTGAAACCCAAGCATAGGTACTTTAATCTAGTTAAACTATTTGGTTCCAGAGACCTTTCCAAATGTCACAAATTTTATACATACATACACACACACACACACACACACACACACACACACACACACACACGCACAACGTGCGCGAGCAAACTGAAGCGACGAATTGAAATTTGTACCAAGGCTGAGGTGCTATTCCAGTAGAGTTGCATTTTTTAGGGGGGGGGGGGGAGTTAGAGAGAGTAATTCCGATTGGGCTGAAGCGTGGATGGGTATTCTGATTGAGGAGGGAGGCGTGCTAGGGTAGTCCGTGCAGTTGTGCACAGGTACCGAACCAGGATGACGCACTGCTTAGCGCATCTGCTTAGTGAGTGGGAGACCCGGCTTCGAACCCCAGCCATGGTACAAATTTTCATTCGTCACTTCAATCTGAATACATACGTGATAGATTTCCGAGGCTTGAAAAGGTACGTGGAAACATATAGTTTCATTTGCAAAACAATGTAAAGTATTGGGGGTAAACAGGCGAATAAATCGCGTGATTACACTATAGGCGAAAAATCAATGGAAACAGTAATTAATGTAGATTATCTAGCAGTGACCGTACGAAAGTGACCTAAAATGGAGTGACCACACAAAACAAATTGTACGAAAATCAGATGGCAGGCTGACATTCGTTCGCAGATTCTTAAGGCAATGTAATTCATTCACGAAAGAAGTGGCTCAAAGAACACTTGTTCGTCTGATTCTAGAGTACAGTTTATCAATACGGAGAACTTAATAGGTTCGATTAATACGAGAGGCGTTCAGTAAGAAATACAACACATTTTTTTCTGAAAGCAGGTTACTTTCATTCAGGATTCCAATTCATCATATTATTCTCCGCTCTTTTGGCTACAAAACACCATTTTTCAACATAATCTCCGTTCAATGGGACGGCGTTACGCCGCCTTAATGTATGCGGGAATTGTACCTTCCTGCCCTTCGACGTCATAGCTAACGTCTTGCTCCATCAGTAAGCTCCGCATCACCCACGTACTGCTTCCCGCACAGATGGAAGTTGGAAAGTGCGAAACGAGGACGATAGGAAAGCCGAAGAAGTACACAGAGGATAAAAGTAAATTTGCTAACTCAGAGATATATTAAAAAATGGACAGATAATGTATTAAATACGGACGTGAAGAGTCTGTGGAAACCAGTTAGCACAAAAATATTGAGACACCCACTAAGACATCAAAGCCGCATGTGGAAATTCAAACGCAGACTTTACGACTTCTAGCGCGACACTTAACCCCACAGCCACTAAACAGTTTCTGAGAGAATAAGACGCAAAAAAAAAAGACTAATGTTCGCTAAAATAAAATTGCTGTAAAACATGTTTTACGTGCTTCACCTTTTACGCAGCCAGAGCGAGAGTACCGTTTTCGCGTAAGTCATGAAACACCAACCACGGTGCAAAATGTTTTGTTACTATTGCTACCGGGCTATTACACCACAGTTATGTTCTCGAAGTGTATGAAAGAATTGTTCGAGTAGCAATAAATGACATGAAACAGGTCGTTCATGTCTCGAAGTGCCCTCTATGGCAATTAAAATATATGACCCAGGGAAGACAGCTATACGTGCAGCAAGGTTTCGATTGCCTGACTCAAGGCCGTATAAACACGGTTTATGACCTGGTCGCATAGATACAAGGTTGCGACTCTAACATTAACGACGACGGACTCATACACTAAACATATTGGTCGTAAGTATTATACTAGCTTAAAGCAAATCTGCGATCGACTCCCCGTACGTACTGCTCCATACCAACCAATATGCGGACCAAACGACAATCGCATTTTTTAAATTTTTTATATTTATGGTACGTGAGGGCTGGAAGTCAACTACTCTCCTAAAGCAGTTCGACAAAGGTAACAAAAATTCTCGATAAAGCCGACTTTGAAGTATTATGACCACACTTAATGTAGTAAAATAAGTCAGATATTTTTCGACAAGCAGTGTTTGGCCTGTGGTAACGTGCTCGCTCGCTGTGTGGGGGCTTGTGTTCGATTCCAGGCGGACTCAAATTTTTAAACAAAGGTGCTTGTTTTCCGAGCATTTCCTTGAAGTGTAGAATACATAAGGCGCACGGGATTGGTAACTGCAAGATCGAGTATCGTTTCGATCATTATTTTTTCCGCTTCTTTCCATTCAGTTCGAATACCTACGCCATTTAAATATAAAATTAACGAAATATATGCTAATTAACATATCTGATTGTCATTTTTATGAAAAATACACGTCTCGTGAGTTCTAATTATATATTTCACACAAATATCCAGTTTTCATTACCGATCCTGTATAAAAGAAGTTTTGTCCAAATTATATAACTAAAAAAGTTGCAAATTAAATTTTTTATATCCTTTTGTATTTTATGCTTCACGTTAACGGAGCTTGGAACACGCACTTTTGTTTAAAAATTTAATTCTCCAAGATTCGAACCCAGGCCTTACAGACAGAACGCGAGCGCCTTAACTCAAAGCCACACCGCTTTACCAAAAATGTCGACCTTATATTAACATATTAAACGTGGTCGAAAAACTTCAAAGTCGATTTTCTCGAAAATTTTTGAGAGCTACTTCGCACTGCTTTGGGAGAGGTACATCTGAGTTCCGAACATCACGTTCCATAAACATAAGAAACTACAGAAAGCGATTTCTGCGTGGTCCCTTTGTAGCAACCAAACAGTAACTGAAAAGTGACTTACTCGAATTTACTTCTTGTGCGGGAAAGGGCGTGGTGTTGTAAAGGGAGCTGTCTTGGACGTTGCTTGAATTAATTTATCAAGAAGAAGGAAAAATCTAAATTAGCATGGGTATACGGAGATTTTAAGTTGGCTCGCTCCTAACACAGATCACGTATCTGGCACATGACTAACTGGATGTAAATGAATAAGCTTTAGAAATCTTCTGCAAGTTCATTTTCTGTTCTATGTTCTCACTAGAGTACGACAAGTGTTCAGAAGCATGTGTTTAGTGGAAGTAGCGAAGAGTTGTCCATTTTTATGACGTAAAGAAAAGGAAGTTTAGGTCGACGGCCATTGTGTTAGAGACGAAGGATAAGCTAAGATTGTGTACGGATAAGGCAAAAAAAAAAAAATGTTCAAATGCGTTTGAAATCTTATGGGAATTAACCGCTGAGGTCATCAGTCGCTAAGCTTACACACTACTTAGCTAAATTATCCTAAGGACAAACACACACACCCGCGCCCGAGGGAGGACTCGAACCTCCGTAGGGACCAGCCGCACAATCCATGACTGCAGCGGCCTAGACCGCTCGGCTAGTCCCGCGCGGCTGGAAATCGACAGAAAGAAAATAATGCTACGTGATAGAATGCAAGATTCCGTTTCACGCGACACGGCTGTACGTCATATTCCAGCAATGTAGCCTCTTGCGCTGTAGTATGTAAGTATATCTGTTGTAGAATTATGGATCGACTTTTATGCTCAAGAATTATGACGTTTTTGGAGAATGAAAATCTCCTCTATAAAAATCAATATAGATTCCACAAAGAGAGATTATTATAACCAGGAATAACACAATAAATATATCATAGTCTACTGCTATTTTCACAACACTGATACAAATAGCTCTGTCCCAAAGCGCCATTGGTAGTCGAACACTTTATGAAAATAATGTAAATTGATGGTGGATATACCAATGCTCAGGAAGTGCAAGTGAAATCTGGAATTCCGCTGTAAATCGCAACTCCGTAGACATACTAAGCCTAGTGAATGTCTAAGTTAAATTTCCTGCACAGCAAGCAGATTATAAGTCCAGAGTGCAGCCAAGTCAACATCGAGCACCAGCTACAACGGCCCAAGAGACAAAAAAGTCCACCGCAGCGTAGCACTTCCGATTTGTGGAATGGAACTTATCACGATGAGAACTTGCTTCTACTTTGTACACGTCGGTGGTGGCGTTAAATACGGCTCCATAATTAACGAAGCCGACGGCTGGGGGTCGTTGTATATTTTGGTAGAACAATCGCTGTGTGTTATGGGTGTCCAATCACTGTGGATTGAAGCGCGTGCGTCCGTAGTTCGTGGTCTAGCTGCTAGTGTTGCTGCCTCCGGATCACGGGGACCCGGGTTCGATTCCCGGGCGGGTTGGGGATTTCCTCTGCCCGAGAACTGGGTGTTTGTGTTTTCCTTATCATTTCATCATCATCATTTGTGACAGTGAGACTTAATGGTAGTGGATACCACGAAAATCTCGCGAAACTCAGCTCGTTCTATTTCTACATTAGATCCGTGGCGCTGTGGATGATGACGTGTTCTTTGACTTCAGGAGGGATTTTGACACCGTTCCGCACTACCGATTAGTGAAAAAAATGGGAACTTATCGGATCAGATTTGCTATAGGATTCAAGACCATCTTGGAGACAGTACTAAAGGGGTCGCTTTTAACGGTACAAAATCGACAGATGTAGAGGTAATTTCCGGAGTACCCCAAAGAAGTGTGACAGTACCACTGCTGCTTACAATGATTGATCCAGAAGAAAGCGTCGGCTGCAGATGTTGCGGCTGTCTAGAACGAAGTAGCAACGCCATAAGACAGTTTTGGTTTGCAGAATGGCCTGCAGAAGACTGATGAATAGTGCAGACTCTGGCAGTTCACCCTGACCGTAAATGAATGCAACATATTACGCATATATAGGAAAAGAAATCCACTTCCGCACGTCTACAACTATTGATGAGAAACTGCTGGAAACAGTATCTACGCGTAAACTATCTATGAGTAATTATCCAGAGCGACCTTAGGTGGAGTGAACACATGAAACAAATAGCAGGGCTGAGATTCGTAGGAAGAATCTTAAGTAAATGTAACTCATCCATCCTTTACGTCCGAAAATTGGGGGAAATCACACCGTGGTCAATTTCAAAGACCTTCATTGCCTCATGTAAAATGTAAGCTCTTAAATGTCTTCTACGAAAAACGCAGTCTCATCAACAACCCTCATGTGTACTTCGACTTGCTGAGCCAGAAAGTACAATCAGTTGCCCCGAGGTTCCGTAACAATAAATGACACTTGGATGTATCATTACACACCAGAGACGCAGAAGTAGTTGAAACATTAGACTAAAATGGCGAAATTCTTGTAAAGTAAGCAAAACCGATTTCACCACCACAAAAGTCTTGTCTACGCGTTTTCTTTTAACTTTCATGCTATGGTGTTTACGTAATACCTCCACGCAATCAGAAAAATGAGTATTACGAATCACTATCGGACAGATTGATAAATCTCAATGTCTTTGAAAGCAGAAAGCTCAGGTCAAGCAAGATAATTCGCCTAGGCTCGCGTTCTAGATAGCTGCCGCAAAACTGTGTGGGTTTCAGTTCTAAGTGATTCCACGCCAGTAGTATCCATTGAGGTGATTGTTGATGATTACTTTTGGATACCAAACATTTATAAGAGGCTGGGTGCACGGGAAAAAACAGCAAACCATGATACAAATGGTTCAAATGGCTTTGAGCACTATTGGACTTAAATTCTGAGGTCATCAGTCCCCTTGAACTTAGAACTACTTAAATCTAACTAACCTAAGGACTTCACACACATCCATTCCCGAGGCAGCTTTCGAACCTGCGACCGTAGCAGTCGGGCGGTTCCAGACTGAAACACCTAAAACGATGATACAGAAGCGGAGACTGAACTGTGGGACAAATCTTTCATCGATTTTATTAAAGCGCACCAACAAATTATGAAAACTAGACATTCTTCATGCCACTCTAGAGTGTCTGGCGGATGGTACATGCTACCTATATTATCGATTCAATTTTCTTTACTATTTGTTTCACGTAATGAACGTATATAGCTGAGTACGTGCCCTAACTTTTCTCGTGTTATTCTCATAATCTCTACGTAAAATACACTAGAGTGTCAGCATACTGGACCCGCACTTTTCTTTGAGTGTTCTTTCTCTACACTTACCTGAAAGAATTTCTGGGGAACTACGTCGCCTTCTCTGCAAGGATTCCCATTTAAGTTACCCGAGCATTTCTGTTGTACTTCGTATGGCGCTGTACCGACCTGTTGCGGTCCTAACAGTGCCCATCTGAATTCGTCCCGTATGTGTTGCTATGGCTACCTGATAAGGACTCCTAACACTGGATGAATTGGTCACACAGTCGTATGGTATGCGATTTCCTTCACAGATGATTTATATTTTTCCAGAATCCTTCCAACGAATTTAAGTCTTCCATTTGCCTTACCCAGTACTGATTTCACGTCGTCGTCACATTTTACATCACTTGTTAGTGTTATTCCTATACACTTACATGATGTGCAGTGCTTGAGATGTTCAATACTAATTTTGTAGTAACATAGTGCCAGGGTTTTCTCTTTGTTGCAGGAATGAACTTAAACTTATCCACATTCAAACAGAGCTTTCATTCATTGCACCAAGTGGAAATTTACCACAGTGTTTCTGCAGTTCCTTACCATCGTTCAACGATAATACTTTCAAGCTCATAACAGCTTCGTCAGTGGACGGTCTTGTAGTGGTCGTGATGAATCGTTAACCACCCAGTGTAAGGAACTGAGTTCTATTAGTCAAATATTTGTCGAGATGGTCACATATTCGAGGTAATACTCGGTTGCACATGGTTAGAAGACGACTTTACGGCGGAATGTCAAAGCAGTCAATATAGCTACAGCAGACTCAACCCATGTTAGTGACCCTGCAGATTACGTGTCATCAGTGCTCCACCCTCCATTTTCAGAGTAGTGAGGACTCAGAATGGCAGAAGACTTAGGCTAGGAGATTTAATGTCACCAGAAATGTTCTCAGCAATGTTTGAAGAAGTTTTTAATAGCTAAACAGGAATAATGAAGAAGGAATCGCATTATTGGATCGCATTTGAAATATCTTAGTTTCGCTGAAGAAAACGCACTGCTTGGCACTTCAACCAAGAATTCTGCAAATTGAAAAGTAGCGATAAGTTAAAATAACAATTCAGTCAGTTTTACGAAGAGAAAAAGAGAAGCGCGGTAACTGCCTGGAGTGTTCATAAGGAAAGAGGGTGTTGCAGAAGTGCCCCAAAGAAGTGTACTTGGACGACTGCTATTTTCTGTACACATAAATGGTCTGGCGGACAGGGTGGACAGCAATCTGTAGCTGTTTGCTGATGATGCTGTGATATAGGGGAAGGCGTCGTCGTTGAGTAACTGTAGGAGAATATAAAATGACTTAGATAAAATTTCTAAGGAGAATATAGAATGACTTAGACAAAATTTCTAGTTGATGTGGGGAATGGCAACTGCCTCTAAATATAGAAAACTGTAAGTTTATACAGATGAGCAGGGAAAACATTCCCGTAATGTTCAACTGCTGCACTACAAGTGTGCAGCTTAACACAGTCACGTTGATTAAAGCCGTCCGAAGTTGCCGAGCGCTTCTAGGCGCTTCTCTCTGGAACCGCACGACCGCTACGATCGCACATTCGAATCCTGCCTCGGGCATGGATGTGTGTGGTTACCTTAGGTTAGCTAGGTTTAAGTAGTTCTAAGTTCTAGGGGACTGATGACTTAAGATGTTAAGTCCCATAGTGCTCAGAGCCTTTTGAACCATTTGAACGTTGATTAAATATGTAGGCGTAACGTTGAAAAACAGTAAGAAATGGAACGAGCGCGTAAGGGTGGCAGTAGGGAAGGTGAAAGGTCGACTTCGGTTCACTGTGATAATTTTAGGAAATCGTAGTTCATCTGTAAAGGAGATAGGGTATAGAGCGAGAGTCCGACCCATTCTTGACTAATGTTTGAGTATCTGGGATTCCAGATCTGGATTAAAGGAAGACATTGAAACAATTCACAGGCATTGCTGCTAGGTTTGTTACCGGTAGGTTCAATGAACACGAAAGTATTACGGAAACGCGAACTCAAATGGGAATCCCTTCAGGGAAGACGACGTGCTCTTCGCGAAACACTATTGAGAAAATTTAGAGAAACTGCACTTAAGCTGACTGTAGAATTATTCTACTGCCGCCATGAACATGTCACGATGATACGGTTAGGCAAATTAGGGCTCTTACGGAGCCGTATAGATTGTCGTTTATCCCCCGCCCTATTCGCGAGCATAACAGGAAAGGAAAGTGCTAGTTGTGGTGTACTCACGGCTCCAGAGAGGACCACATCACAATCGATAAGGCGCGCTCGAAACACTCGTAGCGCAGCAGCTGTATGGATTGGCTGCACGAACTACACCGAGGTCCGCCAGGGGCCGCAGCTGCCAATCCATGGGTTGGTTCAAATGGCTCTGAGCACTATGGGACTTAACATCTGTGGTCATCAGTCGCCCAGAACTTATAACTACTTAAACCTAACTAACCTAAGGACATCACACACATCCATGCCAGAGGCAGGATTCGAACCTGCGACCGTAGGAGCAGCGTGGTTCCGGACTGAAGCGCCTAGAACCACACGGCCACACCGGCCGGCTAACCCATGGGCATGACCTATGTGGACAGCGATTGTTCGACACCTCGTTAAATGTCGGCGGACAGTTCTCCTCAGTGCGCCGAGTAGTGTACAGTCTCCAGTTACCGCCGAATCTACAAGCTGCGTTGTTCGTCCGTCGTCTCCGAGACTCAGGCTCCGTAGGCATCGTAGGGCATCTCTGGACTCTACACAGGCATCACTCAGAGGCACGGTGTTAGGACTTTAATATTTTACAGGATTCGTAATAATTTAAAACGTCTAATTGTGCTGGACTTTTCACACGAAGAAGCATCATTTAAGTTGAGTATTTCTTCATATTAAATAAATATCATTTTAATACTGATTGTTGGAATCATTCTGATTGGAGATAACATACGTCGTCCTCCTGCATTCCCAACAAAATGGAGCAAACGTACAGGATGCATTACTATTTTTGCCTTATGGCAGTGAGATATGAAGTTGTAATACAAAACAGAGGTTTCCTCAGGGTGCGTTGCGCAGATACTTACTGGTAACCGCCACGAGACGTAACGGAGAAGATACCTTTGGAAATCTGAGTTTTCTCACACGAAGCCGTCCGGAGTGGACGTGCGGTTGTAGGCGCTACAGTCTGGAGCCGAGCGACCGCTACGGTCGCAGGTTCGAATCCTGCCTCGCGCATGGATGTGTGTGATGTCCTTAGGTTAGTTAGCTTTAGTTACTTCTAAGATCTAGGCGACTGATGACCTCAGAAGTTAAGTCGCATAGTGGTCAGACCCATTTTTCTCACACGAAGTACTACTCCCAAGCAACGTAATTTAGTCGGCGTTTACTGTAGGGATTTCGTTAACCCTCAACGTAAAGAAACGTAAACCACAGAGCATAAATACACGGAAAGAACTATTATAGTTAGATTAGACGATTGCCGATCAACAGCGCCAACCAGTTCATATTCCTTAAATATTTG
The DNA here is from genome assembly GCF_023864345.2 of Schistocerca serialis cubense. Classification (NCBI taxonomy): domain Eukaryota; kingdom Metazoa; phylum Arthropoda; class Insecta; order Orthoptera; family Acrididae; genus Schistocerca; species Schistocerca serialis. Next base: position 789,030,214 of record NC_064642.1, read on the forward strand.
GGAGTACGCGTACGGAGCGATTTAAAGTGGGACGACCACATATAAGTAATCATGCGAATGGCACATTCCAGACTGAGATTCACTGGAAGAATCTCCAAGGAGTGTAGTGGCACGGAGGAGGTAGCTTACGGAACGCGCGATTCTTTGGATTTGTTCCTGAGTCTGCGATCTTTACAAGGTAGCTCTGATAGAGGTTATAGCGAACATCCAAAGAACAGATGCGCTTTTCGTCCCGGATTCGTTTGGTAAGCGCGAAACAGTGACTGAGATGCTCATCCAACATCAATAGAATCCGGTAGAAGCGGCACTGAGCATCACCGCATGATTTAATACTAAAATTGCGAGAGCGTACATTCCTACTAGAGTCAACAAGTATATTCATTCCGGAAGGACCCTGACAATAAAAGTAAAGACATCTGAGCTTACAAGACTTACTAATCGTCATTCCTGACTGGCAAAGAAATTACGAGAAGTGGCAGTTGAACACGAAGTACGTTCTGCTGTATAGCGTAAGGTGCCTTAGGGAGTGCAAGGTATATGAACAAAAGTATCGGACACTTCGATGCAATACGAAATTGACCACTAGATGCCACGAGAGAGTGAGTACCCTGCATAGAAGGAGGCGGGGAGTACCGTGCTGTCAGGAGAGAAGCAATAACGGGTCGGCCAGGAGAATAACGTGACTTCGAACTTGGACTTGTCACTCGATGTCACCTCAATTACCGACGGGACAACTCGGGTTTACACCATATCGATTTAACGGAGTTGAAAGTTTGCGTGAACCGATTTAAAATGAGTGGCACGAAACGAGCTGTGGTAACATTCAACGCCGTTCTCTCATTTGCGTTTGGGCGGCTTACGATTCAGTTGACTTAACCAACCCGAGCTTCACAGTTTCGTTATCGGTGATTACATATATATTTACGACTGTGATGGATACTGCATAAGGCGGCCGGAGTGGCCGAGCGGTTAAAGGCGCTACAGTCTGGAACCGCACGACCGCTACGGTCGCAGGTTCGAATCCTGCCTCGGGCGTGGATGTGTGTGATGTCCTTAGGTTAGTTAGGTTTCAGTAATTCTAAGTTCTAGGGGACTTATGACCACAGCAGTTGAGTCCCATAGTGCTCAGAGCCATTTGAACCATTCTTTTTGATACTGCATAAGGCGCAATTTTTGGTATTTCGGCTTGAAATTTTGAAGGTAGACTTCTGAGAAACCTGACACACTGTATAGATTCTGATGGTTATCGGACGATCGTAAGGTACCCAAATTCCTGTTCAGTAACATGACTCCGATACAGGCCGCAAATTAAAGTCTTTGGAGATGAAACTTTGAAGATGGTGATACGCCGGAATTTAGTGTCGTGGTAAGGCAGCCAAATCCCTCGTCACGATGATTAACGGATGCCACTTTACACACTGAAATTTGAAAATACGTTCATCAGACACTTTGAATTTGCTTTAAGATTTGGGCCGTAATCGGGCGATCTCGAGGTAGCCAAATGCCTTGCCGTGCGCATGAATGAATGATTCCCGTACTAAAGGCCACATTCGGAAATACACTCATGAGACACCCGGAATTTGCTGTAAGGATTCTGACGACGATCGGACGATCTTAAGGTAGACAAATACCACTGCTCGAGCATGAATGGTTAAAGTTTCTGCTTCGTCATCATTTTCCTCAGTCACTTCGTATTCAAAATTTTAATTTCCGGGTTGTCATGTCGCCAAGAAGCTACTGCAGTTTTAAAGATCACACTGAGTGCCTTCGCGTTCTGTAGGAATAGGCTGAACTTGGTCCGACACGGGTTCGGGCGGCGCGACGGCAGTAAGCTCATCGCTGGCGCTGGGCCAGCTCGCTGTGCAAACACAACTCGAGTTGACCAGACTAACTCGGGTTGACTTGAAATCAGGTCGACCCGGGTTCACCCGAGTTGACGCATCTCTAGCCTGAATAACAAATCCGTCCGAGACATTTCTACCCTCCTAAAGCTGTCCAAATCGACAGTTGCTCAAGAGATCGTGATACCGCGAAGGAAAAATTAGAGCTATACCAAAACAAGGGTGGCCTTACGTCCTGATGGACAGCCCAGCACTGCGGAGGGTGGTTGTGAAGTGTCGCGTCAAACCACCAGAAGGAATGACTCGCGAGTTGCGAACTGCTACCAACTGTCCAGCTAGCCAAGTGTGAGCAGGGAATTAAAACGAATCGTGTGTGACGTCGACCAGCCACACATTTCTGCAGTGAATTTAGGTAGTGGAAAGCGTGACACCATTGGACAGTGGATGACTAGAAACGAATGCCTGGTAACGATAAGCCGGCCGCGGTGGCCTAGCGGATCTACGCGATTCAGTGCGGAACCGCGCGACTGCTACGGTCGCAGGTTCGAATCCTGCATCGGGCATGGATGTGTGTGTTGTCCTTAGGTTAGTTAGGTTTAAGTAGTTCTAAGTTCTAGGACACTTATGACCGCAGCAGTTGAGTCCCATAGTGCTCAGAGCAACTTGAACCATTTGGGAACGATAAATCATGCTGCACCAATAGAAATCCGATGAAAGGGTTTGGGTTTTGTGGATGCCTGAAGAATGTTAACTTGTATGATGGACATGTCATTTGGATTTTTGTAAGTTATCGATGAGCACGTCAGAGGGAGAGAGAGCGAGCTAGTTATGTTACTGTTAAACAATCTTTGGTCTTGTTGTGACACAGTCTTTACCTCTGCGCAATCTGATACATTCTTAGTTGAAGTGTGATAAGTGGTGGACCATTCGGTAGTGCTGTGTTGACTTGTGATTTTATCTGTTAGATGAAAAAAGATTTATTGTAAAGGACAGAAAGGAAGAATATGATGTACATATTGGAAAGCGAAAATAATGTAAATTTTGAATGATGTTATTATTTTTGAAGAGAAGAAGTTCAAGGTAAGACTGATGCTCTGCGCTGCTAGCTTGTCGGAATAATGATTGTTAGCTAGTTAACTTTCTCAGAGAAAGACTACTCCTCTTCCCTGAGGCATGCATTAAGATATCTACTGATTAAACTGTTTGGTTTTTATAAAAATTCTCTGTTAACACTGTATCCTTTTCAAATCATTGCTCACTCTGTTACGCATAGTTCTCTTCAGACCAGTGTTATGTGCTAAGATCACGGATATTGTACTCTGTTTTCTTCAATATATACTTCATTCTAAGATCGTTGTCTTGGTGTATCATTTCGTAGGGATAGTTACCCTCCCCATCCCACTGTTTAAAGATGGTTTATCATTACACTTTACCACACTGCACGATATGGTATGCGACCGTCTGAATACTGTTTGAAAATTTCGCTTAAAAATAGATATCTAACTTAGCCGCTGCCTGCTTGCCTGCTGTTTGCTTTCTAGAAATTTGCAACAATATTGTCTGGACGGGAGGTAAGTAGAAATTTTGATTAGGACCACATAATTGTCTTACTTCAGTTAAGCATTTAATACAAAAACAACTTGTATTCAGTCTAGTTACAGTTCATCTTGAATTAGGTTCTGTTTATTCAAAGGTTAGCACACGAATTTAAGTTGAATAACAGCTTCTGGATATTTAGTTTCGGTGAAAGGTAGATTTTTATACAGAGTGGGAGACAAATTTGGGATAAATTTCGGAGAGAAACATGTAGTGGGAAGCTTACAACCTCCCATCCTGTATAGTGCCAGCGTGCTAACCTTTCTGAACTAATGGAACACGTCTGGAATGAGTTAGGATCTCCACTTCGCTCCAGACCCAGCGTCCAACATCACCACCTTCTCCGGATTTGGCTATAAATTAGGACACCTCATCGAAAGTATTCACAGCCTTTATGACAAATCCGTATAGATGTTCAAACAGTTTTGGTCATACAGTGCGCATACGGATATAATCGAAGTTTCATGATTCTCTACACGTCCTTCAAGAATGGGAGTGTTGTCTTCGAAAACATCGAGTTAGATGTGTAGTTAAGTGGCCCACCTACCCTGACACTTCAGCAGCAGCGTTAGTAAACTCTGCGACGTGAAGTTCCTGAGGTCCTCGCACCCATCTGTCGTGGTTCAAAATGGTTCAAATGGCTCTGAGCACTATGCGACTTAACATCTGAGGTCATCAGTCCCCTAGAACTTGGAACAACTTAAACCTGACTAACCAAAGGACATCACACACATCCATACCCGAGACAGGATTCGAACCTGACTGTAGCGGTCGCGCGGTTCCAGACTGAAGCGCCTAGAACCGCTCGGCCACACCGGCCGGCCCATCTGTCGTGCTGCGGCCTCAGTCTAAAGAACGTATTGTTTGGCACTGTCCTGATTCAGTAGCTCGCGTGTGGAACACACTCCGCTCCGTTGCACAAACCCTGAACACGGCTAGCGCAGCGCCGTTGTACCAAAATCCGGATGTCCTCGGATATGGTGTTTCCGATAGGTGTACACTTTCCTTCCGAGTAGACACTTTAAGAGATACCGTCTAAACGCATAAGATGCACTGGAACACTGTGTAAAGTGCTTTTTGAAATGGGCAGCCATAGCACAAAATAGCGAATGAGCAGTTGTTCTTTTCCCTTCAGTAACAGCGTGAATTAATATTTGTTGGAATGATTTAGTTGCCACGTTTCTCTATACATCTGTCGGCGGGCGATAGTTCCACTAGATATTTTCCCAGCCGACTTATGTTTTACGCAAAAATTATGAGTAGCGCAAAAGTTCGTAGTCTAACAGTGCGTAGAAATTGAACAAAGTCGTTGTTAGTGCTCCACTTGCAGTGCACAGATAACCCCAATCCAGCAACTCTTAATGTCCCACACAGCTGAGATATCGTTTTAAGAGACGAGACCTTGCCAGATGACAGATGAATTTTGTAACACGTATTAGCACTAAAGAATGTGCTTCACTAAAGTGACTGTTTCGCTACACAACGAAATGCAAGCTATAATGACACATCCTAACAGGTTCAAACTGTGTGCTGAGTAAACGAACCATTTTAAAAATCGTATGAAACAAGAAGATAATAATATCATTGGTATTTCCAATTAATCATCCTCTCCTTTACGTAATCGTACTAAGGTTCAGTAACAAATATTGACAGCCACTCGATATATTATTTCAGGATGTATGATGAGGCCGCAATGTCTTTCTTAATTTCCTTTGTATCCGCATCTGTAACTTTTATATTACAAATAGCAACGGCGTATTTACGAAAAAAGAGATTTACAAGGTTTTGTAGACACATATTTTGTCACTGGGGTTAAAGTGTGAGATGCGGAGGATGGTGTAATTTGTCAGTAAAGGTGACATATGATGCCTGCTGCAGTGTGTGAAACGCGCTCCAGTTCTCGGACCGAAGGAAGATATTGAGCGACTGAAGACGTACGTCGGCGGTGGTGCAGGGGTCGAACAGTATGTCCAGCAACTGTGCAGAAGAGCAACACATAAAGGAACTGCAGCATCAAACCCTACTCCAAACTATTTGCATTATCATGATGTAGGAAGATAAACGATCGTAATTATGTTCCATCGATCACGAGGATATAAACAAACTGTTCTGGAAATGGACAGGCTTGTACTGAAGATGAAGTAACTTACACCATATGAGACAAGTGTGAAAATTGTGATAGAAAGTATACCAAAAATTATGTCCTATAGGCGCATAAAACTAACGCTGTATCTACAGGGAGCGAATGACACATCTTGTCGTCAGTACTTTATAGTTATTATTCAGACCAAAACTCATTTATTCGGTAAACACATATACAAACACAATGTCGTGCAACTGCATCACCACGGAATTATTAAGTCCCTATTAATGCCTCTTTTACTTTAATAACTACTGAATCACAAAATTTGAGAAGCGTTGCTGGCCCTCAGAATCACTCTACCATCAGCTATTCTGGATCTAATCAACAATGTTATAACAAATAATGGTAAATTTGTTATGAACCAAATACGTTTAGTGCTACTCCAAATTGTACCGCTTCTTCAAATGTGTCGCCCACTACTTCAATGTTAAATCTTCTGCTTCAATAATGACGTTGTAGCTGTCTGTCCTGCTAGTGTAACTGACTTTATAATTCTTTGGCTTTTATATGTAATGTTTTCAGTTTCATGTGAACTCACATATTTCGTCAGTTCCAAATATGAAATGAGCATTCCACGTCCATGTTATATCTGGGGCACGTACAAAATGTGCAGTAGCTTCTACAACGCAACTCGCTGCTTTACGTCACTTCTTTGTAAGTGAATTCGATGTCAGACTGGAACCACTGACTTTGCTATCACATTACCTTCTAAAGGTAAGAATTACTTCTTCGGCTTATGCACTCTCCCACTTGCTTTCAGATGAACGTGCTAATGAGATGAATCTCTTATTGCAACAGCATACCGAGTGCATTTACTTGGGGTACTATGTTTTACACAAAAATTGACGTTGACTTCCCAGTAGAAGCATAACCATATCGTTAATATCCTTAGTCTGAGGAATCGTATAGTTACCTATGATAAAGCCTTTTGTACTTTTTGACAATGCAGATAAAGTCAAAAAATTATTCAGCTTTGCAGACGTACAATGAAATACAACGTAAAGTAGGTAGCCGAACGAAGTGAAAAGATCTGCTTCCAGGAAAAGTTACGCCTAAACGTTTGTACATTTATTTGTTAATAATTTTTTTGTCCAACAACACCATTATTTTCCAAAGAAATGTGATTTGCTAACGTACAACAGAAGAATTACAGTCACACTAAGTATCTTTTCCTACTGTTTTGACTGAATTTATGGTTTCTGGATTACAATTTCATAATTTGAGGGAAGGAGTGTAGTTTTAAACTGGAATTATAAATAAAGTGAGATTGTAATCGAACTGTTATTCACTTGTTACTTCTTTATTACAGTCCACATCTCTTCTTTACAACAGAAAAACGAGTAGACCTCCCTTCCAATAGTTTTGGCGTCTAACTAAGGAAAAATCTCTTCACCTATATAAAAAACAACGAATTGTCTTTGCCAATGGTTTGCATCTTCCAATAAGGGACTCTTGCTCGTATGACATGTAACTGGGTTTCTGGGATTACTTAATCTTGAATGACAGGAGCAATGGTAGGATATTGAAAGGGTTGCAATACGCCACAAGGCGTATCCCGTAAGTAGGTGCCGGATTTTAACTTGGTGGATGGATGCAGAGGACTGCGCCAAGTCACTCGAATGACGTGACTAGAGAAAAAAAAATTATACGTTGTACTTCTGGATACACTTTGGAAATCTTGAATTTGCGAATGAATGAACAAGCGCCCTCTAAAGGTCATGTGAAATAGTGCTGTGATTCATTATTAGAGATCGATCAGGTTCCATCGAACTGTAGTTTTGTTATTACAGTATAAAGAAATTACGCTTCGCTTTTGCTCCTGAACTGAGGAATTGATGACACCTTGGGTCTCAAGAGATGGCAGAGAGTTGTGAAAGAAAAACTGGAAAAAAATTTAACAGGAACACAAGTGGACTGAAAATGATACACACTCGTACCGGCACAAAAGTGTCAATATTGTAACAAATATCACTCTACAGTCCCAATTTTTGTAGCACTCATTAGAGAAACAGACTTATATTTAGTTGGGATCAATACAGAATTGTGTACACTTTCTCATTCTACAATACAAAAAATGAACTGAAAAATGTATCTCATATTCTGAAACTTAAGTTACGGCAAAGAGGCTTTGCAAATATGCTTTTCTAAGGGAAGTGACACAATTTCCGTGATAAAATAATTACGGAAGTAGGATCACTAGGTCAATGTCAGATGAACGAAGTTCGACAAACGATTGTAATGAAATGTACTCGTTCAGAGAATGGACACATGGTCTGACGTATTAACAATAGTCTGCAACTTGGCCGATATCAGAGGCGCAGAGAAACCTCACTGGACAGGTTTCGGAAGATAGAGCAGGCTTAAAGCACAGTCGATGAAGCGAAGAATAAAATGCAGCTACCTACACAGAACCATACAGTGGCTGGCAGTGGTGAACAGATAATACAGACTGACAAGCTGAGAAATCAAACGCATGCGTTAATCACGTCAGTTTCGCAGTATCAAGTATGCAAAGTCTGGCTAGTTGCCTCTCGTGCTTTACCGAAGCATGCAGCCTCATTGACAACCATGTCCATTAACCGTCAACTACCACCAAAGAGAGACACTAGGCATAAAACTTACCTCTCAGCCTTCACGTCGCTAAGTAACCGCCAGGAAGAAGGTATCACTGCCACTTTAACCCACTTCATTTATCCACTGGGCACTTGCACTCTATTCTTTAATTTACGTCTTTGCGTCAGAGGTGTCGAAATGTTATGCCAGCAAGTGTAATTCAGTGCAACCTATTTACCAGATTCGATTGTTGTGGCATTAATTTTTAGATATCTGAAATGAACAGTTCACCAGCAAAGACACTGGAAGGAGGTGTGCAGCAGTTACAAAAGTCGCAGCGGAAGACTCGTCAGCTGACACGGCGGTCGCGGCTCTCGTTCCCACCGGGCTGCAGCACCGGCTGATCGTCACATGCACGACCGCACACACCGCGCGCGCACGCTACACTGGAGACGGTGCAAGCCCGCCCGGCGCTGCAACAATCGCCCACCGAGCGGCGCGCGCATCGCAGCCTCTTCTGAGCGCATGCGCGGCGCGCAACCTCGCTACTGGCCGCGAAGCGTTTAGCGGAAGGACAGTCTCAACTGTGTAGAACTGCAATAACTAAGCGCATGCAAGACATGTGAGGCACGCCACAGAGCAGGAATATATGTGGAGTGAGCATTTAGTTCCCCCGTACAGAATTGTCGGTGCAAGCATACATTGCCTTCAGAGACAAGAACGCAGCTAGCATTTTGTCAAAGAGTGGGCGCGATTGGTTTAAGATGACTTTTTAGGCCGCAACCTTTTTATTTATTCTGCAACGCATTCATTATTTAAATATTTTATTTACGTAATTTACTTTCGGGAGGCTTTCATTTAATAGCAAAGGAAGCTTTTCTTAGAACAGTGCAACATATATTCTCAAAAGGACATTGTTGTGGCGTAGGTTAACAGCCACGCCACTCGGAAGTAGCCGAAACGCACGCGTTAACTCACGCAGGCTAGAGATAGGTCTGAAACAGGATACGTAATGAATGCTATAAAGAAAAGTACGTAGCTGCTGGAATACTTAACTTTAATCCATCCTTGTTGTACATCGCTATTGACGATACAAGTGAGACTCTGTATTCAGGCAATAAACTACTAATGGCGCCTTGCTAGGTCGTAGCCATTGACTTAGCTGAAGGCTTTCTAACTATCTGCTCTGCAAATGAGCGAGGCTTCGTCAGTGTGCATCGCTAGCTACGTCGTCCGTACAACCGGGGCGAGTGCTAGTCCGTCTCTCGAGACCTGCCGTGTGGTGGCGCTCGGTCTGCGATCACTAACAGTGGCGACACGCGGGTCCGACATGTACTAATGGACCGCGGCCGATTTAAAGCTACCACCTAGCAAGTGTGGTGTCTGGCGGTGACACCACAGACGTCTTATCTGAAACCATGGTCATAATTGCTTAAGTACGCAAAGCATCCCAAGTTCCACAAATCAGTCTCAAATTTTATTAATCTTTCATTTCCTTAAAATTAAATGTCCTTAATCAAGAAATTTTTAAAACTATTATTTCAGAAGTGAACATGAAACTAAAGCAGCCAAATTTATTTATAACACAGAACGGAATACACTTATACTAATCACCTATGGTTTGGGATTTTAACACTGATTTATACGCTGATTTCGGTTACACTTCAAATACATGCTACCTCATAAAAGAGTTTGCATTTATCCATGATAATATGATTAAACACTCTTTGATGCTAATTAACTCCTCTACAAGGTGCAACAAATGTTGTTGTTATATGACGTTTATTTAGAAATACGTTAGAGTTGTGATAGTTGGACTCACAGTTTCGAGGATATTACGATCGAGACATTTCAATGTAGAACATCATTCTTTCAGTAAAACAAGAAGACATCATATATCGCCATTCCACAAGTATTCCACAAGTGAGCCATCATCATGCACAGATACAGAATACAAAGAGACAATCGATAGCTAGCTTCCAATGTAAATACCACTGAACTACGCAAATTGTCGAAATCAAACTCAAACCAACGTTAAAATTAAATATTGATTTCCTGAGGAATTAATAAATTACCCCAAATCGAGATAAATACTGCTACAAAAGTAACAAAAATGTTAGCTTTTATACAATTGTCTCCATAACTTAAACATATTACAGATCGAAGATAACGACAGAAAATTCATAAAAGAATAATAAGTACTAAACGAAAGTATATAAGTAAAAATTATGTAATTTGAATAATTGTAAATAGATTAAAGAAATATTTAACCCATAGTTCAGTCACATAAATCATTGTATGAATGTCTTATATATGAATTATCTTTACATGATAGGAACAGGCAAATTATAAACTGACTTAACCAATTTAACTAAAAATATTTTAATGTAGTGTTACGAAATGCAATATTTTTTTCCTTACATTGTCCATGTATGAAACGTCCCCTTAGAAAAATTATACATGACAGTGCTTAAACTGACACACAATATTTTTTAGCGCGACGTAATCTGACTTTCAATAATCCCTACAAAAGAATGGCCCTGACTAACATTAACCTATACGTTTCACAAATCACTTACCTCACAAAAAACCTTCGTTACTCGAACTACTGTAATACAGCGAGCGCCACTACTGCCAGCTAAATAAAAGATTCTAACTACTGAAGGTACTGACTACTGATAGGCTGATAGGCATAGTTAGCAAATGAAAAATTTTGATAGAGAACAAACAGTGTATTTACCTTAATAGTGTTCAAAAGTCATTATATATATATATATATATATATATATATATATATCTCAGTCCATGATATCCAATATTACAAATTTACTGTCTCTGATGGACACACGTCCAGATCGTCCGCTCTCAAGATTCCGCCGTCTCTCTCACCACATCAACCACTGCTGGCGGCTCACCTCCAACTGCGCAACGCTACGCGCTGTTAACAGCCAACTGCCCAACACTACAATAGCCAACAACAATGCAAACCAGCACAGACTGCACACAGCACAGCCAGTGATTTTCATACAGGGCGCTACGTGGCGTTACCAATAAAAAAAACCTAAACAGCCTACTTACACATGCCATGTAAAATCATAGTATCAATTGCAGATTAGATAGGTCTATCAACTAAACAATCATTTGTTTTATATGGAAGATGGACTTCTTAGATAATTAATTACTTAAATTTATGTCTGTTGTAATTGATATTTGTCACTAATATTCTTAAACAGCATTAAATTTGCTTGTATAGACGTGTAAATACCACAGAACGGGATTTCATAAACACAACAAAAATCTTTGTTCCCTTCTCTTGCCATGACATTTAAGAAATCTTGATTATTATCGACAGGGCTGTTGGACTAATCAAATGTGGTGTTTTTTGTTCGACAGAGAAGCTAGAAGAATTTTCGGTGGTGAGAATGCAAGGCATTTGGAATGAACCAACTTTACATTTTCCCGTATTTCCTCATTTTAGTAGCGATCTGTCACTTCTGGCAATTTCGAAAATAACTTTCTGCATTAAAGACCGCCCTGGTAGTTTAACGCATAAGGTTAAATGAGGAGAACTGGGATTACTATTTCTTTAACATATGACATTTAGTGCCAGGAGTCTCCGGAGAGATGTTCTGCTGGCCTTCAACGCAGCTGTTTTCAGTTAAGCGGAGAGGCTGCATCTTTAAGGGAATTGGGATCTGCGAGGAAAGAAAGGATTTCGGAGGGGATAGGCTGTATTAGCCTAAGCTGAAAGTGGGAAACCATAGAAAACAATTTTCAAGGTTGCCGGTGGATCGATTCGAATCACAACGCCTCCCGAATCCAGGGATCGCGTTTAAGCGCAGGGCTACTCCGATCGACGGAAAAACTGGAAAACAGCTTGCTGTTGTACACTGTCTCACGATAAAATAAAATGCAGCACAATGAAATGTGGTTATGATACTGCATGGTTTTCCTTTACCTGTGAGTGTTTGGTGGTTTGATAGTGCATGAATTCATGAATATTGTAAGATTTAATTGTGCACTTAATACCTGGCTTCACTTATTATAGTATTACAAGAGCGTAAGCAGATTTTGGACGAAAAGGGGGGAGGGAGCGGGGATGCAGAGGTCGAACGAATTCAAGCTGCCCGAAAAAAAAACCAGAAACGTACGAACTAAACACTGAGAAGCCAGAACATTATGAACACTCACGTACTATCGATATATACCCGGCCAGGCGATAGCAACGTCATCTGGCGACGAATGGCTGTTAGACAGACGCACGGTTCACGTAGTATCGGTGAGGGTGTTGTCCATGAGTAGAATGGGGATGGCGCGGAGTCTGTCTGAGTTTGACTGGAGGCGTGCCTTAATTGTCTGGGGGCTAGGCACGCACATTTCGGAAACTGCACGACTTCTCATCTGTTCGAGGAGGACTGTGGTGAGAGTCTTCAACACCTGGTGAAACCAATGTGAAATCATGTCCACACGTCATGGGGTTACAGATGTCGGACGCCGTAGGATGGGCAGTCTGGTAAAACAGGACATGCGGGAATTATGGCGGAGTTAACATCAGACTTTAATGCTGGGCAGAGTATGAGAGTGTCTGAACCCACAGTGCAGCGAACACTCCTAACGGTGGCCCTCCGCAGTCGACGATCCACGCATGTGCCAACGTTAACACCACGATATCGGCAACCAGGACTGAAACGGGCACGTGACCATCGGCATTGGTCATTGGCACAGTGGCAGAGCGTTGCATGGGCTGAAGAATCCCGATACCTCCTTCATCACTCCTGAGGTAGGGCGCGAACCCTCTGTCTTCGAGGAAAACAGCTCCTTGTCACCTGCGCTGCGGGAGACAAATTGGCGGCGGCTCCATAACGGTCTGGGGAACATTCAAGTGGGTATCCTTGGACCCAGTGGAGCTCGTGCACGGCATCATGGCGGCCAATTGATGTGCTGTCCCCCCAACTCAAGGGATCTGAACCCTGTCGAACATATCTGGGATGTGACTGAACGTGGCGCCAGAACTCATCGCCCCCCCTTCCTGAAATTTACGGGAGTTATGTGACTTGTATGTGCTGATCTGGTGTCGAGTTCCTCCAACGACACTGCTTCCATGCCACGACGCGTCACCGCTGTTAGCCGTGCCAGCGCTGGAGATCGGCTGTTAGGTAGGTGGTCATAAAGTCCTGGATGATCAGTGCAGGATGCGCCGTCATCACATACCACTTGCACCCTCCACAACCCCCTCCCTACAGACATGTATGCGAATTGGTTACCACAACTGAGCACCACTCGGAGGACCACATTGGTCGTTCTTTTGCTGCTGGGGCTACTAATGGTAAAATTTTGAACGAAATTTTTTAAGAAATGTAGCGATAGCTGTTTGGGCGAAATTCTTATTGATCAGTGCGATTTTTGGGAGATACGGGCATATCCAAGTGTATTTTTACGCACTCATTTTGTTTTAACGTAATTTATACAGATGTTTACTGTTCCACTGCATTGTGAAATACTGAAATATAGCTATCCAAAGTCCTATCATTCTCCAAATAACGACCCCAGTGCTAACATAAAACTGCTGTAGATAGGTAATTGTGCTATTATAATAGTAAGTGTAGTGTTGGCAGAAGAGCCAACACTGTTTTTCTAGAGGAGGCCGAAATGCACGCGTTTAATTACACGCTGACTGGCGTGAGGTCTGGAACAGGACAATAGCTTGAGAATTGCAAATAAAGCACGTAGCTGCTGTAATACTTAACTTTAATCCACAATTGTAGAACATCGCTCTTGATGATACATGCTTCACATAATAAATATCAACTGAATACGGCGCCTTGCTAGGTCGTAGCAAATGTAGCTGAAGGCTATGCTAACTATCGTCTCGGCAAATGAGAGCGTAGTTGCCAGTGATCCCCTTCTGGCAAAGTCAGCTGTACAACTGGGGCGAGTGCCAGGACGTCTCTCCAGACCTGCCGTGTGGTGGCGCTCGGTCTGCTATCACTGACAGTGGCGACACGCGGGTCCGACGTATACTAATGGACCGCGGCCGATTTAAAGGCTACCACCTAGCAAGTGTGGGGTCTGGCGGTGACACCACAGTAAGTATAGACTTTTAACTTACCTTAACGCTAGGGGACTAATCAAAACCTGTTTTCTTCTTTCTTGTTACAAACTTAGCCATAATTAGACACTATGACAATAGCACACGGCCCATAAACAACAAACAGCAGCACATACATTAAATTCCAGCGGAAATAAGAGCTGAACTGACTAATAAAACAACAACTGAGCTCAAGTAAGGGTGACAATGTACAATAGCTGATCTTTGCTTACTTGATATGAACTAAATGTATGGTATGCTTGCATCTATACACTAAAAATGCTAGAAATATTCTCATATAAAAAGAGGAAACATATGCAAAATATGATTCTGATACAGACAAAGACACATGTTATCTACTTGTAACGACACTGGTTGCCTGATAATTTCACCTGACTAGCCAGAAAGAAACTAACTGGCAATTACAACTATTGTTTTCTACGCTCGCTATTAAGGGAAAAAATTTAGCCGGTTAGAAAGAAACAAAATGGCATACCGACCGGAGCAAATTTGCTAATGAGACAACGCTGCAAGAGACATACAAAGGTGAGCCGTAATCAGCGATATGCTGCTGCGTGGAGAATATACTAGTTATAAGGCCACATATGTGTATATAGTTGCTTCAACAATACAGTCACCTCAGAGTGTCCCAGTAGGATAGGAACACTGTGGCAAGCAACCGACGATTACGCAGTAGCACAGTTCCATACGATAAACGAACTCTACGGACATTAACCTCAGAGACTCGAGCATTTCAATTGGATTATATACCTATAAACAGCATCACCTAGTTACGAAGAATCACATAAAGTCGGGACTAGCATCGGGCATAATACCGTTGATTTTTTAAGCTCTAACAAGATACCTACATATCTCGTTTTCGTAGGCAAAGGTCGGTCCCGATTACACATGTACCTCTACCCGCACTTGTTTTTAATGGTCCATAAATTCAATGCAAGGACTAAGCCTTGTTAGCCATTGGTATTCCATCTATCACGTTCCACTATAATGCCTAGATACCGTCGTTGCCACAGGCCACGAAGTCGCCTCAAGTTTACATCACTCTCCAGTTTTCTGTGTAAGAACTTTGTTTCTGTTTTTCATTGGAAAATGAAACGTTCCCCGATGAACCATTTACAACAGTACTATGCGCTTTCCCGTATCATGTCACAATACTGCGTTGAATTTCAGTATATCACACTCATTTCATCATGCATTGCTGCACAAAGTCAAAGTTTATATCAGTGACTGCTAGGGTTTCAACCTGTCCTGCCTTTTGGAGTCGCCAGTTCTAAGAGTAGTAACAGAACACTGATAGTGCTCAGTATGTGTGGCGAGTGGCGCTATGTTGAAGTTTTGAGTTAGATAGGCTGCTGCCTAATACAGCGGGCTTCTGATACGAGTCGCAATTCTGATCTGTCACCGTAATTTATCCTTCTTTTGTTTCACGCAACCAAAACAAGGACAGCGTGTGGCATCCCTGTCCCTCGCCGAAATTCCGCCACTTCGCGACTGCCAGTCGGCCTGCAGCTAACATAATAAGACGGTCATATGTTGCACGAGCACAGAGAGGTGGAGGTAAAATAGTCTTTTATTGTGTCCCGCGTTAAAAATTAATATGAAATACTTGCAAGGAAATCATAACATGGACACTGAATGAAACTTCAACTTTCATGAATACTTCAATCTTGGACGATACTCTCTATTTGCGGATTGGTATCCGGTATAATTAATGGCACTTTGCGGAATAATTCCTTCCGTAACGTGATCGTAACTGCAGGTATCCCACTCGCCTGACGGTTCAGTTCACGACACCATCCACGTGCCGCACTAGTGCGCACATACAGAAGCTTAAGGGGCTCCGGAAAGGCTCCAAATCATGAAAAGTTCAATTTTTACTTTTTTGCGTTTTCTGAATCTGCAGACTATTACCTTTTAATAGATATATAATTTATTCAATTCCGAATACTACAACTATTTTTAAATTTTTTTTGAAATGTGTTCTACATGGGCGTGACCCACTGTGGCGCTGTTAAACTGCTGTCAAATGGCGTTATTATTAACGTCCGTGTTCATCAGGTACATTTTAGGGATGTGAGATAAAGTACACTCCTGGAAATTGAAATAAGAACACCGTGAATTCATTGTCCCAGGAAGGGGAAACCTTATTGACACATTCCTGGGGTCAGATACATCACATGATCACACTGACAGAACCAAAGGCACATAGACACAGGCATCAGAGCATGCACAATGTCGGCACTAGTACAGTGTATATCCACCTTTCGCAGCAATGCAGGCTGCTATTCTCCCATGGAGACGATCGTAGAGATGCTGGATGTAGTCCTGTGGAACGGCTTGCCATGCCATTTCCACCTGGCGCCTCAGTTGGACCAGCGTTCGTGCTGGACGTGCAGACCGCGTGAGACGACGCTTCATCCAGTCCCAAACATGCTCAATGGGGGACAGATCCGGAGATCTTGCTGCTCAGGGTAGTTGACTTACACCTTCTAGAGCACGTTGGGTGGCACGGGATACATGCGGACATGCATTGTCCTGTTGGAACAGCAAGTTCCCTTGCCGGTCTAGGAATGGTAGAACGATGGGTTCGATGGCGGTTTGGATGTACCGTGCACTATTCAGTGTCCCCTCGACGATCACCAGTGGTGTACGGCCAGTGTAGGAGACCGCTCCCCACACCATGATGCCGGGTGTTGGCCCTGTGTGCCTCGGTCGTATGCAGTCCTGATTGTGGCGCTCACCTGCACGGCGCCAAACACGCATACGACCATCATTGGCACCAAGGCAGAAGCGACTCTCATCGCTGAAGTCGACACGTCTCCATTCGTCCCTCCATTCACGCCTGTCGCGACACCACTGGAGGCGGGCTGCACGATGTTGGGGCGTGAGCGGAAGACGGCCTAACGGTGTGCGGGACCGTAGCCCAGCTTCATGGAGACGGTTGCGAATGGTCCTCGCCGGTACCCCAGGAGCAACAGTGTCCCTAATTTGCTGGGAAGTGGCGGTGCGGTCCCCTACGGCACTGCGTAGGATCCTACGGTCTTGGCGTGCATCCGTGCGTCGCTGCGGTCCGGTCCCAGGTCGACGGGCACGTGCACCTTCCGCCGACCACTGGCGACAACATCGATATACTGTGGAGACCTCACGCCCCACGTGTTGAGCAATTCGGCGGTACGTCCACCCGGCCTCCCGCATGCCCACTATACGCCCTCGCTCAAAGTCCGTCAGCTGCACATACGGTTCACGTCCACGCTGTCGCGGCATGCTACCAGTGTTAAAGACTGCGATGGAGCTCCGTATGCCACGGCAAACTGGCTGACACTGACGGCGGCGGTGCACAAATGCTGCGCAGCTAGCGCCATTCGACGGCCAACACCGCGGTTCCTGGTGTGGCCGCTGTGCCGTGCGTGTGATCATTGCTTGTACAGCCCTCTCGCAGTGTCCGAAGCAAGTATGGTGGATCTGACACACCGGTGTCAATGTGTTCTTTTTTCCATTTCCAGAAGTGTATGTGTTGTGGCTAACCTGTGATGGTTCAATATATATCGCTGGTGTGATTGTCGATTGTTTTATGTTTATTTACTCTGTTGTTATCTCGAAAATATTCGTAATTAATTCTGTTTCTTGAGTCTCTGTTTTGTTGAAGTATAATAATGAGTAAAAGTAAAGTTATTAGAAATCCTCTGAAGGCTTTTAAGAAAAGGAGAAATGTTGGAAAGCCAAAGGTATGTGTTATTACTGTAAACAATAAAGACGATAACCAAGTGAGTGAACCTAACCTCTCAAGTACACCTGCCCATAGCAGTCAAAGTGGGAAAGAAAATACTTCACAGAAGAAGCTTGGTTCAATGAGTGAAAACTATGAATGTTTTATGGGCGAATCGGATGTGAATGAAATATTTGATATGTCGGTTCTCAAAGGAATTTTTTCAAACTGTGTAAGATGTATTCATTGTAGTGAAGTTGGTCTGGAACTCTCCATAATAAAGCACGTAGGACTTGCTAGTGAAATACAACTGAAATGTGGTAAGTGTTCATACATGACCACCTTTTGGAACAGTATTGCAGTAACTGCAACTGAAGAAAATTGTAGCAAAATCTACGAACACAACAACGAGCGATGCTTGCTTTAGACAAGGAACGCCTTCGGGCTGCAGACAGGGCTGTAAAGAGTCTAGAAATACAAGCAACAGTAAACAGGAGGAGGAACAAGAGGAAGCTGGAGGAGGAGTTTGCAGACGATGAAGATAATCCATTCTATGGACCTGGAATGCACTAAAAAGTTAATCCAATCTTTGTCGCTCGATTCCCAAAACTTTTATTTTCTCATACTAATTACATGTTTTCTAAGGATCTTCCAAACATATTTGTTTCAAACTTTCAGTAAATGTTACACAGTACCTTCTGCATAATTTAACACAGCCTTTTTCCAAAAAACTATATATTTTTGAATATATAAATAAAAAATTGCAAAAAAATATTGTGAATTTTCATTACAATTGAAAAAAAATAATCTTTAATAACTGAACTAAAATTTTGTAAAATCCCTGCGTTAAGTTGTAGCCCATATTCCAATAAATAATCTGTAAAAAGTTCAACTTCCTACCTCAAATACTTTGTGAGGAAAGATGTAATTTATAAGCGTTATTTTAACATTGCAAGTATAGGGCGTTCCGGAACCCCTTAAGAGAGCCATGTAACGTAATGATTTATACGTTGTAGGTAAATTGCTTGTAAAGACGTTCAGGTCTTGTAGTGGGGACCAAGGCGGCTAAGTTTAGCGTACTAACTAACATCCGGGATCGCATCTTTTCCCGGTTCACGCGAAATGCTACAAAACAAGTTCGAACGTCCCGCGTTTTCGGACTATGTCCCATATCCAGTACAGATTTGGTTACATGCAGTTCAGTTCACTTTGTGATGGCGCCACCACCTGATTTCTCACGTGCTGACCGAGATCATCTGAATCAACGATTGAGGCATCAGTGGACAGGCGTGGTGGCTGAATTGCTTGGTCTGCACGTTTTCACGACCTGATCCCGCTAAACTACTAGCTTTGGGGTCTCATGAAATCCTTGATTTACGAGACGCTTGCGACGCTCGAGGAACACCCACTGGCTGTAACGGATGCTGGAGGGATTGGTGATCGTGTGTACAGGAACATGGTATGAAGATAATTTATCTGCTGCATTGATGTCGCTGGTGATCAAATCGAGCCCTACGTGTAAGTGGACCCAGAAGACATGCAGAAAGAGTCAGAGAGCAACGCGTGCGGTGATGTTTTGCTTGTGGAGGGAATACGGTATGTTTCCGGATATGAATTTCTATGCTAAACTGAAATGCCTTGATCCCCATTTCAACCCCTTAAAGTCCGTAAAGGGAAGTTAGTTACACGCGAAATAAGTAAAGTGACTGTCCAGAGGAGTCCCTGCCCCACAGGAAGATAGCAAAACTAAATTAGTTCTTCAATTTTAGTCACACATTCGAACACCTGATAAAATTTCGACTAATCTGATATCAAACCAAGGTCTGTCAGTCGTTTACCTAATAAGTCGACAAACTTACTTTTTATGTTATTAAATTAATTTTCGCTGGCCACCAGCCACCACTGGTACACGACTTGTCTACATAGACGGCAGTCGGTAGGAGAGACCGGGTTAACTTCAGTTGTCCCCGACAAATGAGCTCTCGTCGGCACTGTTGTGCGTTCTTAGCTTTGGGGGATTCGTATATTTAATTCTGGAGGAGATTAATCGGATATTTTAAAATACGCAAAATATCAGATCATATGAACAAGATGATTCTCTTAACATAGAAACAATCCATATTCATTGGACAGTCCACGCCGTCGTACATTTTTTACTGTCACTGAGCACTACCGTATCACATAATACAGTACAGAATAGAGGTCTCTTCTTGTTGTATCGGCTGCTTTGGGAGTGGCACCGACACAAACAAAGAAGGAGAGAATTTGCTATGGCCGGTAGCAGAAATCCAAAATAATCTTTACAAAACACTTTCTAATTAGAAGGACACCTTATTCCTAAAAAGAAATGAAACTTAACTTCTCTCCGTGATTAGTCAGTAGATGTTGTTGTTTTGTGATCTTCAGTCCTGAGACTGGTTTGATGCAGCTCTCCATGCTACTCTATCCTGTGCGAGCTTCTTCATCCGCTAGTACTTACTGCAACCTACATCCTTCTGAATCTGCTTAGTGTATTCATCTCTTGGCCTCCCTCTACGATTTTTACCGTCCACGCTGCCCTCAAATGCTAAATTTGTGATCCCCTGATGCCTCAGAACATGTCCTATCAACCGGTCCCTTCTTCTTGACAAGTTGTGCCACAAACTCCTTTTCTCCCCAATTCTGTTCAATACCTCCTCATTAGTTATGTGATCTACCCATCTAATCTTCAGCATTCTTCTGTAGCACCACATTTCGAAAGCTTCTATTCTCTTCTTGTCTAAACTATTTATCGTCCATGTTTCACTTCCATACATGGCTATACTCCATACAAATACTTTCAGAAAAGACTTTCTGACACTTAAATCTGTGCTCGATGTTAACAAATTTATCTTCTTCAGAAACGCTTTCGTTGCCATTGCCAGTATAAATTTTATATCGCCTCTACTTCGACCATCATCAGTTATTTTGCTCCCCAAATAGCTAAACTCCTTTACTACTTTAAGTGTCTCATTTCCCAATCTAATTCCCTCAGCATCACCCGACTTAATTCGACTACATTCTATTATCCTCGTTTTGCTTTTGTTGATGTTCATCTTATATCCTCCTTTTAAGACACTGTTCATTCCGTTCAACTGCTCTTCCAGGTCCTTTGCTGTCTCTGACAGAATTACAACGTCATCGGCGAACCTTAAAGTTTTTTATTTCTTCTCCATGGATTTTAATACCTACTTCGAACTTTTCTTTTGTTTCCTTTACTGCTTGCTCAGTATACAGATTGAATAACGTCGGGGAGAGACTAGAACCTTGTCTCACTCCCTTCGCAACCACTGCTTCCCTTTCATGCCCCTCGACTCTTATAACTGCCATCTGATTTCTGTGCAAATTATAAATAGCCTTTCGCTCCCTGTATTTTACCCCCGCCACCTTGTCAAAAGCTTTCTCTGAGTCTACAATCCTAGAAACGTAGGTTTGCCTTTCCTTCATCTTTCTTCTAAGGGAAGTCGTAAGGTCAGTAATGTCTCACGGGTTCCAATATTTCTATGGAATCCAAAGTGATCTTCCCCGAGGTCGGCTTCTACCAGTCTTTCCATTCGTCTGTAAAGGATTCGCGTTAGTATTTTGCATCTGTGACGTATTAAACTGGTAGTCAGTACTAATGCTCTCGAAGTCTGCGACCGAACTGGGCTGACCAGTGAGGGGCGGCTGGTTAAGTTAGCGTTGACAGAAGGGGCGCTGAATTGTGTCTTCCTGGGCCTGCGGCGCTGCCGCTCTTTGCACTCGCTCATTGGTCAGCGCCTTCTTCATGCCGCTCCGCACCGCTGCGCTGGTCGGGGTGCGGTCGGTGCTTTAGGACTGCACACTCCTCTCAACGCACAGTTGACTGCAAACTATGCTGCAAGGTGCTGTATTATGCAACTCTTGAACTGCTGGCTTTATAGTGAGGCGACGCTGCCGTCTACGGCGCAGGTTGCAGAGTGGGCGGGGCGGCACTCAGCTCTGACGTAACTCTTTAAGCACCAGCGGCGCTTAGAAATACTTGGGGACGTACCTATGCCACCGTCTCTCATTTATCATTGCGTCTGGCAACATCTAGGCTTATTTGTGCTTCCGTAGGCAGGTACCCACTTTGTCATGCTACCTCGTTCTTCTGACAAGGCCACAATTTAATTAATATACAAAACGGCCAAGATATCGGAGTACAGCGAAGTTCCCTGGCCGTTATTTCACATTTCAGCTGAAGCTACACGGTGGTGGGGGCATACCAGTACCTTCATCATTCGAAGAACTGAAGCCCCAGCAGGTCTTCCAACTTCAGAGGCAAAGATATAGTGACGCTGTTGGAGCGAGGTTGGACTAACGGTTCGCTTCCACCCACTGTCATGTTGGCCGCCGGAACCTAGTTGTTTATGCACGGCAAGGCGTGGCATTCCTGGTTACAAATAGCGGGGAGAGCCACTCTCCGGACCCATCGCGAAGGTCACTGCGTGGCAGTTACCGACGTTTTGTTGCACATGTTGCCTTCCGTCACTTTGGGAGCAGCGTTGTGTTTTTTTTTAATTTTTAGTTACAATACATTATAATTATAGAATATAATCCACCACCTTAATGGCTAGTAGGTCCTAAGTGATACAATGTTGTTATTTGCAGATAGTTACAGTTAACTTGTAAACTACAGACAGTATAGACAATACAGGTTAATGGGCGAACTTACGTTTTGTGTTAAGCTATACACACTACTACCTACTTGTAAGTAATCCTAACCGCCTGCAGCGTTACAGGAGTGTCAGCCTAGATATAAACCTACTACTTTAGGCCCTGCTCATCGAGCTAATCCCGATGAGCGTGCCCCTGACACTGGACAGGCCAAAACTAGTAGTCGCTGCAGGTTCCTATTTTGGTATCTACTTCTAAATCCTACTAACCACTAACTAACCTACGTCAAGTCCGGTGCTGTCATATTCGTGAAGTTGGTGTACCCCAGGCCCCCTAGCCCTGCACGTGGCGGATTCCAACTAGCGAGTCGACCTGTCCACGCACAGGCGGTACAGGTTTAGGGTACTAGGACACGTTCAGTAGTTTGTTTTTATTCACGAATGTCCCTCAGGTATGCTATCAGAACTTTACGTGATACCTCGAAAGCCAGATTATTCAAGGTTTCGAAAGTCTCTTCGTGTCCCAGCAAGTCGAATGTATCGTTGTTTGGTAGTTGTTGTCGTAATGTACCTGCCACATCATCGAAAATGGGGCATTCGCAAACCACATGGTCGGGAGTACCGTCCGATGCGCGACAGCCACACTCAGGCGTAGCCCTCTTCCCAAACCGGCACAGATATGTTCGATAGGGCCCATGACCAGTGATAAAATGAACTAAACTCCGGGTTGGCCCGAACTCCCAGAATATTTTCTATTTACACATCGTTCCCTGTCTTAGCCCAGTACCATGCTGCTTGCTCTCTAATTTTGATATCCAGAGGACAAAGCCCCATTATCACTAATAGGGCACCCCCTGGAGCTGTCATATAAGCCTCCACAGATCTTAACAGTATGTTCCTCTCTACTCTTCTCACTGTCATGGTGGCACCAGCCTTGTGAGCCTGTGTGCCCCGACTCCCGAGCCGTAACCCACTATTGAAGTTAGTATACTCATATGGTACAATTTTATCAGGTGGGGCAGAAGGTGAAATCTTTCGTGTCCTATAGAGATGAGGCTATTGAGTACTTGTAATGCTCTTTGGGTTACGGATTCAATGTGCCTTCCGATGTTCCACCTTTCATCAATGATAACTCCCAAGTATCATGTCTATGTCGCTTAAGAACTGGTGAGCCCCCAATTCTCACTGTAGGATTTCTTACTAGCTGTCCTTTCAGCAAAAGGTAGGTTGATTTAGTTGGTGAAATAGTCATTTTAGTATTTCGGCACCATAGTTGCAATTTTGCCATGGCCCTTTCTATTTTGGGTTCAATGTCTTAGCGGCTCCAGCCGCCAAACAACAGAAGGAGGTCATCGGCATAGGCTGACACCTCTAGCACCTCTTCACTCTGTTGCAGGTTGTCCAGAAGCGGCTCCATGTGGATATCCCAGAATAGGGGACCTAAAACGGAACCCTGGGGACATTCCTTTGTTAAGGTTTTTCCAACTTTACCGCTAGGGGATGATAGCAAGATCTCCCGACCCTCACAATAGCTCATCAGTCAACCATATAGCGGCCCTGGACACCCCTTCTCCCGCAGGCGGAAGAAGAGCGAAGCCACCACAGGTTGTCAAAGGCGCCGATGATGTCAACCATTATGCCAACAACGTACTTGTACGAGGTCGAGCCACAGACCTCAGCCGCCAGGGCGATGCATCAGATGCCGATCGCCCCGGCCTGAAGCAGAACTGCCTGCCGCTCATCCCACACAGCACTCGGTGTGCAGTCAGTCTGTGAGCTAGCAATTTCTCAAGTAATTTTCCAAAAATGTCTAATAGGCAAATAGGTCAATCAGACTTAGCTTCAGCTTTGTGTTGTCTGTAGGACTTAGCTTCAGCGTTGTGTTTAACCATCCGCGATCTGCTGGTCGCGATTAGAGTTACGAAGCGCGCCACAGCTGCGGTGGATGCGGCTGTGCGCGAAATCTGCACCGCGAGATACCAGCACTGCAAATTCACATGTCGTAGTGGTAGTATTCGTTACCCATGTCTGGCGTCTGTCATTATTGTGTTTCATTGTGGTTTACTTTCCGCACTCTCTCTCTAAGGACTATGTTCGGTTAGTGCAATTATTTACGTGACGTCCAACTTGTCCTACAGCACATCATAAGCTCGCCAAAGGGCTACTGTACGAGAGCGAACCTTAATGACGACATTGTGACAGGGCTACCTTCACTTGTATGTTAATTTCTGAATGTACACTGCAGAGCCTAATATCGTGTAAGGCCCCAGCGAGCACCCAGAAGTGCCGAAACATGACGTGGCATGGACTCGACTGTTGTCTGACTTAGTGCTGGAGGGTACTGACATCATGAATCCTACAGGGCTATCCATGAATCTGTAAGAGTACGAGGGGGTGGAGATCTCTTCTGAACAGCATATTGCAAGGCATCAAAATGCTAAATAATGTTAATGTCTTCGGAGTCCGGGGTCCAGCGAAAGTGTTTAATCTCAGAAGAGTGTTCCTGAAGCCATTGTATGGCAAGTATGGAAGTGTGGGTTGTCGCGTTGTCCTGCTGGAATTGTCCATGTCTGTGGACATGAATGAATGTAGGTGATCGGATAGCGTGCTTACGTAAGTGTCTCCTGTCAGAGCCGTATGTAGACGTATCAGGGTCCAGCATCACTGCAACTGCACACGCCCCACACCATTACAGACCGAGCGAGGTGGCGCAGTGGGTAGCACACTGGACTCGCATTCGGGAGGACGACGGTTCAATCCCGTCTCCAGCCATCCTGATTTAGGTTTTCCGTGATTTCCCTAAATCGTTTCAGGCAAATGCCGGATGGTTCCTTTGAAAGGGCACGGCCGATTTCCTTCCCAATGCTTCCCTAACCCGAGCTTGCGCTCCGTCTCTAATGACCTCGTTGTCGACGGGACGTTAAACACTAATCACCACCACCACACCATTACAGAGCCACCACCAGGTTGAAAAGTCCTCTGCTGACATGCACCACCCATGGATTCATGAGGTTGTCTCTGTACCCGTACGCGTCCATCCGCTCGATACAATTTTAAACGAGACTCGTCCGACCAGGCAGCATGTTTCCAGTCATCAACAGTCCAATGTCGGTGTTGACGGTCCCAGGCGTGGCGTAAAGCTTGGTGTAGTCATCAAGTGTACACGTGTGGGCCTTCGCCTCCGAAAGCCCATATCGATGATGAAACTTCCTGGCAGATTAAAACTGTGTGCCGGACCGAGATTCGAACTCGGGACCTTTGCCTTTCGCGGGCAAGTGCTCTACCAACTTTACTTCTGCCAGGACGGGGCGTGAGTCGTACTTGGGTAGCTCAGTTGGTAGAGCACTTGCCCGCGAAAGGCAAAGGAACTTAGTTCGAGTTTCGGTCCGGCACACAGTTTTAATCTGCCAGGAAGTTTCATATCAGCGCACACTCCGCTGCAGAGTGAAAATCTCATTCTGGCATATCGATGATGTTTCGTTGAATGGTTAGCACGCTCACACTTGGTCTCCCAGCACTGAAATCTGTAGCAATTTGTGGAAGGGCTGCAGTTCTGTGCCGCCGAACGATTCTCTTGAGTCGTCGTTGGTCCCGTTCTTGCAGGATCTTTTTCCGGCCGCAGCGATGTCGAAGATTTGATGTTTTACCGGATTCCTAATATTCACGATACACTCGTGAAATTGTCGTACGGGAAAATCCCCACTTCATCTCTATCTCGGAGATCGTTTGTCCACTCGCTCGTGCGCCGACTCTAACACAACGTTCAGTCTGATTCAAATCTTGATAACCTGCCATTGTAGCAGCAGCAATCGAGGTAACAACTGCGCCAGACACTTACTGTCTTAAATAGGTGTTGCTTACGCAGCGAAGTATTCCGCCTGTTTACATATTTAGATACACATGCCTATACCAGTTTCTTTGGCGCTACAGTATATGAGTTTATTACCAGAATCATTGACTTTCGTTGATCAGTAGCTTACCTGTTGGCCGTCTTTTGATTAATCCATTTATTCTTAGGCGTAGGAGAAGGAAACCGACGTCGCTACGGTACAGTCCAAGGACAGAAGTTCAGGAGTGAGTGACCTGTTAGGGAACAATGACAGTTAGTACATCACCCAAAGCACATACCGTATCTCCATACCCTGCATCACAATATAGAAGCTCCAACCGAAACTCAAAGTTGAGTACAGAGGTGCCGAAATACAAAAATGGTTCAAATAGCTCTGAGCACTATGGGACTTAACTGCTGAGGTCATCAGTCCTCTAGAACTTAGAACTACTTAAACCTAACTAACCTAAGGACAACACACACATCCATGCCTGAGGCAGGATTCGAACCTGCGACAGTAGCAGTCCCGCGGTTCCGGGCTGAGCGCCTAGAACCGCTAGACCACCGCGGCCGGCGCCGAAATACACTTAGTCGCTGGTCGCAGTAGTTGTAGTTGTTACTGTATAGATCGTGTATCGCTGAATACATCGCTATGCAGCAACGGCGACCTCACAAGCGACAGAGAGAAGAAATGCTCAGTAACCAAGCCTATGAAGCAGCTGGGATGTGATTGTGCTTGGAACACGTGACGAGCACTGCCCCTCTGTGTTGCGCATTGTATTCAATACGACCCCGTCCAGCTGCGTCCGACTCCCCTCTAACACGACCGCGGGCTGCAGTGTTCGCTGATGAACCGTGAAACACGAACACATCTCCCGCTGCCCAGTCTGCTGTTGCGCAGAGGGGAATCCCGCAGATCACACTCTACGTCACGGGTTTCGATTGCGTCACTGTGACGCACCTTTGCTCATTTGCTTATTCATGTTGTGCTCTGTCGTCCTCAACTTGATTAACACCTATTTTGTTCTTGTGGATGTACAGTGTTCCTCGTCCATCAGAACATCAGTCAGTTTTCCAACTACTTGCTTTTCGGTGAGTAGTGTCCTTTTATCCTAAAGTATTTACATTCTATAGGAACGTAATTTTCAATATAAACTAAAATAAGAGTGACATTTAAAATGTTTAGTGTTCTTTCATTTGACAGACTTTCAGTACAAGCCATGTCTCAGTGTAATGGCTTGAAACGACATTATATTTACACACATGTGAATGTTATAACTGCTAGATGCCTTCGGTAAGTCTAGAATATAGCGCTAGACTTGCGCTTTTCATGTAGAAGCTCGATAGTGGAAAGTTCTGCATCCGGATACACGTAGCAGACATACAGACACGCAACGCGAGCCTGTGGAGTATCAACAGTCCACCAAAAGTGCTCAGGTGTTCACGCTGTCGAAGAACACTGACAAAATGCGTTTCCATGACCACGGGCGCTAGTTAACATACTTAAGGCAGTCAACCAAGAGCTTCCCGAGGTGATGGAAGAACCTTTCATTGACAGAACTTCGTCTGTTTGGCGTAGAGGTAGTACGCACAGTATTTCGTGAACAGACTGTGAGGCTCTGTTAAATCTCTACCACTTCTTGAGAGCGATTATTTTCAGACAACGTGCAGAGCAGACCCCGCTAAATTCTTTCCTCTGATTCCATTCGCATCCATAACAGCTTCGCATTTATTCCCGAAATTATAAGAATAAAGGCAGAATTGAAGACAATATATTAGAATTACTTCGCACTGCCCTAGTAGTATTACCTATTTTGATGAAAGCCACTTCAGTAGTGGCCGAAACATTCTACAACACGACGCGGTCCGCAACACGGGAAAAGCCTTAGTACCAATTTAGTAATTGACTCTCGGAGGTCAAAGCATGACTGGCTGGGCTCATGTCAACTACTTTACGTATGTCACACCAGCTAAGGACAAGTGGAACGATAGGCACAACTTAATGTCGTGTTTGATGTCCACCGCAGCTCGGGATGTGAAGAAATCCGATCGTTAGCAGTGCGACTATCAATAGGTACGCATGCGACAGCATCCACTAGCTAATATATTCCAAAACGTCCCGCATAAAAACGGGGCTCTTCGGGGACTCATACTTCTGGTTCTGTTGGTGACAGAAAGGTAGGATCAAGTGATTTGGATAGTTCCTTGGGGATAGGTACCATTCGTATACCTTACAGAAGCGTCACCTTACTGTCACTATCGTATAGTATAGGATCGAAATATGAATATTACATACACACTTCCTCTCACTTAGGCAACTAGAGAATATCGGTTGGATCATTTTGCATTTGATATGGTCTTCGACGGACCTTAAGGAATCACGGAAGCACCTTTAGGTCGTGGGCGAATCATCAAAAAACCGCCAAAAAAGGTTTTTCACCATTTTTCTGCCAAATCGAACCGAGAATTCTAGCACGGGTATGTACGGAAAATGGCTGAAATTTTTATCGGTTCAAATCAACCTTCGGTGTGCATGTAAAATACGCAATTAAAATTCAGTGTAGGGCGAAATCTAAATAATAAATAACAGCAGCAAATTGCTAAAATTTTAAAGTTATATTCTCTACGTATTTATTTATAGGCCAAAGGTCATCTTCCCACGTTTAAAATTTTTTTTATCCGTTTTCAAGAAACACCCATAAAACCATGCACCACAACAGAGCCGCAGTTTCGAAAACAGTCATCACAGCAAATGAACGTAATTTTTACGATATGTTCCTAAGACAATGATTTTGATAAGTCTTGAATATTTTCTCGAGGCCTTTACCAGTTTCCGAGATACAGTAGTTCAGAATTACATTACCTATACTTCTAAAATGCGCACGTAAAATACAGAGTAAGGCGAAAATGTAGTTCATACAATGACGCAGCACGGAAAAATATGCTGTAAAGTGTTTCCATTATCGTCAGAAGAGTTTTGTGACCCCCATATTGTAGTACCGAAGCACAAGACAAATTTTTGTGCTCGTAAAGTCGGGTGGAAGGCGTAAATTAGTTTTGCTTTATTTTGATAACACGTAACCAAACTATCAAAATGTTACTGAACAACGAAGTTCTTTTCATGTGAGTGACATGACCTACTGTGGCAGGAAAAAGAAGAAAACCAGTAGATAAATGTTCTAATTTGAGCAAAACAAAGGTGAATATGCTCCTGTCGAAAAAGAGTGCCAGTGAAACTGGAGTACCAGCTGCCTCCCAATAATTTTGGCATGCCCCCATATTGTTGCTTTTCGTGCTTGGAGAGAAGAAAACAGTGGCAGTGAGAAAGAGACGGAAAAGTAACAAATACAGGAAGATGACAGAGAATGGTTGTGGAGATCGAAGAAGACATGGCAGTGTGAGAGAAAGGGGCTACTTTGGCAGTGGAACATAGAAGACAGTGACAGAACAGTGCTAAAGAAAGAATGAAGGAGACAGTGCAGATTGAGACTAATAAAAGGACAGTGGAATTGGGCCAGAGCTACTGATAATGAGAGATAGAGTCTGTGACAATGACAACGAGTGAGAAGAGACAGCAAGATTGGGAGACAGTGGAAGGACAGAGTAGTAGCAGGACAGAAGACACTGTGGTTGTTAGACCGGGGACAGTGGCAGTTACAGCGACACAAATGGTTCAAATGGCTCTGAGCAATATGGGACTTAACATCTATGGTCATTAGTCCCCTAGAACTTAGAACTACTTAAACCTAGCTAACCTAAGGACATCACGCAACACCCAGTCATCACAAAGAGATAATGACAGTGAGTTGGACTAAATGAGTGAGTGAGAGTGGACAAGTGGGAGAGGATGGATGTGAACGACTTATACATAAGGACTAGTGAGTGTGAGCGAGCTACAGTTAGGTGAGCTTGTGAGAGTGAGAACTGAGTTGCATGTTCAAAAGAGCGCGAATATATTTGGATTCCAAAATTTAGAGAAAATTTTTAAGTGTGGTACCAGAATATCTGGCCTTTTATCAAGTGTAGGGAACGCACAAAATAGTCAAAAATGAAGTTGAGCATGGCAGAGGCTTCACTCTGTAGAAAAATAAACAAACACACTTTCGCAAGTACTAGTTTTTTAACATTGTGTCTGGGACATGTACTCCCAGAATTAAATTAAAAGTTCTCACCGAAGTTTTCGTAAGGTTTGTTTTGATCGTTAGGCAAACACGAGAACTGGAAATACCCTATTCCGATATTCCCAGTTAGGTGTACCTCTGGCCCATTACCAGCTGAAGACTCACTCGGTCCAAATGGGTCAATACTCTAACTTCCCATTGTATCCGGAGAATGAAAAGTACACGAAAATATGTACAAGAATCCACGAACGGAAGCAACACTTCGTATGTCCTGGACGTTACGCGGTTTCACACATATATGTATTCAGACTCGTCCAATTTGGCTGTAACTTACTGTTTCTGAAAAAAGTTAAAACTGTGGGAACTCCCCTGGCTCCGATTAAGCCATTGTGGAATTTCTCTTGACTTTATAGCAAATGTCGAATCTGAGTCACCCTTCCATATATTCCAAATTGGGCTCCCTATGCCATACGACTAGTTCACATCGTGGTTGACTGAAACGTACTGGGCACTGCAATAGAGGATGACCGCTACATAAAGAGAAATAAAAGAAATAAGAACGGCTCTGAGTACTTGATAACAAATACAGAAAATTTATAAACATTATACTGAACACATACTTATAGACACATTTACAATCACTGGGAACCCCTCTTTCCGCTGATATTTGTTTGAAAAATGGAATAAAATGAGTTATATAGTGGGAGACGTCATCGTTTGTATCATGGGGGCACTAGAATCAAACAACCCTTTCAGATATTGTGAACTGCTGTTAATAGTCGTTACCGAACAGTATTACATTACAGCGACAAAAGTCAGGGATTCCACCTGACATCGAGTGGGACCTCCTTTTGCCCGAAGCAATGCAGCATCTCGACGTGGCATGGACTCAACAAGTCGTTGGAAGTCGCTCCGCCGGCCGAAGTGGTCGTGCGGTTCTAGGCGCTGCAGTCTGGAACCGCGAGACCGCTACGGTCGCAGGTTCGAATTCTGTCTCGGGCATGTATGTGTGTGATGTCCTTAGGTTAGTTAGGTTTAACTAGTTCTAAGTTCTAGGGGACTAATGACCTCAGAAGTTGAGTCCCATAGCGCTCAGAGCCATTTGAACCATTTGAAGTCTCTCCGGAAAAACTGAGTCATACTGTCTCTTTAGCCGTCCATAATTGCCTATGTGTTGCTGGTGCAGGATTTTGTACACCAACTGACCTCTCGATTAGGTTCCCTAAATGTTCGATGGGATTCAAAATGGCTCTGAGCACTATGCGACTTAATATCTGAGGTCATCAGTCCCCTAAAACTTAGAACTACGTAAACCTAACTAACCTAAGGACATCACACACATCCATGCCCGAGAAAGAATTCGAACCTGCGACCGTAGCGGTCGCGCGGTTCCGGACTGAAGCGCCAGAACCGCACGGCCACACCGGCCGGCCGATGGGATTCATGTCGGGCAATATGAGTGACCAAATTATTCGCTCAAACTGTTTAGAATGTTCTTCAAGCAAGTCGCGAACAATTGTGGCCTGGTGACATGATCCATTGTTATACGTAAAAATTCCATCGCTATATGGGATCATGTCTATGAATGGATGCAAATAACCATGTCCACTCAATGATCGGTTCAGTCCATTCCGTGTAAACTTAGTTCACACCATTATGCAGCCACGACATGCTTGCACACTGTCTTGTTGAAGAGTTGCGTCCATGGCTTCGTGGGGTCTGCGCCCCACTCGAAGGAGTGTGAAATCTTATGGGACTCAACTGCTAAGGTCGTCAACCCCTAAGCTTACACACTACTTAACCTAAATTATCCTAAGGATAGACACACACACCCATGCCCGAGGGAGGACTCGAACCTCCGCCGGGACCTGCCGCACAGTCCATGACTGCAGCGCCATAGACCGCTCGGCGAATCCCGCGTGGCACGCCCCATTCAAACCCTGCCATCAGCTCTTACCGACTGAAATCGGGACTTATATGGCCAGGTCACGGTTTTCCAGTCTTCTACAGTCCAATCGGTACGGTCACAAACCCAGGAGAGGCAATGCAGTTATGTCACGCTGTTAGCAAAGGCACTCGCATCGGTCGTCTGCTGCCATAGCCCACTGATGCCAAATGTCGCCGCACTGCCCTAACGGATAAGTTCGTCGTACTTCACGCATTGATTTCTGTGGTTATGTCACGCAGTATTGCTTGTCTCTTAGCACTGACAATTCGGAGCAAACGCCGCTGATGTCGGTAGTTACGTGAATATCGTCGGCCACTGTATCGTCCTTGGTGAGAGGTAATGCCTGAAATGTGGTGTTCTCGACACACTCTTGACAATGTGAATCTCGGAATACTGATTTCCCAGACAATTTGCGAAATGGAATGTTCCATGCACCGAGCTTCAACTACCATTCCGTGGTCAAAGTCTGATAATTTCCGTTGTACGGCTAAAATCACGTTGGAAATCTTGTCACATGAATCACCTGAATACAAAAGACAGCGAGGACAATGCACTGCCATTTTATACCTTGTATACGCGGTACTACCGCCATCTGTATATGTGCATCCCGCTATCCCATGCCACATCAGTGTAGTATTGAAGTTTCATCTTGTGAGCATGTCCAGGCTTACACCGGCAAAAGGGCTCATCGGCTACTGTAGGTATGAGGACTTGTCTAGTGTCGCAATAGGGGAACTGATATTACTCTCCCAAATTTTCCATATTGGGATCTCCTCTGCCATATTACTAACTGACCTCATATTTGGAGGAAACGAACTGGGTACTACATTAGAGGATGTCCTCTGTATTAACCCACCGTTGCTCACACGGCTGACACTCGTCATCCACATTACTTTCCTGCTCAATTTTATCTGATAGGGCTCGATTGAGTTCGCGCCATTTTCAGTACCTTTCAGTTAGCCCTCTGGCTGTTAGTTCCAATCATTGTTGGCTTTCAGTTACCAAAGATACATTGTTTATGAAACATTATTATAGTATGGAGGACACTTGTCATCCGCGCGAGCTCTGCTTTCCATGTGAGTAAATTTAGACGTATTGAAACTGATTGCAGTTGCCTTCCATGTTGCCTAGTAGTCTCTTTATTTCTAAATTGTGGAAGAAGTGTGAAAGGCAAAAAACATCGGGCAGAGTTTAGTAGAGATCCTAATGTATGGTTGGAATTGTTCAATGAGATGTGTGATGAAGATGCTCACAGTGTTATCGCTGACTCAGAGACAGAGGATTCTGTTCATGAAAGCGGTCATGATTCAGGAACACAACAAGAAGTGTCAGAAAATGATGAATGTGAATCACAGGAAGAAGTAACTCAAGAGGATCCATTTTTTAGGGAAAAATTGAATAACTAAACGGAGGAAAAATAAATATCCCACCGGTGTTAGAAGCAGATCTTGTAATTTTTCACGCATTTGCCTGGACCAAAAGATCAAGCTCGTATAAACAGAAATTCTGAATTTGTTCTTGGATGAAAACATAATAAGCATTATCGGAACACGCACTAATATATACATCAGTTAAGTTCGTGGTAACTTCCCTAGGGAAAGGGACGATAAAGAAACAGATGCGATGGAGATCAGAGCTTTCATTGGTCTGTTATATCTATGTGGATCTTTCAGATGTTTTAGGAAGAGTATATCGAAATTGTGGGATAACTCAAAGGGAAACGGACTTGAATCATGTTATATATGCATAAGTGAAAACCGATTCAGGTTACTGTTGAGATGTGTGAGGTTTTATAATATCCGTGATAGATGTGTTCGCAGAGAGACTGACAAGTTGGCTGCTATCACCGCTATCAGAGAGGCACTTGAATTATTCACGAACAATTGCCAAGAATATTTTTCACCTAGTGAATATCTTACTGTTAACGAACAGCTTTTGGCATTTAATGGAAACTCCCCGTTCAGGCAATATATTCCTAGCAAAGCAACAAAGTATGGGTTAATAGTGTTTGCTTTCGTTGATGTAAAAACAGCTTATACTTTGAATTTAGAACCGCACTTCGGTAAGCAACAAGAGGGAACATGTAACGCCAGTAATTCAGCTGAAGATATTATTCGAATAGACAAACTGTTTCAAACGTTATAATATATGATACTGTCTGCAAATATTAAATGTATTATATTTAAAAAAAGCACTCCGTCTGCAGGCCACGAGTGGTCTACGGGGACCATCCTACCGCCGTGTCATCCTCAGAAGAGGATGCGGATAGGACGGGCGTGGGGTCACCACACCGCTCTCCCGGTCCTTATGTTGGTATTCTTGACCGAAGCCGATACTATTCGGTCGAGTAGCTCCTCAATTGGCATCACGAGGCTGAGTGCACCCCGAAAAATGGCAACAGCGCATGGCCGCCTTGATGGTCACCCATCCAAGTGCCGACCACGCCCGACAGCGCTTAACTTCCGTGATCTCACGGGGACCGGTGTAACCACCGCGGCCAGGCCGTTGCCTGTTATATTTAGATTTAATAAAATATCATACAACCAGTCTCAAAGACCGTTCAAATTATACAAGTAGACCGGTCGCGTTGTGGATCACACCAGTCATCCGCGCGAGTGACCATGTCACGAATTTTCACGCGAGTAACGTAGGGTTAAGAAAAATAAAGGAATATAAACGATTGTGAGGTACTGGGTTAGAAATGTCAGAAAAATCATCAACATTGCACTATACATACACTTACATTTACATTTACAGGGTGTTTCAAAAATGACCGGTATATTTGAAACGGCAATAAAAACTAAACGAGCAGCGATAGAAATACACCGTTTGTTGCAATATGCTTGGGACAACAGTACATTTTCAGGCAGACAGACTTTCGAAATTACAGTAGTTACAATTTTCAACAACAGATGGCGCTGCAAGTGATGTGAAAGATATAGAAGACAACGCAGTCTGTGGGTGCACCATTCTGTACGTCGTCTTTCTGCTGTAAGCGTGTGCTGTTCACAACGTGCAAGTGTGCTGTAGACAACATGGTTTATTCCTTAGAACAGAGGATTTTTCTGGTGTTGGAATTCCACCGCCTAGAACACAGTGTTGTTGCAACAAGACGAAGTTTTCAATGGAGGTTTAATGTAACCAAAGGATCTGTTTGAAAATTTCAACGCACTGGGAACGTGACGGATGAACGTGCTGGAAAGGTAGGGCGACCGCGTACGGCAACCACAGAGGGCAACGCGCAGCTAGTGCAGCAGGTGATCCAACAGCGGCCTCGGGTTTCCGTTCGCCGTGTTGCACCTGCGGTCCAAATGACGCCTACGTCCACGTATCATCTCATGCGCCAGAGTTTACACCTCTATCCATACAAAATTCAAACGTGGCAACCCCTCAGCGCCGCTACCATTGCTGCACGAGAGACATTCGCTAACGATATAGTGCACAGGATTGATGACGGCGATATGCATGTGGGCAGCATTTGGTTTACTGACGAAGCTTATTTTTACCTGGACGGCTTCGTCAGTAAACAGAACTGGCGCATATGGGGAACCGAAAAGCCCCATGTTGCAGTCCCATCGTCCCTGCATCCTCAAAAAGTACTGGTCCGGGCCGCCATTTCTTCCAAAGGAATCATTGGCCCATTTTTCAGATCCGAAACGATTACTGCATCACGCTATCTGGACATTCTTCGTGAATTTGTGGCGGTACAAA
This sequence comes from Schistocerca serialis cubense, assembly GCF_023864345.2. Lineage (NCBI taxonomy): Eukaryota > Metazoa > Arthropoda > Insecta > Orthoptera > Acrididae > Schistocerca > Schistocerca serialis. Next base: position 789,066,405 of record NC_064642.1, read on the forward strand.
CTGCCTTAGACGACACTGCGAACACCTCGTGGTTTATGCAAGATGGTGCCCGGCCACATCGCACGGCCAACGTCTTTAATTTCCTGAATGAATATTTCGATGATCGTGCGATTGCTTTGGGCTATCCGAAACATACAGGAGGCGGCGTGGATTGGCCTCCCTATTCGCCAGACATGAAACCCTGTGACTTCTTTCTGTGGGGACACTTGAAAGACCAGGTGTACCGCCAGAATCCAGAAACAATTGAACAGCTGAAGCAGTACATCTCATCTGCATGTCAAGCCATTCCGCCAGACACGTTGTCAAAGGTTTCGGGTAATTTCATTCAGAGACTACGCCATATTATTGCTACGCATGGTGGATATGTGGACAATATCGTACTATAGAGTTTCCCACACCGCAGCGCCATCTGTTGTTGAAAATTGTAACTACTGTAATTTCGAAAGTTTGTCTGCCTGAAAATGTACTGTTGTCCCAAGCATATTGCAACAAACGGTGTATTTCTATCGCTGCTCGTTTAGTTTTTATTGCCGTTTCAAATATACCGGTCATTTTTGAAACACCCTGTATAACTGCTAGGCCTTCAGAGTTTTGTCTGGGAACATCTCTGACTCAATCTTCGTTGGGATTTGCCTCGAAAAAGGAAAAGGGGTAATGAGGCGGGTGTCGCGAACCGTCTGTACCATGGGGTCTGTAGTATTAAGTGTTCCTTGCGTATATTGCGAATTGCTCCACCGTACGTTTAAAGGTTACAGTACCGCCCGACATTGAAATAGGTACAACATTCTTCGTTATTCTTGTCAGAACAACACATTTTTTGTAATAATAACTCAATTTCACTTATTACACCGAAGCCAGATACCAGTGTAGGAAAAAGGACAATTTTTTTCATTTAATTGATCACATGTGCATTCCCACAAAATAAAACCCTACATACAATTTGGTGAGATCTGTGAAATGAATGAATGTATGGTCGTCTGCTAACCGCAGATAGTGAATGTGCAATATATGATCATCTCTGAAACGGTCCTTTGGTCACCTTTGGTGGAACCAAAGAGGTGAGATTTACCTGAGCTTTAAGCGCCTGAAATGTGGCTGACCAATACGGAAGCATGGTGTTCGCCCACCTCGGCAGAGGTGTGAGATGACCTGAAGAACAGCCATGTTTCAGAACTCTGCCGCTGGATCTTGTGTTGATAAGACCTGTCTTAGGTGTGCTCCGTAAAGACAAAAGAGTGGAGAGATTGGTATGCATGTGAAATACTTAAGAGTAATTTGGAATAATTATTTCTCTGTTTCAGGAACTTTTGGGGGAGAATTAAATGACAGGCAGGTAATATTAAGGGGATCGTAGTAATCTTCGGAAGTGACCAACGGTCACAGTGAAACCACGTATAGCAATAAGTTGAAATACTTGCGAGTGCTAGTAATAAGTTGAAATACTTTCGAGTGCTAAAGTTAAGCTGAATTACTGGCGTGTGTACTATAAGTTGGAAATATATAAGAAATGGCGTGTGCAGGATTTAAAATTAGAGACGAGTACTTCCACGTCATGAGTACTGTGCGAGTATCTGTCTGTGTATGAGACAAAGGATAAAGAGAAGTGCTCGTCCAAGGTATCAGTTGAGGACTCGCGTGTGTGACGAATATGATCTTAGTATTACTCTGCGTGTTATGTGTCCGTGTGACGCTGGATTCAAACTCTAATACTCTGAGTGAGAAGCAAGGTGAGTCAGCCGTCTATCCAGCAATACCACTTGGCTTGCATTGCACAGGAAGACGTGCATATATCCTCCAGAGTTCGCAGTAGGAAAGAAAAGTTACGAAGTGGGGCAGTCTCGTGTGAAACTGGGATGAATACTAATTGAAGTGGGAAAGCTGAAAGTGAAGTGATTCTAACTTTGTGACCATTCTTTGTGATGTATTGTATGTTGTCAGTGTCATGTATTTCACGTAATTTAAGTATGTGTGGTTTGCATGGGAGAGTAGCTAGATAGGTTCAGAGGCAGTGGGTTATGCGTGTTCGTTTTTGTACCGCTCGGTCTGGAGGAAATTTTCGTGATGATGGGTGTGAGAGTCGAAGTGTGAGATACAGTAAAAGATCCACCATCCTATCCAGGAAGTGCACTGTAGCGTTAGATAATTACAAGAGCGTAAGATAAAGAATCACCAATGTAAAGCCATACCCACTGGGCGGAGTTTCTTATGTGTCATTGTTGTATAAAATGTAATGTTGTGTTTAGGTTATCTTTGAATCATAATAGAATTTATCGGTATAAAATAGATAGTGGAAAGAAAAAGATTGGTGACCTTGTTCTTCGAATAGTGTGTAGTCATGATATCCAGAATTTATAATGTGTGCGCCATTCATATTCAGTGCGATGGCCACGTGTTGATCAAAGCCGTTGGGTAAGAAAGAAAATGTGGTATTGCCAGTGCGTAGTGAACAATCAGAGTTGCGTAAATTACTAATAGTCAGAGGTGCGTTATCCGTTTCCGTTGCGTAATATTCAAACAGGAGAATAATTTGTAGCTTAGTTGTGAGTACTAGAGCTCATAATCAGTCACTGATGTTACTCGATAAATAAGAATAAATCCACTCGCATGGCAGACCACTCATCTTGCGGGCCTGACTGCTTGATGCCACAGTATGAGCAAGGCATGTGGGTGGCTCTCAACGTTACTGTCATCCTGTGTTGGCAGCTAGGCTTAGATCAGCAGGTAGGCTACTACTGTGGGTGTGGGGACTTGCCTGGTGGTGCAGGTCGCAGCTCGGCCGCTCGACATTGACCTTGGCCGGCCTCTTCTCTTCCGGGCTGTGTCCCAGCTGCCGTCAGGCCCGGAGGTGTGGCGCTGTCGCGCGCCCGCTACGGATTTAGCCGGCGGCCGGGAGCCCGGAGGGCACGGAAGGGGCGTCGCGCTGTCAGCCGCTGATGTATTGCCCGCGCTCTTAATTGGCCTGCCGGCCACGCCGTCCCGCCGTATTCCAGGAAGCGGCAGCGGCAGCGGCAGCGGGACCTGTCGGCTCTGGTTGCAAACACACGTGCGTCTCTGCACGCGGCGCCTCCCCTCCCCAGTCCCACGTTCGCGTGGCAAATCGGGAAGATTCGGGATGAGATATTAATAACCGGGCTCAGATTTAATTACACTGCGCCCCTGGTCTTCAGGGAACTAACAGGCCCCGCAGTACAAGAGCAAGTGTCCGTACTGGATGCCCCACATTACAGCTGATATTCCACGAACAGTTCAACATTAGAAAATCAAAAGAAAGTCTTTTAATGTGTTGTTAACAGTCGTACCTTTCTTGTCTCTCGAGAAAATGAAGTATATTTGTTATGTCCGCACTATAACACAACAAATATTCAATGATAACCAAATTTATTTGACCTTCTGTCACTCAAAACAAAACTTAGGTTCGACTACACAACAGTTCGCTGGCTGTAGCGCCAAGGAGTCACTAGTAGAGAATACAAGTCCAAACCACTGCCAACCAGTCGATACCGACGCGTCACAAGTTCTCAGCCAGGGAGGCCACAGTATGGTTCGTTCGTCGCGAATCCAGCAGCCGGGTAGTAACACAGTCATCGGCGAAGACTGAACTGCTTAAACTGGCTCACGGAGCTCGCTTAAATCCGCAGGTCCGACCAATCAGAGTGTTGGTAGATGGCGCCCTTATACGGCTGCCCACTCTGGTGTCAAGGGCAGCGCCGCTAGGGTAATCCGTATCGATAGTGGTGTGTACGCTGCCGCTAACCCCGCGACGACGCGTTCACTTGCGCCAGTTGTTGCCATCGTGTGCGGCGCCAGCTGTACTTGCTGTGTGCCGCGCGTGTTGTAGCACGCCGAGCCGAGTTGACGGCTGCTGTGCGGCGGCCGATATGACAGTATTTAACTGAGTGCATGCGTTTTCTTTCAGCCGTACATAGCTCGTGCTACGATTCACACTGCTTACCCCACAAGATTTCGTAAAAATATTGAACAAATACTCTGAATTTAGGACAGTTTCAGCTCTATATTTACAAACAAACGCGCAATGAAACAGTTCCCCACTTCCCTTTATTTTCTCTTTCTCTTTCTCCTCCTTATTCAACATTACGATCATCTACTACTACCACCACTAGTACTTCATGTTCTCCTCCTGTTACTACAGCTACTACTACTACTATGTCACTACCGAGCGAGATGGCTCACTGGTTAACACACTCGACTCGTATTGAGGAGAACCTCGGTCTCTGGTCCCTCTCCCTAGACCAGTGGTTCCCAACAGGTGGTCTTCGGACCCCCAGGGGTCCGTGAGATATGCCAGAGGGGTTCGCAAGATGCTATTAGAATAAATCATTTTTTTTCCTGTCATTTTCAGTTCATACTCAATTTTTATTTTTTTAAGGAGTTTGTTATACTAAACACCCAGATTTGAAGACAAAGATTTTGAGCAATAATAAAAAATTTAACAATAACAATGACGGCTATTGAAAAAGTTTTAAGCTCAATATTTTTTCAATAATGAATATGTCAATGTTTTTTCTAAGTACCGTACCTGAAATAGAAAACGTATAAAAAGACTCTTAATTTGGCTTTTTTAGGTACTTGATACTCTGATATGACAAGGTACCAATCATGCTCGATGAGAGGGTCCTTGAGAAAATTTTGTTGAGCACCCCTGCCCTAGACCAACCAACCAACCGAATACTAGTCCAGTTTCCTTGTGCTGCGTCACGTCGTTTGTGATGTATTCAAATATATAGAAATAAAATGCTGTTAAGGTCTGTACTGCCCCCAATTACAAGTTTGTATGAGACACACTGTTTTGATATGGTTAAGTGGCAACCAGAGTTGGAATGTTAACACTGAATAACCATTTAAGTGCTAGTTTGTTGCCATGTGCTAAATGCAGATGTTGCATTGTTAAAAATACTAGTAATAACTTATCAGCTTAAAGCCGATTAATTGGAAACGATTCTTTCAAAAATAAGTCTTATTGTAAACTTTTGTAACTTTTAATTCTGCCACTAAGAGTCTTATCAATGGGTAGTCAAATGCTTTTTATTGCCCTTTAAATGCAATGCTACGCTGCGTGAAAGCAGTTATGTTTCATGATAACTGTGTCAAAGATTTAATTACCTATCCTAATAACATAATTGGAGGCTCTATAGTTATACAATATTTGGATGTAAAGTCATACAAAAAGCAACGTCAAAAATTATTTCTGACCATTCTACATATTTATAATAACCACTGCTGAGAGTACTATTCAAATTCAATTCAGTTCCTCTAAATTTTCTCACTTCCCGCTACTGAAACTTTCGCCCACAACAATGTATCGTTTTAAAGTGAACCTCCCTGGGGAAGTTCAGATCCCCGTCCGGCCATCTAAATTTAAATTTTCCGTTATTTTCCTAAGGTAGGTTGATAAGGGAGAGGCTAATTTCATGCCCCATCCTTCCGTAATCCGAACTTCGGCTGCCTCTGATGACCGCGTTGTCGATAGGACATTAAACTCTAATCTTATTTCCTTTTTCTACTACTACTACTGTCATAAACGAAATGGCGCAGCACTAACGAACTGGAATAGTATTCGGTAGGTTGGTTCGTTTTGGGAAGGGGACCAAACGCCGAGGTCAACGGTAGCACCGGATTGGGGAAGGATGGGGAAGGAAGTCGGCCGTGCCCTTTCAAAGGAAACATCTCGGCATTTGACTGAAGCGACTGGGGAAATCACGGAAAACCTAGATCAGGATGCCGAGACGCGGGTTTGGGTCGTTTTCTCCCCGAATGCGAGTACAGTGTACTAGGCACAGCGCCACCTCTCGGTCTAGTATTCGGGAAGAAGGGGGTTTATATTTTCATCTGGCCATCCACATTTAGGTTTTCCGCCATTTCTCTAAGTCGCTAAGGCCAAATGTCTGGATGGTTCATGTATTCCTCTGTCCCTATTACTTTGTCACTGAAGGGACGTTGAACCTCAAGCTTTCCGCTTCTTTTATGTGGAAATATTAAATTTGTACACTGAGAGATTAGCTCAGCGGACAAAGTAATCATTCTTAAAAGAGCACAATGGTCGCGTTTGAGCGCTGTGTGTAGTAGTGTGGTATAGAACTCATATTAGGTGGTCATATGAGGCTCCACCGCTGACAAAAGTCATGCCAGTAAAGGGGTGAGTATGTGGACATCGGTTGTATGGGATCAGCGCAGTAACGAGCGTCCACTTGGCGACGTGACGGAACAGCAGGTAGGAGCTATCGCGATTGAACGTGTCCACCGGCACACCGTGACTTTAATTGTAACAACAGTGGTAAACGGAAACATCGCAACCGACAGTGAACTGGTAGAAAATCACGCCTTTTCGGTGACAATCAAGCTAAACTCCGGCAGGAACTTCTGCTGTCAGTGCATGCAGAAACATCTCAACCAAGTTCCGAGTGAACACTGCGACAGAAATCGCATGCAATAGACACCTGGAGTCGAGCATGTCGGCAGCCTTTGCCCAAATCGGTACATAAACGCAAAGATTGAGTCGGCCAGACAACGTAGAAACAGTAGCGACTGAAAGCATGTCCTGTACCCTGACAAGTCGCAGTTGTTTTCTCTTTTCTAACAATGCAAGGAGTCTGGTGCGGCGAGAATCCAATGAGACTATCGACAAGAAACGGTTGGAGGTTGTAATTCAGCAAAGAGTGTTTCTGTAATGTATTGGAGGTGTATTTCGTACCATGACTTATGTCACTCAGCGTGATCACGAACCTGCATATTTATTTCAGCATTCTCCGTGAGCAGGTGTTGGCTCTCTTCTACACGTTCGTGGTGAGTGTGCTGCGGACAGTCCCATCTTCTAAGACAACAACCACACTCAAAGGTCTGCACACTTACGTTACTAGTCTGACGAATTCTCAGGGATGTTTCGTGCCTAGAATGGCCTTCTACATCTTCCGGAGTTACTCCCATAAAAAATATTTGTGACTGTTTGAAACTCAGGATACACTTTCAATCAATATCCTCGGAACATGATAGCCATGTACGATCTAATCATCAATGAGTGATTTCAGTTGGGTTACAGCGTAGATATAGACTACTGTACTTAATGAAATGAGGCTATTCCCGAGACAAGAGGTCATGTTACACTGTATTAGCGTGATTTTTACTGTGAATGACTGCAGTTTTGTCCCAAGTATTCACTGAGAGGTACTTAGGTGAAAAAAGGAAAACACTTCGCTAACAATTGGAAAGAAGTATCTGGACTAGGATGCCGGTACAGTGGGAAGATACGACCTAAAGCTATTCTCCAACCTCAAAGAAACACTTTAACTCATCTACATTATATCCTGAAGACGCGTGGTTCGACTTTTTACACTACATGGAGCTTAGCTCAAGTAACTCACCAAAATAAGCGATCTACACTATAATTTTGACTGTCAAGAATTAGGAACGCCAGACAACGTATATTGGCAATATGGTTATTACTGAGACCGTTAGTGAGCGCGGAAGCTAGGAGTGATCTTCTTGAGTGTCCAATATAGAAAACATATCATTGGATTTCCTCAATTACAAATTCTCTAATGCTTGAAAGCTTCGTATAATCGAGAAAAGAGGAAAATGAAAATATAAAAGTTGAACAGTCGCAGTGAATGACTGCCACCTTCTCCCCTCAAACGAGAAGTCCCTGCTGTTGCTAGTCACACGAGTGGAAGATTTTGTGAGTAGAGTATTGTTTCGCAAGAAAGCTTGCGAAGTAGTACCCCGAACACTTCACACCATGTTCGGCAGTCCAAAACCTTTGGAAATTTTTGAGTCTGATAAGCCATCGGCAGCAAGCATAGCGCCGTCGAGTGTGCCAAAGCGTCGACATTTACTCCGTAGCACAGGAAATATGTAGCGTAAACCACGGCAAATTACGAGTAACCACTCAATAACATGAGCAATATAGTACTTTAACTGCACGACGAATCCAAAGGTGTCTGCGAGACAATCGCCTACAGAGAAAACTGCTGTACTACGATCAGTAGTTCCGCACACCACTGCGTATAGGCAGCTCAGAGTATCGTATGTGCTACATCTCTGACACACGACGGGGGAGGTAAATACTCTGCCATGTCCGATATCAACAACTGCTCCGGAGGCCGATGAGAGTCATACTGTACTAAGTCGCTATCTCATTAACACCCTACTTTTGTGCCCCACCTACCTACTAAGTTTCAGGTCGGACTACATTTTAGATTGCTGTTTCACGGAACATTGACGGGTTTGCTTTACTGTGAACTATCGAGAAAATCTCTTGTTCCTCAGTGTATGTCGACCCGATGCGGAATGGAATTGTGAACTTCAAGTGATTATAGAATATCCACAGTTTCTGTGCAGTAAAGAGTGCGGCGCACCGTAGCAGGTGCAATAATCGGCAGTCAGTGTCCCACGTACGAAAGTTCAGAGACTGGACTGTTTATTATGTAACCGTCAAAACTGATCTTGAAACACAACGAAATTATGAAGGTAGTCCTCGCAAATCAGTGTAACTTCCGTCATTAGGAAGATTCGCATTGTACGTTTGTATCGAAATAAGTTGCCACTATCAGAGGAACATCATGTAAAAGTACAACGAATGTGTATTAAAATTCATAGATGTGTAAACAGGCAGTATACGGTGCTGCTGTCGGCAACGCCTATATAAGACAACAAGTGTCTGGCGCAGTTGTCAGATCGGTTATTGGGTACTTCAATGGCTGGTCATCAAGATTTAAGTGAATTTGAACGTGGTGCTCTAGTCGGCGCTCGAGAGATGGGACACAGCATCTCCGAGGTAGCGATGAAGTGGGCATTTTCCCGTACAACAATTTCACGAGTGTACCGTGAATACCAGGAATCCGGTAAAACAACAAATCTCAGACTCGCCGCGGCGGAAAAAACATCGTGCAAGAACGGTACCAACGACAACTGAAGAGAATTATTCAACGTCTCAGAAGTGCAGCCTTTCCACAAATTGCTGCCGATTTCAGCCCTGATCCATCAATAAGTGTCAGCGTAAGAACTATTCAACGAAACATCATCGATATGGGCTTTAGGAGTCAAAGGTCCACTCGTGTACACTTAATGACTACACGACAAAAAGCTTTACGCCATGCCTGGGCGCATAAACACCGACATTGGACTGTTGACGACTGGAAACGCTGCTTGTTCGGACGAGTCTCACTTCAAATTATATCGAGCGGATGGCGAACCTCATAAATCCATGGACCCTGCATGCCAGCAGGGAACTGTTCAAGCTCGTGGAGGCTCTGTAATGGTGTGGGGCGTGTGGAACTGCGACCCCTGATACGTCTAGATACGACTCTGACAGTTGACACGTATGTGAGCATTCTGTCTGATCATCTGGATCCATTCATGTCTATTGTGAACTCCGACGTACTTGGGCAATTCCAGCAGGACAATGCGACACCCTGGACGTCCACAGTTGTTACAGAGTGGCTCCAGAAACAGTCTTCTTAGTTTAAACACTTCCGCTGGTCACCTAACTCTCCAGATATGAACATTATTGAGCACATCTGATTTGTCTTGCAACGTGCTGTTCAGAAGAGATCTCCAGCCCCCCGTACTCTTAGGGATTTATCGACAGCCTTGTAGGATTCATGGCGTCACTTCCCTCCAGCATTACTTGAGACGTTAGCCGAATCCATGCCACGTCGTGATACGACAGTTCTGCGTTCTCGCGGAGGCCCTACACGTTATTAGGCAGGTGTGCCATTAGCTTCTGTTCGTCAGTGAACCAGTTTACTGCTGGAAAACAAGTCAACACGTCGGTCCAGTGCATGCAGATTCAAATAGTCGTTGATGGTCAGAGAAATTCTGTTAAAGCACAGTGGTACACCAACGTGGTACTGCATCCACGTATGCGACACTGTGTGTGTGTGTATGTGCCTCTGTATGGTTTTTAGAGCTGACCCTGAGATAGTCTGAGATGAATGTAGCTGCATCTAGTAAACTTGAAAGTGCATAAAATAGGCACCGACTGACATGAAACCTTCTGGCACACTAAGCAACTGTGAATGATGACGTAAGAGGTCCCTTACGAAATGCCGAGCTCACGGGAAGTATCATTGAGGTGCACACACCGATCCACTTTCACCATTGCATCCCCACGGGAACTGTCGCCAGTAAGCGACCAACGCGACTTCCCCGAAAGCTCGTTGTTATGCGTGTCTTCACGGCCTTTTGCGTACTCACACCACCACCACCTCACACATCTCAAAGAGAAGCACTTTACCTCATACGTGGGCTGCATTTCCCCGTGAATTCCGATAGGCGTTCGTCCCTCGCTTCGTATAAGACGAATCGCTGTTCGTTGCTCGTACGCCGTGGACGTGGGAACCACAACTGTCGCCCTCAAAACATGACAGGAGCGCCATGCTACCGGCCGGTCCCAGAAACTTCCACCGATGAATACGGATATATTAACTTTGCATTTACAGCCGTAATTTGATTATAAAAGTAATAGCAAAGACTTCCTGATTCGCCCTTGTAGCCAAGGGACTGAACCGAAGCTGGTTTTATATATCACTCTTCTTAACCTCCATCCTTTAAAAAATAGTTCTTATTCTGGTGACATCGCATACCGAAGTGAGATACATAAATAATGAAACGTTACAGAGTCGTAGAAGACAAGGTCTATGATTGCAAGTAATTTTCTTTATTACTGCCACCTGCTGCGGACTGGTCTCTAAATTCCTTACGAATATCGCAATAGGTTATGTCTCATTATGAAAATTGGAACTACTTGTCACGCTTCAGTACTTCGGTGTCGCAGTGCGTATAGGAACGCTTGACAAGTAACAAGGACTGAGCGCTGCCACTGCGGAATTAATCAGGCCGTGTATGCAAATAAGGCTATAGAGCGCGTGCGCTAATCTTGCTCCATCCATCAAGCCGCACTCCGGGCTGTGTTTAACCGCGAGCCCCGGTTAGGAGGAGAACCGAGCTGCCTCGTACGATGCGAGCGGCATAAATCTGCGGAGTGCGCGAGTCAGCACCAGCAGGGAAGAGGGACAAACAAACGCACACACTCAAGCGCGAGGGAAAGAGAGAGAGACAGAGAGAAACCGAGGGAAAGAGGGAGAGAGAAATGCGCGCAGTGAGGCAGTCTGCTGCTGTATGGTATACGACGTATACTGGCAACTCCCACGTCAGGAAACCTACACGGGATTTTAAATGTTGTACACGAATAAACGTAAAGTACCATCAGCGCAAAGTACTACTTGACTGAGGTACAAACGTTTCCATATTTACCAGTTTTGTATAGCATTTCTAGCTAGTGTCTTACAATATTTTTGTTTCCGTCGCGTCACTGTGGCTTAGACCAGCCAAAATTATAACTTCACCAACTCGTGCAGCAAGCAAGTAAATGTCTCTCTTTTTCCTGCTGTTTGCCATGTTAACATGGTTTGTGCGCGACGACCAATCACCCGTACCACTCGTATCACAAATCTCTTCTAAATTCTAAATATATCAGGACATTGTGGACGCCATCCGTCTGTGTAAATGTTGTACTGTGTGTTTCCGTTTGTAGGTTGGTGTGAGTTTAGTGAGGAAATCGGCCTTTGGCCTATACGAGCTCTTGAAACCGTCGAAGAATCTCATTCAAAGAAGGAGAGACATGGTGTGGTCTGTGGTGGTAAACATTGTGGGTATTTTTAATCTGGAATTGGTCACACGCCTTGTGACACCGTCAGTCCATAAGCTATTTGACCAGGCTATACGACTTGCCTGGTAGGACCGAATACTTTGTTTATTTGCATCTTTCGTTCCCATTACCTGAATTAATATTGTTTCTGATATTACAAGGGTTGCCCAGAAAGTAATGCAACGCATTTTTTTTCAACAATTTTTATTGAACATGACGAGAATTGCACACACACACGAACAAATAGTTTTTAATATACAAACCCAATTTTTCACGTAATCTCCATCCCGTTCTATGGCCTTCCTCCAGCACGAAGCACGGGCGTGTATGCCCTGTCGGTAAGAATCCTTGCCCTGGAGGCAGAGTCAGTGCTTCACTGTGTGAATCACCTCCTTATTGTTCTCGAAATGTCTTCCAAGAATGACATCCTTTAATGGCCAAAACAAGTGGAAGTCCGAGGAGGCTAGGTCAGGGCTGTCAGCTGCGACAGCTGTGGATGACCTCACCCTCTGTCCCAGCGGCAAGCTGTACTAATGTCGACAACAATTGCTCTATAGATTTTGCACCAGAGTTTGTGAACTTTCCCCCTCTGTTGTTTCTCTGCAGCGAGAAATTCACGTACGGCACCTACAGACGCCATTTTGAAACTGTCCTTCAGCTACGCTATCTGTCGTAAGTGACGGAAACTTGCCGCCCCCACTCGGGAGACTTCAAATAATGCACACGTAGGGTTTTGCATTCGTAGAATTTTTTTAGGCTGAGAAGAAAATGCGGTGCATTAGCTTCTGGGCAGCCCTCGTAAAATACACTCCAGGAAATGGAAAAAAGAACACATTGACACCGGTGTGTCAAACCCACCATACTTGCTCCGGACACTGCATGAGGGCTGTACAAGCAATGATCACACGCACGGCACAGCGGACACACCAGGAACCGCGGAGTTGGCCGTCGAATGGCGCTAGCTGCGCAGCATTTGTGCACCGCCGCCGTCAGTGTCAGCCAGTTTGCCGTGGCATACGGAGCTCCATCGCAGTCTTTAACACTGGTAGCATGCCGCGACAGCGTGGACGTGAACCGTATGTGCAGTTGACGGACTTTGAGCGAGGGCGTATAGTGGGCATGCGGGAGGCCGGGTGGACGTACCGCCGAATTGCTCAACACGTGGGGCGTGAGGTCTCCACAGTACATCGATGTTGTCGCCAGTGGTCGGCGGAAGGTGCACGTGCCCGTCGACCTGGGACCGGACCGCAGCGACGCACGGATGCACGCCAAGGCCGTAGGATCCACCGCAGTGCCGTAGGGGACCGCACCGCCACTTCCCAGCAAATTAGGGACATTGTTGCTCCTGGGGTATCGGCGAGGACCATTCGCAACCGTCTCCATGAAGCTGGGCTACGGTCCCGCACACCGTTAGGCCGTCTTCCGCTCACGCCCCAACATCGTGCAGCCCGCCTCCAGTGGTGTCGCGACAGGCGTGAATGGAGGGACGAATGGAGACGTGTCGTCTTCAGCGATGAGAGTCGCTTCTGCCTTGGTGCCAATGATGGTCGTATGCGTGTTTGGCGCCGTGCAGGTGAGCGCCACAATCAGGACTGCATACGACCGAGGCACACAGGGCCAACACCCGGCATCATGGTGTGGGGAGCGATCTCCTACACTGGGCGTACACCACTGGTGATCGTCGAGGGGACACTGAATAGTGCACGGTACATCCAAACCGTCATCGAACCCATCGTTCTACCATTCCTAGACCGGCAAGGGAACTTGCTGTTCCAACAGGGCAATGCACGTCCGCATGTATCCCGTGCCACCCAACGTGCTCTAGAAGGTGTAAGTCAACTACCCTGGCCAGCAAGATCTCCGGATCTGTCCCCCATTGAGCATGTTTGGGACTGGATGAAGCGTCGTCTCACGCGGTCTGCACGTCCAGCACGAACGCTGGTCCAACTGAGGCGCCAGGTGGAAATGGCATGGCAAGCCGTTCCACAGGACTACATCCAGCATCTCTACGATCGTCTCCATGGGAGAATAGTAGCCTGCATTGCTGCGAAAGGTGGATATACACTGTACTAGTGCCAACATCGTGCATGCTCTGTTGCCTGTGTCTATGTGCCTGTGGTTCTGTCAGTGTGATCATGTGATGTATCTGACCCCAGGAATGTGTCAATAAAGTTTCCCCTTCCTGGGACAATGAATTCCCGGTGTTCTTATTTCAATTTCCAGGAGTGTATTACTGTCATGAAAGTCCATTAAGTAATAATTTTTAATATAGTTACGTTAATGAACTATATTTGCCTTGAACAAGCTATACAGAGATTTCCACATCCTATCTAGCATAGCACGATCTCTCTTATTTGTGATGTAATCTAATATGGCCTGTGCAAAGCATCATATATTAGGTGTAATGGAGCAGACCATCATAAAAGCTATTATGTAACCGGGAGGAAAGAGCGCTCTTGCCTCTTAATGAATGTTAGCTTAATTTCACGGTCTTAGGAAACAAAAAACCGAAAATAAATTTTGGCTTCATTCACATGTATCCTCAACTGCAAAATATATTTAGAACGCCTAACATCAAACCATTCAGAGAATATAAAAAATGTACAACGTTGTGAGAGCTGTATATTATATAGGAACAAAACATAAATACTGGTTACGAGTTGGTGCGACACAATCAGTTATCGGCCTTGTACACTGAAGCGCAAAAGAAACTGGTACAGGCATGCGTATTAAAATACAGATATGGAAACAGGCAGAATACGGCGCTGCGACTACCAAAATACATCACATAAATGGCCGTATCTTTTTGGTTGCATTGTCTTATAAGCTTAAATTTTGTACAACGAATAGGGACCGTAGATCTTAGTATTTGACATAAATTTCGACTTGGTATCTCTACCCGTTCTTGAGGGAAAGAAGTCTTAGAAGACGGGCAGACAGACGGACAACGAATTGATCCAATAGAGGCTCCGTTTGTACCGACTGAGTTACGGAACCCTAAAAAATCGACGTAACAGTACCTTTGCTGCACCTCATTGACATCCAAGAAATACGGAATCTTAGTTCTGAGCATGTTGGAGGTGAAACCTGTGAAGAGATCAAAAATGGTTCAAATGGCTCTGAGCACTATGCGCCTTAACTTCTGAGGTCATCAGTCGGCTAGAACTTAGAACTAATTAAATTTAACAAACCTAAGGACATCACACACATCCATCCCCGAGGCAGGATTCGAACCTGCGACCGTAGCGGTCACGCGGTTCCAGACTGAAGCGCCTTTAACCGCACGGCCACACCGGCCGGCTGAAGAGATCACACAGGACTGATGCCGTGGTAGAGAATTTCAACAATAAACTTTCCAGGCATGCTCAGGGACAAACTGTGGTCCCATATGGAGAGTATTGACGCTGTTCAACCTTATGATGTAATTCCAGTTACGCATAGTTCCTCATGCCTAAAGTCAATGCTTGTATATACACTGCAAGCCATAGAAACTAGTACACCTGCCTAATATCGTGTACAACCCCGCGAGCATGCAGAAGTGCGGCATCACGACGTGGCACGGACTCGACCAACGTGTGTAGTAGTGCTGGAGGGAACTGACTATGAACCGTAGAGGGCTGTCTATAAATCCGTAACAGTACGACGATGTGGACATCTCTTCTGAACAGCACGTAGCAAGGCATCCCTGATATGCTTATTAATGTTCATGTTTGTGGAGTTTGGTGGACAGCGGAAGTTCTTAAATTCAGAAGAATGTTCCTGGAGCCGCTCTATAGCACTGGGCGTGTGGGGTTTCGCATTGTCCTACTGGAATTGCCCAAGTTCGCCGGAATGCACAATAGAAACGAATGGATGCAGGTGATCAGACAGGATGCTTACCTACGTGTCACCTGTCAGAGTCGTGTCTAGAGGTGTCAGCTGCACTCGCCCCACACCATTACAGAGTCTCCAACAACTTGAACAGTCCCCTGCTGACATGCAGGTTCCAGAGATTCATGAGGTTGTCTCCATACTCGTACACGTCCATCCGCTCGATACAACCAAGCAAGATGTTTCCAGTCATCAACAGTCCAATGTCGTTGTTGACGGGCGCAGGTGATGCGTAAAGCTTTATGTCATCCAGTCATCAAGGGTTTACGAGTGGGCCTTCGACTCCGAAAGACCTTATCTATCATTTGTCGTTTAATGGTTCGCACGCTGACACTCGTTGATGGCCCAGAACTGAAATCTGCAGCAATTTGCGGAAGGGTTGCATGTTGGTCACTTTGAACGATTCTCTTCAGTCGTCATTATTCCCGTTATTACAGGTTATTTTACCGGCCACTGTGATGTCGGAGATTTGAGGTTTTACCGGATTTCTGATATTCACGATACACTCGTGAAATTCTCGTACGGGAAAATGCCCACTTCATCGCTACCTCGGAGATGCTGTGTTCCATCGCTCGTGTGTCGACTATAACAGCACGTTCAAACTCACTTAAATCTTGATAACCTGCCATTGTAGCAGCAGTAACCGATCTAACAACTGCGCCAGACACGTCTTCTATATTCGAAGCCGATCGCAGCGCTATATTATGCGTGCTTATATGTCTCTGAATTTTAATACGCATGCGTATACCAGTTTGTTTGGCACTTCAGTGTATATATACGAGGTCTATCCACAAAGTACGTTACGTTTTGTAATTAAAAATAAGTAAAGTATTGGAAATTTTTTTTATTATATAAAGGTGAAAGCCACACTTAAATACTACTTTTCTACATAGTTGCCATTTAAATTAAGGCACTTATCGTAGCGATGGACGAGCTTGGCAATTCCTCCGTCGTAAAATTCGGCCGCCTGCGCCTTCAACCACGTGGTTACCTCTTCTTTTGGGACAGAAAAGGTGTGATTTTTGTGGATTTCCTGGAAAGAGGCACTACAATAAACTCTCAAAGGTATTGCCAAACTCTGCACAACCTCAGAAGAGCAATACGAAACAAGCGCAGGGGAAAGTTGGGCTCAAAGATCTTGCTGATTCACGACATTCACGACAACGCCCGGGCCCACACGGCAAATGCCATTAGTGAAGTTCTCGAATCTTTTAAGTGGGAGTTGTTTCCTCATCCGCCGTACAGTCCCGACGTGGCACCGAGCGACTTCCACTTATTCCCAGCAATGAAGAAGTGGTTGGCTATGCAGAGTTTTGATGACGACGCACAGCTTCAAGAAGAGGTAACCACGTGGTTGAAGGCGCAGGCGGCCGAATTTTACGACGAAGGAATTGCCAAGCTCGTCCATCGCTACGATAAGTGCCTTAATTTAAATGGCAACTATGTAGAAAAGTAGTATTTAAGTGTGGCTTTCATCTGTATATAATTCAAAAAAATTCCAATACTTTATTTATTTTTAATTCCAAAACGTAATGTACTTTGCGGATAGCCCTCGTATAAATAAATTTGTACGGAAATCTCACAGAGCATGTCCTTCCCGAACTTGTTCGTTCTTCCCACTACCGACCCGATTTCCAGATTGGATGTTCAGAAATTAGGTGCCCGAACTAACAAGGATGATGGTGGACATTAAACAATTATATTTCGTAAAGCAACGATGTGTCGAAAAGGGGTGGGTGTTGGAGTACTGAGAATGCAGGAGTTCAAAAAATTGTTCAAATGGCTCTGAGCACTATGGGACTTAACATATATGGTCACCAGTCCCCTAGAACTTAGTACTACTTAAACCTAACTAACCTAAGGACATCACACAACACCCAGTCATCACGAGGCAGAGAAAATCCCTGACCTCGTCGGTAATGCAGGAGGTTATTACATGCTATTGAGATAAAACAGTGTTAAACGTTTTTCATTCATTTATTGTTCTGATCACTATTACACTACAATAAACGTTCAAAGTGAGTGCTTTTAACTTCTGCGCAGAGCCTGTGTCGACATAGTAGGGAGTCCCTGATCGCTGGAAAACAGGTGGTGTGTTCTGTACTTGCGTGGCCGCTGCGAGAATTCTTGCAACCAGTTGCGGCTCCGAGTCAACAGGGGTAGAATTCACCTCGGCTTTCACGTAGCCGCAGAGAAAGAAGCCTAGTGTGTTGAGGTCCGAAGTCTTGCATGACAGTGCCCAGTTCATCGCCAACCGACGCACGGCACCGAGTGACAAAAGTGCACGCTATTATTGCTCGTACTAATTCTGGAAAGTGCGCTGGACCCCCATTATAGTGAAACCACACCCTCCCTCTTATATCTAGTAGTACCTCTTCAAATATCGGCGGCAGTGTGTACTTCCAAAAGCACATTGACCACCTGAGTCAAGCATGCAACATGCAATGCCCAAGTACGAAGTCGTCCACGATACTAGCCCACAAGGTTAATTGCTAAACGTCTCTGACGGCGTCGCATACCTGTTGAGCCGCGGTGTGCCTTTTTTGGCACATCAGGTCTTTGGACGACTATCGATTACCCGTCTGTACTACGATCTTTGCCCCTGTTGTGATATGGCGGCGGGTATTTGCGGTCGGGGAGTTGGTGGTGGGATTCGCTACGAGGCGCTAGGACGTGCTTTAGGGGACGAAGGAGCAAAACACACGGGTTCACCAGCAGCGGCGCGGCCGGTCTACCTAACATGACTGTCGCGAGTTTGTGGTACACCTACCTGATGTCAACTCTGGGCGCTGCGCGTCTACATCTACATCTACATCTATACTCCGCGAGCCACCTTACGGTGTGTGGCGGAGGGTACTTATTGTACCACTATCTGATCCCCCCTTCCCTGTTCCATTCACGAATTGTGCGTGGGAAGAACGACTGCTTGTAAGTCTCCGTATTTGCTCTAATTTCTCGGATCTTTTCGTTGTGATCATTACGCGAGATATATGTGGGCGGAAGTAATATGTTGCCCATCTCTTCCCGGAATGTGCTCTCTCGTAATTTCGATAATAAACCTCTCCGTATTGCGTAATGCCTTTCTTGAAGTGTCCGCCACTGGAGCTTGTTCAGCATCTCCGTAACGCTCTCGCGCTGACTAAATGTCCCCATGACGAATCGCGCTGCTTTTCGCTGGATCATGTCTATCTCTTCTATTAATCCAACCTGGTAAGGGTCCCATACTGATGAGCAATACTCAAGAATCGGACGAACAAGCGTTTTGTAAGCTACTTCTTTCGTCGATGAGTCACATTTTCCTAGAATTCTTCCTATGAATCTCAACCTGGCGCCTGCTTTTCCCACTATTTGTTTTATGTGATCATTCCACTTCAGATCGCTCCGGATAGTAACTCCTAAGTATTTTACGGTCGTTACCGCTTCCAATGATTTACCACCTATGGCATAATCGTACTGGAATGGATTTCTGCCCCTATGTATGCGCATTATATTACATTTATCTACGTTTAGGGAAAGCTGCCAGCTGTCGCACCATGCATTAATCCTCTGCAGGTCCTCCTGGAGTACGTACGAGTCTTCTGATGTTGCTACTTTCTTGTAGACAACCGTGTCATCTGCAAATAGCCTCACGGAGCTACCGATGTTGTCAACTAAGTCATTTATGTATATTGTAAACAATAAAGGTCCTATCACGCTTCCCTGCGGTACTCCCGAAATTACCTCTACATCTGCAGATTTTGAACCGTTAAGAATGACATGTTGTGTTCTTTCTTCTAGGAAATCCTGAATCCAATCACAAACCTGGTCCGATATTCCGTAAGCTCGTATTTTTTTCACTAAACGTAAGTGCGGAACCGTATCAAATGCCTTCCTGAAGTCCAGGAATACGGCATCAATCTGCTCGCCAGTGTCTACGGCACTGTGAATTTCTTGGGCAAATAGGGCGAGCTGAGTTTCACATGATCTCTGTTTGCGGAATCCATGTTGGTTATGATGAAGGAGATTTGTATTATCTAAGAACGTCATGATACGAGAACACAAAACATGTTCCATTATTCTACAACAGATTGACGTACGCGAAATAGGCCTATAATTATTCGCATCTGATTTATGACCCTTCTTGAAAATGGGAACGACCTGCGCTTTCTTCCAGTCGCTAGGTACTTTACGTTCTTCCAGCGATCTACGATAAATTGCTGATAGAAAGGGGGCAAGTTCTTTAGCATAATCACTGTAGAATCTTAAGGGTATCTCGTCTGGTCCGGATGCTTTTCCGCTACTAAGTGATAGCAGTTGTTTTTCAATTCCGATATCGTTTATTTCAATATTTTTTTTGCTTTGCTTTGCTTTGGTACCTGTTTTCTCTGACAAGACCATTTCCTCGAGACCATCTCGAACAACGCTCTCCATCGGAAGTGTAAGTGGTTTTGGTTGTAGTGACTCTCACTTATTGGTTGGTTGGTTGCCCCAATGTATGTGTTGTTGAATTAAGAGCAGCCGGCCAGGTGTGTGATCGCAAGGAGACCAGCAGTCACTACTTCCTTTAAGGACATCAGCGTCCCCAAAAGATGTAGTAACTGTAAGCTACTGAAGATATTAGGTCATTGTCTAGTTGTAATTTTCTGTAAACCAAGCTTACACTATCGGCAGTAAATTGCAGACCTACGCAAGAAAATTATAGTGCACAAAACCTAGTTTGTGCTGAAGTTGTGCATTTGAATAACGTAATATTATCCTGAAAAAATTTCCAATTCATCTCTGTAGACATTGTCGGCCTTAATGATACGTGCAAATATTCTTTGCCTGACAATGAGAGTGCAAAACTCTGATATTTTAGTCGTTTTATTGAAAGAAATTATAGTTTTTTTAACTTATATTCTTGTTTATTGAACTCTTAACTTGTATTAATTGTTTTTTGCTTGGTGTTTGCCGTGTTTTCTGCGATCTGTTTGTGTTCCAGTTTTTCTGCTATCTGGGGTGTGCGCAAGAGGAGCCACGTTCTGCTTCGGTCCACAGAAGCTGTGACGTGTCGTCTAACGGGAAGTGACTCCCGGTTGGGTCCCGGCGTTTAGATGTTGTTTTGGACGGCTGGTCTGCTGCTTCCGGCATTTTAAGTTAAGTCACCTTATGCCGGGGGCAGCCTGGCGTCACTGCCCATTTGATAAAAATTTAACATCTCTCACGCATTTTTTTTAAAAAAAAGTTTGTTTTAACTGCTTGGCAATGAACTATATTAAGTGTAACGTACTGTGCTGGTTGTGTTATTGCTGAATTTTTTTTATCGGTGCCACCCTTTTAAATTACTTCAGATTTATTGCTCATTAAGTAATTCTAATTTGCTGTTTGCTTGAGAAGGAAGCCATTGGTCATTTTGGACATTGTTTTAAGACGGCCATGTGTTGATTGTGTGTTATCTGTTTTTATAAATGTGGTCTTGAATAAATTATTGATCTTCTAGTTGTTGTGTTTAAGGAGTGACATTATAAGGGTCTTGACCTTCCATGCTAATCCCGACTTCCTAAGTCACACCTGTAATACGTGGGTTTTCATCAGACCATACATGTGAATTGTGACTGTTTCAAATGCCTCCCCGATTAAACTGAACCTCATCTGTAAGTACAACAACTTGAGGAAAATGAGGGTTTCTTTAGCCTGTTGCAGGAATCAGCGTATGTGCACAGGACGAGATGGATAATCATTAGGTCCCATGGCCTGTACTCTCATAGCCCGGTAAGGATGAAGCAGCTGCTCTCGCAACACATCCCCTACTAAACTGTAGTGAATACCGAGCAAAGAAACAACTGTCTCTGGATTGTTCTCAAGTAACGGCACTTCTTCCTCTACGTTAGGTCTGCACACCGCCCTGGTTATCTCTGTGTGCCGGTATTTCCCAGTCGAGTGTGGACTGCAGTAAAGGTGCGACAAATGTGGGAATCTGCGGCAGGGAAACGTTCACGGTACATTCGCTGGGCTCTTCGAATGTTGCCTTCAGTCCTACCGGGAACAAAGCGCCCATCTCGCAGTTCTACCCATGTGTAGCACTGTGTGTTGACACTGCAATTGTCACGCAGGCGCTAATGCTACCGGCTATTTGCTGACTCATAGTGGAGGAGCGTCACATCACAACATACTACGTATCTAAAATTAACATTTAGTAAAACAACGTTGCACACAACGACTTTTATCTGCTCCACTCGTATATTACCTACGCATGCTCAGCGCTCATGCGGTATAGGTTTCCGACACGTGGTTGCTTTACGAAATACATTTGTTTTTTCTCCTGGATCGTCCCTGTTAATTTTGGGACTGAATTTTTAAACATGCATACGATACAAGGAACGCCTCTTCCATAGCGTATTTCTAGAACATATTACGTGTTGATGTCAGTGGACCCAAACATTGTGTTATACACTCTGGTACAAAACTTCCCTTGCAATCAATAACAACTGCTAATGCATGTCAGAGACTTAAACCAGAACAAGCAGTCGTTGGTTACCTATGGTGAGTTACGCGCCTTGATAAAAGTGTGACACTCATGCGCACGAGTCATAACCGGCTGATTGAAAAGATGTGATCCTTAATCAAAATTGAAACTGTGAGTGTGAGTAATCATCCATCACAGAAAATGGTTCAAATGGCTCTAAGCACTATGGGACTTAACATCTGAGGTCATCAGTCCCCTAGACTTAGAACTACTTAAACCTAACTAACCTAAGGACATCACACACATCCATGCCCTAGGCAGGATTCGAACCTGCGACCTCATCAGCAGCGCGGTTCCGGACTGAAGCGCATAGAACCGCTCAGTCACAGCGGCCGGTTTCCCGCACAGAGCTGAACCCCTGATTAATACTGTATAACCGACTCGACTAGCATCAAAGGACAACAGAAGTAAATAAAATGTTCAGATGCCTCGAGTGGTACGTTCAGTTACTTAATCAGCCACTCTTCCTTCGCCCACAATTGTCCCTTGGTTGATGAGAATTCTATCCGAAGTGAATATGCTGAGTATATGTGACTGTAATGGATTTCAGTATGCCTTGGTGTCATGGTTGTTCTGCATGGCAATGAAAAAAGAAAGAGAGTTAAACCCGGTGCCACAATATAGTCCACTCCTCTCGAATAAGAAAATGGGGACCGTCGATTTCAGTGTCTCCATCCGACGGATGGATGACCATCAACAGTCACACATGCACTCACTTCGTAGTTCATTGTAGAGAGGTTTTCAGTCCAGTCATAGGACACAACTCTGCAAAACCTGGCGATCAGTGAACTTACGATAAAACCTCTCGCCCCTTCACGGAAATTACTGGCGTCGAAAATATGTACCACCACAAGGATTCCAAACGGCTACCCCTGAATCGAATGCTAACGTACAAATGTGCGTCAGCGACCTCGGCAATGGAGACGGCAGAACAGTCTTATCAAGAATAGAACTGTTTTGTTGCTGGGAAGTAGTAAAATTATGCACCTTGACTTACTTCTGACTATGCACTAATAATCGTTCTCATGCAGAAGCAAAAGTCCATGTACGGTGTTATAGTCACTTACTTACAAAAGAAATTTCTTTCTGTTTTAATTTAAGTAGGCAAGACAGCTATCCTCATTCCGTCAAGTGTGACGTTTGTAGCACAGTGTTGTAGAATGAATGTTTGATGACGAAGACGCGCGCATTCCCCTTCGGAGGGAAGCAGACGGAACTGTTGGCATATCAAGAGAAAAAAACCACCAGGGCTATTGCGTACAGCATTCGTTAGTCCCTGGTTTTCTGTTCTACAGAGAAAACATTTAAAAGTGTTAGTAACAAATACAGACGAACCTACTGGACTTTATCTACGTATCCAGAACGAAATTTTCACTCTGCAGTGGAGTGTGCGCTGATATGAAACTTTCTGCCAGATTAAAACTGTGTGCCAGACCGGGACTCGAACGCGAGACCTTTGCCTTTCGCGGGCACGTTCTCTACCATCTTATTTATTTATTTTTCAGTTGTCCTCATTTTATTTCTCATTGTTCGTTACATTTATTCTGGGGGGGGGGGGAGTCGGAGGGGGGCACGTCCCAAGACACCCGCTCAAATTCATCGATGATCCGTTCACTCACTTTCTTTATTACAGAAGGCAGCTCACCCTCTGGCCAATCACGCTGGGCTACCGTACCGGTTAACCATCTGAACTACCCAAGTGCGATTCACGCCCCGTCCTCACAGCTTTAATTCCGCCAGTACCTCGTCTCCTTCCTTCGAAACTTCACAGACGCTCTCCTGCGAACCTTGCAGAACTAGCACTTATCAATTAGAATCTTAATAATTTTACCATTCTATAACAAAACACCATTCCTTGGTATTCAATTTCATACTATCAATCAGGACACGCAGAGACATCTGCCAGGGAGTTTCATATCAGCGCACACTACGCTGCAGAGTGAAAATTTCATTCTGGATTCATCCCCCAGACTTTTGCTACGCCATGTCTCCGCATTATCCTTTCTTTGAAGACTGCTAGTTCTGCAAGGTATGCAGGACAGCTTCTGTGAAATTTGGAGGGTAGGAGACGAGGTACTGGTAGAATTACAGCTGTGAGGACGGGTCGTGAGTCGTGCCCGCGAAAGGCAAAGGTCCCGTGTTCGAGGCTCCGTCCGGCACACACTTATAATCTGCCAGGACGTTTCATGCGTGTAGTTTCGAAATGCCCATTACTTAATCGTTCTGTAGATATACGGTGGGTGTGTATCATAACTAGGAAACTGTCACCGGTGAATGTATACGATAGTACCGTGTCGGCCCAAAGTGTTTAGAGATTGATTTACTAAAATAGAGTAAAGTTAAGATGACGGTTTTAATACTTAAGATTATCTAAACAGCCAGCTTCCCAGCTGATTAAAACGCACATACCGTTCAATACAATCATCTGAAACTGCCGGAAAAGTACTTCTTTGGGATATTGTTCAACACGTGCGTAAAGTTGACTTGAATGTAAATTGCTGCATCAAAGCATTCACATTTGACACTTTGTCGCTTTTTGGTAGGTTCATCATCCGTGATGAATTTACCCAAAAAAGAATTGTCGGCGATTTTCATTTTAACCCTGTCAATGGAAGCGTCCACACGTCGTTGTTGCTGGTGAGTCAAAGTGAGCATAGCGTACTTTGCACACACTTTACTCCTCTTCGAAACGTTCTGAAGACCACCTTGAACACTTGATACAGAGATGTTGCTCCACCGCGGTTTGCGATACAACAACGCTGACATACACTGAAGCCCCAAAGAAACTGGTACAGGCATGCATATTCAACTACAGAGATACGCACGCATGCAGAATACGGCGCTGCGGTCGGCAACGCCTATATAAGACAACAAGTGTCTGGCGCAGTTGTTTGATCGGTTACTGATGCTACAACGGCTGGTTATCAAGATTTGAGTGAGTTCGAACATGTTGTTATAGTCGCTGCACGAGCGATGGGACACAGCATCTCCGGATGAAGTGGGGACTTCCCCGTATGACCATCTCACGAGTGTACAGTGAATATCAGCAATCAGGTAAAATATCAAATCTCCAGCATCGTTGTGGCCGGAAAAAGATCCTGTAAGAACGGGACCAATCACGACGGAAGAGAATCGTTTAACATGACCAAAGTGCAACTCTTCCGCAAATTGATACAGATTTCAAGTGTCAGCGTGCGAACCATTCAACGAAACATCATCATTTCGGAACCAAAGGCCAACTCGTGTACCCTTGATGACGGCACGATACAAAGCTTTACGCCTCGCCTGGTCCCGTCAACACAAACATTGGACTGCTCATGACTGGAAACATGTTGCCTGGTCGGATGAGTTTCGTTTCAAATTGTATAGAGTGGATGGACGTATGCAGGTATGGAGACAACCTCATGAATCCATGGATCCTGCATGTCATCAGGGGACTGTTCAAACTGGTTGAGGCTCTGTAATGGTGCGGGGCGTGTGCGGTTGGAGTAGTATGAGACCCGTGATGCATCTAGAAGACAGGTGACACGTAGGTGAGCATCCTGCATGATCACCTACGTCCATTTATGTACATTGTGCATTCCGACGGACTTGGGCAACTCCTGCAGGAAAATGCACACCCCACACGTCCAGAATTGCTACAGAGTGGCTCTAGGAACACTCTTCTGAGTGTAAACACTTCCGCTGGCCACCAAACTCCCCAGACATAAACATTATGGAGCGTATCTGGGATGCCTTGCAACGTGCTGTTCAGAAGAGATCTCCACTCCCTCGTATTGTTACGGACTTATGGACAGCCGTGCAGGATTCATGGTGTCAGTTCCCTCCAGCACTAATTTAGACATTACTCGAGTCCGTGCCACGCCATGTTTAGGCATCTCTGCGTGCTCGCGGGGGCCCTACACGATATTAGCCAGGTGTATCAGTTTCTTTAGCTCTTCGGTATACTACGGCCGCATATCCGCTACTTGGCACTGCCTGCACACAAGTGACAGGTCGTATGTGCATCTATTCTTACAGTTGTTTGGTCAATTTACCATCATAGTCACTGCGCTGACGTCGCTTGTACGCCAGGGATAAGATGAGTCCTGGAACGTTTTGGACAGATGGTGTATAAGCAAAAACGTTCCAGATAACAAGGATCCACAAACGAGCCGTAAGCTAGGTATTTGACAACTGCTGCTTACGAACCGCCATTGCATTAGTGTGACATATTATTCTAGATGCCACAAACATGTCTGAAATGTAAAGTTTTCTATTTGGGCTGAAACCTGTGATCAATGGTTGTAGTATGTGTTAAGTGTATGATAGGGCATAGGCACATATTTTTGCTGACGTAAGACGCCATCTAACTCTCCAATACAATCCATAACGAGTTGGTCGATTACATGTCACGAATTACGAATTGATGTGGGAATAGATATAAAACTACCCTGTGCCTCTTCAGCAGACAAATTAGTGGAATTTGTTCCACACTAAGAATCACTTTTCACATACCTCAAAACGTGTCATTAATTGACAACTATTTGTGAAAATTTCTGCCATGACAGTGGAGAACAATGGTTTGGTATGCCAATGAAATGCGTTTTACTGTTGGGTAATAACGTTCCTGGACCAGTGATGTCTCCGTATGTCAAATCTGCATGTCGAAGAAGCAATGGCATTGCGATACGAGATGTGCACCGACAGTAGCCATCGAGGACTCTTCCAGAACTGTAAACTAATCGTCCTCTGGAGGAACGAGATGACGCGGGGATGTTTCAAAGAATTCGTAATTTTCTGCAAAGACGAGAGCAGTAATGCATCAAAATGCGAGTACGACACATGGAACACCTCTTGTAAGAGATACGAGTGTGCACTAAACTGTCACATGTAACGTCGTGAAGCACTACTGCATCTTTTTAATAAAACAGGCCACGAAAGAAATTTGAGCTCAGTTAGATGCATATATAATCGAAAAGTTGGCGTTTCAAATGTATTTGAACTAACTAGGAAAATGTTTCACACTGTAGTGATTGGAGGCTTGTAGCAACAAATTCACAATTAGCTAGCAATACACTCATTTAGAACTGTGTACAGGAACAAGTTTTCTCTTGTTATCGCATAGTTTCACCCGTGTCATTTATCAGTGGTTATTATGATACACTCTGTTGACACACGACACTTCATAACGAAACATCGTATATTCCTGCCGCTACTGGCACCATTCACTGTCAGTAAAACTTCTATGGTCGAACAATATTGTTACACTGAATGGCGTTAAAAACCTGTCCGTCACTCTCTATTGTGTACATTGGCTTAGTGAATAGGTTCAACCTACTGGCAGTAGGATGTTAACCTATAAAAAGTGTTGTCGACTCTGGTGTCTGTAAGGCACGTTACATGCAATCTGAGCCGAAAAGGAAATACGAAACATCTTTCAGGCTAAATTAAGTCCAAAGTCGGACTGATTCATTAGCGAATTGAGGTTTCGGATGACATAAAACGTCTGTTACATCGGTGTGAGAGAGTACTTTAATCAAGATAATACAACTTTCTCTGACGCTGCAAGTAATTAACGACAACCTTAAGTATTCGTATTACGTGTAGAATTAACTGTCTTGGTTAAAAATTTATATGCGTGAAATTTAAAATTAAAAGTGCGCGAGTTACTTTTCGCGTGGCAAATCGGACTTCGTCGCGATAAAAAACCCTATTTTATTTAATGAATGTAAATAATAAATATCTCAATGAGATACCCACAATGGCAGCTTAACATATTTCGACCAAACCGGATAATTCCTATTACAAAAAACCGGTTCGTGAGCTGAGCAATTAAAGACAAGTGCTGATATTAAAAGGTACAATGAATTTCGTTTCTTGTTACTTATTATTCAAAGAGACTTACATGGACGAAATGTTCGTACACATACAAGTAAGAAGGATACCATAAGAAGAGCTATCAAGAGAAGAACAAAAACAAGTCACAAAAAGGACGGACACTCTAAGTTCTACTAATAGAGATAAAACTTAAGTCATTCCTATTACGATTCAAATCGAAACACTAAGCGGTTCTGTTCTCGTCATAATAGTACAGTTTTTGGTTCAGTGAAACATCTCTGTCTACTCAAGGTAAGTTACACTAAGAAGGAAAAGAAAACATTGTGACGCTTCATATCTTTACCTAAAGTTGAGGTTGTGTCAGTATTAACAATCTACCGGAAATCAAAACAAGCAAGGTAATAACATATCATCTTTTTTAATAAATTGATACGCTAATGTGAAAAATTTATGGGTGAAAGTAACTTCCACAAGGTGTGGCACTGCCTGGTAACATAGCTCGATGAAACTTGACAATGCATAGGAAGAACGCGTACAATATAATAAAGACGGTAACTAGAAGAAATGAGCAATGAGACGAACAAAAAACACACTTTTATTCAAACACAATAATTACGCTCAATTCACCTCGATTATGATGGTCAGCAGACATTGAGAAAAGCGGGACATCTTTCTTAATAGGGAGTGTGATCACGATGTACAGCAGTGCATGCTCTGGAACGTGCTTTGATGCTGGCCACAACGTTGGTAAGTTGTTCTCGTGGTGGGCCGTTCCTTTCGTCTACCAGTGCGGTTGACAACTGCCGGTTGGCCGTTGGTGCATTTTCGGCGTGCTACAGTACCTGCCCCCCCCCCCCCCCCCCCACACACACACACACAAACGTTCGTTGGGATTTACGTCGGGGGGGGGGGGGGGGGGGGGAACGAGCTGGCAAGTACATTCACTCAATATCTCCATTCACTGTATGTCCTCTCGTTCGAAGACTCCTCCACCTGCACTACATATATATTTTTTCCTAGCTCAGTACCCCGCAGTGCCCACATTATTTCTTTCCAGACAGTAAGTAATAAGTGTACTACGTTTGCTTAAAATCGATCCAGTCGTTTCGGAAGAATGGTGGAACATACATACACTGGTGTCCATAATTAAGGTAACGAACGGAAATTTTTCAAAGTTCCACTTATTTTGCCACAAAACAGTACAATTAGGCGGTAATAAAGTATAAACAATGTAAATAACGTAAACAAACTGCAACACGAATAACGGTAGACAAAAACGTTCTTCGTTTTTACCAACTCAAATGACTTGCACACACATACCTTCAACTAGTTAATGTGGTCAGTATGGGTGTGACCAACTGTGGCAGCGATACAGATCTGACAACGACGGGTCATGCTGTGAATAACCTCATCAATCTCGTGTTCAGGCAGTAACCGCCATTCTTCCTGCAGAATAGCTCGCAAGTCTTTGGGAGTTGCTGATGGTTGCAACCCATGTCCCTAGTGCATACCAGACTTGCTCTATGGGATTCAAATCGAAGAGCGTGCAGGCGACGCCATCCGTGCAATATCTTCCGTCTCCAATATAACATCAACTACCAATCCTCTATGAGGTCGAGCATTATCGTCCATCAATACGAAGTCTGGGCACACAACACCTAGCAACAACCGCCCATGAGGTTCCAAAGTTTCGTCACGATACCTGACAATAGTTAAACCTTGCCGATTCACACATACTATTTCAAGAAGAGGTGTTCGAGTGGTCAACGTAGTCCCTGTCCACACCTTTAGGGATCCCCTCCAATATTTCCACAATGTTTTAATTCCTAAATTGTATTCCTCGTTCCCTCCAGATGAGAATCCGTCGAGAATCACTATCCGGACGGAATCGGGACGCATCTGTGAAAACAACATTGGCCGTTCAGGTGACATGATGACGACTGCACTTTAAACGTTTCGTTCTGTGAAGACGCGTCAGAGATATGCATACAGCGGATCTCCGACAATAAACGCTACTCTCCCTTCTGTACATCGCTTACCGCGATCCAACGCGTCGAGCGAATGCTGGGATGCCGGTAGCCGTGCAGTACTAAGAGGGTACCGCCTTCCCTTTACAGCCAAATAACGGTCCTCTCTTTCTGATACCACACGTGGTCGACCCTGTCCTGGTCTTCGGTCTCCATAAACTGTCACCACACCCGAGAAACAACAGAACGAGTCACATTAAGCCAGCGGGTCACTTCAGTTTGTGACTGCCCTGCTTCCATTCTTCCTATGCCCTCCACCGCAGAGTGTCACGTAGGCGTCTTCCCTGTGACACGCTGCACCGTCTGTGACTGTGTAGACAGCGATTGTGGATGTGGGACTACTCGGCAAGCACTACCCCGTTTATTAGGTGCCCTGGTGTCATCATTAGTGATTGTTTGGTTGTTCGTTGTCCCGAATGCCATGTTCTGTGCAGTATATGATCCTACGGACATCTGTTGACAGTTTGTATGATTATGTCGTGAATGAGGCACAGGAAAGGGAAATAACAGTTTGCTGCTTTAATTTTGGACACCAGTGTACATACATACATGAATTTTGTATTTATGTATATAGGGGAACCGGGGTATAACGGGGTACAAAGTTGAAAACATTTATTACAAGTACAAATTTGTTAAATAAGAGAGTTACCAACTTTTGTATAAACACATTATGAGATATTAATCACAGAAATACAAGAACATTGACATAAAATAAAAGAACAATTTTTTTCACTCAAAAACAGGAAGGTATGTAATTTGCCCCATTATGCCCCTTACCCCTTGCGGTGGTAAGTACAAGTGATTATAAAAACGTATAAAATTATCTGAAATACAGAAAATATTGGCTTGCTCTGTGAAGTTTAAAGTGAACGTTAATGTCAGACTACAGTTTTCATGCACTGTAGCCTTTTGTAAAGGTTATTTACAAATTTAACACACGACGAGAGACTCATCGCTATCTATTCCTGCACAAGAATCGTGTGCCGAACCTTCAGCTGATTTTGAATAAAACTCACCACAATACAAACATTCACAGTCAGAACTTTCCTCATAAACACTCTCGTTAGTATTGAATGCTCTCTCCTTCTATTTTCCATTTATCTTCAGACCCTTTCCTTTCTTGTTTGAATTCTTTGTTTTATTCTCTTTCGCAAATAGTTTTTTCTTTGCTCTTTCTTCTTTGGCAAAGTTCTTTTCCTCTTTTTCCTTAATAATGGCTTCTAACTGTTTTTTGTAAGGCGAATCAGTTAAAACAATTGTTTTCCCCCTCTTCCGTTTCGCCCTTTTCGTGCATTCGTTAACTTTTGGCATGGGCATCAGAATTTCGAGTTAAATATGAAATGAGGAGGCCGAGTTGTCAGTTGTCATCCAAGAGCACCCAGGATTAGAACAATTAGCCTCAACGGCTTTGTCATTCTTAGGCGGCATTTCATTGTTACAATTCGCTGAAATCTCGCCAGCTTGATCATCCAGGCGTCGTCTTTTTTAGCTGGTGTGCTAGGTGAAGGCAATTCCAATTGTTCAGCTTCAGATATCTGACGGCCTATCAAGTTTGACGTCAGTTGTGTCTGCCGGGAGGAAATCTGCATCGGTGAATATGGATGGGTCCGTGGGCCGTATTCCACTAGCTTCGAAACCTTTAATAGCGGTTTTCATTGTTGCACTTTTGATGAAAGCTGAACGAAAAAGCGTTGAAAGTTGAAAGAGAGAAACGACATTCCCTCGGTTGCTTCGTAGCCATTTTCGAAGCTCATCACTAAAATGAAGACTTAAAGGCTTAATAAAAGAAACATTAAGAGGCTGAAGTCTGTGAAGTCTGTGACAGTAATGTGGTGGTAAACATAGCAACGAAACGCCACTCTCCCTAGCGTGGTCTATAAAGTCAATGTTCTTGGTGTGTGTTGAGTGACCATCCGATGTAAGAAGAACTGGGAAGTCTTTTGATGCCTTAGAACAGTACACAAATTTTCGAAACCATACAAAGAATGACTCTGTGGTCATCCATCCGGTGCTGTGGACCTCAGCCCAACCTCCTGGTGGTAGTCCTAACTCAGATTTTTTCTGCTTCTTCTTTCGTGGAAAAGTAAGCATTGGAGGCATGTAAGCTCCGCTTGCTGACATACAAATGAGGCAGGTTACAGTTTCGCCCCTTTCTGCAGATGTCAACGATCCTACTTGACGTTTCCCCTTGCAAGCTATGATCTTTGGGGGTTTTAGGGTTAACCGAAACGCCTGTTTCATCACAATTAAATATTTGAGAAGCCATTAGTTTGTGATTGTCAATTACATTTATTAGTAACGAAATAAACCTATCGACAGCTACTGTTTTAAAACCCATGACTTTTGCCCCAGATGTTGCTTCGGGTTTACGAACAGATAAAGTAGGATGTCTTTTAAGGAATCCGTTGGCCCAATCTTCACCTACAATTTCATTTTTAAATCTACGAACAATGCCATTTCTGAAACTTCCGACCGAGACTCGAACTCGGGACCTTTGCCTTTCGCGGGCCATTTCTTACAGCCAACTGATAAGCTAGATTACGCAAGTCTTTGATTGTTAAACCGAATAACATAGCACCCACACTTTTTAAGTACGTAACGATCTAAAGTTCCTGTTCTTCTGTAAATACGTTTTTAAACTTTCCAGACATTTTGTCAATTTTTTAGTCACGGTTTTCCCTTCTTTTTTTTAAATTATCTTTCCAGAGTAGTCTGGGAAACGTCAAATTGGTTTGAAGCCTTCAAATACTCACAATGGCCAGAATTAACTGCCTCCACGGCATTGTTCACGGCCTCAGTAAACCATGACTGCCTATTTGTTTTTCTGTTATATACGCGAACCATCTGAAATCGAAAGCAAAATATATTAGGAGCCTAATAAAAGCGATCTCTTTGTTAAAAATGTAGCCGGCCAGAATGGTGTACTTCCCTATTCCGCCCCAGGTTCATGGTTTAGGTTATGGAGGTAAGGCCACTAAACAAAGATACGAAAGCAAACATTTAATCGCGTGAAACTAAAGATTATTAAATATATTTTAAGCATCTACTAAAAATAGTCGTATTGTAAATATGTAGGTATACCTTCTTTTGCTTCCAATTCGCCAGAAGTTACTAGGCAGGATCAAAAATTAGCACAACGAAAACTTCGCGATCCAACGCTTACGAAAATCAAACAAACGTGGCTGCTAAGGTTGAGTACTAACTGTCTGAACTAGTTCTACTTATTGCCGATCGTTAGCAGCACCTCCTTGACACGATAATACATATATACACTCCTGGAAATGGAAAAAAGAACACATTGACACCGGTGTGTCAGACCCACCATACTTGCTCCGGACACTGCGAGAGGGCTGTACAAGCAATGATCACACGCACTGCACAGCGGACACACCAGGAACCGCGGTGTTGGCCGTCGAATGGCGCTAGCTGCGCAGCATTTGTGCACCGCCGCCGTCAGTGTCAGCCAGTTTGCTGTGGCATACGGAGCTCCATCGCAGTCTTTAACACTGGTAGCATGCCGCGACAGCGTGGACGTGAACCGTATGTGCAGTTGACGGACATTGAGCGAGGGCGTATAGTGGGCATGCGGGAGGCCGGGTGGACGTACCGCCGAATTGCTCAACACGTGGGGCGTGAGGTCTCCACAGTACATCGATGTTGTCGCCAGTGGTCGGCGGAAGGTGCACGTGCCTGTCGACCTGGAACCGGACCGCAGCGACGCACGGATGCACG
Source organism: Schistocerca serialis cubense (assembly GCF_023864345.2). Lineage (NCBI taxonomy): Eukaryota > Metazoa > Arthropoda > Insecta > Orthoptera > Acrididae > Schistocerca > Schistocerca serialis. Next base: position 789,100,000 of record NC_064642.1, read on the forward strand.
CCAAGACCGTAGGATCCTACGCAGTGCCGTAGGGTACCGCACCGCCACTTCCCAGCAAATTAGGGACACTGTTGCTCCTGGGGTATCGGCGAGGACCATTCGCAACCGTCTCCATGAAGCTGGGCTACGGTCCCGCACACCGTTAGACCGTCTTCCGCTCACGCCCCAACATCGTGCAGCCCGCCTCCAGTGGTGTCGCGACAGGCGTGAATGGAGGGACGAATGGAGACGTGTCGTCTTCAGCGATGAGAGTCGCTTCTGCCTTGGTGCCAATGATGGTCGTATGCGTGTTTGGCGCCGTGCAGGTGAGCGCCACAATCAGGACTGCATACGACCGAGGCACACAGGGCCAACACCCGGCATCATGGTGTGGGGAGCGATCTCCTACACTGGCCGTACACCACTGGTGATCGTCGAGGGGACACTGAATAGTGCACGGTACATCCAAACCGTCATCGAACCCATCGTTCTACCATTCCTAGACCGGCAAGGGAACTTGCTGTTCCAACAGGACAATGCACGTCCGCATGCATCCGTGCCACCCAACGTCCTGTAGAAGGTGTAAGTCAACTACCCTGGCCAGCAAGATCTCCGGATCTGTCCCCCATTGAGCATGTTTGGGACTGGATGAAGCGTCGTCTCACGCGGTCTGCACGTCTAGCACGAACGCTGGTCCAACTGAGGCGCCAGGTGGAAATGGCATGGCAAGCCGTTCTACGATCGTCTCCATGGGAGAATAGCAGCCTGCATTGCTGCGAAAGGTGGATATACACTGTACTAGTGCCGACATTGTGCATGCTCGGTTGCCTGTGTCTATGTGCCTGTGGTTCTGACAGTGTGATCATGTGATGTATCTGACCCCAGGAATGTGTCAATAAAGTTTCCCCTTCCTGGAACAATGAATTCACGGTGTTCTTATTTCAATTTCCAGGAGTGTATTCATTCTGCTCCGGTACCCCGTTCTACCCCGGTTTCCTCTATAAGTATTTATGCATGATGCTTTATGTTTCAGAGATCTGAACACGGTCAATAGCGTACAAATTGTCAAGAGCGCCGGAATTATTTCTGGAGTGACCGCAAAAAGTAATAAAATCTAAGTCATTAGCTTACTTGAACTTTGCACAGAGACTGCATTTCTGCCCTCATAGAACTATTATTCACTGCCTCAATGAAACACAGTGTCTATCTTATAAATTTTGTTGTTATTATGTACGATATTTCAGCCCCGCGTTCACACAAATTGTATCATCACCGGTTTCAAATTTCCACAAAATGTCAAGGAAAGAAAGGGGGACAAGAAAATGATGCGCAACTCATTTATAAATCATGTTAACTCCCATATACAGTCATACGTACCTGAGTACGAGAAAGTACATTCACAGTGTAAAACTTAATTTGGCAGGAAAGCCTTCTCAAAGCGAAAAGTAGTAAAAAGTACCCAAATAGTTACGTAGTTTTCCCTTTGAAATGTTTTACATTATGATATTCTCAATCATTTATTTGCGATTTAATCGCCACCAAATAAAGAGGGTGTTTATAAACTGGTGTCCATACCAAAACATTAAAAAAAATATCCGTATGAGCGTTGTTCTGAAAGTCCTTCTTTAGTGACTCACGAAAGAAATTCCCTGTTGTGGTTCGAGATTGTGCAACAAGCCCGAGACGTACTTACATTATTCCTTACAGATGGTCTTGGCAGTTGTTTTTAGTCTGCATGATTGTCGTTTGTACAGTACAAACATGTTGGGCAGAATGATTCAGTGGTCATCTTATTGTTTCGTATTTCTTCCCACAACGTGTTACTGGACGACGTCCGTAAATTTTCTCACAAGTGATGTGCATAATTTTTTTAATACTGTAGCTCGCCCATTCAATGGATGTTGTTTATACATGAGACTGGTCCGCCTTACTTTACTCTCAAATTTTTGCAGATACGTCAGTAACCAGTTTCGAATCGATGGATAGCACGAGAGGGATCCATTGCATGGCTTGCCCGTTAACCAGATTTGAATGTAATGGATTTTTATCTTTCGAGATATTTCAATCCTTTGCGTATTCAACTCCCGTGGTTGATATAGGTGCTCTGAGGAAATGCAACCAAAATGAATTAGACGGAATTCGACGCACTCTAGGAATTTTCAAGATAGTGCGGCAAAGCATGGAACACAGCCTCAGGGCATGCATCGAAACAGGAAGAGGTCACTAACAGCGATTTTGTAAATGTACGTTGCTTATGACGTGTAACATTAACAATAAACCAATGTAATTTCCTAAGTTAGGATGTTTTGTCCTGTGTTCAAGTGGTTTATTTCTAAGGTTTTGGTGTCAGCAACATATCCCCATATTGGTGGACACCAGTTTACAATCACCCTGCATCGCACTACTTAGTCAACTGTAGCTTCAGTTTCAACAAATAGAGTGAAATATTTTTACGTAGTGAAAGCCTCTCCTGGCTACTTAAACTAACGAATTGCTGCCTAACGTACTGAAGTACGTGTGACTGTCTGCAGAAGTCAATTTTACACGTAGACAGTTTCCTATTATTTTATGATCCATCTTTTTCTCTCTTTGTAAAGAGATTATCTTCACGACAGATTGGTAATATATATGAGCTTCTCTTACTAAAGCAACCACAGGGATCTGCCGTATGTACTTGTGGTCCCCCATTACGCTCCCTGCAGTACAATTAGCTAATCTCTCGTGCCCCCTTCTGTTCAGGTGCACGCTATGCTTTACAAATCCCCATTTCTCAATGACAGCCACAGAAACAGCGTAGATATGAGACTTTGTTCCAGTCAGAAGCAGTTCACTCTGCTATTTGTTTACACGGCCGACAGGTGTGTTACCTCAGGGTTGGTCATGGTGCGTTAAAACCTCCACGAACGTGTGCTGCTGTGCATCTATTTCCGCCAAGTCATCTTTGACCCTATACTCCAAGTTGTGTCAGGCTGTCTTCTGCCCCTCCGTCTATAATTACTCAACAAAACCTCTGCACAATGCGCCTATGTTCTCTGTCAACTGGCTAAGCAAGGTACTAGGTTTTACGATACTTATGACATGGTATTCATCACCTAACTTTTCCTGCAGCAGTTGGCCTAAAACCCTTCCGTCACTGCTACCCAGCAGGAGGACGCTTTTCTTTCTTCCTGGCTCTTCTACCGTCCCATCCTTGAAAGGTTTCCTGTGAGTCTGCTGCACTCTACTTTGCTCAAAATCTGTTTGACGCACATCTTTTACTGCATGTAAAAAGTAAAATTGATTGACAAGTGTAATTAGAAATATGATTTTCTCATTTATGTCATTGCTTGTCACCTTTTACAAGTTCTTATTTTCTGTTTTCCCCTTCACCCTATCTAGTTCAAAATACATTATTTCTAATTCTGTCCGAAGGGTATGAATCTACCTTCCCTTTTGCACGATTCTCTTGCCTGTAATTAACCTACAACTCCATGTACGAACCTCATCTGACACTTTACTGATTTTCCCACTACAGTCATCCGAATGAAACATCAACCGATAGGTTTCTTCCATACCAATTAAATTACGGCAACACCTAAATTTGCCACACATGATGCTATGTTTAGAGTCAACTAAAAAGTACCACCGCGCACCTAAACTGTGACGATGTGCTATTAGTGGAAACTTAATTTCCGATGCGGTGCAGAGCTGACCTGTAGACAAGAGGCGCACGTAAAAACACAAGAGTGTAGACGACACACACATGTTCTCTGAACAAAAGATTAGTTAGCAGTAGATGCAAAGTGGGTGAAAACTAAGAAGTATAATATCTTAAACAGAAACAACCAGAAAATTGTGAAAAGCACTGTAATGTATCAAAACAACACATAACGTCTAGAATGTACAGAACCCAAACATTCACTGAGTGTCAGTTTCAAAACGTAATACACACGAAACCAATGAAAATTATGAAAGTACGGTATATTTAACAATAATATTAAACAGACATTATCTGTAAATTACGAAAAGGAATGCGCTGTAGCCAAAACAAAACGTAGTGTTCCGCAAACAGCGGTCTGAGACCACTTTTGTGACACTGTACTCATTTCCCAAGTCTTTCTCTTCAGAGGCGTATTCGCCCCTGTCTACATTTTTGTGGATGACAATGCGCGAGCGCACCTAACAGCACAGGTGAAAGAGCTGTTGTAGCGAGAGGCTATTCGGCGAATGGACTGCCCCGCCATTTTCATCGACTTAAATACCATAGAGCCCATATGGGATGAGGTGGGAAGACGTACTGAAGAACGTCCACCTTCACCAACAATCATCCTGCATTTGCCAACCGCGCTGGTGGAGAAATGAAACGACCCACTACAAGAATATCTTAGCATTTTTGTGATCAGCGTGGGAACACGTTGCAGAACATGCACTGGCGCCCGTGGTGATCCCACACCCTATTGTGGACCCTGCCCCCTTCTTTTGTTGAATGTCCAGGGGATCATCATAAATCGTGGCGACTTCAACGTTATTATTCGCTTTGAATATAAGTGTTGCCGGCACGGTAGCTCAGTGTGTTCGGTCAGAGGGCTGCTCGCCCTCTGCAAAAAAAAAAAAAAAAAAAAAAAATGATTAAAGGAATCAACGATCACCTTGCACGGATGTCTTGTAACGTCCGCCCGGACAAAACGCAGCGGAAAAAAAGCGTGGTCAGCGGGACAGATTATCAGTCCTAAGGGCCTGGGTTCGATTCCCGGCTGTGTCGAGGATTTTCGTCGCTCAGGGACTGGGTGTTGTGTTGTCCTAATCATCATCATTTCATACCCATCGACGAGCAAGTCGCCGAAGTGGCGTCAAATCGAACGACTTCCAACGGCGAACGGTCTACCCGACGGGAGGCCCTAGTCACATGACAATTACATTTTTACTTCGCAGTGGCACATCATGCTGATGTAACTTTCATCCTTAAGTTTTGCACACCGGTTTATGTATAAGTTACAGGGAAGCAATACAACACTTCTAGGATAAGATCATTTTATTGACAGGTGATGTAGTACGTAGCTCATCACCGTAAGAGTATTTGATAAAATCAGACGAAATGAAACACACAAATCGCGCAGTGAAGCATGCCCAAATATTCGCATCAATACACAGGACATTACTCCCCCCCCCCCCCCTCCCGCCCTCTGCCACCCTGGCAGTAACACAGGCAAGTATCATCTTATACTAATTATCGTATTCGATCAGAATGGCATCATGCGATAGATTATCCCATGCACCATGTACCTTTTGTTGCAGTTCGGTAATGTTTCTTGCAGGCTCTATAGCATGAATATTTCCCACTTCACCATTTTCCATAGGCATTTAGTTGGGCAGAGATGTGTTGCTGAGCATGGCAATTGTTGTATACCATGAGTCGCACATTCCATCGCAGGAGCCGAATAGGGGAGTGCGTTGTCCTCCTATAAAGGCACGTTATTTTCCTGCCAAAAAAAATTGGCAGTAGCTCGGGAATAACAGCTCGTGCCATTCAGCTGCCACTGGTTACTATACCCTAAAGAAACACCAAACGTGGCTGCGAGCTGTAACTGATACCTCCCTCCACCTTTCACACACACCATGAAGCTTGCAGCGGGACCCGTGTGCAGCGTCACACCGATCCAGACAGATTCTACCCCCACCAATGAAGACAACAGGCTCTCATTTCATTCTTCAGTAGACTCATTTACGGCACCAGAATACAATATGCGATCAAAAGTATTGGGACACCCACAAAAAAATACGTTTTTCATGTTTGGTGCATTGAGCTGCCACCTACTGCCAGGAACTCCACATCAGCGACCTCAGTAGTGATTAGATATAGTGAGAGAGCAGAGTGGTGGCGCTCCGCGGAAATCACAGACTTCAAACGTGGTCAGGTGATTGGGTGTCACTTGTGTTATACGTCTGTGCGCGAGATTTCCAAACCCCTCAACATCTCTAGGTCCAATGTTTCCGTTGTGATAGTGAATTAGAAACGTGAAGGGACACGTACAGCACAAAAGCTTACAGACCTCGTCTGTTGACTGACAAAGACCGCCGACAGTTGAAGAGAGTAGTAATATGTAATAGGCAGACATCTATCCAGACCATCACACAAGAATTCCAAACTTCATCAGGATCCACTGCAAGTACTATGACAGTTAGGTGGGAGGTGAGAAAACTTGGATTTTATGGTCGAGCGACTGGTCATAAGCCACTCATCACGCCGGTAAATGCCAAACGACGCCATGCTTAGCGTAAGGATCATAACCATTGGACGATTGACCAGTGGAGTAACGTTGTGTGGAGTGACGAATCACGGTACACAAAGTGGCGATCCGACTGCAGGGTGTGGGTATGGCGAATGCCAGGTGAACATCATCTGCCAGCGTGTGTAGTGCCAACAGTAAAATTCGGAGGCGGTGGTGTTATGGTGTAATCGTGCTTTTCATGGAGGGGCTTGCGCCCCATATTGTTTTGCGTCGCATTATCACAGCACAGGCCTACACTGATGTTTTAAGCGTCTTCATGTTTTCCACTGTTGAAGAGCAATTCGGGGATGGCTATTGCATCTTTCAACACGATCGAGCACCTGTTCATAATGCACGGCCTGTCGCGGTTACACGACAATAACATCCCTGTAATGGACTGCCGTGCACTGAGTCCTGACCTGAATCCTACAGAACAACTTTGGGATGTTTTGGAACGCTGACTTCGTGCCAGGCCTCACCGACCGACACCGATACCTCTCCTCAGTGCAGCACTCCGTCAAGAATGGGCTGCCATTCCCCAAGAAACCTTCCAGCACCTGATTGAACATATGCCTGCGAAGCTGTCATCAACGTTAAGGCTGGGCCAACACCATATTGAATTCCAGCATTACCTATGGAGGGCGCCACGAACTTGTAAGTCATTTTCAGCCAGGTGTTCGGTTACTTTTGATCACATATTGTAACTGTGTTTGGCTGTGTCTTGCTGTCAGTGGTAGCCTGATAAGAAGCACACGTGAACTCAGTCTTGTTGGAAGCAGAAGGTTCCCAATGCTCCATGCACATATCAGATGTGACATGTGCCGAGATTTCGTCCCTGTATGATGTTCGATCGGCCACTGCTGCTCTCAGAATGCAACGATCTTGATGTGCGTCTTAGTGGAGACCGGAATTGGTTGGTGTAAGGAGCCAGTTCCCACATCTATTTCCTGTCATCATACGAATAGTGAATGCATGTATTTAAAGGTGTATCCTCCACCATAATATCTGTCTGCTAGGAAACCTCACAAAGGAAGGACCTCTTTTCATCGTTTTTATGACTGGGGAGTAATTTATTTTTCGTGAAATTCTAGATCAAATTGAGGCACTACTGATGGCGATTTTCGAAGGAGTGATTAACTGTATTTGCATGGATGTACCACAGTATTTTGTTTCTCACGTACGGGATTGCGCAGTGCCCATCTTGTCTCTGATACCATTCGGGGCTAGTTGGTATAGTCACGTATGGGGTCAATTGGCATATCTATACCAATATGTCACATCGAACAAGACCGGCCAAGAAGACCCTACGACCTCAACGGTATCCTGATAGCCTTAAATGCATTTAAATGACTTAATGTTGGTGAACACCATGCCCTTGAGTACCTGGGAAGACGTCGAAACGGATGCAACGAGACAGGCGTGTCCATTATAATAAACAGGATTAAAAATGGGGATACGTCGCGATAAGGATTATTTCATTTGGTACGGTCGAAGTAAAATTGTGCGAAAATTGAAGCTAACTGTCGAAATAAACGTGCACCCATCTCTTACTTCATGGTTGACTTAAAAAATTGAACTAATTCTATCTGAATAACTACAAATAACCATAATAGTAAGCAGAATTATTCTTGTTGAAGATTTTTAGTGTTTATTCATACATTACCTTCATACTGTTGTTAAAACATGTAAGAAGAATTTTTTTTTGCTCAGTTGTATCTTTTACAAGACGGATTTAGTTTTTGAAGAAATAATTCTTTGAAAAGAACGCCATCCCAAGTTTGTATAAAACGTTTTTCCTCTAAAACTGCTGTTCTGCGTAACTATTCCTTTTCATATAAGATTACGCCAACTCACCTAAAGGGGTATGACAGATAGCATGGCTCCTGGAGTTAGTTGGCGTAGTTGCAAGCTTTCAGAAGTTATAATGAATTCTACTCTGCTTTTGTAAATGATGAAAGTCTATGTGAATGCAGCTTGCCGCTAACTTGGTGTAATGTTTTGTCTGTAGAGAAGTGTATCTGTCGCCTTTATCGCTCTTTCCCTCTCACACATAAATCGGTACAATAAAGTCAGGGCTTCGTGTTTTCTAGTTAGGCTGATCCGTGAAAAGACAGAGAAACAATTATGCTAATGGAGGATTCTCTCACTCTCTCTCTCTCTCTCTCTCTCTCTCTCTGTCCTTTATCTGTGTACAGTTTAAATATATTATTTACGTGAAATCAGCCTAGTAGAATCTCTGGTGGAGCCCTTCGTCTTAATATTCAGCGGCTGGCTTGCTAGAAAAGATCTTTACATTTGTTATTATTATTAAGCGCTGCATTCAGTTGGGAAAATCGATCGTTTGAACAATTCGTTCAGTTTACGACAGATCTAAAATTTCAGATGTGGACGAAGCCTTTTTGGACGATTTAAAAAAACTCAGAGATTGCAGGCTCTCTTCGTCACAGCTGAAACTTCCCAATTAATTACAGGGCCCAGACAATCATCAATGGTTCAGACAGAGAACTCATTCGTCATTCACTCTAGAATAAAATGGTCACAAACCTTATTTCTGAGGAAAATTGTATATTGAATCCATTTCCGTACATGTTCCGTTTTCTGTTGGTTCCAAGTCTCATGTAATTTTCTTTTACAGGTTTTTCTTTCTCTTTATCTATCACGCTAGCGGCACAAACTTTCCTAGCTCGCTTTAGCGCGAAGAAGAGTAAAAAAATCTCCTTTAGCAATCCGACAATCTTCCAACCGATACTTCCGAAGCTGCTCCTCTCTCTCTCTATAATAACCATGGAGCATACATTTCTGTACCTCTGTTGTTCCAAAGAATAAACGTACTAGAAAAATACCTTGGCGTCGACGAGCTGTCGGCGCATATATTACTAGAAAATCTGATCAGGTACTTTTCAAACGTAAATACATGTGGATGATTTGGTTGACCATTATTAATTATTGCGTGGTAGAGGGTAATTTTCCGTGAGGAGATTACAAAGTGTTTTGGAGTTTATCTAAACACGTACGTAATTAATGAGTCCCAGATGATTTTTTTTACTAAAGAAGTTGAAGGAACCGTTGCATTCACCAGAAGCGCTCCAAGAAGCGAACAAAAAATGGAAAAATAAAAATCAGTACCCACGCTAACTAGCACCGGCCTACCCTACTGGGTGGACGTCCAAAACCTTGTCTGCGGGAGTGGGAACGTTCCAAAGACCACTGCTGAAACCATTGACACATCACTGGTACGTTGCGCCCAACGTGTGCAGCAAACAGTCTATCCAGCTTTTCGCAGGCCAGTAATGCGACTCTCTTCAAATGGCTGAAACAGTTCAGCAGGAATTAGGCGGGGCGTGGTTATACCCTAGAATGAACGCTGCAAACGCTGTTCGTCCCTAAATTCAGCACAGTCACAGTCCGCAGAGTCCAAAAAGAGGATGCTTCTTGAGGGTGTTGCTTTCTCTCCGGCAGTGTATGTTGCGTGGGAGGGAATAAAAAACCTATTATAAATGTGATACATACATTTGCTGCGTAATGCAGAGCTATCACCAACGCATTCTTTTTTTCCTGTCTTCTTTATATCTGGTACTATGCGTTGATACGACAGAGTACGCAGGAATTACTTCGCTTTTGCTGCGAAATCCTGTGATATTGCAGTACTCAAACAGCAGAACCTTGTTGACACAATATACTGCTATTCTTTAGCCCTACATAATTCATGGCTGAATTCATACTGATAACTGAATAACTGTCATAGAACCACTTTTGCCGTCCATTCCCAACTAGATCATTAATAGATGAGAAGTGCATTGATACAGTTGGAGTTGCGTGCTGCCTTTCCTGCAGCGCTTAAATAATATTTTTGTTAGTAATGTTTTCTTACGCTATTTCAGATTATATTAATGGGAGCATACGAAGCTACGGCTAAACTGTCACGTTCCCTTAACAAGTACATTTCCCATTGCCTAGATGTAGCCGCGCGAAAGATTCCTTGTGGAAGACTGTTGGGAAGTATCTTTTTCTACGTTCGAGGGAGTTGTGCACCCGCCGCCGCATCGCCACAGATTTTTTCTCCAGGTTTCCTTTGGGCTGTCGGATGGCGTGAGATTTATGCGGGACAGCCCATTCATCTTGGCGCTCTCGCCAACGTAGAATTAAGACATCACCGTAAATTTCCAAACCGTGCCGTTCTCACAGTCTCCTACCACGGAATACGTTAACAGCACACCGCAAATTTAGTGTATCGATGCCCATCTAAATTCCAGAATTTACTGCGGCGCCAGCTCTATAATGATCGCAGAGAGTAACGTATATATTTCCATCGTCAGCTGACAGGCGAACTTGGTAGGCGCTTATTACGTCTTGGAGCGAAACGATATACGTATTATTAACTTTTGTAGGTCTCAATTGCATCTGAGCGCAGATATAAAAATTGTTCCACATGGGCAGCTAAACAGGTTCTAGCAAAAATTCTTGTTACGTTATGACGGTAATGGGGCTTCTGGCTGTCAAAACATTCTAATGGATATTCAAGACCATTGCCGAATATTGAGGAATAAAATTTCACAGTCTCGTGCACTAATGTCGTGGAAACCTTTTAGTGGAAATGATGTGCCGTTTTCTTCCTACGATCTGTCTTTAATCACAGATACCTTGAACGTCAGTTTTCTGGCAAACAATGAAAGAAAGTTAAAGAAACCCCAAGACGGATTCTGATGCCAGAATGCGCCCTACTGTCCATCATTGCGAGCATTCATGTCTTCCGTCTAACCGGCGACGCATCACCGTCAACAATCTATCACGTCTTATGTCTTACGGCCGCGCGGGGTAGCCGAGTGGTCTGCGGCGTCTTGCACGGTCCGCGCGGCTGCCCCCGTCGGAGGTTTGAGTCCTCCCTCGGGCATGCGTGTGTGTGCCGTCCATAGCGTAAGTTAGTTTAAGTTACTTTAAGTAATGTGTAAGCTTAGGGACCGATGACCTCAGCGGTTTGGTCCCATCAGACCTTACCACAAATTTTTTAAGTCTTACGAAACTGATGAGGTAAGTAGGAGTTTAGGAGTTAACCTAAGGTACTTTGTCATAATATAGGAATTTTACCTCTAAAAAAGATGTAGGAGATTAATTTATTTTATTGACGAGGTTTGTCACACTATGGCCGATTACTTGACCAGCTTATCGCAGCAGTTTACATAGATGGTGTATGAGTCAAATGGTTCAAGTGCCTCTAAGCACTATGGGACTTAACATCTGAGGTCATGAGTCCCCTAGACTTAGAACTACTTAAGCCTAACTAACCTAAGGACATCACACACATCTATGCCCGAGGCAAGATTCGAACCTGCGACCGTGGCAGCAGCTTGGTTCCGGACTGGAGCGCCTAGAACCGCTCGGTTACAGCGGCCGGCGGTGTATGAAGAACGGCAAATCGGGAAGAATGAACAACGGTCAGTGAGTGAATTTTCTGTTTGGCTGTACCAGTGTTACACTCTCTTTATCTACTGGAGAACCTGATACATTGGCATAGCATAGAACACGATCCAATAAAACTTCATCTACGTTCTTTATGAAGTGATTGAATTATCTGGCACTGTCTCGAAATTGTTTGAGATGCTAGTTCGGAAAGACAGCTCTATTATTCGGATGTTAATTCGGGCCGATATTTTACTTCGTTCTGTGTCTGACAGTACTGACAACCGAGTTATAGGGATATCCTCTTCGCTGTTAGCGACGAAAGAGACAGCTTCTGGCATCCTTCGGAAACTGGCTTCATCTGCCTGCATCGACATGATGGCTGATTTTCATCTAACCTGCATAAAGTGTGCTGTAAGCGACGTTTACAATGCAGGCTTCATGCTGTGGTGCGACTGACCTAACAAGCAAAGTCTCTCGGCTGGAACAGGAATTCGAAGTTCCACTTGTATTTAGATGAACTGTAATTATGATCCTGAAAGCAGTCTATTGTGATACTCTTAGTCTGCCCGCTATCGGATTTCAAAAACGTACAGGAGGTTCCGCAAGAGAATGCATGGAACAATATGCAAAATCACAATAAACACTGACGAAAGTAATATCTGGACAAACATCAGAATCACATTCTTCAGCTGCAAAATCAAATGCAGCTCGAATTTGTGCGGAAGAATTGTACTTAGCCGCTTGCCAGGGATACTGAATGATAGGATGATGCACTGGAGGAGACAGCTGATTATAAATAATAAAAAGCATTTTCATTATGAAAATTCCGTTTAGTAATTTAGTGTCGAAGTCACTGCAGGGAATCCATACAGAATCTGTTATTTTTCTTCCACATATTTTATAATGCTGGAAGAAATATACATCCAAAGGTTGTAAGTATTTTCTTGTTTTTGGCGGAATGATCATGCATTGCATCTCTCTACCTGAAAATAAATCATATACTATTGTTGTGTCTTTTTGGACACTCCAAGAATCAAAAAGTAGTAAACACTTTTCGTTATCTGTGACACTGTCATTTACAACACTCATGAGAAAGGATTTTAAATGAGCTTAGGACATTTTCCCACTTATGCTAGGCTCCAAATGTATGTTTGGTGGAAGATAATCTTCAATAGCCTTTTTACTGTTCGGGCTGAAACTTTTCTACTGAAGACACATACACAGGTTATTTGTTAGGTATCTACTCATTGAAATTCGAAAATCTATGAGTTGTATTGTGTACGGAACGGACCAAGGCAACTCCTAGTTTTTAATGGTTTCTCCAAATTACTGCATCCATAAAGCATAAAAGGTATAACTCTTATTTTTTCCCTTTTCTTTGATTATGTTGCACCAGAAATTAGTTCACAGTTAAATCCAGTTTGATCCGTCTCCCAAATCCAGTGTGGTTGTATTTGGAAACTTGCAGCTCGCTGGTTTACTTCTTCAACAAAACGAGCCCCAGATTGCTGAAAAACACGATCTTCCAGTACATCTCTGGATGTCACGAAAGCAGCGATTTGTCTACGGCACATTCAGTATTCTTTCTTGAGATGTGCCATCAAAGGTGCAGAGCAATTAAACTTCATGTGCCCAATTTCTCTTGATTTTTACATTGCCCAACATTTCAGGTGCCAGTAATGGACACATTTAACTTTATTAATTGCTGGGTCAGATTGGGATAGAATGTGCTGTTTTACCTCCATTTCTTTGATTGGCTAGTTTCCTCGAAATGGACGTTCATTATGTCCTTTTACTTCCGTGTAATCAAATATAACTGTGATGCTTGATGTGATTTTTGCAGTTAAATGTCTCTTCAGTAATGAACTGTAGGCCTTATACGATATCGTGAAGTCATTAAGTAGCAGGAGGTACTGTTTTCAGAAAACAGAGACGGATATGGTGAAGCTAAGAAAACTCCTCTGTGCAACTAAAAGACTGAACTCTATTACTTTTGGCCCGGATTTGGCCTACGCAAGGATCAAACGTCAGGGTTCAAGGAAAGGGAATTTCTTCCCCCTTCTCTCCTCTAACAAGGGGAGGCCGCCAATTATGAAATTCAGATTCGATTCATACTGCGCATAATAAAAGCTCATGGCCAGAGGTGTAATGTGGCAAAGCACCAAGATGCACTTCTCAGTCGTTGTCGAGAAAATCGACAGTTAAAAGAAACCGTTGCGGTGAAATACTCTCTACGGGTAACAATTTTCTACGGCGTCGTGGCGCAGCGGTAAGCGCTCGGGTTCATAATCTGAAAGTCGCCGGATCGAATCTCGAGCCATGCAGGTTTTTTGTAATTCATATATATATATATATATATATATATATATATATATATATATATATATATATATATAAAACTGTTAATGAATTGCTTATGCATCTTGGTGAAGGCGGATCGCTCTCCAATTGTACCGCATCCATTTTTCCGTTTGTTTAACAGAGTGTACCAAAGCTCTCACGTCCGCACTGATTATATATATATAATTTCCAGCAATCAGTTGCAACAATTATGTATATAATAAGTTGTTGAAAGTCGTTTGTCGTGGAAAAACTGGCAACTTCGAACATCATTATGTTTTCCGCAAACAAAGTTGTATTTCACAAATGTTATTAATTGTCTTCATAATGTTAACCACGTATAGTTAACGGAAGACGTAGAAACGATATTCCGAAACGAATACGTGTAGCGTAAGTCAAACATTCGAATTAGAATATAGACCCCACGAACACAAATTTGCTGTGGCAGGTATGAAATATAAACTCCGTTACTCGCTCGTTACACTTGAAGGACAGATGTTGAATGGGCCGAAACGAGCCGCCGCATAACAGCGTAGTTGCCTGCTAACTTCGAAAGAAGGTAGATGCGGTCCCTAGCGCAACTTATAACATCGTCGAAAATCAGTGCGGACGTGAGAGCTTTGGTACACCCTGTTAAACAAACGGAAAAATGGAGGCGGTACAATTGGAGAGCGATCCGCCTTCACCAACATGCATAAGCAATTCATTAATGTTTGATTTACAAAAAACTAATAATAAAAAAAATTGCATGGCGCGAGACTCGATCCGGCGACTTTCGGATTACGAACCCTAGCGCTTACCGCTGCGCCACGACACTGCAGAAAGTTATTAATCGTAGAGAGTACTTCACGGAAACGGTTACTTTTAACTGTCGATTTTCTCGACAACGTCTGAGAAGTGCATCTTGGTGCTTTGCCACATTACACCTCTGGCCATGAGCTTTTATTATGAGCAGTATGAATCGAATCTGAATTTCACAATTGGCGGCCTCCCCTTATAAGACGAAATTCACGCAATTAAGTATTTCAAAAGACAGCTGAAGATCATCAAGTGTGAAATGAGGGATTGACAAAGGCACTACGCTCATAGAAAGAGAATGTGGGTGTAATGAGTAAACTTTTCCGTTTAACGAAGAAAACACATATATCGCAGTTGCTCGAATCGAATAAGAAATTGCAAGCATATAATGGTGTGTGAATTCATAACTCTGGGATAAATTGAAATTTTCTGGGTTCAATCACATCGAAGTAGTTTTCCTAACTTCATGGGACAAGCGACTTTTTAATTGGATTCCAGAGCGGAATCTGTGGTGTCACAGCCAGACACCACACTTGCTAGGTGGTAGCCTTTAAATCGGCCGCGGTCCATTAGTATACGCCGGACCAGCGTGCCGCCACACGGCAGGTCTAGAGAGACTTACTAGCACTCACCCCAGTTGTACAGCCCACTTTGCCAGAGATGGATCACTGACAACTACGCTCTCATTTGCCGAGACGATAGTTAGCATAGCCTTCAGATACGTCATTTGCTACGACCTAGCAAGGCGCCATAGCCTTTGATATTATTTTATATTGTGGTTATAACATGTACCGTCAAGAGAGATGTTCTACAATTGTGGATTAAAGTTAAGTATTACATCAACTACGTACTTTATTTGCTACTATTAATTCCCTTAACTGTTCCAGACCTCGCGCCAGCCTGCGTGAGCTTAAGCGCGTGCCTTTCGGCTTCCTCTCATTGCGACTTGGCTGTCTTGCCAAGTCACAACAGAATCTACCCCCTGTAAAACATACAATCATAATGGTTTTTCTCATCAGATTATATCGGCAACTTTTGTTCTAAAACGAAGTACGATACTTCATTCACTTACAGATGACTCTGTAGTACTGAAATAATACGCGTGCTGTATTTACTGAGTTCGAGAAGCATGTTTTAGGGACCTAGTTCCAGAGCAAAACATTTCTTTCAATAAGACCCCGTGGGGCGTTTCAGAATTATAAGCACACTGTATGAATTTGGGTAGAAAATCAACTGAAATCGCTTAACACAGGAAAGCTGTCTTCAGATGATGAGACACCAACACGAGTCCACACATGGTATACGAAAGAACTTGCTCATCTTCCAGAAGGAGTGTACCGTAGCTCGCTGGAGGTGTGAAGGGTTCCCGCTGATTGGAGAAATGCACAGATCACTCAAGTTCTCACGAAGGATCGACGAGCAGACGCTTAAGACTATAGACTCTTATTAATGACGCCAGAAAGTTGAAAAATTTTGAAACAAATTTTGCTCTCTCGTACACACTAAGACGGCATAAACGACGCACCTTGAAAGAATTATAGGAATGGGAAGGACATCGCTAGATATACAGGCCGGCCGATGTGGTCGAGCGATTCTAGGCGCTTCAGTTCGGAACCACGCGGCTGCTTCGGTCGCAGATTCCAATACTGCCTCGGGAATGGATGTGTGTGACGTCCTTAGGTTAGTTAGGTTTAAGTAGTTCTAAGTGCACTAAGCAGATTCAGAGGGATGTAGGTTGCAGTAGGTACTGGGAGATGAAAAAGCTTGCACAGTAGAGCAGATAGAGTAGCATGGAGAGCTGCATCAAACCAGTGTCAGGACTGAAGACCACAACAACAACAACAACAACAAGTGTAGGGGACTGATGACCTCAGATGTCAAGTCCCATACTGCTTGGAGCCATTTGAACAATTTTTTGTGATATCGTGTACAGACAAACAAATGATGATAATTTCAGAAAAATAGATGATCTATTCAATAGAAAGAGCTCTACAAATTGAGCAAGTCAATAAAGTGTTGGTACAAATGGTTCAAATGGCTCTGAGCACTATGGAACTTAATTTGTGAGGTCATCAGTCCCCTAGAACTTAGAACTACTTAAACTTAACTAACCTAAGTACATCACGCACATCCATGCCCGAGGCAGGATTCGAACTTGCGACGTTGGTACACCTCTGGCCCTTATGTAAACAATGATTCGGTTTCGCACTGTCTGAGGGATATCACGCAAAATCCTATCCAGTTGGCGTGTTAGATTGTCAAAATCCTTTCCTGGATGGAGATTCCTGCCCGTGCCATTTGAATAATTCCTTGGTTCAAAAATGTTCAAATGTGTATGAATTCCTAAAGGACCAAACTGCTTAGGTCATAGGTCCCTAGACTTACACACTAATTAAAATAACTTAAACTAACTGATGCTAAGAACAACACTCACCCTCATGCTCGAGGGAGGACTCGAACCTCCGGCGGGAGGGGCCTCACATCCGTGACGTGACGCCTCAAACCTCGCGGCCACTCTGCGCGGCAATTCCTTCGTGGTGCGTCTTTCTTTTTTATATTATTGTCCAAGGTGCAACAGCTGCTTGTGGCAGCGACAGAAACCACAATGACGAAAGGGGTTGCCTGCTCGCGCATGGACAGTCAGAGTTCGGGCTACGACGCGCGGCTGGTGCGGACGCTGTCGCAGCACAGCACAAATAACTAGTGCCGAGACGGAAGCCGTGCGAATGACGTGTTGGGCCTAGTGTGGTTGCATGGTGTCTGCGCAAAGAAAGCTGCAATGAGACACTCACAGAAAGGACTATTCTGTGCATTAGTCTCTCATCATCACTGTCTTTAGATTTTAAGCAGCATAAGAATAAGTGCTATTTGTTCCAACACCGTCACAGTTGGAAAACTGCCATTCGGTCGAAAATTCCTTTATTTGTTCCATAAGTTTCGCTGTTCAAGGAACTGGAAATAAATAGAAGAAAGTTTGTAGACAGCATTTCTTACACAATTCTACTGACGTACTCTGTAAAGATTCGGAAGGAAAATGATACAGATGGGGAAGATTCTCCTGTTACTAAAAACCTGAAAAAAGAGATAATTAAGCTAGTACGCTTTCATTTTAATAAGTCTATGTTTCATGGAATTTAACTGGTATTCTCAAGAACACATGGAGAAATATTAGGGAGTCACGTAGCAGAAATATCTGTAATAGGACCAAAAGTCTCAGTGAAATCAAAGGAATGGGTTCTGTATGATCACTAGGTTTTCCTGCGTATCGTCCCACACGAAAGGCAATAAGTAAATTTCTTGGTTTTAAGCATCTGCTTCCCTCTGCCAGTAGTTTCCGCTTCCTTGCCTTCAGGAAAAACGAATTTGGGCTGCTAAAGAGCTTGCAGGAAATTTAAGGACAGGCCTAAATTTTGTTGAGTCCGCACGAGTCACTAAAGTAACAGCATTTCACTGAGTGATTTACATGATGTTCTTAGACGTCTTAACTACGGTTTTTCAGTTAAATTTCACTGTTGTAGCTCTATTAATCGAATGTTTTACTGTTTTGTAAAACAGAGCTACAAAATCCTGTTTTTCTGACTAAAATGTTTTCTTTCTCGAAAACAGTTAATCGCACAGCTATGAAATTTTAACTGCTGTTTTATTACGGCATGGCAGTCACACAAATAGTAAGTACTCAAACAAAATTTTTCTCCGATAAATTCGGTGGCAGAATCAATCAGTTTCGTTCCGCAGTAACTCCCGATTGCCAACATTTAGACTCATTTTGACTACTGATCCATTGCAAACAAGACAGCTAGAAAACAAATGCGTGGTCTGTGTTAGTCTAACTGTTGCGAGTTGGTAGTTATTGTGGAACGAAACTGACCAATTTCGCCGCTGAATTCACAGGGGAAAAATGATGTTGTTAGTTTATCTAGTTCGGTTGGAGAACAGCGCCGTTGTTTTCGTAAATTACACTGTAGGAAATACTGCACCTGGCCACAAGTTATCTTGAAATGATTTTATTATAACATTACCAGTCTCGAGCCTGAGTCCATTGGCAGGTGGTACCTTTGACTTCTTTTATATTTGTGTCAACCTGAAAAACACTCCTTTACACATTATAGGAGGGCTTTTCACAATGACACAAATGTAAAAGCAATCAACACTACTATCTGCCAATGGACTCAGGCTCGAAACTGGTAATGTTATAATAAAACCATTTCAAGATAATTTGTGGCCAGGTGCAGTATTTCCTACAGTGCAGTTGTTTGAGAGGTAATCAAATCAGTAGCAATTTTTTCCCCATGTTGCGTTATTATTCCTGTAACTTCTGCGGTGTAATGAAGCGGGATTTAAAATTTAATAGCAGTAGAATTAGCAGTTTTATGGAAAGAGAACACTTTACTCAGAAAAACAGGTTTCTTTTAGCACCGTGTACAAAAAGGAAAAACATTTAATCTCCAAAAGTATTACAACTAGAGCTGTGAAACTTTAATTACAAACTCGTAATTCACATCTCTAACAACATCACGTAAAACATTGACTGAAATATCGTTGCTTAAGTGACACATGTAGATTCAACGAAATTTAGATGTGTCCCTAAACTTTCTGCGAGCAATGTATTGATCCATTTGACGAACTAAGTATTTTGTGACAGACCTGTTTCCAATATTTGACTCTTCTTTCACTCGAAAGAAAATACCCGCAGCATTATTTCAAACATTGTGACTGGTTCCAGAGACAATACAGAAGTTGTATCCATATAACCTGGAAGTGTCTGAGATGAGAGAGAGATATAAGCTCCCGTGACTGTTTCAGATAGACATACAAAATGTATCGCCTGCTAAAAAAAAAAAAAAAAAAAAAAAAAAAAAAAAAAAAAAAAAAAAAAAAAAAAAAAAACTGACTGAAACGGAGAAAACGTCTGCAGAATTGAAAATAAAATACCTAGAGGTGCCTACCAAGGAAGATATAAATTTATTTCTACTGAACGTGGGTACAGCTATGAGAGCACCGCACCCCACTACTTAAACTGAGTAAAATATAATATCGAATTTAGGAATTAAGTGAAGGATATAATACTATTAAATGAGAAACTTAAAACTGTCAGAAAAGACTGATATTATTTGAGACTGGTTATCTTAGGGGCATGACGTATTTCTTTTTTAAATAAAATTAAGGTAGTGATTAATTATTTACTGCATGTAGTTAATTTCTTATACACAGCTTGCCATTATGGGGAATGCAGTTTACATTAATTGTCCCTCTCTAAGCCTGTCGATGGTGGAGAGTAAATAAGGGTTTTTACGACAGTGATTCAGTAGTATGCAGAAGTTATTACCTAAATAATATGCAAGAGTGTTAATAATTAACTATTACCCAAAAGGATAAATGTGAGAGCACGTAACAGGAAGAGTTTCAGTTTCCATCTGAAAACGTTCTTTCTTAATAATAAAGGAGGAATTACCTAACGTTCCTTGATGTGTTAAAATGTTGCAAGTTGTTAAATTATTAGAACTGTGACAGAGAGAAAAATTATTTTAATAATATTTAGCCAAATGTTTTTGTATTACAGACGAAAGTACGTGTCACTGCGACTTTTTCAGCTGAACTAATGAGTTTCCTCAACAGGTTGCATTTATTTCTGTAAGGTGCAAAACACAAGCAAACTAGCTTGAAATAAAGTCCTAATTTGGTGTCGTCGTTTATAGGGTACCTGTCAAACAAAATGTTACAACAACCTTCATCGTCATGTGCCGCTAAAATACTATTAACCTTCTTCCTCTTCATGAAGTTGAGAAGCCACAAAAATATTACAGTACCATTTTCTACGCGTAGTAAAATATTTGAGTAGTTCAAAGTCAGATTCAATTCAGCCGCGCTTCTCTTCATCCCGTTGCCGTTGGAATCGGCGCTGCGCCTGGGCCGTGACTTGGGAAACAGCGGCGACTGCGAACGAAATTCTGTCGCGTCGGCGTATACCTGAGCGAGCAGGCAGCTCGATTCGCCACGGGGATTTGTCGCTGCTGCAAGCCACTGTCGCACCTTGGACAACGGACCTTTATTTCTGTACATCCGTAGTAAACGGCGATCGTACGATAGTATACTCTCTTTGTTCGTCCACGACGTTCACATTTCTTGAACTCCAGAAAGAGTTCGATACGGTTCCTCACTGTCGCTTAATCGTACGGAATATCATACCAGATGTGTCACTAGAGGGAAGAGTTCCTGGCAAACAGAACACGGCAAGTCATCGTCAACGGAGACAGAAGTCGGAAGATCGGTGAGTCTCTCCTCAGATAATTCTGATGTATGGAGAGAACTCGCAATGCTATGAAATTGTAGCGAGGCTCGAGAACACCCGCATCGGATCAACGCATTTTGCAGGGACTGGCAGTTGATCTTTAACATAAATAAATATAACGTATGCAGCATAAATAGATCGAGCGACTCGGTATTGTATGATAACACGATTTTAGAACAACCAGTGAAAGCAGTGACAACCATCAGACCATTGACTTCTTAATATTTTTCCCCATAGTAGATCCTATGTTTACTACTGATGTTTACGAAAATCAGCATATTTTGTCTTACGTCCTTCTCTCAAAATTATACACTGAACAGTCAAAGAAATTGGTACAACTGTCTAATATCGTGTAGGGCCCCCACGAGCACGCAAAATTGCCGCAACACGACGTGGCATGGACTCGACTAATGTCTGAAGTAGTGGTGCAGGGAAGTGACACCATGAATCCTGCAGAGCTGTCCATGAATCCGTAAGACTATGTGGTGATGGAGATATCTTCTCAACAGCACGTTGCAAGGCATTCCAGATATCCTCAATAACATTCATGTCTGGGGAGTTTGGTGGCCAGCGAAAGTGTTTAAACTCAGAAGAGTGTTCTTGCAACTACTCTGTAACAATTCTGGACGCGTGGGTTGTCCCACTGTCCTGCTGGAATTGCCCAAGTCCTTCGGCATGTATTTTGGACATGAATAGATGCAGCTGGTCAGAAACAATGCTTACGTACGTCTTATCTATCAGAGACGTATCTAGGCATATCAGGGTTCCCATATCACTCCAACCGAACAAGGCCAACACCATTACAGAGCTTTCACAAGCTTGAACAGTCCCCTGCTGACACGCAGGGGTCCATAGATTCACGAGGTTATCTCCATACCAGTACACGTCCATACGCTCACTACAATTTGAAACGAAACTCTTCCGACCAGGCGACACATCTCTAGTCATCAACAGTCCAGTATCGGTGTTGATGGCCCCAGGCGAGGGGTAAAGCTTTGTGTCGTGCAGTCATAAAGGATAAACGAGTGGAGCTTCGGCTCCGAAAACCCATATCCGTTATTTGTCGTTGAATGCATTGAAATCTGCAGTAATTTGCGGAAGAGCTGCAGTTCCATGTCTTTGAACGATTCTCTTCAGTCGGAATGGGTCTCGTTTTTGCAGGATATTGTTGCTGCCTTAGCGACGTCGAAGACTGTTGATTTACCGTTTTCCTGATATTCACGGTACACTCGTGAAATGGTGCTACGGGAAAATCCCCACTTCATTGCAACCTCGGAGATGCTGTGTCCCACTGCTCGTGCGCCAACTATAACACCGCGTTCAAACTCACTCAGCTCTTGATAACTTGCCATTGTAGCAGCAGTAACCGATCTAACAACTGCGCCAGACACTTGTTGTCTTATATCGGCGCTGCCGACCGCCGCGCCATACTTTGCCTGTTTACGTATCTCTGTATTTTAATACGTATGCCTATACCAGTTCCTATGGCGCTTCAGTGTAAAAACCAGTGGAGCAGGAGTAAGAACGATTTAAAGTGAACCCCTACCAATTAAACGTGATGCTGAGGCTGGTTTGAAGAATCCCCAGGACGAGTGTATGACTCACGTAAGATGCTGCTCACAAAATCCTCGTTAGAGCGATACCTGAATATTGCTCGTCAGTCTGGGATCCGTACCTGGCGAGATTCGTCGACGGGATAGAGGAGAGACAAAGAAGAGCAGTGCGTTTCATCATAGGTTCACTTAGCAAGCGCGAAAGTGTCACGAAGATCTTTATGCAACTCCAAATAAATGGTTCAAATGGCTCTGAGCACTATGGGACTTAACTTCTGAGGTCATCACTCCCCTAGAACTTAGAACTGCTTAAACCTAACTAACCTAAGGACATCACACACCATCCATGCCCGAGGCAGGATTCGAACCTGCGACCGTAGCGGTCTCGCGGTTCCAGACTGTAGCGCCTAGAACTGCTCGGCCACCCCGGCCGGCTATGCAACTCCAATGGCGGACAGTGCAGAAGGGGAATTGCACACAACGTTCGTTTTGTGTTAAAATTCTGAGAGCATACTTTCCTAGAAGAATAAATGGATATATTGCTTTTCCCAACGTATAAGTCGTAAAAAGACAGCGCAGGTAATATCAAAGTGATACGAGCTTACACGCAATCTTGTCAAAAACCTTCCCGTTGACCATTTGCGACTGAAAGAGGAAAGTGGCAGACAGTGGTACAGAAAACATACTTTGTCACACGCTAAAAGGTGGTTTGCGCAGTACAGACGAATATATCTGTCGCAGACAGGACGTCTGATACTAAATGGCGACGTACTTTCTGAGGCTATAAGCTTTACGCTTTCTTTAAAAAGGTGTCTGTTTATGAGAAAGAGCTTGTAATCGAAGTTGTAGTTCAGGTGAGAGCCGGAATATTCTATGTTGATTACTATCATGTCTTCGTGAAAAGTATTGTGTCGCAAAGACATCACGATTTGATACTTTCACCTCTAGTTTCATGTCGTGAGTGTGAGTTTGAACTCGTGAAATCATTGGTGTCCTCGTTATTATTTAGTCTGAGTTCGTAAATGTCATCGGTACTCGCATGTTGTCTGTCTTTTTTCTGTTATTGATTCACTTTAAACTGACTTTCCTTAATATTCTTTCGTGCCTGATATTCTGTTGTGTCTGAGAATGGGACAGGGTATATAACATCAGAAAGGTTTTCGGTATAGTATCGACAGCATCTGACAGATTTATGGTACACAAATTAACAAACGACGGAACTGGTCCCTCTTGGTACACAAAACAGGTCACAATACTGTTGCAAAAACAACTAAAAAGGCATGCCAAACTTAAACGAACAGAAAATTCCGAAGATTGGCGATCTTTCACAGAAGCTCGAAATTTAGTGTGGACTTCAATGCGAGATGCTTATAACAGTTTCCACAACGAAACGTTGTCTCGAAACCTGGCGGAAAACTAAAAGAGATTCTGGTTGTATGTGAAGTATGCTAGCGGCAAGACACAATCAGTGCGTTCTCTTCGCGATAGCAATAGAGATATTATCGAAGACAGTGCTGCTAAAGCAGAATTACTGAACACAGGCTTCCAAAATTCCTACACCAAAGAAGACGAAGTAAATATTCCAGAATTCGAATCGAGAACAACTGCCAAAATGAGGAACTTAGAAGTAGATATCCTCGGAGTAGTGAAGCAACTTAAGTCACTTAACAAAAGCAAGTCTTCCACTCCAGACTGTATACCAACTACGTTCCTTTCAGAGCATGCTGATACAATAGCATTTTACTTAGCAATCATATGCAACAGCTCGCTCCACGAAAGTCCGTACCCAAAGACTGGAAAATTGCACATGTTACACGAATATTCAAGAAAGGTGACAGGAATAATCCACTAAATTACAGGCCATATCATCAACGTTGAAATGCAGCAGGATTTGGAACATGTATTGCGTTCGAATATTACGAATTACCTCGAAGAGAACGGTCTATTGACATACAGTCAAAGGGACTCAGAAAAAACATCGTTCTTGTGAAACACAACTATCTCTTTACTCACACGAAACGTTGAGTGCTATTGACAACAGACTTCAAATTGATTCCGTATTTGTTGATTCCCAGAAGGCTTTTGACATGATACCTTACAAGAGGCTTGTAATCAAGTTCCGTGCTTATGGAATATCGTCTTAGTTATGTGACTGGATTCGTGATTTCTTGTCAGAGAGGTGACAGTGCGTAGTAATTGACGGAAAGTGATTTCTGATGTTCCCCAAGGTAGTGTTATAGGCACTCTGCTGTCTCTTATATGTATAAACGACTTAGGAAACAATTTGAGCAGCCGTATTAGGTTGTTTGTAGATGAAGATGTCGTTTAGCGTCTAGTCAAATCATCAATAACTCGTTTAAAACGAATTGCATTACGATTTGAACCTAAATAATGAAAAGTGCGAGGTCATCCACATGAATACTAAGAGGAATCCATTAATCTTCGGTTGCATGATAAATCAATATGTAGAAATTACAAACAACTTCAGTTGGAAGAAACAAATAAAATATGTTGTGGGGAAGGCGAACCAAAGACTGCATTTTATTGGCAGAACACTTACAAGATGCAACAGACCTACTAAACGCACTACCTAGACTTCACATATCCGTCCTCTTTTCGAATACTTCTGCGTGGCGTGGGATCCTTACCAGATAGAATTACCGGTGTCTTTCGCGAAAGTTCAACGAACAGCAGTACGTTTTATATTGTCGACAAATAGAGAAGAGAGTGTCACGGGCATGAATCAGGATTTCGGTGGACATCATTAAAGCAAAGGGGTTTCTGGTTGCAGCGGGATCTTCTCACGAAATTCCAATCATCAGCTTTCTCGTCCAAATTCGAAAATGTTCTATTGACGCCAACCTACATAGGGAGAAACGATCATCATAACAAAATAAGGGAAATCATAGCTCGCACGGAAAGATATGAGTGTTCGTTTTTTCTGCACGCTCTTCTTGAACGGAATAATAGATAATTACTGTGAAGGTGGTTCGATGAACTCTCTGCCAGGCACTTAAGTTTGTTTTTCAGTGTACCCTTGTAGATGTAGAGGTAGGAATTTATAGACACGTTTGCGACCACTGTCGTCAAATCTTCGACATTCTTTGTTAACGTACAAAGTTGTTCCTCTTGTTGGTCAGAGTTCATTTTTAATGCATCCACCTACTGACTAATTAAGAGGTCGTGACGTTCTGTGAGTTGCGAATTACTGCGCTCGGTGCATTGGTATTTATTTTTGCGAGTAGCTCTTCTTTGTCGTTGTGTTGTGTAGTTTTTGAATTATTTTATTCAGTTTCGAGGCTGCGTAGTGTTGCCCCTAACCTCGTAACAATTTGTATTTCCAAGGTCTCGTAGCATTTCTGCAGGAAGATTTT
This sequence comes from Schistocerca serialis cubense, assembly GCF_023864345.2. NCBI lineage: Eukaryota > Metazoa > Arthropoda > Insecta > Orthoptera > Acrididae > Schistocerca > Schistocerca serialis. The sequence goes on from NC_064642.1 coordinate 789,125,981, forward strand.
GCTGTTTTTCTTTAATTTTCCCAAAATGTGATGACAGTACGTGTTTCGTACGTTTGATAGCTTCACTTATTTCGTCTTCTGCTTTACTTACTTCTTGCTGTGTTTGCTTTTTATTCTATGATTTGTTCAAGTGTCTTGTCTATTTTCTGAAACTGTTCTGTAGTTTGTTCTAGTGTTACGTTCGAGTTTAGAAACAAATCTAGCAAAGTTGTGTTACTGTCGGGTTACTGTCTTCCGCATTCATGTTTACTAGTTTTGCGACGACTGCGTGTGTAATAAATACTTTGTACCTGTGGAAAATCTAAGTAACACTGAAATATTTTATCCAGTTTGTACTGTTGCCTGCCTGCGCAACCAACATCTTCACAGTCATTTTTATTTCCAAAAAGAGAAAAAAGAATTCACAGAAAACCACACACAGAAACGAAAATGAAATTACAACAGCTGAAACAGAAAATACATATGTTAGTACATATAAGCGTAGCGGTGATTTGCTTTCGAGAAACTGTGTTGCAATCTAACCACGCAATCACAGAAAAACCAGAGGACTGTCCTTGGCGAAAAGAATCGACATGTGTAAGCTTTCTTTAAAAAAAATTTCAGTACATGATATAAATGAATAAATCGATCTCAAAAATTTTCTCCTCCTGTAACTTGTACTTTAGGTATCGTATTCGATTATTGGCGCAAGGTTCAAGGCACTCGCGACAAAATATTCAAAACTTTATTAAGAATAATGGAGGTAGGTTTTATTTTAAACAGAATTGTTCTTGAAAAATTCAGCTCTTGTTGCTGTCAAAAAGGACTACACAACATAAGAAAACCCTAACAACTGCGAAAGTCTCTCATCAAAAAAATTACAGACAGTTCAACCATTTGCGTTATTTGTGACGTAAGGAAAACAAAGAGATCAAAAATGGTTGAAATGGCTCTGAGCACTATCGGACCTAACTGCTGAGGTCATCAGTCCCCTAGAACTTAGAACGACTTAAACCTAACTAACCCAAGGACATCACACACATCCATCCCAAGGCAGGAGTCCAACGTGCGACCGTAGCGGTCGCGCGGCTCCAGACTGTAGCACCTAGAACCACTCTGCCACACAAAGAGATCATATTAGCACCAAAATTGAATGTTATTTGTTACCTAAGGGACGAAGATTCCCTTTAATTATTAGTTCTGACGAACAAACATTTCCGGCTTGTGCATGCATTGGTCACCTCGAAAAATTCCTCCAAAAATCTTCTCCATAAAAAGAAACAATCATGTGTTTTTACAAACAACTTTTTACCTCCACACTAAAGCATTCCTAATAATATCTCTCAAATTCACATGCATCAAACTACATCTCTAAAAATTAGACTGCTCGTTAGTATGCCTCAATTAAGAACATCCCTGCGCTGCACAACTGACTGCAAGAATCTTATTCAGTACTGGTGCAGCGCGCTCATTCATCTTTGTCCCAGTACATTAAAGGTGAATTATTTACAACAGCTGGAAATGTGAAAACCTTACAAAACTGTAGGGGTACAGTCCTCTCAATAGGGCATTCGTAGTACCGACCGTCGCTCATGGGGCCTATAAATACGCTGCACCGTTTACCTACCGATTACGTGTGGCGCAGTTGGATCAGCCGGGGACCCCTCGAACTGGAGAGCAAATTGGTGGTATAAAGACTGATACTCTATCGGTGTAGGCGTGACTCATTGTTAATAAGTATGAACGGTAATTGCACTCTTCCTTGGGGAAACGGCCGTGTGATCTGTGTCGCTGCGTGATTGATCTAGATCGAGCTGACCACACGAATTTGTACTCGTAACCACCACCCCGCGAGGCTGGGCTGGAATCGGGGCGCAGCCGATACTTCAAGGGCTGTCGCCGTCGGCCAGATTACAGTCCTCGTGCGGCGCTGTCCGCGCAACAAAAACGTGCGCGGGAGGGAAATGAATTTATAAGGCACGGCACCGGCCGAAACAACTCCAAGCGTGTGTGAGCCGGACCCCGCCCACTCGGGAATACATGCGTGCCGAGAGAGTAATGGCGGGCCGCCGCCCGCGCGGCTACCCCCGACAGAGAAGACGCACCCCGATCAGCCGGCCCGCGGGGTACAAATACAGAATTTGTAAGTCATTAAATCAGACGCGGCGCGCATGTGGACATTATACCCGCCATCTATCTTGACCGGCGCATGTTCCGAAGGCGACCCACATTTGTTACGACTGTCGGGTTCTTGCCCACAGCGACGAGCACGCGGTGGCTGAAAGGAATATTTTACAACTGGTCCGGAGTTCTACTAAATGAGCCAGATGTATCTTTTCTCCGAATTAAACCGTGCTGTATTCGGTATTAAATATTCGTTCCTTCTCCATTCTCAGTGTCATTACGAAGACCGTAATGAATCTGGTCACTGTTACGCTCTCATCCACCATTGCCGCGTGGGGTAGCCGCGCCTTGTCACGGTCCGCGCGGCTGCCCGTGTCGGAAGTTCGAGCCCTCTATCGGGCATGGGTGTGTGTGTTGTCCATAGCGTAAATTAGTTTAAGTTACATTACGTTGTGTGTAAGCTCAGGGATCGATGACCTCAGCAGTTTGATCCCATAAGACCTTACCACACTGAAAGATTACAGTCAAACCTCCTTGCCTAGGGACGCCAGATGAAAGTTGATGTCGTCAAGCTCTGAATGGAAACTGCGCAACGGATAACTGGGAAGGGGAGCTTGAGTGCGCTACCTAGAGAGCGTTCCCTTTCTGTACGATACTAGGCAAGGGGCTGGAGGGCTCACATGGTGATGTGTGGGTCCCTGCATTCTATATCTTTTATTTTAAATGAATTCCTTTAACTTGACTCCTATGTGATTTTTAGGGTATGTTAAAAATTGATGACAACTGATTACCTATTTATTTTAAACATTATTACTCGACTTTACAGCGATTGCAGCAATTGTTCCAGTTTACAGATATCACAATTTTACAACTTATAGCTCGGGTATATTATATGCTAATCTGCACGCACATTTCTACGGGCAAGACGGAATTGCGTTGGCCAAATGTATACCACCAAAGTCTCACAATATTTTAAGTTGGACATCCACTATGTGAGGAGGATAACGGGCTAACTGGGTACCAGATACATTAACACAGGGGGTCAAATCTCCGAAATAAATGAGAACATTCATTTCCTTACACAATACGAAGCTGGAAATAAAAGAATTAGTGCAAATATCCAAATACGTCTCTTCCAGGCGTGAACATCGAGACAGACGCACTGAGGGCATGTCTGCTCACTTACCCGTCTTCTGTAACATCCCCAGAATATCGCGGGCACCCGGAGGTCTTCCTGGGCCCTGGTGGAGGGGATGGTCGAACCACTTGGCCGTGATCAACATCTCCACCCCAAATCTTGTGAAACTGGAATGTCTCTGACTTTGACCTGCCTGTGCTGTCTCTCTGATCCTCCACCCAGGAGAATGGTTGGCACTACTACACTACAGAACTACCTCCCAACTAACATTTGGCCACGATTTATGGAAAGGTGTGAGGAGGATTAGAAAAGTTCATGTGCAGACTCACAAAAATTATGGCTCTGAGCACTATGGGACTCAACTGCTGTGGTCATCAGTCCCCTAGAACTTAGAACTACTTAAACCTAACTAACCTAAGAACAGCACACACATCCATGCCCGAGGCAGGATTCGAACCTGTGACCGCAGCTGTCGCACGGTTCCGGACTGCGCGCCTAGAACCGCGAGATTCACATTCACGTACAAGAGATAATAACAATCTGAAAAATCTCGTTTTTTTTTCACTGTGACACACAGATCGATTACTCTGTAACGAACCACCGGAGATCGGGAGTCCGTCACACCAAAATACTCAGAAAAATACCAGAAAATCTCCGAAGTTTTGTCGGTGTAGTTTGGGTTCGTATTTAATGTCAAGTGGCCCACCATGATAACGAAAAGGAGAAGAAGTATCTAAAACTGCACGTCAGAGCACACTGCGCTGTGAAAGTGGGTCATGGAGACTGAGAAAACTGGGAAGAGGCTGTGTGTGTAGCATATGCGACGCGACACAAGTATAAAGAATTTCTGTTGGAATCATTTCCCTTACAAAATACTCAGTTCTCGTATAAGTGGACTCTTCTGGTACAAACGTGTATGGTATGTTTTTAGATATCAACAGTAGGTCTGGGGTGGACTGGCAAAACAATTCAGCTCTCACGTGCAGTGATGCTGTTGACTGCTGTGCAAGGTCTGAGAATGTTTTTCTTTAGTAACTAGTTGTGGTAGAATACAAGATCAATTTGATAGCAGCATTATCGGCGGAGTACCACCATACCTTATCAGTTACTCTAAACGCAACAGATGGTATTTCAGCCAACAGTGCATGACTTGGTTATCAGTTAGATGTCAGCACTTCAGCAGATCTATCCGAATTTTGTGATTTTCTGTAAACATAACACATTCTGATTCAATGGACACTACATGATTTCGTGGTCAGTGTTAGGATTTTTGGTGGAATTTCGATTCATTGTGTAGCTTGTTGCAAATTAATCAGTTTACGTTTCATTGTAGGCCTACAGCCTCTGATATCTGTCAGTTCAACAACATGGCACATTTCTGGAGGGATGTATTGTTATAGGCTGCAGTAAATGCTGTAAGTATTCCGTATAAATGCTAATAAATATGTCACTGCCATTCCAAAGTCCGAAAAACTGAAAACAGCTGAGGAATGGCGAACACGTTGGACGTCTTTGGCAAGCAGTGTATGGAGAGGATCCGATGTGTAGACGCTGCGTCTCTCACGTAGCATTCAAAGGGTTAAAAGGCTAAAAGCCAAGAAAATTGTCTCCATCTACTAATCTCTCTCTCTCTCTCTCTTTCTCTCTTATTTTGCCTACCCTGAAGTAAGTGATATAATAATGCTTAGCAAACTTCACTAAGTTTTACTGTGACCTGCTTTGAGTCATTTCTTCAATAGCTTGTTAACAAATCAGAAAATAACATTAGAATTTTAATGGGTTGTTTTCATAGTGTTAAGATTTTCTTTTGATCATCTTCTGTTCATTCTCCATTACTGCTCGTTCTCGTTGTTTGCACACCTTGTCTCAAATGAAGGTGTTCCTGCCCGCAAATTCGATTCCAGGGTTTTAATACATACACGCCAATACAAGAAAAGTCACAACCTTTCACATCAGTTCACTAGATTTTACTAATAATTTTCTCTGCTAATATCATCCAAACGACACAAGACACCACGTGAAAATATTCGACATCAAATTAATTAGATTACCGCGAAAACTCTATACGGTAAGGTATTACATCAAACATTAACGAAGAGCACTTGTCCGCGAAAGGCAAAGGTCTCGAGTTCGAGTCTCGGTCCGGCACACAGTTTTAATCTGCCAGGAAGTTTCATTAACGAAAGTCCTTAATTTGTATTGTACCTTCTTTCAGTATTTTGCGAATGTTACAGTAAGCAATAATAATAATGAAACTATTTTCAAAAGTAATTTTAACAACAAAATTTCAAAAAAAGTTAATTACTAAGAAATGAAAAAATTCGCCGAGAGTTCTAGAACTAACATCACACCGGTCCAGTTGCAACCAAACACATGTATTTCATATTGATACAGGTGAGTACTCGGTCTAACTGTCACGTATTGATCACAGAAGTAAGAACCGAGCGAGGTGGCGCAGTGGTTAGACACTGGACTCGCATTCGCGAGGACGACGGTTCAATCCCGCGTCCGGCCATCCTGATTTAGGTTTTCCGTGATTTCCCTAAATCACTCCAGGCAAATGCCGGGATGGTTCCTCTGAAAGGGCACGGCCGGCTTCCTTCCCTAATCCGATGAGACCGGTGACCACGCTGTCTGGTCTCCTTCCCCAAACCAACCAACCAACCAACAGAAGTAAGGTGTCAGTCCTTGGACTAGCGATCATTTGTACGCCTGTCGGAAGAACGGGGATACAGTGACGGTCCTACAGCACAGGATAAAAATTTAAACGTTACAAGTCCTCCACCCCCGGAAAAATGAGTCGTTGGCACTTTTGTATACCGCTACGGTTGCAGGTTCGAATCATGCCTCGGGCATGGATGTGTGTGATGTCCTTAGGTTAGTTAGGTTTAAGTAGTTCTAAGTTCTAGGGCCTGATGACCTCAGATGTTACGTCCCATAGTGCTCAGAGCCATTTGAACCGTTTTTTGAACAATGCATACCCGGGAAATCGTCGACTAAGACCACTTTGAGAAAGGCAGTGCCACTGTCGGCCGCATTGAGCTTGTCCTGGAGCAGCGACGACTTCGTACGTGTCCGAATGGTGTTAAATTTGATGGTCGCTAAGCGACAGGTCAGTAGATCGTCTCGTGCAAAGGGGGCCGCCGCCAGCGTCACCGTTAATGTAGGGGCCTGTTATGTGCACACCGTGTCCGTGCCGTCATCTACTGCAACTCGAGAGGAGCCGAGGTGTGTGAGGAGACACCCCTCTCCTCATCCACCACATTAGGTGTAGAATCTTCTTCAATGTCGTCCGCCCAAGGTCGGTAAATTAACCGTGGCTGAGGTACGATACTCGTTAACCGGGTAACCATGGTGAATCCGTAGTTGTTTCGGGCTTTTTATTGCGATCTGGTTGTCCAAGAGATTGGTAAGGCTGTGTCAAAGTCAGGGAAAGCAACAGGAGAAGGCGACCCTGTGTTATCGTGTTTCCCGTCTCGTCGGCCGTCATGTCGTCAACAGGAGAAGATGTACGCAGGAGGCAATCGTCTGAGGGTGTGCAACGTCGATTTATATGTTTCCTCGATGAGTTCTGTTTGTAGACGCAGGCTCCGTGTCGGAAATAGTGTGTGGCTCCTATACCGCAGCTCCTCGAGGAGAAAAGGAGAAGTCGGTACAACACTAGAGTCGAGTTCCATTTTTTCGTCCGAACATCTTGTGGAGTCGATAGGGGATTTCCTTCAATCTCTGTCGACTCTGTAATGGCGTCGGTCAATCGTTGACGTGCTACGGGCGTGCGGTCCAACGTTCCCTGTCTTCCAAGTGGCCCCCCGTCTGCCATGACGGTCGACCTTGTCACAACCGTATAATTAAGAGGGAGAGCAGTGAGCGTAAAGGGTGTTGCCGTGTCACCTAACGGGATTTGTGCAACCCGACGTTGAATACACACCGAGAGTACATGACCCTCTTGGCCACAACCAAGTCAAGTACCAAGGTGTTCATGGTACATCACGATTGCTCGACATCCACCTATGACTAGGTAGGACGGCACGTGCTTTGTTAATTCAATTTTTGCTTGTCACACCCCGTTGAGGACCGAGTACGTCTTGAAAATGTTCCATTTCTCGGCAACGTGGCTAATTAGCGTCCCATTTGGTCGGCGAGCCGCGGTGACTACGTCCGGCGGAACTTCGAAAGGGAGTTCGAAAACCCGTAGTGTGTGTAATCCTAGTCCTGCATGGTCAACAGTAACAGGTCCAATTTGACCATCGTAGTGTTTCAACTTGAGAGTGTTCGCACATCAGCTCAAAATAGCGTGACATAACGCGTCATCGACCATCTTGATGTAGACGACGCTACTTGTGACGGGTAGGTGGATACCGACGATCTTCTGTGGTGCCATTTGAACTACGTCGCGGATGAAGCCTTCGATTTCAAAGGCTCATGGTCTTGCGTGGTCGTGCTGGAATTTGATCTTGATGGTAGCTTTTCTGCAGGAACCAGCCATAGTGACAGTACTAGCTGCGGCGAGGAAGTAAACAATTACGCGCGCTCTCGACTTTGCGGACGGGACGCAAACAAGACGTCATCGCTGCTCACCTGCCGAAAGCAGACTGAGCCACTAGGCTATCCGAGCGCGACTTATGGCCTGGAAAAACTTTCATGTGTCGTCAATCGTGTGCCTACAACCCGTACTCGTACATCTATTGTGTATAGCCCCGCACAGGCAAGAAATTTTACTTGAAAGTCGCTTGCCCGGGGTCGGCAGATAAATAAGCTATCGCAGTGTCTGGTTAATCCGAATTACGATGCGTGAAAGTAAAATGTCTAACCTGTACAGGAAACCCGGGTTCCAGTCCCGGTCTGGCATAAATTTTCATTGTCGTCATTCCTTTATACAGCTGATGGTTGTCCGTATTCGAAATTGTGAATAGATGGGCTCTGAGCACTATGGGACTTAACTGCTGTGGTCATCAGTTCCCTACAACTTAGAACTACTTAAACCTAACTAACCTAAGGACATCACACACATCCATGCCCGAGGCAGGATTCGAACCTGCGACCGTAGCGGTCGCGCGGTTCCCGACTGTAGCGCCTAGAACCGCTCGGCCACTCCGGCCGGCGAAATTGTGAATACATTTAATGTATATCTACAACTTATATTCATGTCATATCACTGAAATTTTTAACGTATGCTCTTAAGATGGTATTGTCAGGTAACTTAGAAATTTTTATTTGATATCATTATTCGTTACCGAGATATAGAGCTTCATAGTTACCTTGCTTATGCAGAAAATTGCAAAAATCGGTTTTTCGGGTTTTTTGCACCGTGGGGCGCAATTATCGACATACCTAAAAATAGGAAATTACTTATATTTTATCAGTACATTCCTCACACAGCTATCTAGAAACATCACTTTCGCGTTTTCGAAAACCTTTTTATCAACAGAAATCCTAAAACCCATGATTTTTGAATACCAAAAGGTTCCAGTTATCGCGATACCCACTTCTATAATTTATATTCATAGCTAATCGCCGGAATTTTTACCGTATGTTCTTAAGGTGCTGTTCTCAGGGAACCGTGACACTTTTTTCCATAACATTATCCGTTATCGAGAAATGAAACTTCATTGTTATCGTAGTAAGTACGAAAATTCGAAAGTAATATCCGCTCTGAGACGTAAATGTGGTTTTAATTAACGTATGGGAATTATGAAAGAGTTCTGGGTTCATCGCAAGGTTTCTGAGGTTACCAAATTGGCTTTAGTAGCCATTTTTTCACCAATAAAACCTTATGACATGCTGTTTATGTATAACGGGCACGTGACGTCTGTACAGTCTGTCTTGAGTTGGAAATTATTCAATGGTGCCACCTGGCAGCGTAAACACCTAACAAAAAATTATTTTGTTCTACGAAATTTTTTCTACGTGCAAATCAGAGTAATTTTTGGCACACTCTATGTGTAGCCGAAAAATGTTTTGTTTTTTATGTAAAGTAGTGTAAAACGAACTTGCCATGGATTGGAGACGAATTGTTGTAACATTATGCGTACTTATTTTTTGTCTACACACACATGAAAAAAAGTTTTGCATCACCTCGGTTCCGCTAGTTCCGCAACCTGTACGGAAAACAGGAACAATCAAAAATTGTTCAAATGGCTCTGACCACCATGGTACTTAACTTCTGAGGTCATCAGTCCAATAGAACTTAGAACTACCTAAACCTAACTAGCCTAAGGACATCGCACACATCCATGCCCGAGGCAGGATTCGAACCTGCGACAGTAGCAGTCGCGCGGTTCCAGATTGTAGCGCCTAGAATAGACATCAACATAAACATCAAAATGGTTCAAATGGCTCTGGGCACTATGGGACTTAACATCTGAGGTCATCAGTCCCCTAGACTTAGAACTACTTAAACCTAACCTAAGGACAACACACACATCTATGCCCGAGGCCGGATTCGAACCTGTGACCGTAGCAGCAGCGCGGTTCCGGACTGATGCGTCTAGAACCGCTCGGCCACAACGGCCGGCCATAAACATCATTTCCGCCCTTTTTATTGCTCATGAAAACCACATATTGCATGTTGTACCACCACATAGCTAGACCTTCAGAGGTGGTGGTCCAGATTGCAGTACACACCTGTACTTCTAATACCCAGAAGCACGTCCTCTTGCATTGATGCATGCCTGCATTCGTCATGCCATACCTTCCACAAGTTCATCAAGGCACTGTTGGTCCAGATTGTCCCACTCCTCAACGGTGATTCGGCGTAGATCCCTCAGAGTGGTTAGTGGGTCACGTCGTACATATGAAGCCCTTTTCAATCTATCCCAGGCATGTTCGATACAGTTCATGTCTGGAGAACATGCTGGCCACTCTAGTCGAGCGATGTCGTTACATAAAGGAAGTCATTCATAAGATGTGCACGATGGGGCGCGAACTGTCGTTCATGAATACTAATGCCTCGGCAATATGCTGCCGATATGGTTGCGCTATCGGTCGGAGGATGGCGTTCACGTATTGTATAGCCGTTACGGCGCCTTCCATGACTACCAGCGGCGTACGTCAGCCCCACATAATGCCACCCCAAAACAGCAGGGTACCTCCACCTTGCTGCACTCACTGGACAGTGTGTCTAAGGCGTTTAGCCTGACGAGGTTGATTCCAAACACGTCTCCGACGGTTGTCTGGTTTAAGGCATGTGCGACACTCATCGGTGAAGAGAACGTGATGCCAATCCTAAGCGGTCCATGCGGCATGTTGTTGTGCCCAGCTATACCGAGCTGCATGGTGTCGTGGTTGCAAAGGTGGACCTCGCCATGGATGTCTGGAGTGAAGTTGCGCATCATGCAGCCTACTGTGCACAGTTTGAGTCGAAACACGACGTCCCGTGGCTGCACGAAAAGCGTTATTCAACATGGTGGCGTTGCTGTCAGGGTTTCTCTGAGCCATAATACGTAGGTAGCGGTTATCCACTGCAATAGCAGCCCTTGGTCGGCCTGATCGACGCATGTCATCGACAATTCCTGTTTCTCTCTGTATCTCCTCCATGTCCGAACATCATCGCTTTGATTCATTCCGTCACGCCTGGACACTTCCCTTGTTGAGAACCTTTCCTGGCACAAAGTAACAATGTGGACGTCATCGAACGACGGTATTGAGCGTCTAGGCATGGTTGAACTACAGACATCACGAGCCGTGTACCTCTTTCCTGGTGGAATGATTGGAACTGATCGGCTGTCGGACCCCCTCCGTCTAATAGGCGCTGCTCACGCATGGTTGGTTACATGTTTGGGTGGGTTCAGTGACACCTCTAAACAGTCAAAGGGACTGTGTCTGTGTTACAATGTCCACAGTCAACGTCTATCTCCAGGTGTTCTGGGAACCGGTGTGATGCAAAACTCTTTTGATGTGTTTGTATGTGAAAGTACGTAAATGTGTCGTAGTATATAAAAAAACTCTCCAAGCTCCATGTACCTGCAGAATTGGTTTTATATAAGCAGCATACACTACTGTAACAGACAGAACAAGGGAACTAGCTGAAAAATGTTGCTATCGGAACACGGATAAGGCTAACATGCTCCTCTTTAAAAGACTCTAACATAAAAAGTCGGGAACCAGCTTCTTGAATCCTCATTTCGCCGTACTTACCAAAATTTTTGGTGTGCGAACATATTCACTCTTTTTTTTTTGCTGAAAGAGAGTAGCAGAGAGACAGTGACGGTGGAACAGAGAGATGACAGTGCCAATCAGAGAGAAGGAGAGAGCAGAGAGTGATAGTAGGAGAGAGAAAGTGGCAGTGAAATGCAAAGAGAGATGGATTAAGACAATAGCAGTGGAAGCAAGAGAAAGATGTGGAAATAAAAAAGTGTGATGAGGGGGGGGGGGGGGGGGGCGGGTGGATCAGGGGATCACATATAGGATTGGTGGTCTTGACCTTCCCCCTCTCCCCCCTCCCCCAAGACTGGCTAACTTTGCACGAAAAAATTGTATAGCGAAATAATCACCAAACAGTTTCTCAAAAGAAATTTAATTTCTTCACCGGTTTGTGGCAGTTAACCGCACTTCTTCAGAAGGTTATAGCCATGAAAAAAATTCCCACTTTCCCCCACCCTACATGCAACAAGCGAAATGTGTATTGAGGCAGGTGGTTATTTACTTTTCCGTCTCTTTTTTGTTTTTGTTTTTTTTTTTTTGCTCCGATACAAGCATTTTCCAGCTGTTGATGTAATCATTTATCCTAACTGAAACCGCAGTTAACATTGTTTCTGTGAAAATAATTTCACAACAGTGAAAAATCAGTCATTTGCAAGATTGAGTGTCCCGTTTGCCACTGTTTACATGGTGTTGGCGGTATTAGTGCTGGTATTTCTATTTCTTTCGATGACTAAGAACATTGCACTGTACAACATTACGACAGTATGTATTTCCTTTGCAGACTAATGGTTGTCACTAGTTTCAACAATCCAGAAAATATCAGGTACTAAATTATTCGAATTGTGTGGTGTCACCGCCAGACACCACACTTGCTAGGTGGTAGCCTTTAAATCGGGCGCTGTCCGTTAGTATACGTCGGACCCGCGTGTCACCGAGCGCCGCCACACGGCAGGTCTAGTCTAGACTCCCTAGCATTCGCCCAAATTGTACAGCTGACTTTGCTAGCGATGGTTTACTGAATACATACGCTCTCATTCGCAGAGACTACAGTTTAGCATAGCCTTCAGCTACGTCATTTGCTACGACCTAGCAAGGCGCCATATTCTTCAAGAATGTATTCTGAACAGATAATATTGTGAATCATGTACCGTCAAGAGCGACGTTCATCATTAATGGATTAAAGTTAAGTATGAAACTAATTACGTCCTCTTTCTGAATTCTCATTCCTTGTCATGTTCCAGACCTAACGTCAGTATAGTTCTTCCCTCCTCACGCCAGCCTGCGTGAGCTAAAACGCGTGCACTGCAGCCTCCATTCGTAACACTGTGTTGGCTCTTCTGCCAGCACAACAAATTGTTTGCGGAAAAGTGTTAGATGCAGAAAAAAAGCAACTAACACACTGAGGTGAGTGCATATTGAAGTATCAATGATCACGATGAAACTTCCTGGCGGATTAAAACTGTGTGTCGGACCGAGACTTGAACTCTGGAAATTTGCCTTTCGCGGACAAATTCTCCACCGAGTAAGCTACGCAACCGTAGCTCACAACCCATCTTCACAGATTTAATTCCGCGGGTACCTCGTCTCCTACCTTCCAAACCTCAAATATGCTCTTCTGGGTTCTGTGAGCTGTGGAAGGTAGGAGATGAGGTACTGGTGGAAGTACAGTTCTGAGGATGGGTAGTCAGTCGCGCTTGGGTAACTCATTCACTAGCGCACTTGCCAGCAAAAGACAAATGTTCCGAGTTCAAGTCCATACGGTTTTAATCTGCCAGGTAGTTTCTTCTCAGCGCTCAAACCACTGCAGAGTGAAACTTTCATTCTGGAATGATCACAATACTTTTGCCTATAACCATAAGAACACACACACACACACACACACACACACACACATAGTGTGTAAGTGCAGATATTTTTATATATGGTCCTTAATATGCACACATATCAGTCTGTTATTATCTGTTTTTTTCACTGCATCAACAGTCTTCCCACAAACACAGCACATAATTTACTACCTGATATTTTGTGTACAGTCGTAACTGCACAACTAAGTTGATAGACTACCCGTTTTGCGTCCATTCGGCGACACTTCAACACCTGATCGTCTGCCCGGGAGAAAATAACGATTAATGGCGTGCTCTTGCCTTATGTACTTGGAGGTACTATCTATGTATCGCTTGCGCCTAGTCCCGCGATTACGCAGGGTCGGCCATGCTTAATAGGATTTGGCATTTAATTGTAGGTGGGGGGGGGGGGGCAAGATGCCCTTCCTGCCGCCACCCTGTACCCCCCCCCCCCCACGAGCGGAATTAGTGTACCCCAACAGTCTATGTCTAGTGGAATCCATGAAATAGTGTGAACGTGTTCAGATGTCTGCACACTGTGTAACTGAGGCGGAACGTGGTACCAGCCCGGTATTCATCTAGCGGGATGTGGAAAACCGCCTAAAAACCACATCCAGGCTGACCGGCACACCGGCTCTCGTCGTCAATCCCCTGGGTGGATTCGATCTGGGGCTGGCGCGCCTACCCGAGGCCAGGAAGCAGCGCGTTAGCGCTCTCGGTGGGTATGTACTTGGAGGTACTAACCAACCTAAAAGCATACCACTTGTGGTAACTATAACTATTAATGTGCATCTGAGGTAAATACTAATGCAAAGTTGTCCAGTACACCATAGTATAAGTATCTACACTTATGCCCGTTACACCCTCTGTTGTGATGTATTTGCCATTCCTACAGGAACATCTGAGCATAGCGTCGCTGTGCCGCTCTTCCATTGCATTCAGTTGCCACGTGCACCAGATGCATGTTGGTGAGCTCTTCGTCAGTAAACATATTCATACTGCTGAGACCACCGTCAACATTCTACAGATGCTGAAGGAAAAACAAGCCCGAGACAGATCCGAGCACAAACGCAAGTTCGACGGCGAAGAATAATGCGGTTATTACAATTGTCAACAGGAAGTACCTCAATGAACGTAATAAGCTTATTTTCAAGCTAGATACATGGCACATATCGTCGACATTTGGTTTCTTCTGAAGATATTTTAAGAGCGGAACACAGACGAAGGTAAAGGGGGGTAATAAATCAAATGAAACGCAATCAGTCCATAACGAGCCGCGGAGACCACGGCGCGCTTGTACCAAAGTACTCAGTAGATACCTCTCTGAGAGTGGGTCGGCAGAATCCATATTGATACTAAATACATCACCGGAAGCAACTCCTTCTCCATTTCCCGCAGATTAAGGTACCCGAATCGATGTGAATATTTTTATCCGTCGAATTAGCCGCTCGAGTATAAAATCACCTGCTTCAACCTAGACGTTACGCATCTCACTTGCCAACGTCTGCATATTTGTTCCTCCGTAAAACAGTATCTACACTTCTATTTTCCTACCCAAGTCAGTATTCTCATACGTGCTACTCTCTGTCCATTTTGAATCTTGCTAGAACAATTTTAATTTCCCTGAAGTTTTAAACAGTTTACAATATTCACTACATTCAGCAGCTCTACATTTCGTTATTAGTGGCAAGAGAAGTTAGTCGTCTACCTAACCATTCTTTTCAAAAATAATGTCTTAACAGGGATAACTTTTCCGGAGTGGATAATATTTAACTACCAATTTAAACGTCTAGGTATGTGAGCCGGATCCAACTGAAGGTAAATTTCATGTTTGCGGTCACTAAAATTACTACCCTCTTCGTCATATGAATGCATTTTACATCTTTTAGATATCCTTGTTTTCACGTGGACCTTTGTTACTGTCGTCAGGTGTCCACTCCCAGACAGATTTATAAACTTCCACGAGACATTTAAACTGTAGAGAATGTAGCGATTACCAAACTCCTCTATTTATACCTAGATACACTCCGATGAGCCGAAGATTATAGTCACCTAGGTGATACTGCTTGGTCCATCTTTGCAACAAAATACAGAAGCCATTCCGCTGCAATGAATTCGAGAATTCTTGGTAGGATTAAGGAAATGTGTGGTACCAGAAGACTATACAGAGGTCACGAAATTCCAACAAATTACAGTGAAAGGGAGACATGGTTATGAAAGATGTACATGACATGTCTCTTTTTTGGTACATTCGACGGTTTTTTTGGAATTTTTACCACTATGATCATCTTTGTATGGCTGAACACAAGTGTGATACGTATTTTTTGGCTAAGAAAAGGTTTTATTATTGAGCAGAGGCCGGGCTAGCGAAGAAGTCAGCAGTTGTCGTCCAGAGAGGGAAAGAAAGTGCTGTGTCCAGGCAAAGTTAGGGGCTTTGATGGCGGACGTACCGCACAGAAAACTGAGGTGCTGCCCGGCATGTAACGTGGGGTAGAGGATGATTTAAGAAGATTTTATAGAGATATGGGTAATTTGGAAAAAAAGTAATTTGGATTAAGTGTTCTTGCTGCAAACGCTAATAGCGAAATATTGTAGTGTAACGACTTCATTGTGTCTAACAATATCTACGTGTTGGTGTCCAGGGTGAATTATTAGTCATGTGTTCAGTATTTTAATTAGATTTCTTCCTGCACTGTTAGAGTATTTCGTTAACAAAAACAATTAATAAATTTTACGTAATTAAGTATTGTGTACAAAAGTAAATTTTTTAAGGTCTATGACAATTGTTTTTACAATGGGTTGATAATTCATGTTAGTTCCATCCTTTTTTGTTTCATTATAAGGTATACAACATAATTTCGGAATACTTCCTTTTGCATTTATAAATATTGGACTGAACGGAATCTCAGATTTAGATGCAAAATTTAGCTTCTAAAACCTGCATTGCAACGTTTTGCAGTACTATGTGGACAGTGAATCACATTTTCGGGAAGAGAACGAAAGCGCATTTCAAGAAAGTAAAAATCAAAATAAGATAATTTTCCCCTCTGTGATTTATTTCAGGTAGATGCAGCTCAGCACTTTACATCCTTGGAGTGTCCAGATCCTGTAGAGCCGAGTTATCCTTTGCAAGGTAAGAAAAAATTGTAGCATCTAAATGAACCTTTTCAGAGGAAATTAAGAACAGTATTCATTTACAAAATTACACGAAAATTAAGTTGATGAGTTTCAAGTTTTATAACAAGCCATAGTTTTTGTTACACAGCAGTTGGCCATCGTGTGTGATGGTTTCAGAAGTAAACTCATTTGTGTATTGTTGACAACCATTCTTTACATTCAGTTTCATTTACAGATAGTCAGATGCAGTTTAGATCAACTGATATCACACAAAAAAATAATTTGCTTAGTCACGTTTCTGTTTAAAAGGAAGGCAGCAAAGGCGTTTCTATATCAGAATGCATGTGCGACTCCGTAACCGGAATTCAAGACATGTGTTTCCATATAGCTAGCGAGGGATTTGGTCAAACATAATTTCTACTTAACAAGTGTAAAAAAATAATAAATTTCAACGAGTAGATTGTTTGTGGACACGGAACTGGCAGACGATAGCGGCTCAGAAGTGTTCCTTCGGTTTCAGGTCATGCGAATTTGGTGACTGGGACGTCAACGTGACACCTCTAACGCGCTCCCCATACCACTGAGATACGGACAGTCACTCTACTGAAAGAAATCAACGCCGCTTGGGAAGACATCAAGCATTAACAGATGCAGGTGGCCCACAATAATGTTCACGTAGTGGACAGCAGTCATGATTACCACCACCAGGTCTCGTGAATGCGTAAGTGAATGTCCTCCGTCGCACAATACTGCCCTCATCGGCCAGCGTCCGGGGCACGGTGCACGTTTCGAGCAGCCGCTCGCCTCGTTGACGGCGTATCCACACACGACCATAGACCTGGTGTGACAAGAGACATGGATTCATCTGAACAGGCGACACGTTTCCATTGACCCACGCCACAATCTTAATAACCCTGTGCCTTTTGCAATCGTAGCTCACGATGTTGTTGCACCAACATTGCAGCAAGTAGGGGTCGTATGGCGCAGAGCCCCGTGGTCAACAATGAGCTCTGAACGGCGTCCTCCGAAACACCCGTGCCTACACCAACACTGTGCTCTGTCGTCAGATCTGCCACAGATCGTCCGCTATCCTGTTTTACAGAACGGGAAAGCCTCTGATCTCCAAGATTCTGTAATGAAGCTTGGACGTCCAACACCTTATCGGTTACTCGTGGTTCCAATGTCCTTCAACTTCTTTCCATAGAAGCTCACGACAACAGCACGCGAACAACCGATTAGTTTAGCCGTTTTGCGAGGTGCTCGGTCTCGGGCCCCATGCCGTAACACTCTGGGGTTTTCTTAACATAGCTAAAGTCAGTGGATTTCCAAATTTGCTGACCCTATCATTGCTTGAATGAGTCTTCTTTCGTCTCTGCTCCGCTCATATCCCTACCGTGGAAAGTGGTCTGTAGGTGCTCGTTTTTAAATCACGAGCTAAAATTTGTCAGATAACTAATTTCTATTTCCGTTCGCGATGTAAAGACGAAAAAAATTTGAATGACAATTTACATTTTTAATCTTAGGAGCCTGAGAGGACAGAGTTACGCATGTTATTTTTCTTCCCGTGTGGGGTTTGCTAGTCTCCCATCGGGCGCCTCCCCGAGTGGCGGATAGGGGAATGCTCTCTAGATATGGAGGATACCGGGGAAATAAAATACGCCGGGTGGACCAAAACTAGCACGGGCAGGAGAGGCTCGCTTAGCCGCGGTGAAGGCAACCCTCCTAGCGGTAGAGTACTCCAAAATCAAGACTCCTGGTCCTCCAAGTTTGGGGTTGTGCTGAGGGCTACCACCCCACTCATGCAAAAATACGAAACGGTCAGGATACTCAACGCCAGCCTCGGAAACAGGACAGGGTTTACTGGAACGAAGTGGAAGAGGCTCATAGAGTAGGCATATGCTCGATAAGGCCCTTGACACATGTAAAGTAAAGTAAGTTGTCACTTCCTTACGAATTCATCCTTCTTTGTCTGAACACGGTAGAAGAAGCAGGTAAGTCTTTCACGCTGTCTACTTACTGTTTACAATATAAAATGGTTCAAATGGCTCTGAGCACTATGGGACTTAACTTCTGAGGTCATCAGTCCCGTAGAACTTAGAACTACTTAAACCTAACTAGCCTAAGGACATCACACACATCCATGCCCGAGGCAGGATTCTAACCTGCGACGGTAACGGTCGCACGGTTCCAGACTGTAGCGCCTAGAACCGCTCGTCCACACCGGCCGGCTACAATATAAAAATTTAATTGTTTAATGGTGTATTATTTCTTAAAATCATATGAGATTTCTTATTTAAAATAATAATTTTTGAATTTAGACGTATTTTTATGATTTACAGAAGGAACATAGCTCTTCTTCCAAGGGTTTAAGTGGGATTATTCAATGATTAAACGATTCGAGCTTCGTTTGTGCTCTTTCATTAATCATTCTCGTAAGAGAGAAATAATCTATCTTCATTAATATGGAAGCCCCACTATCTTAATTCCTAAATTTTTCCAATGTAAGAGTTTTATTAAAATATCACTGTCGAAGGTCATTGAATAATGAGGCCAGGCAACCAAAGCGTGTTCGCCTGAAACGAAGAATATTTTTTATTTGAAACATGGCGATGGGAATTTATTTATGATAGCGCTTATTATTTTTTTTCAGACTGAGACAGGTGCACATTATAGGTATTAACGCCATCGCAATTGGAATGTGCACATGCGAAACTAAATGATGCGAATTTCCTAATGTCGTTTAACAGGCGATTTTACATTGTACAACTTTCTCCATCTCGGCGGCACATTTCAGCTCGCAACACCACCTGTCCCGGGATGATCTATGGTCGTAACGGTTTCGATCATCAGTGCCTTCCACGACCCAACTTATAGTGTGTGGCGGAGTGTGAATCTCCTGTCGTTTCCCCCCTTTCCCTGTACCATCCTCTAATGGAGTGACTTCTCTGATTTTTCTATTGTCTTCATTTCGCGGGAGGCATGGGTTTCTCTGCATCTGAGACCAAAACTAAAATCATGTATGGAGAACTGTTGTGAAAAAGTGATGCTCGGTTACCTGGACCAGAGTACCAACACAGGGCAACCATGTTCGAAGAACAGACAAGAACACTAATCCAAAACAAAATGTGAGATCCGCTATGTTTATGACAGACGATGATTACAACTGTGGAGAACTAGGGCGTGTAGCGTTGACTGTTAATGTCAAACGCATTAGAGAGGATGTTTGTATGAGCAATCCGAAAAACCACCTGACGGTATCTGGCGGAGAGTACTTCTGGCATCACTAAGTGATTTCCCCGCGCCTGTTCCACATGCAAATGGCGTGCGGGAAAAATCATTGTCGGTAAGTTACTATATTAGCTCTAATTTCTCGAAGTTTGTTGTTGTGGTGTATTTGAGAGACTTATGTGGGATGAAGTAATGTGGTGGCCGACTCTTTCCGGAAAGTACTCTCTCGAAATTTTAATAGCAAACCTCTCCGTGATGCACAACGCATCCATTGTAGTGTCTGCCACTGCAGTTTGTTGAGCATCTCTGTAACGCTCTCGCGCCTACTAAATGACCCCGTGACGAAACTTGCCGCTCATCTCTATCTCTCCTGTCGTCCTACCTGGTGAAGGCCTTACAGTCCTGCACAATACGCAAGAATTGGTCAAACGAGCTTGTTGTAAGGTACTCCAACTTCTTTAATTGATTTTCTGGAGATTTTTGTATGAAACTCAGTCTGATGTCTGATTTTCCTATTATTTGTTTCATGAGGTCGTTCCAGTTAAGGTTGCTCCTAGATATTTTACGGTAGTTACTGTTTCCGGCAATTTGACGTCGAGAGCGCAGTTGTACAGTTGTGGATTTCATTTCCTTAGCATGTGCAATATGTAACATTTATTTACGATCACACTCAATTCTCAGTCGCTGCACCACTCATCAATCATCTGCAGGTTCTTCTAGAAACAGTTACTACCTTCTGGGGCTGCTACCTTCGTACAGACAACCGCATCATCTGCGAACTGCCTTAAAGAGATTCTGACGGCTTCTACTAGGTCATTTCTATACACTCTAAACAGTAACTGTCCTGTCACACTTCCTAGCGTATTCTAAAAATTAAACTCCTCCCGAACAGGCCATGAAGGTTCAACGGCACCGACCGGCCGCCGTGTCATCCTCACTCAGTCCATAGGTGTCACTGGATGCGGACATGAAGGGGCATGTGGTCAGCACACCTGTCTCCCGGCCGTATGTCAGTTTCCGAGACCAGAGCGTACTCTGGAAATCATTTTTACATCAGTCGATTTTGTTTTGTTAAGAGGGACGTGTATAAATAAGACTGTACGGAAGCCATGAATCCAGTGACACATCTGGGCCGATACTCGTTAAGCTCGTTTTTCTTATAATTTTATTTTATTTTATTTCCACGAACTGGGAGTGCGGGGCAGTGTGAAATGCCTTCCCAAACTCATGGAACACGGCAGACCAGGTCAATTATAGGATGTGTAGGCATTTTGGTGTAAAAATGTGGTATATTCGATGATAACGCTCGCCTAACTGGGTAAATGTAACCAGACACCAGTTAGTGGACATTAATATGGGGTGTGTCCACCCATTACGTTAATCGCAGCTTGAACTCTGCTGGTGACACTTTAAATGAGGTGTCTGAATATCTGTGAAGGAACGTCAGTCCATAGCTCCTCAAGAGCCGAAACCAGAGACGTTAATAATGTTGTTGGACTCTGGAGTCTGTAGGAATATCTACTTTCTAACTCATCTCAAAGGTGTTCCGTTGGGTTCAGGTCACAACTTTGGGCAGGCTAGTCCACTTCAGGAAATCTACTGTCCACAAACCATTGATTCACGAATGCTGCTTTATGACTGGGCGAACTGTCGAGCTCATACAAACAGTGGTAGTCACCGCATTGGTCCCCTGTTATATGCACTCCACAATGTTGCAAAATATATTCACATTCCTACGGTATTACTGTTTTCTTAAGCTCAATAACCGGAAGACACCCTAATCGTAAAGAATACTCCGGTAACTTAAAGTCGCCATATATGTGCCTCATTGTTGGCACTACACGTAAGGGAAAGTAAAGTTCTCCAGGCATTCGTAAATGCCAAACGCTTCAATCGGATTACCACAGAATACAGTGTGACATCATTCAGAATCAGTTGTTTCCAGTCCAGACGTGTCACTTTTTACACCATCTCAAGCGTCACCTGGCAGCGACTATAGAAATGTTTGGCTTGTGGGGTGCTACTCGACCATTGTACTCAATTGTCTTAAACTAACTACACACTGCCATTGTGCTAGCTGGACCACAGGTAGCACTTTTGAACTCACTAGCGATTCCTTCTGCTGCTGTTATGCCGCTTTTTATGCTATCCTACAGAATGCTCGACGGTCCCCGTCCACCAGTACATGTCTGCTTGGACCTTGTGTAGCTGCTGTTGTTCCTTCGCTTTTCCACCTCACAGTCACACCACCAACAGTCGACTAGAGCAGCTGCAGAAGGAAGATGTGTCCCTCATGGACTTATTTCTCAGATGATTTCCAATGGCTGGTCCATATTCGAGGTCCCTGAGCACTCCTGACCTATTAATTTTACGGCTACTGCTTCTTTACGAACAACACGATTTTCTCCGCCTCCTTTTACACCATAACTTACAGCGTGATCGTGACATCTGGTGACGTCTGGTGAACAACTTCGCATTAAATAGAGGTGTCTGGATACTTCTGATTAGATGGTGTATCTTTTATGCGAATCAAGGACACTTAAACCCTTGCTTGGTGTCTGGGGTCTTTTTAGACACCAAGGTTTTTTTTTAACTACAAAGAAACAGTTTTAACGTTGACATAGATTTCTCAATCTCCAGATATGCCTTTTCTGCACCTTTTATTATAAGTGGGCAAAATATTTTTGGTTCTGTCACGGTTCTTAGTACAATAATTTGAAATTTTTCCAATGTGTTCTAAAAGAACCCCAGGTATATAATATGTGGTTTTCAATGATGTATTTCAACTCTATTACGAAAATAAAAACTTGGCAACAATACACGTTCTCAACCAACATTTATATGCTCTTTATTATGATCAAGGCGTAGAAAATACATAAACGTGCATGGCTGGAACAAATTCATAATTAGGAATCAGATTTCGTTAAAGCAAGGCGTGATATTATATTTTATTCATAACTAGCTGACCCGACAGACTTCGTCCTGTCAAAAAGATTTGTAATATGGCAGTTTTTTTGCCTACGTATTTAAAAAAATTCTCCTGAACAGAACCGTCACCCTGGTGATAGGGCGTTGTGAATAAAAAATAATTAAATAAAACATATATAAGGATTTAAAAGTAAGTAATCACTTTATTGTTAATCATGTGAATCATAATTATTATTATTATCATTGTAGTGCTTTGTGGTATACGATGTTTTTTGTTTGATTACCTGGCTCATAGATAAACAAATCTGATGGTTTTCCAACACGGGAACAGGCAACATACAATTGACCATGTGAGAAACATGGGTTTTCTAGATTAATACCACAAACACTTAATGATTGCCCCTGGGACTTGTTTATAGTCATAGCAAAAGCAAGCCGCACTGGAAACTGTAGTCGTTTAAACTCAAATGGCACATCAGTCGGAATCATTGGGATGCGCGGTATGAGAACATCTTCTCCTTTATACTTTCCTTTGAGTATAGTTGCTTCTATCACATTGTTTAGTAATTTTTTTATCGCTAACCGTGTACCGTTGCAAAGACGCGGTTGATTGATATTTCGCAACATTATAACCACCGATCCAACCTTTAATTGAATATTGTGAGGTGGCAATCCTGGCAAATCCAGCGAGTTTAAAAATTCCGGTGGATAGTTGACTACATCATCTTGATTAGTAGCCGAATCAACTGATTTATATATCCTCAATTCGCCTGTAATTTGTTCTTGAATTTTGAAATTTAATTCATTTACATCTATGTTTTTTGCAGCCAGTATAGCTCGTTCGCTCAACCAATCATGGTTTCTGTAATTTTGAGAAACATCTGGAAACACCTTCTGAATAAGTTCATCTTTTGATCGAGTTAACTGACAAAATGTCAACATGTCTATAGGAAATTTGCCATTACCAATGTCAATGAGTTGTTTAGAGAATATGTTTCCAGATTGGTCATTTCGCAACTCGACACGCATATTCTTGCTTAAATGAAGTACTTTGACATGTTTCCACAAATTGGAGGACTTTAGACATGCATTGAGTTCATCAGCTGGCGTTGATCGTGGAATCACTGGCAATGTTTGACGAAAATCTCCTGCTAATAAAATCATTGCACCACCAAATCGGTTATTATTGCTCCGTAGATCTTTTAAGGTTCTGTCTAAAGCCTCCAAAGATTTTTTATGTGCCATCGTGCATTCATCCCAAACAATCAATTTACATTGCTGCAAAACCTTTGCCATTGCAGAGTTCTTCGAAACGTTGCAGGTTGGAGTTTCATTGCTTTGCATATTTAATGGCAATTTTAGTGCTGAATGGGCTGTTCGACCACCTTCAAGCAAAGTTGCTGCGATTCCCGACGAAGCGAGTGCAAGTGCAATTTTATTTTGTGAGCGAATTGTTGCTAATATTAATGAAATCAAAAAAGTTTTTCCTGTACCACCAGGTGCATCTAAGAAGTAAATCCCTCCAGTTTCATCATTTGTTACTTTCATAAGAGTTTCAAATACATACTTCTGTTGTTCAGTTAACAGTGGAAGATTTGTTTGAATTAATTCTTTCAAAGCGTTGAGATCATACAGTTTTTCTCGATGCAACTCTTGGTTAAAAGCGTCATGCATTGGACGATTGGGCGCGGTCAGGCCTAATTGAATTAATAGTTTGTTTGACATTATCAAGCACATGTCCTCAATTGAAATCAATGCTTCATTGTAAATTTCTTCACTGATTTGTATATTTGGATTTCCCATTCTATTCCATATTTGATACAAAATATCATCACACATATAATCTTTGTACTTGATCCACAAATCAATTGGGTTTGATGGGAAGCATGTAGATATGATTATAGAAAACAATGTTCGTATTTGATGAGCGTGTGATGATATTACAGCATCATTGAGAGTTTGCTCCCAATGAGCGTCATTTTCAAGCAATTGCAAACGTTGACAGTCTTCTCTGTAGGATCCACACAATTCACCATGAACAGTTCGTAACTGTTGGAATGATGTTGGGCCACGTACATTGACTAATAGCAGTCATAAATAAAAACATTCATCATTGCTTGGATGTACTGAATAAATCCGGCCAATCGCATCGGTGGAATATACATCTGTATATCCTGGAACTGGTTTTCCTTGTTTCCGTCGTATAAATCTCCTTGAGGATTGATTCCAGGTATAATATTTTGGCATTTCAGAATATAGCAATGTTTGTGCGAAATGATCGTTTTGGCATGTCTCAAAAAAACTGGTTAATGTAGTAGATGGTGGCTGAGCAGCTCTTTGTACTGCGTTCTGTGCTGTAAAATACACTCTTTGTCCATTTTCTAAATGCACAGCTAAGTGAACAACAGAAGAGTGTCTCTCATGAATAGGAAAAGAAAATATTCGCCAAACTGCTTCATTACTACTGACAAAGCGGCCCATTTGGTATTGGGTAACTTCATCATTGGAATTCTCTGCACCAATTCCAATCACAGCCATATCACTCCCTTTGGTTACATATTTGCAAATGTATTTAATAGATTTCACTGAATGGCAAGATTCAACGTTGATGTGTGCTTTGAATGTCTTTGATAAAATGGGTGAATATGGAACAATCCAACGATTATCTATTTCAATATCTTGTTGATTTAATTTGACAATTGTTGATTTTCCATTGTCTGCTGTCGATCTGCGACGATACAATGGATAACCGTCATTACCAGTAATTGTTTCCGATATTAATGTCCGTGGATATCGTTTTGAACATTTACCATCCATCATACACGGTGAATTTTGATTAAGAGTTCCACAGGGACCATATATCATGTTTTTGATAACTACCTCATGCAATCCAGGATCTACTTGTACATTAGGGATTTCAGCTGATATCACTGCATCAACTTCATTTGGCCTTATCTTTTCAACCAACCAAATCAAAATGTGTGCATGTGGCAATCCTCGTTTCTGCCACTCCACAGAATACATCCAGCAGCGTGTCTCACCAAACACATTATGTTTTACGATGAAATCCATTAAAGATTTCAACTTTTGTCTAAAGACTCTGGCTGTAATATCATGACGATCAATGGGTGATTGCCCAGGGAATAACTCCTGCTTGATTTCTATCCATTGCGGATTGCATGTAAATGTGATGAACAAATCTGCTGTACCATAATGACGAACATACGACATGGCATCTTGAGCATATTCGTGCATATGCCGAGGGCTTCCGATGTATGTTGCTGGAAGAATAGTCATCCGACCGACATTCTGTGCATTTCCATCAGTATTAATCGCATCTCGAAGGTGAATATACTCTTCAGATCGGAGTTTGGTTTGATTCAACCTGATGAATGTTAATCTCTCCGTTTCAATTTTTACATACATGTCAACAACATATTTGTGATATAATCGCCGACATTTCAATATGTGATTTTCTTCATTTTCCCGAATCATTAGGCGGTATGAATAATAGTTCATTGAACTGACTTTTTTGTTGGTTTCAGAACCTGTAAATAGATTTTCTTTTAATAACATTCAAATATAAAATTAAAATACATAATATAATGACTGAGATATTATCGCCATAGCTAAATTAATATTTTAGTTACCTGTAATGGGATTTATCATTTTTATTGAGAAATCGTAGCCATCTTCACCTTGCCAAAATGTAATGGGATATTGCAGTGCATCATATGAGCGGTGTGTTTCCTTTATACGTTGTAATTGATCATTCCGACGATGTAAAACAATACCACGGGATTCCAAGTTTTCTCCAACTACAACGATAGCAACTTCATCAATAGTTGGTGCATTAAAACGTCTTGTATGTTGACCTGCAGGTGTTTTATCAGCTCTGATTACAATTTTGTGATTATCGGATGGCATCAGATCCAGGGCAGTTTTAAACAATATAATCAATTGATTGTGTTGATGAAATAAAGTTTGTAATTGTTCTACAATAGACCTCTTTACTAAATTGTTATGTGCACAACGCAGATCAATTTCTTGTGGTGAATTGCCCATAAAATAAATTTGCAGGAATTTGTTGTCGCTATCTGACACTGGTAACAGTGAACCTGCTCTGTGATATATTTGCCCTTGTATCTGTAAATAAAATAAAATATTATGGTGTGGTATAAATTAATGGATTGTCAGTGATCAAACTTAAATAATATTTGATCTTAAAAAGTATATATTTAGTTTGAACTAATATCTATCAAATATAAAATATAATAAAAGTGTCACTGAAACTGAATCACCATATAATATGATGACTAAGTGATATATAAGTGATTAAGAAATTGAAGATTAGTGACACATCTTAACTTTTGTGACAGAAAATTTTGTTCGCTGAAATAATTATGAGTAACTGCTATAATACATACCTTGAAAGTTGGCATAAAATTTTCCCGAACTACATTTGTTGCCCCAAATGAAGTCATTTGAAAGCAATTGTTATATTGTTGGATATGTGTCAAAAAGTGTATAGAATCTGTTCCTATTCCTGAAACCAATGAGTACAATGGTTCTGGTGGTGGGTCCAATGGTATCAATTTCACTTTACCATTTGCGCAACACAATCCATTGGATTCGTTTTTGTATTTTAATGCCTTACAGTGTGAGCAAACCGAGTTCATAGAACCAATAACAACACATTGGTAGTTACTGTAGTCAATTGACACATCGTAACTGAAAGCAGCTCGATTCAAACTTGCGCGATTATTAGTTGAATGTCGCGCTCGCGCTTCACGCGTTTGTGATATCCGAATTCTTCCACGTTCATTTCCGTCGTCACGTTCTTGTGCCGTACGATTAGATCGGTAATTAGCTTGGTTTGTAGCATTTCTGGTTCTTCTACCTAAATTGCTTCGTCTTATAGGAGGCATATCAAATATAAATTAGTTTTTCACTAATCACGAACTAAACAAACACTAACTAAGTAAACACTCTGCACAAAACACGAATTTGTTTCGTGTATCAGTTGACAAAAGCAAACTCAGTAGGATTAGGTCACAGACAACTTTTTTTTTTTTTAAATTTTATATGACTTGAAGTCAAATCCTTTTAAGCCGTACGAATTGTAACGCGATTTTTGTTTGACTGATGTAATGACGTGGAAACTGATGCATTTTATCTCGCGTGCCGAAACTAATACAAAAGAAACGCGAGTTTCGGAACGCGACATTAAACTTCTCCAACTATGTATTCTGTGCTCCAACGCACACACGCACATTGTTTTGATAGATATGATCTTTGACGTTAGGAACACACCTACATTGCTTAGACAACAGTGAGTGCTTGTAATTTAATATGAACTTTATACCATAGCAATAAAGCTCAAATTGACTACGTTTTAGTTACAAATCATTTGTATAGGAAAAAGAAAAGGGCTATTTTTAGGGTTTTTCCAGCAATAATTCTAATTTTTCTCGCCGTAAAAACCATCCTTGAACTTCAACGAACATTTTAAAAAAAGATTTGGCCAAATTGGTCGAGGCGTTGTAGAGTTATGCGCTTACCAACACATTTTGCGATTCATTTTAATATGAACTTTATACCATAGCAATAAAGCTCAAATTGACTACGTTTTAGTTACAAATCATTTGTATAGGAAAAAGAAAAGGGCTATTTTTAGGGTTTTTCCAGCAATAATTCTAATTTTTCTCGCCGTAAAAACCATCCTTGAACTTCAACGAACATTTAAAAAAAAGATTTGGCCAAATTGGTCGAGGCGTTGTTGAGTTATGCGCTTACCAACACATTTTGCGATTCATTTTTATATTATAGATGGATCATGAAATACGTTTTGAGAAGGGCTACAGGCTCGCGCAGAGTGACAGTGATAGAGAATCGGTTTTTGGACGTCAGGGTGACTGTGATGGTGATACGGATGTGAGAGGGAGATACACAGATCGCAGATTAGGTGGATGTTCATGAACGTGAAGAAGATGGATAGCATTCAGAAAACTAGAGCGTCTACTCTTGTATCCAGAAGTGGACAGATACCATAGTACTACTTGATGAGTGCAAGCAGGCTTCCAGGAGTATAATACATCAAACTGCACATATCCCACGTCACCTTAGACCTCAAATACAGACAAGGACAGACTGTATCAGACTTTTTGTCACCGATCACATGATGTTCTGGAAACTGTGCGCCTACTGTTGTATCTGGAAGTGCACAGATGACATATGACATAGTTCCACTTGATAAGTGCAAGCAGGTTTCAAGGAATATAATACGTGAAACTGCACGTATTCCAGGTCACCATAGGCCACAAATAGAAACTTTGGGCAGATTGTCCCAGACTTTTTATCTTAAATCACATGCAGAGTGTAATAGAAATGCGTATCAATAATAATGCAGAAGACAGTAAAATTCTACACTCATATCTTGAACGCTGGATTGAACTTGACTCTACAGGGTACAGTGATTTTTTGGTCTACTAACAATAGGTGGTTTATACAACGCACATGGAAACCTTTGAACGAATTTCAGTCAGTTGAGTATGATTTCCCCATTTTTCGATGCACAATAAGCTTTTCAAGATTTCGTGATATTTTGGTTCGCCTCCGGTTCCAATAAAGAAAAACAGTTCTGTATCCAAAGCTGAACCTATACAGCATGTGTTTGAAATGTTCACTGAAGCATGCATTTTGTCTTATGTCCCTGGGCCTTATATTACAGATTATGTGTACCTGTGGACTTGCAGCGGACGGTGTCCGTTCATCGTGTACATTCCTTCGAAACATGGAAAGTACAGGATAAAAGTATTCAGTGCTGCAAACTGTTAGACCAAATGTCTCATAAATGCTCAACTTTATACAGGGAAATCTACTGAATGAAGGGAAACAAACAAAGAGAAATAAGTCGTATATGATGTAGTTGATCAGCTGAGGGGAAGTCGTAGGAACATTTATACAGATTTTTTTTTTTTTTTTTTTTTTTTTTTTTTTTTTTTTTTTTTTTTTTTTACAAGCTTGCACCTTAATTACAGGATGCAACAACGGAGTAGCAATTTCAATAATGTGCATAGCTCTCACAATAAATCGTTATTATTTTTGTGGAAATATTTTACATTTTATCACCATATGCTTGCTAGAATAATCTAGGGATCAAAAGAGGCACCATACATATAATATATTTTCCAGAGCTGATACCATGCGAGGGTTAAACCATCCATTGTTAGTTTACAATACGAAGGTGTAATGGGAGCTTGTCTAATTACATGTGTTAGAGAAAATTACGACCTCATACTGCTTGCCGTCACCCAGGGTCACGCACGTTACAAGTATTTGTTTAACGCAGCGTTGCTTTTGTGTTCTTAGGATGACGACAGAAATAAGAGGAATGAAGACGGTGACATTCGGCATTCTCGGACGACAGCAAGGAGCCCCTTAACCATCCGGCAGACCGATCACAATTCAGTGTCACAGTTGTCATGAAACAATCTGGAGAGCTTCCTGATGCCAGGAAGTTGGTGAGTCGATCAGGAACTGACGAACAGGCACTGTACATCACCACCACAGCTTTGCTTCTCCCTAAAATAATAGCAGTGACAATATTTTGCCAGTACCACAACTGAAGGTATTTCCGCTACTTCCGGATCGACACACTAAACAATTGTGCGGTGACGAAAGCAATTCATTTAAATCCGATCAGAGATCGGTGTCGGAAAAAGACACAAGAAAAAGGAAATTCTTTTATACTGACAGTTTTAGGATGCCACATACAAAAGAAAGTCATTCAGTTAAATTCGATGAAAGTTCAATGTTAGAAGAAAACATAAGAAAGTGTAAATTCATTTATAATCGTATTTCTTCGGATAGTAAATAGTGCAGTTCAGAGTAACGGAGACACAGATAAATGGTATATACTAACGTGATATTGGAACGCATAAAAGAACAAGCCTTTTGTAAAGAAAGGAAAAGTATATGTAGTTCGGACATGGAAATTTTTTGATTACAGACTTCACTATTTCCGGACATCGAATGCATGGTGAAGTATTTATTAGAAAATTTTGTTCGAACATTGAGTAGTATTCGACCCTAACTCATATTCTTGTTTAGAGCCGTTGTAAATGAAAACTGAAGCTAGCTTTCTGTGTGTGACACAGGTAGGCAAAAAAAGTAGCAGCTGTAATGAGAAAAATGTAGTTTCTAGTTTCTTCCTAGATGAATGTTACCGAACGGTTGCAAGTGAGGTCTGTTAAAAAAATGAAATTTAATTCTATTGATCACTGTAGGATTACACGTACTTGACTATGTTCCTTCCTTTATTATCTCTTTATATTTACCTGTCGTTTGCTGTACTACAGATTACACCTGTAATAACAATTCGGTCTGAAGATGTCTTGTTGTTGCAAGTTCTTTAGGCACAATCAGATTTACCTGGTGTCGACGAATGCACCTCAACGACGTATTTAAAAACTTTTGACGACCGGGCAGTTTGCTTTGGTGAAAGAAATTGGATATTGCAGAAGCTAAGAACATCTTCTTTCTCCTCTTATGAACAGGATACGGTGTCGTAGCACAACAGTCCACATGTCTGAAACAAGTTTTTAATTAGTGATGCACTCATTCGGCAACACCATCTGGTTTACAAAGTAAATGAATTCATTATTCTCTCTTTTGTGCTTCCACACTAGATCCCGATACGTTCTTTGGAACACGCAACGCCAAGCACGCTAACTTAATAATATCATGGAAAGAAAACACGCACGGAGTGTTAGCGTGCTAACCGCAACCAAATGATACACAGATTAACCCAAGGGATTGTATATGACAGGTAAATTAATGGACAGTTGTGCGTGACTCTTGCTGATACCTTTATTGTAGCAAAACGTTCAGGGGAAGGATGTTAATAGCCGCTGATTGTATCGTTTAACCATTCAGGCATTGCATGAAATTTGAGATTAAGACACAAAAGGAATGCTGGAGATGATTTGGTAGAAACATACTCCGTGCATAGGTGTAATATACACGTACATCGAAGAGCCAAAGAAACTGGTACACCTACCTTAAATCGTGTAGGGCCCCCGCGGGCATGCGGAAGACGTGGCATTGACTCGACTAATGTCTGGAGCAGTGCTTGAGAGAACTGACACCTAGAATCCTGCATGGCTGTCCGTAAATCCGTAAGATTACGACGGGGTGGAGATCGTTTCTCAACAGCACGTTGCAAGGGACACAGATATGCTCAACAGTGTTCATATCCGGGAAGTCTGGTGTCTAAGTGACTGTAAAGCCACGTCCAAACTCACGTAAATCTTGATCACCTGCCAATGCAGCAGCAGTAACCGATCTGGCAACTGCGCCAGACACTTGTTATATTATATATGCGTTGTCGACCGGAGTGCCGTCTTCTGCTTGTTTACATATCTCTGTATTTGAATACGCATGCCTATACCAGTTTCTCTAGCGTTTCAGTGTATCTTACAGAGTTGAAGAACTTTATAATGGAAACCTACTGATAAACTTTCAGAGGTAATTTGCTGTTAATTGATACCATTGGATCCATACAGAGTAATTTAGTCCGTTTGATACCTCCTGAGTTGTCGTTGCGACTGTATTGTACTGTAAATTCCTGTACACCAGAGCATGTGTACACAACTCAGAATTTGTGTCACGTAAGTAAACATAAAGTTTAATAATAAAACACCTTTCATCCTTCGGTCAAAGAGGAGTGGCCAGTGACTGGTAGAATCACAGGTGACACTAGTCTACAAGAAGAGTAGGAGAACAGACTCACAAACCACTTTCCAAATCCACTGACATTTAACTGTTTTTGGAATCTTAGAGGGTATTTCGAACTTAACGTAATTAGGCATGTACAACATTATGACATGAATTCCAGGTCAAGGCAAACAAGTCGATACAATATTGCCTGACTTCAAAATCATTTGACCCAGTACCATGGCCACTCTAATTATCAAATCTACGATATCTTACAGTATGAAATGAGATTTACGACTGGATTGAGGACTTCTTGGTAGATGACGATTTAAAGGAAATAGACTATGAGGTTACCATTTCCCCCATTCTCATGGATCTCCTAAACAGAGATATCACAGGAGAAAATGTTTAAAACTTTTTAAAAAAAGTTGCTCTGTTAGTTTGAATTACTAGACATGATTGGAGGGAGGAAAAACGTTCAGGATCCACCTTCGGATGTTCAGAAATGTAAAATTGTGTATTTCACAAACGCTAAACGTTATTGTCCAATGATTACGATTTCCAAAAGACACATATGCAGTCAGTTATCTTAAACATATTATTGGGTGTAACAACCTGGTGAGATTTGGAATGAAATGCTCACTTAGGCTCTATCGCGAGTAAGGCAGGTGGCAGCCTTCGGTTGTAGACTGCAGGGGAATGCAAACGAGATTGACTACAGAGTGGTCACGCGACCCACCCTAGAATATTGCTCACGTGTGTGAGACCCTTACCAGATAGGCTCACCGGAGGGCTCCACGGAGATACTCAAAAACCCGAAACTGTCAGATGCTTGGATATAGACGTCAACTATCCTTTGGAAGCCTACTTAGCGAAGTTTCAAGAATCAGTACTAAGTAAACAATCAAAGAATATAATGTTGTTGTTGTTGTGGTCATCAGTCCTGAGACTGGTTTATTGCAGCTCTCCATGCTACTCTATCCTGTGCAAGCTTCTTCATCTCCCAGTACCTACTGCAGCCTACATCCTTCTGAATCTGCTTAGTGTATTCATCTCTTGATCTCCCTCTACGATTTTTACCCTAGACGCTGCCCTCCAGTACTAAATTGGTGATCCCTAGATGCCTCAGAACATCTCCTACCAACCGATCCCTTCTTCTGGTCAAGTTGTGCCACAAACTCCTCTTCTCCGCAATTCTATTCCTCATTAGTTATGTGATCTACCCATCTAACCTTCAGAATTCTTCTGCAGCACCACATTCCGAAAGCTTCTATTCTCTTCTTGTCTAAACTATTTATCGTCCATGTTTCACTTCCATAGATGGCTACACTCCATACAAATACTTTCAGAAACGACTTCCGGGCACTTAAGTCTATACTCGATGTTAACAAATTTCTCTTCTTCAGAAACGCTTTCCTTGCCATTGCCAGTCTACATTTTATGTCCTCTCTACTTCGACCATCATCAGTTACTTTTCTCCCCAAATAGCAAAACTCCTTTACTACTTTAAGTGTCTCATTTCCTAATCTAATTCCCTCAGCATCACGCGACCTAATTCGGCTACATTCCATTATCCTTGTTTTGTTTTTGATGATGTTCATCTTCATCTGTCCATTGCGTTCAACTGATCTTCCAAGTCCTTTGCTGTCTCTGACAGAATTACAATGTCATCGGCGAACCTCAAAGTTATTTCTTCTCCATGGATTTTAATACCTACTCCGAACTTTTCTTTTGTTTCCTTTACAGCTTGCTCAATATACAGATTGAATAGCATCGGGGAGAGGCTACAACCCTGTCTCACTCCCTTCCCAACTACTGTTTCCCTTTCATGTCCCTCGACTCTTATATCTGCCATCTCGTTTCTGTACAAATTGTAAATAGCCTTTCGCTCGCTGTATTTTACACCTGCCACCTTCAGAATTTGAAAGAGAGTATTCCAGTTCACATTGTCAAAAGCTTTCTCTACGTCTACAAATGCTAGAAACGTAGGTTTCCCTTTCCTTAGTCTTTCTTCTAAGATAAGTCCTAGGGTCAGTAATGCCTCACGTGTTCCAACATTTCTACGGAATCCAAAATGATCTTCCCCGAGGTCAGCTTCTACCAGTTTTTCTATTCGTCTGTAAAGAATTCGCGTTAGTGTTTTGCAGCTGTGACTTATTAAACCGATAGTACGGTAATTTTCACATCTGTTAACACCTGCTTTTTTTGGGATTGGAATTATTATATTCTGTTGTGGACTGGCAAGACAGCCAATCCACCAGAACGGGAGGCGGAAGGGCACGCGTTAAGCTCAGGTGAGGTCTGGAACAGGTCAAGGTCTTATAGTAGCAAAAATAGTACGTAGCTTCTGGAATACCTAACTTCAATCCATAATAGGTGAACATCGGTCTGACGGTACATGCATCACAAGATAAATAGCAATTGATAATGGCGTCTTGCTAGGTCGTAGCAAATGACGTAGCTGAAGACTATGCTAACTATCGTCTCGGCAAATGAGAGCGTAATTTGTCAGTGAACCATCGCTAGCAAAGTCGGCTGTACAACTGGGGCGAGTGCTAGGACGTCTCTCTAGACCTGCCGTGAGGCGGCGCTCGGTCTGCAATCACTGATAGTGGCGACACGCGGGTCCGACGTATACTACCGGACCGCGGCCGATTTAAAGGCTACCACCTAGCAAGTGTGGTGTCTGGCGGTGACACCACATATTCTTCTTGAAGTCTGAGGGTATTTCGCCTGTCCCATATATCTTACTCACCAGATGGTAGAGTTTTGTCAGGATTGGCTCTCCCAACGCTGTCAGTAGTTCTAATCGAATGTTGTATATGCTCCCGGGGCCTTGTTTCGACTTAGGTCTTTCAGTGATCTGTCAAACTCTTCAGGCAGTATCATATCTCCCATTTCATCTTCATCTACCTCCTCTTCCATTTCCATAAAATTGTCCTCAAGAACATCGCCCCTGTATAGACTCTCTATATACTCATTCAACCTTTCTGCTTTCCCCTCTTTGCTTAGAACTGAGTTTCCATCTGAGCTCTTGATATTCATGCAAGTGGTTATGTTTTCTCCAAAGGTCTCTTTAATTTTCCTGTAGGCAGTATCTATCTTACCCCTCGTGAGATAAGCCTCTACATCCTTACATTTGTACTCTGGCCATCCCTGCTTAGCCATTTTGCACTTCCTGTCGATCTCATTTTTGAGACGTTTGTATTCCTTTTTGCCTGCTTCACTTACTGCATTTTTATACTTTCTTCTCTCATCAATTAAATTCAGTATCTCTTCTGTTGCCCAAGGATTTCTACTAGCCCTCGTCTTTTTACGTACTTGATCCTCTGCTGCCTTCACTACTTCATCCCTCAGAGCTACCCATTCTTCTTATACTGTATTTATTTCCCCCATTCCTGTCAATTGTTCCCTTATGCTCTCCCTGAAACTCTGTACAACCTCTGTTTTAATCTATAGTTCATAACCAATAGATTGTGGCCAGAGTCCACATCTGCCCCTAGAATTGTCTTGCAATTTAAAATCTGGTTCCTAAATCTCTGTCTTACCATTATATAATCTATCTGAAACCTTCTCGTATCTCCAGGATTTTCCAAGTATACAACCTTCTTTCATGATTCTTGAACCAAGTGTTAGCTATGATTAAGTCATGCTCTGTGCAAAATTCTACCATGCGGCTTCCTCTTGCATTTCTTAGCCCCAGTCCATATTCACCTACTGCGTTTCCTTCTCTCCCTTTTCCTACTACCGAATTCCAGTCACCCATGACTATTAAATTTTCGTCTCCCTTCACTACCTGAATAATTTCTTTATCTCATCATACATTTCATCAATTTATTCATCATCTGCAGAACTAGTTGGCATATAAACTTGTACTACTGTAGTAGGCGAGGGCTTCGTGTCTATCTTGACCACAATAATGCGTTCATTATGCTGTTTGTAGTAGCTTACCCGCACCCCTATTTTTTTATTCTTTATTAAACCTACTCCTGCATTACCCCTATTTGATTTTGTATTTATAACCCTGTATTCACCTGACCAAAAGTCTTATTCCTCCTGCCACCGAACTTCACTAATTCCCACTATACCTAACTTAAACCTATCCATTTCCCTTTTTAAATTTTCTAACCTACTTGCCCGATTAAGGGATCTAACATTCCACGCTCCCATCCGTAGAACGCCAGTTTTCTTTCTCCTGATAATGACGTCCTCTTGAGTAGTCCCCACCCGGAGATCCGAATGGTGGACTATTTTACCTCCGGAATATTCTACCCAAGAGGACGCCATCATCATTTAATCATACAGTAAAGCTGCATGCCCTGGGGAAAAATTACGGCTGTAGTTTCCCCTTGCTTTCAGCCGTTCGCAGTACCAGCACAGCAAGGCCGTTTTGGTTAGTGTTACAAGGCCGGGTCAGTCAATCATCCAGATTGTTGCCCCTGCAACTACTGAAAAGGCTGCTGCCCCTCTTCAGGAACCACACGTTTGTCTGGCCACTCAACAGATACCCCTCCGTTGTGGTTGCACCTACGGTACGGCCATCTGCATCGCTGAGGCACGCAAGCCTCCCCACCAACGGGAAGGTCCATGGTTCATGTGGGGAAGAATATACTACAGTAGCGTATGAGGCAGAAGCAAGCTTAGAATAATTACACCAAGAACAGAGTGATTTAAGAAACCACGATAGGCGCAGTCCATATTCATTTGAAGTTGGAAGAAACTGTGATATATGAACAATGGGACATACCTTCCTCCGTGCACATCACAACGATTAGAAGTCATGAATGTAGAAAGTTGCCACTGATTCCAAGTACCCAGTACTGATTACTCAGAAATGGGCCTCTCATACCTTTTCTCCCTGATTTGAATGGTATTTCATGTACAGGAACAACTAGAACTTACAGATCAGATAGTAATACAGGTAACATGTTGCCGTAATGTGCGGTCTCTCTCAACTCACGCCAACTTTTTTTAAAGAGTTGCTTAATTAATGACGGAATTAGAAACGAAATAAATGAAAATGTTATTAAGGAAATTAATACATATTTGAGAAACGAGGACGGGAAGTATG
Organism: Schistocerca serialis cubense; assembly: GCF_023864345.2. NCBI lineage: Eukaryota > Metazoa > Arthropoda > Insecta > Orthoptera > Acrididae > Schistocerca > Schistocerca serialis. The sequence continues at coordinate 789,163,269 of NC_064642.1, forward strand.
CACACAAAACAATTGTTGTTAACTGAAAACTGAAAATTTAATTTTTTTTGCAATATGGGCTACTTTGAAAACGATTGTCCTTCGTATACAATATTCTCGTAAACCTAGGGCTAAAAATGGAATTAGAATATCGTGAAAAACGAAGAGAAAACATTACTTACCACCGAGGGACACAGATGATACCTTTATTAAACGACGTTACAAGTTTAACTGTAAAAATCCAGTTTACGATCCCGGGATCTTCTGCTTGTATGGAAGCCGCTTATATTGCACACAGGAAAAACACCGAAATATACACTCAAATGGCAGTGTATTTCTTCGAAAAACGAAAATATTCGCTCTTTTTGTTCCAAAGCACTTATTGAAGGAATCAATTAAAATAAAACAAAAGAAGTCATTTCGACAAAAACAAAAGGGTGAAATCAGAAAAACGTATATGAAGGAATGGGGCGTTAATTTTAACGTGCCCACGCATTCTGTCCTCCGTCACTTCTACATCGTGGAACATCTAAATCCATAGAAGTATCTACAAAAATAAAAAGGGGGGTGGGGAATGGCAACTAATCCAACGCCTTGACGATGAAAAGCAAGATACAACATATTAGGAAAAAAAAACTCACGATAACGGGGCATCCCGAGCCACGCCCAATGGTCGTGGTATTGTTCTTTGATCGGGGAAAGAAGGTTGAATCGAGACGCACGAGAATCTCCCCCGATATAGCCGCCTCCGACGAGCTGAGGAGAAAAGGCAGTTGTCGGCGAAGCCATCTCCAATGGTCATGACCTCAGGAAATCAACCGATGAGATAATGTATTAGTTTCATCGCAACGATTGTAGCGATCCGTTACACTGAGGCCAATACGAAACAGTTGCACGTTGGTAGGTACAATATCATGAAAAACTTGGTACCACAAGGACGCTACTTCCAACGGGAAAATCGGGAGGCTGATGTTAGACCAAACAATCTTCCAATTCGTCCCTGGCGACAGGGCTTCTGCAGAGGGAATGCTATGAGGAATTGGCCAGCGGCTTAACAGCATTTTTAGGGAGAGATTCGCTTGGGAAAGGATATTTACTCCTAAATAACTGACCTCAAGGTAAAAATTCCTTAACGTCCCGTAGTTTATAACTAATCCTATCAATATCTAGGGAAGGTGTTAATCTCGCCGGTCGCATACAGTCATAAAGGCGAGCTGTAAGTGACTGGGGGGGTGCGCTGACAAGTTAAAACGGTGTGACGGATGAATAAGGCAGAAGACTTAACCAGAATGTCAGGGAGGCCCAAACCTCCCTGCAAACGGGGGCGCGCCATGACTCCATAACGCACGCGAAATACAGAGTGGCGCCAGATAAACCTGCCAGTTAAACTTTGCAACTTGCGGTACATCATCGCAGAAAGTGGAAAAATTTGTACAATAAAATAAGCCTTACTTAACACATACGTTTCCATGCCCCGACCCTTATGAAGAAGTGAGAGCGAGCGACGCTCGTGTTCAATGATTGCACTCTGAATCTTATCCGTGACAAACTTCCAGTTTATCGTAGCCATCCTTAGCGGACATCTGTAAATTATAACACCCAATGATAGATATCGGGTGACCTTCAAAGCCCATGGAATTTCAACAGCGTCAAATCCTCGCAAACTTAAAAGTAAACGACTTTTCTAATTATTAATCCGCGCTCCCGTAAGACGACAAAAGCCATCCAAAACTTCCTTCAGCAGTGGTATATCATCATGTGTACGGAGGAGAACCATAACGTCATCAGCATATGCACGAATTGTAAACCTTTCTCCCAACAGCGACCAGCCACCCAAACGAGCAGCTATAGTTCACAATAAGGGTTGATGGCTCACGATGATGGTATTCAAAAATACCGATAGTCGGCTTTTGACAGCTCGCGCCACTATTTTATAATCATTGTTGGAGAGGATTATCGGGCGGACCTGATCCACACGCAAACGTCCCGGCTTTTTGGAGACCAGGACAATTTTAGGAACCTTAAAGCTGGGCGGGAGAAGGCCTCCGAAGTACACTTCATTCACCATGGAAGTTATCGTATCTCCTATTAGGGGCCAATTGTTGTTGTTGTTGTTGTTGTGGTCTTCAGTCCTGAGGCTGGTTTGATGCAGCTCTCCATGCTACCCTATTCTGTGCAAGCTTCTTCATCTCCCAGTACTTACTGCAACCTACATCCTTCTGTATCTGCTTAGTGTATTCACCTCTTGCTCTCCCTCTACGATTTTTACCCTCCACGCTGCCCTCCAATGCTAAATTTGTGATCCCTTGATGCCTCAGAACATGTCCTACTAACCAGTCCCTTCTTTTTGTCAAGTTGTGCCACAAACTCCTCTTCTCCCCAATTCTATTCAATACTTCATCATTAGTTATGTGATCTACCCATCTAATCTTCAGCATTCTTCTGTAGCACCACATTTCGAAAGCTTCTATTCTCTTCTTGTCCAAACTATTTATCGTCCATGTTTCACTTCCATACATGGCTACACTCCATACAAATACTTTCAGAAACGACTTCCGGACACTTCAATCTATACTCGATGTTAACAAATTTCTCCTCTTCAGAAACGCTTTCCTTGCCATTGTCAGTCTACATTTTATATCTTCTCTACTTTGACCATCATCAGTTATTTTGCTCCCCAAACAGCAAAACTCCTTTACTACTTTGTCTTATTTCCTAATCTAATTCCCTCAGCATCACCCGACCTAATTCGACTACATTCCATTCTCCTTTTTTTGCTTTTGTTGATGTTCATGTTATATCCTCCTTTAAAGACACTGTCCATTCCGTTCAACTGCTCTTCCAAGTCCTTCTTAGGGGCCAAAATGGAGCGCTGGCGTAACAACAATATCAAGGAGGGAGGTGAAATCAACATAAGGTGGACCGTCTGAATCCATTTCAGTATAAAGCTTAGAATAGCACTGGTAAAGTTCACGCATGATATCAGATTGGGAGGACCACTCACCCATCTAGAGAACGAATGGTAGAAAGACACGTCCTTTGAGATCGCTTGTGAAGCCGGAGAAGATGATAGAGACAGGTCACTTCATCCTGTACGATTAAACGAGGCTGTGAACGCAGTCGGACACCATCCATTTGCCTACGTTTGAGTTGGAGAAGTTTTGCCTTCACACGGTGGACGTCGACAACCCTCAAGGGGGCATCACGAGCATTATCGTAAAGATCGCGAAGGACTGCATAATAAAATTCCCTAGTACGCCTTATTTCAGCCGCTTTTTCTGCGCTGAAACGCATGAGTGTAATCCGAATCCGGGGTTTAGAAAAGGTAACCCACCACTCTAGAAGTGAGGAATAACGCGTCTGGGACTGGGTTGTCCGCCGCCATACGTCTGCGATGATACCTTCCACATGTTTTGCGCACCACGGGTCTGGTGCTGAGTATCTCAGCAGCGGAATATGCGGCGCCAGTTTGGAGGAACTCTGCCCACACTGAGCAAGTTGACGTCGCCGTAAACGAAACTGTACATATTGCCACAGGATGCCTCAAACCAACTCCCACAGACATCATTTACCCCATCATAGGCATAGCACCACCCACTATCCACAGACAAGTAGCCGTCGAGATCGAAAGATCAAAGCAAAATAATGATCCTCGACACCCGATGCATATGGACCGACAACAACGTGTCCGGCTGAAATCCCGCAGGAGTTTCATTAAAACTACTGAAGAGCTCGCCACCAAGCCCGTCGCAAGGCGGCTATCTCTTTGGGAAGAAATGGTGCCACACTCCACAATGGAACTACTTGAGGAGGGATCTGCAGGATTTCAACTACCTTTTACAACTTGGAGGTCATTAAACCGGCTGCGCACTGGAGTAACTGGGTGCAGATCAAACCTATTTAAATGGGGTGACAGTGATAGCGATAGGTGTGAATGCGGAGCAATACAGGACTTGGACCACCTTCTGATCTGCCCAGATATGTCTATAACATGCACTAAAGATGATATTTTGAAAGTCAATGACAAAGCAATCTACGTTGCTAATTACTGGGAAGGGAAGATATAATTGGTGCATCCAGACACGGAAGAAGAAGAAGAAGAAGAAGAAGAGAGGGGTCCGTGAGATGTAGAGTGTTTAGCTTCCATAAAGGGCACAAAAGATGGACCCGCTGAGGGACGTGGTTAAAAGTCATGGGTACAGCACAGTGATCAGTGAAACTGGCAGGAATTACGTCAATCGATAGAAGCTGACTACATATGGGGGCAGATAAATAAAAGCGGTCCAATCGGCTACTTGAAGTAGCTATAAAAACGTAAACCGCACCAATGTAGGCTATCTGCAAACCCAAACATCCAGGAGATGCAAGGACGTCACCATATCATTAAGTTCACGACAAAATGTATAATTAGGGGTCTGATCTACATGGCGTAAGACGCAGTTACAATCGCCCCCTAACAAAACCTTGCGCGGGTTCCGTCGGAGTAAATAAACAACTTCTTCCTTATAAAACCACGCGCTATCGGATGAACGACCGGATCCAGACGGAGCGTAAAGAAAAAATAAAGTGAGGTCATAAAAACTACAGCGATCATCATCTAGCGTTTGGAAGTCCGTCAGCGGGATTCCATTTCGATAGAGCGAAGCCATACCGGTAGAATTTTCATGCGTCGCATTGAAAGACATAGGATATCCTGGAAGACAAAACACATCAAATAATACCTCTTCTAAAGACACTATATATCAGCTTGGGAATCGTAAATAAACTGGCGTATCGCAGCAAGCCGTAATTGGGAAAGTATACTATTAACGCCGGCCGGTGTGGCCGTGCGGTTAAAGGCGCTTCAGTCTGGAACCGCGTGACCGCAACGGTCGCAGGTTCGAATCCTGCCTCGGGCATGGATGTTTGTGATGTCCGTAGGTTAGCTAGGTTTAACTAGTTCTAAGTTCTAGGGGACTAATGACCTCAGCAGTTGAGTCCCATAGTGCTCAGAGCCATTTTTTATACTATTAACATTGAGGGTTAGAAATGTATACGCCCGCATCCGTTAACACATGAAAGGTTAATAAAACAACACAACGTCCGTCTGTCCTCAACGTCCAGAGGCGGGCGAAAGAAGGTATACTCCTAGTCCTCCCCACCGGACGCCGAGGAATCCTCGTGTTTCTTTTTACAACGCGCCGCTTCACGTGCAGGTTGAATACGCTGTTTCACACCGTGAAAACGTACACTCTTGATGTGGAAGGGTTGGGGGCACGTGAAGCTCCGATTTGATAGAGGAGCCATCGCCACCGCACATATCGGAAATCGGGGAGCACAACTCAGAACGACCAACAGCAACATCAGGTAAAGGAGACAGAGGTAGTGCAGCGCCGGTGTCGGGTGGCATCCCCTGAACATCAGAAGAGAACCCGTAGAATCCTGTTGCTCTACCGTCTCAACGTGGAGGAGGGGTTGGTACTGCACTAGAACACTGTAAAGGCTGGCCAGCAGGCAACGTCTCTGCGGGAACAAAGGAACCCACGGTAACCGTCACGTCGACGGGGGAAGTGGGAGACGCAGATTGAACGCAGATTTCAACATCAACAGAAGCAGCTACATCCTCTCTGGTAATACTTGAATCACAATTAACATCAGTAGACAACGCATTACCGCCAGAAGGTGCACCCTCTGTCAACGCCGTATCAGAAGAACGATACTGGAGTGGGGCGTAGAAATCTGTACCGTGCTCAGTCCGCCGGCGTTTGACGTGCGCTGCAGGAGCCGTCGTCCCCTCGTGGACAGAAGCCGCACTGGTACGTGTCGGTAACGGTGGAAATTCGCGAGGAGTAGGAGGTAATGTTGCCCCTACATCGCTTAAAGCTGGAGACTGACTGAAAGCTGACTGCGAAGTTACTATGTCTGCTAACGTTAAAGGAAGAAGTTTTTGATAAGACGACGTCAGAACAGTAGTACGGCGCGGGGAATCAGATTTGAGATGACCGCTTTCACTACAGAGAAAACAAGTTCCTTCATGGCCTGTATATGTAACATGGATTCGGTAAACACAAACAGTTAAGTGGAAAGAAATACTCTTTTTAATGCACATGTCCACAGTCCGAATACCATTATAGCACTGGAAGCGATGTTGTGCTGACCAGCGTTCCCATCGGATATGCCGTACTGCTCCAAACGGAAGCAACGCTGCTTCAAGAAATGAATCGTCCACTTCAAGAGGAAGGTTATAAATTATGACCGGAGTATACTCGAGTGCCTCATTTTCAAGGAGGTCTTGACTAATGGAACCATCGCGATGTGGAAACAACACTTTATAACAAACGCGGGAGAGAAGTCGTTCAACTTGAACGGGATCATGAAACTTCACAAAGAATGCATACAAATCAGAATCAACTTAAGGTGCAACACGGATAACACCAGCCGACCAATTGTGAATTTCTAAGGAGCCGGGATGAACACGACGTGTACTCTTGTCAAAACTGAAATGAACAGTAGCTCGACGAGTAACGGATATAGGAGACTCGACAGACACCATAGCGCGGGCAGAAAACACCGCCACCAAGAGGAAAACGACAACAAACTCCGCTACGCAACAACGATGTGACTCCGGCCGATATACCAACTAGACTGGGTAGCTTCGACACAAGCGACGCTGCGGCACAAGCGGAAGTTAACGACAGCCTGCTCGCTCGAGGCGCAAGGCGACACTGTGCATTATTAGAACTGCTCGGCTGAAAGCTGGCCTGGTTCCGTCGTCCGCATATCGACATCATGTGCCTTTAAAATTAGAGCATAGCTAACGGAGGTCTACTGACTATTGCTGGCGGCATTAATATGCACACCATGTAGGCTCATGCAAACGCGCGAAGCTGTTACTTTGCCATCTCCAGTGTGAGAGAAGTTCAGAATCTGATATTCCAGATGTTGTCAGCAATCAGATGGGTCAGCAGCATCGGCGTTATGACGTGAATGTCAGAGCCAGTGAGTGCCGACACAGTAAATACTGTGTACTGTTACGCACCCAGAGGGCACGGACATGGGAGAGACAAAATTTGTGGTAAGTTCCTAAGGGACCAAACTGCTGAGGTCATCGGTCCCTAGGCTTACACAGTACTTAATCTTCGAAACAGAACAACACTGTTTTAGTACAGTGAGGTGACAGTACAAATCACTCACAGTAATAAACATTTTGACAAGGCTAGTCGCTCACCAACAGAGCGACGTCAAAACGTCTGTGTGACAGAGGACAGGCTCAGCAGAAAAGTGTAAGACAAGAGTGCAAAGAACTGCCTTTGTAGCTGTCATTACATTGAGTAACATGCACTAGATAGGAAGCAAGAAAGCATATAGAGGACCTAATGGAGCAGTGACAGTGCTGAAACAAACCCGTTAATCAAATGTAGCAGAACTAAAGACCACTGATCACTTGCATGCAATAAATTAGGCCGATCCAGTCATTATAAATGACGTCGCACAGCAGAGCCACACCCCAGTTCAGTAAATACTCGAATAAGATAACCTGTTGGGCAGTCGATCAGTAGGATCGATAGCGTCCATTACGTTTGCACTTGATTTTCTGATTGTTGTATTGTTACAACTTGTGTGAGATTGTACGGTACCAGTCATACTCTCGCTGCCTGTCGTGATGAGAGCAGTTCTGTATCCACGGATAACTGACGCCAGAGCTCAGGACTGCAAACTGCCACTCACGTGTAATCTGTGGGTCCACCAACACCAGGCCAGTACAGGACACGAGCTGCTCTTATACTTTGGCATCATGTGGACCACAGGGCTTATCAGAGCGGTGGGTTAAGACCAGTGTACTTCACATTAGACATCGCTGTTCATCTGATGGGACCAGAGCACTCTCAGGGCGGCATGTAAGTCAATCACACATGCATTACGGTCACGCCTCCGTCGAAAGTGACCTGCCACATGGGACGTGTCTACGAATATGCATGCGGACAATCCACCAACCACAAGTTACTGGTCTATGCTACGGGCTGACATAGCGACTTTCGGCAAGCAGATTCCGCTGTCATCAATGCAGCAACCACACATCGCTGAAGCCACAGCTGCTCCATGTACACTGAACAATAACATGACTCATCACTAATCCCGGCCGGCCGGAGGGGCCGAGCGGTTCTAGGCGCTACAGTCTGGAACCGCGTGACCGCTACGGTCGTCGGTTCGAATTCTGCCTCAGACATGGATGCGTGTTGTGTCCTTAAGTTAGTTACGTTTACGTATTTCTAAGTTCTAGGGGACTGATGACCTCAGACGTTAAGTCTCATAGTGCTCAGAGCCATTTGAACCACTAATCCCGTTTCATTTGCGCCAAACGACACCCCATATCTCCTCAGACCACACATGCTGACAAAACAGTAGGAGCTTCCAGCCTTTGAATGGGCGACTCCTACAATACCAGCTGCTTGTTAGTTAACTGACATGCAGCAAACCATGGTAATGAGTTTCCGGCTGGCTTCCCCAGTGTTTTGGTCAATTCAGGGAAATTCTTGTTCGTCACTGTGGCGAAAGTCATGATCCTCTCCTCTAAATTGTCGGTTTTTGGGAGTGGAGAGGAAAGTATAGAAACAGAAAGACAGCAGACAGGCATACGGCCATGAGGTCATACAGAGAGGGAGGCACCCAGTCGTAACACGCTTAGTTATTGAGTGAGTATCGCTTTTTAGCGTTAGCGCTGCCTTTGCTCTCAGCAGCTCACATGTTTCGAGGTCCGTTCTGCAGCTTGCATTGATTCTTCCGTTGTTTAACTTTTTTTTTGTTCGATCCGTTGTATTTCACTTGCGTATGTGAGCTGCACGGATTGGAAAAGCCAATCACCATTCCATAGCATTTTTCCATACGGTTCGACGCACCTACCAGTTATCAGCAGTACATTCCGTACCAGCTGAGCTTCACTCAGGCAGTCATTTATTGTATTTTTGCGTTCATCAGTGTGCATTCCATTGTCGAACTGACTTGGTTAATGAGTCTGGTAAACTCTTTTTGGGGTCATATGCATTTCTTTCAGCTTGAAATAAGAAGTAATTTGAGACATAACTATGTGAACTGAAATTAACTTTGTGTTATACCATTTAACTGTAAGTTACCTAATTATGATAGAAATTTGAGGAAATAAACTCATATGGAAAGCTTAGGATTGTATTTACTTCCGTCCTACAACTATCCTCGTCAGGCGACCCTAGTTAAAAAATAAGTATGGCTGGCTTCCTTTGCGTAGCTAAACTGTGCTGTCACTGTGACGGTGTTCCACCAAAAAACAGGTGCCCTACTTGGGAAATTTAATGTCTCCTGTTGTGACTTGGCAAGACAGCCGAGTCACAATGAGAGGAAGCCGAAAGGCACGCGCTTAAGCTCACGCAGGCTGGCGCGAGGTCTGGAACAGTTAAGGGAATTAATAGTAGCAAATAAAGTACGTAGTTGATATAATACTTAACTTTAATCCACAATTGTAGAACATCTCTCTTGACGGTACATGTTATAACCACAATATAAAATAATATCCATTGCTATGGCGCCTTGCTAGGTCGTAGCAAATGACGTAGCTGAAGGCTATGCTAACTATCGTCTCGGCAAATGAGAGCGTATTGGTCAATGTAGCTTCGCTAACAAAGTCGGCTGTACAACTGGGGCGAGTGCTAGTAAGTCTCTCTAGACCTGCCGTGTGGTGGCGCTCGGTCTGCTATCACTGACAGTGGCGACACGCGGGTCCGGCGTATACTAATGGACCGCGGCCGATTTAAAAAAAAATGGTTCAAATGGCTCTGAGCACTATGGGACTCAACTGCTGTGGTCATCAGTCCCCTAGAACTTAGAACTACTTAAACCTAACTAACCTAAGGACATCACACACATCCATGCCCGAGGCAGGATTCGAACCTGCGACCGTAGCAGTCTCACGGTTCCGGACTGCGTGCCTAGAACCGCGAGACCACCGCGGCCGGCGCCGATTTAAAGGCTACCACCTAGCAAGTGTGGTGCCTGGCGGTGACACCACATGTCCTATATAAAATTGACCTCATTTACGTCACTAATGATAGTTAGGAGTTTCAGTTACTATAACTAATGCAATTGTTGGTTTAATGTTGTACAAGGCTTACACTAGCTTGTATAACGTTTCTGTGCTGAGTTCGTAAGTGTTGTAGGCAAATTGCGCACTCCTCTGCCGAGCCTCAGCACGTCACAGAACTTTGTACAAAACTTACGATAAGCAAAGAAACTTCAAGGGATTAGACCAGCGAAGAAAGGAGTAGCGCGCTCTTCTCGGAGGAGAGCAGACAGATTCAGTGTGAGCAGTGATTCTCGATGCACTCCCCTATTGTCGAGGAGTGGGAACATGTAATGTACTCAGGAAAATGGTAGAATACGACGGTATTGGTGGTCCGGGTATTATGGTGTGTAATGGCATAATGTGTCATGGGCGTATAAAACTATTCCATCAGTCATCTAAATTTATAAAATTTTTTTGTATTTAAAAAGTGTCGTAATGCAACTGTGATATGCAAAGCCTATTTGAAAAGTATGATGTATGTGATGTCAGAGTGCTTTGATAATGCATATTTGTAACTTATGCAAAGAAATATACGAAATGTACATGTGGAATAATCGGGTCTACTGCCGGATGTTTGTGTCGCTCTGGCATAATATTTCTGCCACGTAACTCGTTGTCTTCTTCAGGTGCTACCTGAGACTGCCATACTGGAGGATCTTTTCCAGTACTTATGCCCAGAGGCCGCGGGGTGCTCTCTTTGCTGTCTGCGCCCGCTTGGCGCTGCTTGTAAGGTGTTGTCTCTTCTCCGGTACTCCCACGGACGTCCGCGCCCGGCCCGTCCACTATCTGTGGTCGTGGCAGCTGTCTGGGGGTGGACCCGCGTTTGGCGTTCCGTTCGTGGTCCGCGCCCGCTTGGCGCTGCTCTTGAGGTGTTGGCACTTCCCTGGTGCTCCGGCGAACGCCCGCATCCGCCTCGTCCACCATCTGCAGTTGTGGAAGCTGTCTGAGTCCCGTCTCGCGTCGGCCGCTCCGTTCCCGTTCCGCGCCCGTCTGGTGCTGCTTTTGAGGTTCTGGCTCTTCCCTGGTGCTCCCACGGAAGTCCGCGCCCGGCTCGTCCATCATTTGTGGTCGTGGCGGCTGTCAGAGGCCCGTCCAGCGTCGGGAGTTGCGTTCGCGGTCTGCGCCCGCCTGGCGCTGCTCCTGCTGCGGTGTTACTACTTCTTGAGGAGTTTCTTGGTTCCTTTCGTTGGGCCCTAATAAGCTCCAGAGCTGGACTCCACGCCGAGCTGAGCTGGTAACCGCTGTCTCGGTTTATTAGGTTGTCTGTGACCTACATCTCGATAGCCTCCTTTATGACACTGTCCCAAAATCTTGGAGTCTGTGTCACAATTTTGGTGTTGTTGTAGTCCATTGAGTGACTGTGCTCCAGACAGTGCTCCGCTACGGCAGATTTGGTTGCCTGTCAGAATCTGGTGTGCCTCTGGTGTTCTTTGCACCTGACGCCCACCGTCCTGGTTGTCTGGCCAATGTTTGACCTCCAACACTGGCACAGGATGTTGTAAATGCCTGGTTTACGTAGCCCCAGGTCGTCCTTCAGACTCTCTAGCATTGTTCCAATTTTGGAGGGTGGACAAAAGATACTCTTTATATCATATTTTGAAAGAATTCTGCTGATCTTTGCAGCACATGGCAGATATGGCACCTTCTTCACCTCCTCTATCTCTTCTTCTGTACCTGTTGTTGGCTGCTAGCATGAAGTGTCCTTTGGATGTCTGTGGAGGAGTATCCATTTCTGCTGAACACCAGCTGTAGATGTTCTATCTCTGTGGCCAGACTTTCTGCATCCAACAGAGCCCGAGCCCTGTGAACTAATGTTTTCAAGACTCCATTCTTCTGTGCTGGGTGGTGGCAGCTACTGGCTTGGCGGTATAAGTCAGTATGGGTGGGCTTACGATAGACACTGAGCCCCAGAGTGCCATCCGCCTTCCTCTTGATCAGGACATCCAAGAATGGGGCTGTCCAACCTTCTCTAGCTCCATAGTAAATTTTATACATGGGTGGTGTGAATTTAGATGTTCCAAAAAGTCATCTAGGTTCTCCCTATCATGGAGCCAAATGTCAAAAGTGTCATCGACATACCTAAGAAAGCACTTGGGTTGGTAAGTGGCTGCTGCAAGTGCCTCCTCTTCGTACGTTTCCATGAAAAGTTTGGCTACCACGGGTGATAAAAGGCTGCACATTGCCATCCCTTCCGTTTGCTCATAAAATTGACCCCATAAAAAAAATATGTTGAGGTAAGTACATGCTTGAACAGGTCGAGCAGGGCACCATCGAACTTCTCTCCAATGATGTTGAGTGAATCGGTGAGTGGCACTTGTGTGAAGAGCGACACCACATTGAAACTGACCATGATATAAGAGTCCACGGTGTGTAGCTGCCTTAGCCGCTGTAGGGAGTCCTTCAACTTCCGAATGTGGTGTGCACATTTGCCCACATATGGTGCTAATATCGTCTTCAGGTATTGTGCAGTGAGGTAAGTCACTGCACCGATGTTACTGACAATAGGTGGAAGAGGGATCCCCTCCTTGTGGACCTTGGGGAGTCGGTAGAGTCTGGGTGGTACAGGTGCGTTGGGAGGAAGCTTCTTGGTGACCTGTTCAGATAGACCTGTCTCCTTCAGCAACTTCTGGGTCTTCTTCTCACCTTGTTAGTGGGGTCGCCATCTAGTGGTTTGTAAGCAGTGTCTTCCAGAAGTTGTTGCACCTTTCTATCATACTCCAACTTGTTTAAGATGACTGTGGAGTTACCCTTATCAGCTGGCAGAACTACAATGCTGTCATCCTCCTGTAGATTCCCGAGAGCCACCCTCTCCTCGCTCGAGATGTTAGATTTGGGGGGCTTCGTCTTGTTGAGTGCCCTGCAGGTCTCCCTGCGGATCTCTTCAGACATGTTGGAAGGTAGCGTGTTGACGACTTGCTCAATCGAACTGATGAAGGCTGCAACAGGTACGCTTCTGGGAGTCACTGCAAAATTGAGGCCCTCACTGAGTGCTTTTGAGGTGGCCTCATCGAGCTGCTTGTCACTCAGGTTGACCACTGTCCGTGTGTCCCCGTCCTGTTGTACCTTCTTGTTAAGGCGCTCAAACTTGGCCTGTTGACATGCTGTTGATTTCCTCATGGTGCATTCAGCCAAGGACCAGGAGGCACCATCAACCTGGTTCCAGTCTTCTTGGGTCAGGGTAGCTGCTATGGAAAGGTGGAGATACAGCAAATCCCTGGACGTGACATCTAGGCGGTCGCGCATGTCACGCACTCTTTCTCTTACGAGTGCGAGGCTGCCTCGGTGTTTGATTCTGTTCACCGTTGTGGTGTTAAAATGATGCTCGAACCTGGCGAAGACAGGAACTACATCCCCCTCTCGGCATCACAGAAGGAAATTGAGACAGCTCAGCATCCTCCCCTTCCTCTGTCGAAGCTTATCCAGGTTCTTGATATTAAGGGACATCTTCTCCCTGTAGAGTCGTCTGATGTAACTCTTCAGGCTTTCCCGGCGAGATCTTGACAAAGCGGGTGCAGACCATGAACGGAAATCCAAACGCGGATCCCGCCCCAGACAGCTGCCACGACCACAGATGGTGGACAAGCCGGGCGCGCACGTCCTTGGGAGTACCAGGGAAGGGCCAAAACCTCAGGAGCAGAAACATGCCGGCGTGGACTGCGAACAGGACTCCCGACACAGGACGGGCCTCAGAGAGCTGCCACAGATGGCCACCAAGTCGGGCGCGGACGTCCAACGGAGCACCGGGCAAGAGACAACACATTACAAGCAGCGCCAGGCGGGCGCGGACGGCAAAGAGAGCATCCAGCGCCCTCTGGGCATAAATACTGGACAAGATCCTCCAATATGGCAGTCTCAGGTAGCACCTGAAGAAGGCAACGAGTTACGTGGCCGAAATATTGTGCCAGAGCGACACAAACATCGGGCAGTAGACCCGATTATTCCACATGTCAAGATCTCGCTGGGAGAGCCTGAAGAGTCACATATAAAATGTAGTTTACTAAATTATATTTTGTCATCGATTAATGAAAGAAAATTGTTTGCCTGTGTAATTTTACATATTTGTGCAAGTTGTCATTTGTATAGAATGGTACACACTTAGGGAAAGGCCAGCCGGTGCGGCCGAGCGGTTCCAGGCGCTTCAGTCTGGAACCGCGCGACTGTTACGGCCGCTGTGTCGAATCCTGCCTCGGGCATGGATGTGTGTGATGTCCTTAGGTTAGTTAGGTTTAAGTGTTTATAAGTTCTAGGGGGCTGATGACCTCAGATATTAAGTCCTGTAGTGCTCAGAGCCATTTGAACCATTTGAACGTAGGGACAATGTGTAGGTTACGTGTTACGTAAAAGATGGAATGCCTTTGCATTCTACGGAAGTTACTGTGGGAAGCATAAAAGGTGGCTTGGGTTTTGGCGCGCTACTGCTGAGCGAGCGGGAAGGAGAGGAAACAGTCGGTATGCAGCAGTAAAAGGCAGAACACGCGGACGGAGCAGGCGGTGCCATGCCTGGAAATTGTTGCACAAAAACCTCGGATGACGACTTCTGAATTATTACACTATGGTAAAAGTTGTTGGGCTAGGCAATGGGCGTTAAAACGACCCCAAGAAGAGTTAATTACTCTATACTTCAAGAAACTTGTAGTCAGTGCCATGGACAGTGTAGCCGCCATTACTATCCACTACACCCAACGCCTATAGCGAACTGATTACGAATATGATAATTAGAATTGTAGAAGCGTGAACCATTAATTCAAAATTAGCTGTTTTTGAATAATTATTGCGTTAAAACATAAAATTTGGACCACCTTCGTATTTATTCCTAATCATTCTCTTATGCAGGGTCCTTTCCTGGTCTTTTGACAGATCGTTTGTTAAAAGAAACATATAAAGGAAGTGTTTTAATAAATTTAAATGTGTGTTACGCTATTAGAATATTTAACTATTTAATTTGTTGGCTACACAAAATGCTAACATAGAAGTACCCTCTGGCCAAACTTTTTAGCACGTAGTCTCGGTTAAAAATTCGTGGTCTTACTAGATCAAAAATATTTATGTATCTGGTTGTAGCAGCTAAAAGACTTCTGTGTCTTTCTCAGAACTATATCCGCATAGTTATATTTATTTGTGAAGTTATATTAGAGAACAGTACGAAAGTAGGCCGAATTTATCTCTTCTGCTTTTCTGAAACTTAGCCATTTCCATGTCTATATAGGATGGCCACCGTAGATTCATTAGACAAACCAATTAATGAACTTGGTAGAGAAAGGTCCTAAGTTCAGTATTATTTCACTTTTACTGTGTTCTTTCTGACAGCTAGAAAACCTTTAAGAGAAGGAACTACTTACTCTGATTTCTATATCTATTACTCATACCTGACTGCAAATCCTGTAAAAAGAGTAAAGTTACACTATATGCACAACTCCCCGTATAACAGTGCGACACGTGGCTTTTCCATTAGCAGGACTATTTATTCTGTTGAAGTATTAGTGTTATAGGCGTACTAACCTCCAAATCCTTCAACACTGTATATTGGTTGGTCAATGCTACTCTGACACTGTACTCCTTCCCTCTGTGCGTCTTTTCATCGGTACATTCGGTGCAGACTTTTTTTTTTTTTTTTTTTTTTGTACGGATGAAAAGGAGCGACCGCTTCGAACAGGGCAGGTGTAGGAGCTCTTGGAACGAGAGGATATTCGGCGAATGGACTGTCCTGCCCGTTCCCCCAACTTAAATTTCATCGAACACGTGTGGGATGCGTTGGACAGATGAAATACAGCACGCCCACATGCACAAGCGACCCCCAGCAGCTGTCAACCGCACTGGTGGGGGAACGCGACTCCCTGCCACAACTCCTTACCAACCTTATGGTGAGGATGAGACCACGTTGAGGAGCATGCACTGCTGTCCGAGGTGATTATACACCTTATTGACAACTACGCCACGCCTTCGTGTTGTTCAGGGCTCATCAAAAGTTGCGGTTACTTTATTGTAACTATTTTCGTTGAATCGAAGTGTCATTTCTGTTCGTCTCGTTGAGTATTTCTTTCAGTAGTATGCTGCAGCAGTTCTTTCTATGTATGGTCAAAGTTTCATCGTGGTATGGTACTTGGCAGTCATCCGAAAGCTACTTTCTTCCTACAGTTTTGTACATCAGTGTAGATCCTGACTGTTCATGAACGAAACAGAAACGGAGACAATGAAGCTGGATACCGCTGGGTCGTTAAAGTACACTGGGGACATACTGAATAAATCAAATATTAGTTCTGGAGAACACTATAGGTTGGTCCGACTGGAAGCAATCGAGGACAATTCATTCTCTTGGCGCACGTACACGACCTAGCTTCGTTCACAGAAGGCACAACAAGCGATCGAATGGAGAACGAAGACAACATCTCATTAAGGAAAACGAGTGTCCATAAGCAAGACAGACGTCGACAGTATGGAATAACACAGACCAAATCAATATCCAGAAAGAAACCAAGTACCGGTTGGTACTTACTAAGTAAGTAAGTCATCCGAGGATCCTGCGGAACACATCAGCGAGACTCGTGCATAATTTTATCGACTGGTCAATCGATACGTCCGCCGGGATTACAAGAAAAAGCACTCCGTCTTTAGGACACAAGTGACCTATCGGAACCATCCGACCACCGTGTCATCCTCAGTTGAGAATGCGGATAGAAGGGGCGTGTGGCCAGCACACCGCTCTCCCGGTCGTTTTGATGGTTTTGTTTGAACGGAGCCGCTACTTTTCGGTCAAGTAGCTCCTCAGTTGGCATCACGAGGCTGAATGCACCCCGAAAAATGGCAACGGCGCATGGCGGCACGGATGGTAACACGTCCAAGTGCCGGCCACGCCCGACAGCGTCTAACTTCGGTGATCTGACGGGAACCGGTGCATCCACTGCCGCAAGGCCTTTGCCCGGGATTACAAGAGATATGTACCAATTGTCTTACAGCTAAGTGTAAATGTATTGATGTTAAATATTATCCAAAGAATACAATAATTGAAAGAACATCATATCAGTGGTGCTAATTATTGTCGTCAGTGTAGTGCAATAAGAGAGGGAGCGGGGTCGATCACTTGGTCATTTCAAGCTGAGACACAAGAAATGTTTCATAAGTACCATTTTTAAATGTAAACTGCACACAAGTAACATACCATGGCTCAGCATCGTAGCACAGAACATTCCAGTAATTTGTAAAGCGTCGGAAAGAAATACATTTTACTGGCAGTAGCTAATTAGCTTATATATTCAATTTTATATTACGATTGACGTAGGAAGGTACTTTGAAGGATCAGCGCTGTATATACAAACCAGCCCATTCGTTGTTTCTGGACGGCAAGGCGAATACGGTCGTACGGCTGCTTTCAGATTACGCTGATACAATAGCTCCCTACTTAGCAATCATATACAACCGCTCGCTCACCGATAGATCTGTACCTACAGATTGGAAAATTGCGCAGGTCGCACCAGTGTTTAAGAAGGGTAGTAGGAGTAATCCATCGAACTACAGACCTATATCATTGACGTCGGATTGCAGTAGGGTTTTGGAGCATATACTGTATTCAAACATTATGAATCACCTCGAAGGGAACGATCTATTGATACGTAATCAGCATGGTTTCAGAAAACATCGTTCTTGTGCAACACAGCTAGCTCTTTATTCGCACGAAGTAATGGCCGCTATCGACAGGGGATCTCAAGTTGATTCCGTACTTCTAGATTTCCGGAAAGCTTTTGACACCGTTCCTCACAAGCGACTTCTAATCAAGCTGCGGGCCTATGGGGTATCGTCTCAGTTGTGAGACTGGATTCGTAATTTCCTGTCAGGAAGGTCGCAGTTCGTAGTAATAGACGGCAAATCATCGAGTAAACTGAAGTGATATCAGGTGTTCCCCAGGGAAGCGTCCTGGGACCTATGCTGTTCCTGATCTATATAAATGACCTGGGTGACAATCTGAGCAGTTCTCTTAGGATTTTCACAGATGATGCTGTAATTTACCGTCTAGTAAGGTCATCCGATGACCAGTATCAGTTGCAAAGCGATTTAGAAAAGATTGGTGTATGGTGTGGCAGGTGGAAGTTGACACTAAATAACGAAAAGTGTGAGGTGATCCACATGAGTTCCAAAAGAAATCCGTTGGAATTCGATTACTCGATAAATAGTACAATTCTCAAGGTTGTCAATCCAACTAAGTACCTGGGTGTTAAAATTACGAACAACTTCAGTTGGAAAGACCACACAGATAATATTGTCGGGAAGGCGAGCCAAAGGTTGCGTTTCATTGGCAGGACACTTAGGAGATGCAACAAGTCCACTAAAGAGACAGCTTACACTACACTCGTTCGTCCTCTGTTAGAATACTGCTGCGCGGTGTGGGATCCTTACCACGTGGGATTGACAGAGGACATCGAAAGGGTGCAAAAAAGGGCAGCTCGTTTTGTATTATCACGTAATAGGGGAGAGAGTGTGGCAGATATGATACGCGAGTTGGGATGGAAGTCATTAAAGCAAAGACGTTTTTGGTCGCGGCGAGATCTATTTACGAAATTTCAGTCGCCAACTTTCTCTTCCGAATGCGGAAATATTTTGTTGAACCCAACCTACATAGGTAAGAATGATCATCAAAATAAAATAAGAGAAATCAGAGCTCGAACAGAAAGGTTTAGGTGTTCGTTTTTCCCGTGCGTTGTTCCGGAGTGGAATGGTAGAGAGATAGTATGATTGTGGTTCGATGAACCCTCTGCCAAGCACTTAAATGTGAATTGCAGAGTAATCATGTGGATGTAGATGTAGATGTACCGTCAGTGGCATCTCTTCTCCATGGCTCTCGGAACAGGAAGGAGCGACATGACAAGTGAGAACGTTACACGCCTAGCTCCGTATCAACTCGCTAAAACACTCCATGAAGAACGAGATGACATTCTGTCAAGCCGGCATAATTATAGATATCTATTATGACAGGGAATGAAAGGCTACTTGGACATGAAGGAGAAGCGGTACAGCACGTGAAAGTCAGAGCTGCTAGTTAGCGATCGACAGGAGTCTAATGTCTCCCATTTCTGACAACAAATATCATCAACAGCGCACAGGACACTTCATTAGTGGACATCTGATGGGGAGCTTCTGTTGGCTTTATGTACCTGATTTTCCGTCATAGAAACAACTGAAATAAAAGAACAGATATTTATTAATGATTAAGTACAGATATTCGACTGGGAAATTGCTGCGCTCATGAAGTGGGGAAAAAGTTGGTGCTGATTTCATTTCCAGAAAATGAATCACGTAAACGAGGCTTACGTGCACAAGAACTACACTCGTATAAAACTTCAACAGAAATTTGGGGAGGTTAAATGTTATGATGGATAGAATATGTAAGCTTTACAGAAATGAAGTTTCCATACTTGACTCTCACTTGTTAGATAATGATATTTCTCGTAAATTAGACGAAAAATGGTGAAAAATAGAACTTAACACTGAGTTTTTTTTGCTTGCTTCTCGTACCGTACTTTATAGCGTCTCTTTCTACCACCGAGAAATAACCGCTTATTATGGAAAGGCGTCCAGGTGTGTTTAAAAAAAATGCTTTTTCAGTACCATGTTGCACTGCAGTTCTTCATAAAAGAGTGTCGGATCATCCATAAGTTACTGGACATTTTCTGCATTGAAGATTTCCAAAACAACATTATAAACATTTTTAAAGGATTGCCATGAAGTTTCTTTCCTTGTCTTAATGGCGATTGTCTTTGCGTGATTTCTAACGTTGAAAAAACCTGCTTTCACTTTATCAAAATCGAGCTGAGAATATTTGTCGTAAATATATATTGTTTTTACAAAATTATTTCTGACCTCCAAATCTATTTGCAGTACGGGAAGAAGAAGTTTTCTTCTGTCCTATCAGTGGCCCATTCCTAAAATGTTTCATTCCAGGAGTTAATGACTGTATCATGGCCTGTCAAGACAGGACAACGTTATTACAATAATTATTAATAACTCAAGATCCGTAAATGACCACAAAGCAAATGACTGCGTGACGGACAATTATAGAGTATCTAGGGCTACGCCATTACTTAGTGGTAACATGCTCTGATAATTACATGCTCAGGCACTGCTGCTAGCTACTAATGAACCTGCCCTGGTGTATAGTGAAATATGCTTAATTATACGTAAAGACTGAGATTCTGGAACAGAAGCTAGCTAATGATAATATTAATAAACGTGAATTTATTTTAGTTCACTAACATTTTTTGTACTGGATAGCGGTAACTGAGAAAGAATAAAAAATAAAAGAATTTTTGTGGTCCTGGGCAGTAAACTGAACGGATGGAATCGACTGACTAAGTTGAGTTAACCACCAACAAATTTTGTGCATTTGTCAAATCACAACTTAGAAAAAAATATAAAAGTTCACCCTGGATCACTCCACAGAGCATCGCAACAAACACCTTTCACTTGAGCCCAAGTAAACAGAAACAAGATTAACGGTATGAGCAACAGAAAAGGACAAAGGTAACAAGCAAATGACTGCAGGTCTTAAGAATTTAATGAGATATTTTTGAAAAATATAGCTTGATGGCAGTAAAACTAAAATTTGCAGAACTTGAGAATTTTCAAAGTCAAACATTTCGAAGTATCTCTTCATGATGACATTAATTAGTTCCGGTTTTGGATCTTGGACAGTGCTGCTCGAAACGTGGGTGCTGTTCACGTTCACCTGGTCCCAATACCACGTGGAGCGGTAAACAATGAGTTGTCATCAGCGTATACAGCTTGACGCAGGAGCAAAGGCAAATAGTTTGAGAGGTGATAGTATCGCCAATTCCGAATAAAAAAAATTCGTATGGACATATGCCCTATTCCGAACGGTTTTTCGAGATAGAACACATTTAATATACATTGTTATTCATTTTTTGTATTATTCGGTAGGCTACATTGTCTTTGTTTACAGTGCTCCACAGTAACATATAGGATGTCGAGAGGAACAGTCTGATACAGTACACTTGAGGTCTATCAGGTCCGGAAACTACCTCAGATTAGCCTACAAAAATTTCCGGAGTTACAGCGCCTGCGCGTCGCGCTAGATTTTCAGTATACTTCCGCTCTCTTGGCGCAAATTGTTATCCCTAGAGAAAAAATGAATATAACATTTTTTGCAATAAATTTAATATCGTTTAACCCCAGAAAACTAAACGAGAGCCCCGGGGGATGGGGACATTACATTGCTACTAAACCGTCGTAAAGTTTAATCCTCCACATTTTAATGAAGGGAAGTCGTATTTATAGGTTCTCCACTGGTAAGCTACATACCAAATTGAGTAAAAATCTATCGTTTTGTACCCCACTGTAATCGTAAATTTTACGAGGGTTTAGTAATCTAGGATTAATATTATACTGAGACAAGATTTTGTTAGAAGCCGCGGTTTCCGAGTTATTGAAGGAAATCGTACAAAAATGACAGTAAGAGTGTTCTATCTCGGAAACCATTCGGAAAAGGGCAAAGGTTCATATGAAGTATTTTGCTCAGAATCGCCAGTGGAATTACCAGTACTATCACCCCTTGAAGCATGTGCCTTTCCTCCAGACTCACTTTGTATAGTTTAGACTAGAACTAATCACTCAAATATTCGGTACTGGCCACAACAGAACAACCTGTTACAACATCAGTTTAAATAAATTCAAATAATCATTGATCCTGCAAGGTTGCATCCATTAAACATGCAAGACGACCTGCGGCATTTAACCTCGACAACACACCAAAAACAAGTTACACCAGTTTGCATGGGAGCAAAATGCAATCACTAAAACCAAGCGAAGGCAGAGTTATTAAAACCACAGCTTACAGAACATGATAGAAGCACTACTAGAGACATGGGAAACCCGTTAACTTGCTGTACTCGCAGTAAATAAACTGGTAGAGTGTGCCACAAATCACGGGCTCAACTGCCAATACAAACCAGCGAATCACACATTCCAAACGCACAGTATCTGCTGCTAACGTAAGTTGCCCCTCGCGGTCCTCAATCAACAACACTCCACTCGCCTTTTAGCGAAGTTCCCCGTCCACAACCCGGAACGCGAAATACACCGTCTCCGCCTGATGGAGCGAAAATCATTACTGCAGAGGGACACAAGGAATCACACTGGTTCAAAATGGTTCAAATGGCTCTGAGCACTATGGGACTTACCATCTGAGGTCATCAGTCCCCTAGAACTTAGAACTACTTAAACCTAAGGACATCACGCACATCCATGCCCGAGGCAGGATTCGAATCTGAGACCGTAGCGGTCGCGCGGTGCCAGACTGAAGCGCCTAGAACCGCTTGGCCACACCGGCCGGCAATCAGACTGGTCCGAACACTGTTACCAAAAAACAAAATCATACCACCCTTGAGACAGAGGGAGTAAATTGAAAAAGATGTTGATAAATAAATGTTTGTTTTATTAAAATGAATACTGCTGACATTTCTTGATGAATAATTTCATTTTATCAATGAAAAACGCCAACTATGAGTGCCCGTATGGACAACAGAACATACACCCTTCGCGTTTTCACTGATCAACTTATTTTCGTTAATGAAATGGGCACTCAGGCATTCCCATTCCGTCGAAACGTATATTTACATCATTGTGGGGCCGACCTGTCCCATTAGACGAAGCAAGTGCAGGCAATAAACAGTTCTCGAAGAGATCATTATAGCGCCATCTATAAAACGAATGACCGCATAGCGGGCTAGCGTGAAAACATCGCACCTTGTTCTTGCTCGGTGTTTATGGCGGGAGGGCCAAACACGCCAGCGTAACTGCAGACACCGGGTCGTCCTGCAACGCAGTTCGCGTGAGCGGATCTCAGCCCAATCAGAGCCAAGTTTTAGCGAGTTATTTATACCTTTACTGCCACCGACACCTACGGCTCGTCGGTTTATGGCGTCAAATTGCGTGCAGTATAACAAGGACGAATGAGAATAGCTGCGTTGCCCAGCCGGAGGTAATCAGAGACCTGGAACAGCATTTAAGGCTAAGCACTAGCCTGCCGGTTTCCTGTACACAGAATATGGCATAAATCAAACCTTTCAAAAGGAATATCGAAATATTCACTCCCTCATACTTTCATGCATAGTTCTACAGAAAGGGCCAGAAATAGGAAAATTCATTTTGGAAGTTAATTTTCCTCGATTGTGATGCAACACAAAAACAGAAGATACGCAAGTAGCAGAGAAGATGGGGTTGTTCACGGATGCTAAACTCATATGGATTTATACAGGGTGATCGTTAATGAAACCGACAGAATGCAGGAACGGATTCCTGACTGGAAATGGCGGAAGAAAAGGTCCGATGATCATGTGTTTCGATATGGGCGTTGTGCGTGCTACGACATCAAATAGTCTCAAAACACAGTACAGAGCTGAATCGCATTCACGTCACAACATATGTTCAAAGTGGCCTTCCTGGGATTGCAGATGACAGGGATAGTAGCGGTTGTCGTGCGGGAAACAATCGTACTTTGGCTTACACCATGTTGCCGGGTCACTTGTCTGGAGCTTCTACATCTACATCTGGATCTACATGGATACTCTGCAAATCACATTTAAGTGCCTGGCAGAGGGTTCATCGAACCACCTTCACAATTCTCTATTATTCCAATTTCGTATTGCGCGCGGAAAGAATGAACACCTATATCTTTCCGTACGAGCTCTTATTTCCCTTATTTTATCGTGATTATGGTTCCTCCCTATGATGGTCGATGTCAATAAAATATTTTCGCATTCGGAAGAGAAAGTTGGTGATTGGAATTTCGTGAGAAGATTCCGTCGTAGCGAAAAACGCCTTTCTTCTAACGATTTGCAGCCCAAATCCTGTATAATTTCTGTGACACTCTCTCCCATATTTCGCGACAATACAAAACGTGCTACCTTTCTTTGAACATTTTCGATATACGCCGTCAGTCCTATCTGGTAAGGATCCAACACTGCGCAGCAGTATTCTAAAAGAGGACGGACAAGCGTAGTGTAGGCAGTCTCCTTAGTAGGTCTGTAACATTTTCTAAGTGTCCTGCCAGTAAAACGCAGTCTATGGTTAGCCTTCCCCACAACATTTTCAATGTGTTCCTTCCAATTTAAGTTGTTCGTAATTTTAATACCTAGGTATTTAGTTTAATTTACGGTTTTCAGATTAGACTGATTTATCGTGTTACCGAAGTTTAAAGAGTTTCTATTAGCACTCATGTGGATGACCTCACACTTTATGTTATTCAGGATCAACTGCCACTTTTCGCACAATTCAGATATTTTTTCTAAATCCTTTTGCAGTTTGTTTTGATTTTCTGATGAATTTATTTCAGAACATACATTGTGTTCGAACATTATGAATTAATTAATGACATCGTCATCTGCATACAACCGAAGACGGCTGCTCAGATTGTCTCCCAAATCGTTTATGTAGATAAGGAACAGCAAATTGCCTATGACACTATCTTGTGGAACGCCAGAAGTAACTTCTGTTTTACACGATGACTTACCGTCAATTACTACGAACTGTGACCTCTCTGACAGGAAATCACAAACCCAGTCGCCGGCCGCGGTGGTCTAGCGGTTCTAGGCGCGCAGTCCGGAACCGCGCGACTGCTACGGTCGCAGGTTCGAATTCTGCCTCGGGCATGGATGTGTGTGATATCCTTAGGTTAGTTAGGTTTAAGTAGTTCTAAGTTCTAGGGGACTGATGACCACAGTAGTTAAGTCCCATAGTGCTCAGAGCCATTTGAACCACAAACCCAGTCACATAACTGAGACGATATTCCATAAGCACGCAATTTCATTACGAGCCGCTTGTGTGGTACAGTGTCAAAAGCTTTCCGGAAATCCAGAAATACGGAATCAATCTGAAATCCCTTGTCAATAGCACTCAACACTTCATGTGAACAAAGAGCTAGTTGTGTTTCGCAGACCGATGTTTTCTAAACCCATGTTGACTGTGTGTCAATAGACAATTTTCTTCGAGGTAATTAATAATGTTCGAACACAATATACGCTCTAAAATCCTGCTGCATATCGACGTTAACGATATGGGCCTGTAATTCAGTGAATTACTCCTACTACCTTTTTGGAATATTGGTGTAACCTGTGCACCTTTCCAGTCTTTGCGTACAGATATTTCGTCGAGCGAACGGTTGTATACGATTGTTAAGTATGGAGCTAATGCTCAGCATACTCTGAAAGCAACCTCATTGGTTTACAGTCTGGACCAGAAGACTTGCTTTTATTAAGTGATTTAAGTTGCTTCACTACTCCTGGGATATATACTTCTACATTACTCATGTTGATAGCTGTTCTTGATTAGAATTCTGGAATATTTACTTCGTATTATTTTGTGAAGGCATTTCGGAAGACTGCGTTTAGTAACGCGGCTTTGGCAGCACTGTCTTCGATAGTATCTCCATTGCTATCGCGTAGAGAAGGCATTGATTGTTTCTTGCCGCTAACATACTTCACATACGACCAGAATCTCTTTGGATTTTCTGCCAGGTTTCGGGACAACGTTTCATTGTGGAAACTGTTATAGGTATCTCGCATTGAAGTCCGTGCTAAATTTCGAGCTTCTGTAAAAGATCGCCAACCTTGGGGATTTTGCGTCTGTTTAAATTTGGCATGTTTATTTCGTTTTCTCTGCTACAGTGTTATAACCTTGTATTAGGGCTCGTCTCCAAACTCTGTAGAACTGTGTCTTCCAAATACCTTCCTGCAGTTCCGTCTGTCTGAAAGAACCCATTATCACGCAAATGCTCAAAAAGCGCTTGAAATATGACGTGATGTGTCTGGTGTCTGTGACGGTACTTGCTTTGGTATAGCCTTGCTGCCTCTCGACCGTTTCCATCTGCTTGGCCGTTCACAAACACCATCTCGGGCTGTTCTCGATATGAATATCGGACCATTCCTCTGCTTACAGAACGCTAAGTCAGTCACACAGCCTCCAACACACAAGGGACACACGGCACGTGGACAGAGGAACTGTCATTCGTGAACGCCGTGGGAACGATCCATTTCCGGACACATGTTCATAGGACCTTTTTTCCTCATTTTCCTGTCAGGAAACCGCCCGTGTAATTTGTCGATTTTATTATTGTTCACCCTGTATATTGACAAAGTCACGTGGCTCTCGCAGTAAGTCTGATGGTTCAAATGGCTCTGAGCTCTATGGGACTCAACATGGACGGCCGGTGTGGCCGAGCGGTTCTAGGCGCTACATCTGGAACCGTGCGACCACTACGGTCGCAGGTTCGAATCCTGCCTCGGGCATGGATGTGTGTTTTGTCATTAGGTTAGTTAGGTTTAAATAGTTCTAACTTCTAGGGGACTGATGATCTCAGCAGTTAAGTCTCATAGTGCTCGGAGCCATTTTTTGACTCAACATATGAGCTCATGAGTCCCCAGTAAGTCTGATTTTGGGTGCTGAGAGAGTGGTATCTGATCGGAAATCACATTAATGTCTCGACATATGCTGTGAAACGTTGAAGGAAAGTATCTGACTAAAAATAATATTAAGTTTGAGAACTTCTTCAGAACATTGTGAATTGTATCAATGGATGTAAATGTTTAATCTGATCAAAAATAAGGTCGCTTGTCGAAAAAGTCTTCCTGCCATTCGCGTAAAATGTTTTACGTAAACGCGTAGCTATATAACATAGGTATATTATAATTTGAAGGCCGTTCCCCACAAGGGTGAACGTAGACCATGAGTCAGTAGCTTTACCCAACCATGTACGACACGGCAAAATATATCAGTCATCGGCAATACCAAAAGCAAATGTAAATCTAGCATCCCATACATTGGCAATGTGTCGTAAGAGAAGGCAAAATATTTTGAAAAACCGGAAAGTAAAACTGAGTTTTCTGCATTTAGCTTCAGTCTTGAACCGCGCTACCGCTGCGGTCGCACGTTCGGATCCTGCCTCGGGTATGGATGTGTGTGATGTCCTTAGTGTGGTGTCACCGCCAGACACCACACTTGCTAGGTGGTAGCTTTAAATCGGCCGCGGTCCATTAGTACATGTCGGACCCGCGTGTCGCCACTGTCAGTGATCGCAGACCGAGCGCCACCACCCGGCAGGTCTCGAGAGACGGACTAGCACTCGCCCCAGTTTTACGGACGACGTAGCTAGCGACTACACTGACGAAGCCTCGCTCCTTTGCCGAGCAGATAGTTAGAATAGCCTTCAGCTAAGTCCATGGCTACGACCTAGCAAGGCGCCATTAGCCTTACATAGCAATTGATACTTATCGTATAAAGCATGTCTCATCAAGGACGATGTATACAACAAGGATGGATTAAAGTTAAGTATTCCAGCAGCTACGTACTTTTCTTTATAGCATTCATTACGTATCCTGTTTCAGACCTCACGCCATCCTTCGTGTGTTTATAGCGTGCATTGCGGTCCCCTCAAATCACACTGTGTCGGCACTTCTGTCGACACATCACTTAGGTTAGTTAGGTTTAAGTAGTTCTAAGTTCTAGGGCACTGATGACCGCAGATGTTAAGTCTCATAGTGTTCGGAGACATTTCCTGCATTTAATAAACTACAACAAGAACTGATGCATAACATATTGTGTAATCATGGCTCATACTCTGACTTTGGAACATACAAAGTAACATTTCAGGAAAGCTCCATGTACTAACCAGGATAAACAGCTGCAGGTAGACAGAGCACATTAAGGCGAACACACGCATTATCAGCAATAACCACACACACACACACACACACACACACACACAATACAGATCACTCATTTTGAAAAGTAGACGAAAATGTCAGAGTACTCCATCGACTAAATAAAGAGAATAACATGGATCTGTTAGAAGAACTGCAGATACGTTTACATTACACAAGATATTAAACGAAAGATTTGAAACTGAATCAGTGAGTTTCTTCAAATGCTTCGACAGTATACACAAATAAGAATTGTAACAAAAATAAAACAGCGCCATTGTAAATAGATATAAGCAAACTATGACCCAGATTGTTACGATGAATACCCTCTGCACAAAGTAACATCATATTCTGTGGCCAACCTATAACACTATCTGTGTTGACTACGTCTAAAAACATCTTTGTAACTGCTGTTTGAGTAAGTTCGTTATTCTTGATGCCGGCCGCGGTGGTCTAGCGGTTCTAGGCGCGCAGTCCGGAACCGCGCGACTGCTACGGTCGCAGGTTCGAATCCTGCCTCGGGCACGGATGTGTGTGACGTCCTTAGGTTGGTTAGGTTTAAGTTGTTGTAAGTTCTAGGGGACTGATGACCACATATGTTACGTCCCATAGTGCTCAGAGCCATTTGAACCATTTTTTTGTTATTCTTGATGTACACTGTGTACAGAAAATAGTGTGGGGTGTTCAATACACCTGAGAATCTTCACAAACGGACCACAAGAATACGTTTTTATGTACTGCAGTAAGGTAACAGAACAATGCAACACTTCACACATCAGAAACATTACGCAATAAGGGATAGCACACAAGAAAACGCACTTGAAAATGAGAATCATTTCTCAACGTGTCGTTTAAAATATAAGTAACAGAAAATTGTGACCGGTAGCAGAAAAGCTATTTCTACATAAATCCACTGTTTTCACAGTCGGAGGCTTTCACAGAGCATTTCTAATGGATCAAACGGTTCAAATGGCTCTGAGCGCTATGGGACTTAACTTCTGAGGTCATCAGTCTCTTAGAACTTAGAACTACTTAATCCTAACTAACCTAAGGACATCACACACAACCATGCCCGAGGCAGGATTCGAGCCTGCGACCGTAGCGGTCATGCGGTTCCAGACTTTAGCGCCTAGAACCGCTCGGCCACCACAGCCGGCTTCTAATGGATCAAATCAGAGAAACAGCCTTGTCTAGCCCATTAACTGCTCTGAACGTGTTAACACGAGCGCTTTTGTACCTGTCCCTGTATGCGCTGAATGTGTTTACGCGCGCCACCAGTCCTCCTACCTCGTACTCTCAACGGGTCTACGCTTTCTACCAGGTAGAAAGACTGGTGGCGCGCGTAAACGCATTCAGAGGATACAGGGACAGGTACAAAAGCGCTCGTTAACAGGGCCAGAGTCTGACGGGAAAATCTGAGGGTAAGAAATATTTCGTAATTCAGTGCAAGATGAGTGCAGTATTGCTAGAATATTTTTGCTTCTGTTGTATTCAATTTTCGACATTAGTTATGAAACTACCAGAGTGAGAAATGTTGATGATCGAATTCATGATTAGTAACTGTTCACAGCATTCAGCTATTCTCATCACAAAGACTTCAGTGGTGGTGTGAAGGTAATGAAATTCTTGCTTGCAACAAGAAATCATCAGCTGCTTTAGAGGTACTGTGGGACAACATTTATGAAATGACGAAGGCTACGAACTTTCTGCGTCACAACGACACTAGTGAGTGGACTTATCGTACAGTTCTAGTAACTTTCGTCGCAAATGTGGATCTGCGCGCCCAGCTGAGCTCCGAGCCAAAGGAACATTAAGACGATAACTGAAGGACAAACAATCGTACAGGGCTATTACAAATAATTGAAGCGATTTCATAAATTCACTGTAGCTCCATTCATTGACATATGGTCACGACACACTACAGATACGTAGAAAAACTCATAAATTTTTGTTCGGCTGAAGCCGCACTTCAGGTTTCTGGCGCCAGAATGCTCGAGAGCGCAGTGAGAAAATGGCGACAGGAGCCGAGAAAGCATATGTCGCGCTTGAAATGCACTCACATCAGTCAGTCATAACAGTGCAACGACACTTCAGGACGAAGTTCAACAAAGATCCACCAACTGCTAACTCCACTCGGCGATGGTATGCGCAGTTTAAAGCTTCTGGATGCCTCTGTAAGGGGAAATCAACGGGTCGGCCTGCAGTGAGCGAAGAAACGGCTGAACGCGTGCGGGCAAGTTTCACGCGTAGCCCGCGGAAGTCGACGAATAATGCAAGCAGGGAGCTAAACGTACCACAGCCGACGGTTTGGAAAATCTTACGGAAAATACTAAAGCAGAAGCCTTACCGTTTACAATTGCTACAAGCCCTGACACCCGATGACAAAGTCAAACGCTTTGAATTTTCAAAATGGTTCAAATGGCTCTGAGCACTATGGGACTTAACATCTGTGGTCATCAGTCCCCTAGAACTTAGAACTAATTAAACCTAACTAACCTAAGG
The DNA here is from genome assembly GCF_023864345.2 of Schistocerca serialis cubense. Taxonomy (NCBI): domain Eukaryota; kingdom Metazoa; phylum Arthropoda; class Insecta; order Orthoptera; family Acrididae; genus Schistocerca; species Schistocerca serialis. The sequence goes on from NC_064642.1 coordinate 789,193,521, forward strand.
ACATCACACACATCCATGCCCGAGGCAGGATTCGAACCTGCGACCGTAGCAGTCGCGCGGTTCCGGACTGAGCGCCTAGAACCGCTAGACCACCGCGGCCGGCTTTGAATTTTCGGCGCGGTTGCAACAGCTCATGGAAGAGGGTGCGTTCAGTGCGAAACTTGTTTTCAGTGATGAAGCAATATTTTTTCTTAATAGTGAAGTGAACAGACACAATGTGAGAATCTGGGCGGTAGAGAATCCTCACGCATTCGTGCAGCAAATTCGCAATTCACCAAAAGTTAACGTGTTTTGTGCAATCTCACGGTTTAAAGTTTACGGTCCCTTTTTCTTCTGCGAGAAAAACGTTACAGGACACGTGTATCTGGACATGCTGGTGAATTGGCTCATACCACAACTGAAGACCGACAGCGCCGACTTCATCTTTCAACAGGATGGTGCTCCACCGCACTTCCATCATGATGTTCGGCAGTTCTTAAACAGGAGATTGGAAAACCGATGGTGGAGATCGTGATCAGCAATTCATGTCATGGCCTCCACGCTCTCCCGACTTAACCCCATGCGATTTCTTTCTGTGGAGTTATGTGAAAGATTCAGTGTTTAAACCTCCTCTAACAAGAAACGTGCCAGAACTGCGAGCTCGCATCAACGATGCTTTCGAACTCATTGATGGGGACATGCTGCGCCGAGTGTGGGAGGAACTTGATTATCGGCTTGATGTCTGCCGAATCACTAAAGGGGCACATATCGAACATTTGTGAATGCCTAAAAAAACTTTTTGAGTTTTTGTATGTGTGTGCAAAGCATTGTAAAAATATCTCAAATAATAAAGTTATTGTAGAGCTGTGAAATCGCTTCAATCATTTGTAATAACCCTGTATTTCAGTGAAGTCGTCAGCGCCTAAATACGCCAGGGAAAAAAAAGTGATTGCTACAATGATCCAACATCAACTCCGAAGCAGACAGATGGCGTTAATGTCAACGATTAACACATTGCTCTACAGTGCCAGTAATGGACCACTGCCACTACGTACACAAACGTCTGCAGTCAGATAGTCTGTTACAAGACGGATGTGTTACGGCGTGTCAGCGAATAAATGTTGGACTATACGCACATCGCTATAAGATTACGAAACAATGTTGTTTGCCGTTAGGGTGTTGAATGTTTTCATGACATTACGTATGACTAGGAACATCGTCGGAAGATATCTCTTACAACTGAATAATCCTTCCTCGCGGAACACATTCACCCAGGCGTATGGCTATCTTGCCGGTGGAGGATGAGTCGTTCCAGCAAAGCTATACTTCTTGACGGACGACTGTGAACGAACGGTAATAGCTCTAAGGAAGTCGTAAAGAGCTACCCTGGAGCCAAAAGTACGTTTATCTTTATGAAAGATGTTCTTCTCCGTCTAGCAGAACTTTAATATCGGCCGCTGGAGCAACGAAGCATTCCACGAGATTGAAAGAAGGCGCAGGTCATTCCAGTTTTCAAGGTTGATTGTGCGACATATGCACATAATTATTGGCCTGTATTGCTGACATCGCTCGGTCGCAAAACTACGGAATACGCTTTATTATCACTTTTTTTTTTAATGAAAGTCTCGTTTATCAACACGAATCCCGCAAAGAGCCATCTGGGGTAATGCAGTGAGATCTGTTCGTCCACAAGATACAGAGGGCTGCAGAACGTACTGCTGCATTCATTCACTTTCTAAAAGCACGAGAACAATTTCATAATGTCATTAAGTGTAAAAAGATACGAGTTTACATGTTTGATAAACAACTTTGTGTTTAGATTGATGACTTCCTAGCACATTGAACGCGACTCGTCGTTATTAACGGCGTAAGTGAGTAATTATAAGGTCTTCATTCTTCACGGTATGTGTAAATGGTCTGACGGGAAACATCAAAAGCATCATGAGGCTATTCGAGGAAAATGCTGTTGTACATATGAAAATCGAAACACTGTCAATATGTGTGCTAAATATACGGAAAGAGCCATTTATTTCTGGATTACAGTATCGGCGATAAATCGCCAGAAACAATAACAGTGATAAGATATCGAGAAAAATCTGCGTCAGGAGCGACTTCAAGTGGAATAATCACAAAAAACGGATGCAGAAATGAGATTTGGACTGACAACCAGATTCATTGGAACAGTCTCAAAGAAATGTTATATAGCCATTAAATAGGTAGCTAACTGAATACTCATTCAACAGGTTCTTAAGAATTATATATGTTGGACCTTGCCACTCATCTCGTATAGGATGCTGAGTTCTCGGAATGCTACACAACAATTCAAGCAAATTATATTAGTAGTTTTATTTCAAATAAGCATATTGACAATACTTAACTTCGAGATTTATAAGTAGTAGTCACAGATGAGGGGCGACATGCAATGTAATTTAGAGTTCTTGGCTATGTGTAATGCTCAAAACCCTGTAAAAGACAATATCATGCGTCGCGAAGCGATATTTGCGCCCTTCCTGCGGTGCCGGATGCTGAGGAGGGTGGAGCAGGTGGAGCAGTGTCCGATGGCGGCGGCCATGAAGCAATTCCACCGGCGATGGTCCATCTCGTGGGTGCGAGCGATATGAGGCGAGAAACAGTGCCAATCCCTGGTGTGTGCGGAGCGAAGTTTGGCCATCTGCTGCTTGAATGTTCTAACAAAACGTTCCGCTTCGCCGTTTCACTGTGGATGGAACGGTGCACTAGTTTGATGCCGTATGCCATTGGGTTCGCAGCATGTTTCAGATTCATTTGACATGAACTGCGGTCCGTTGTCTGACACTATTACTTCACGTAAAACTTCTCGGCAAATAGTCGATGACAACACCTGACTTGTACTACGGGACGTTGTCGAGTTCATTGGCACCGAAAAAGGAAACTTGCTATATGAGTCAACCACAATCAACCAACGAGTGTTCCAAAAAGGTCCCGCAAAGTCTACGTGCCTTCGTTTCCACGGCGACTGTGACTTAGGCCAAGCAGAGAACTTTTATGGCGGAACGGAATGATTTTCCGCACACGCGTGACACTGTTCTATTTGGGCTTCCATAACCTGCCAAGTACAGTGTCGGCGCCTAACTGTTTTATACGAACAATTCCCCAGTGTCCTTGGTGAAGTAACTGCAACACTTCTTTTTGCAAAGCTTTCGGGATCAATACACGTAACTATCCACGGTCATCTTGAACAAGAATCACACCTTTCTGTACACCGAGGCTATGCCGACGTGCCAAGTATCGGCGCACTAGAGAGTTCTTTATGCTGTTCAAGGAACGAGGCCAAAATGTGCGAGTATAATTAAGCAAAATGTTCAAATCTGGATCAGCATCCACGGCCTGTGCAGTTTTCTTATAGTTCAGCGGAAAAGATTGAAGCAGTTCAGAATCCTGAGTATCGATGTCCTAATATTATTGGATTTCAGCTACTTTGCACGTGAGATGTTAGTCATTAAAGAAAAGGACAGCCAATGACCTTTAGGTCTTTAAGATGCTAAGCATCACAGCGCGAGAGTAAAGAGATGAAATATTTTTTTTTAATGTGCGCCTGTACCAAAACGCGCGTTCAGCGTTTAAATACTCTAAATAAACACTATGATCCGCTGGGCGCAGATATTTAAAATCATTTCCGCGGCGCTTGATAGCAAGAAGATGTGAAACAGAAGAAAGAACAATCTAATTTTTGTTCAGAAATATTCTAGAGACTTCGTTACTCCATGTACTTTTGGTCACCGACATGTTAAGACATATTACATAGCATTGCTACAAGTTGTATTTGTATTTTGTGTAAAAACTATGTGAAACGACGAACAAACATTTCGGTAACTCGGGCGTGGATACTATGTACTTACGCATACGCAAGGACATTTAATTTTAAGAAGGAACGGACTGACAAAGCAGTGATTATTGTACTTCACCATGCACAGAAGAAATATCAGATGCAAGTCATGCATTTATTGTGTATTTGTCAATGTCTTTTCATTTTATGTTATATTTCAAATTATATTAATATTTTACGATGCAGTAATTTTCTTATTCTATTCTTTCACTAACCAAAAATCATGTTCATATTGTGTATTAGCTTTGTTACAGGTTCGCTCTTTATCGCGGTGTCTCGATTGTATTTAGGAGACCACTAACGTATTCAACTTCCGATCTGTTAATCTTTCTCTTACGAAATTCCACTAATTTGCTTTCATTTCATTTTTTTTATTCAAATAGGTCCCTTAGGTATTTTCATCTAAGATTCTGGTTGCGTGAAGGCAATCCGGTTCAAAAGGTCAATTATTCGCTTCATAAATCCGTACGTCTCCCGAAAACAATCGAGAACCGACGCATCGGTGATCAATTAATAATCTCTCTCTGTCTTTTAAAGTCGTACTAAAAAACGTCCACGCAGGATAGCCGTAAGTATGCAGTCTAGCGTTAGGTTGCATTTTGTCAGCAAATATTTCCAACCAACAGTTACAGCACCACTATTATTAATAAACAAGTTCATAACACAAGAATGTGACAACATGATGCAGCAGAAGTGTCGGAGTCTGTGTCAGGGCCAATCGGTATGCTTTTAAGTGCGTCCGCATTACCGTGTTTAGCCGTCGGACGATACACAATCTCGTACTGGTATTGAGACAACAACAAAGCCCAGCTTTGCAATTTTTGGACTGTTCATATAGGAACCGGTTTCGTCGATTGAAACAAGGACTGCAAAGGCTTGTCATCCGTTGCTAAGTAGAATTTTCGGCCATACAAACAGTGGTGCAATTTGGTGACACCACACACAATAGCCAAAGCCTCTTTTTCAATTTGTGAATAGTTATATTGAGCTTTGGACAACACTTTTGATGCGAAAGCAATAGGCCTGCCATTATAACGAATTCTGTGCGAAAGGACTGCACACATTCGGTAAGGGGAAGCGTCAACTTGCAATCCAGCTGGTATTTCGGGATCAAAGTGAACCAATCATCGATCACTGAGCAATGCATCTTTAAGTTCTTGAAGCACTACTTGGCGTTAATCTGTCCAAACAAAGGGGACATTCTTGCGACGCAAGCGATGCAATGAAGCCTCTATTTGAGCAGCATTCGGTATGAACCGAATGTAATAGTTCATTTTCCCCTAAACATACTGAAATTTTGTGAGATTGTGAGGAACTGGCAAATCACTTATGGTTAAGAAATGCGACTGAAGAGGATGTACACCTTAACTCTTTATGGCATGACCCAGATATACAACTCAGGTTTAAAAAAATCACACTTGTTCAGTCTACACTACAGTCCTGCATCAGAAAACACACGAAACAAAGTATATAAATTTGCAATATGTTCTTTAGGTGCACGACCTGCTACTACAATGTCGTCCAAATAGTTTGAACGGTTTGGCACTTGTGTAGTCAACTGTTCCAAATACCGCTGGAAAATGGAGGGTGCGGAAGCACTGCAAAAAGGCAAATGCAAATACTTAAACAATCCCAAATGAGTATTTACTACACACACTTTTGAGATTGTGCATTGAGCGGTATTTGAAGATACGCATAGCGCAAATCTATTTTTGAAAAATAGCCAGCACCTAATTTTTCCATGAGATCCTCCAGACGTGGCACTGGATAAGTATCGATTAGAGTTTTTGGGTTGACTGTAGACTTAAAGTCAACACAGAGGTGAATGCGACCTCAAGGTTTGTGGAGCAAAACCAGTGGACTGGGCCATTGACTACCTGAAAAAAAAAAAAAAAAGGTTCAAATGGCTCTGAGCACTATGCGACTTAACTTCTGGGGTCATCAGTTCCCTACAACTTAGAACTACTTAAACCTAACTAACCTAAGGACATCAAAGGCATCCATGCCCGGGGTAGGATTCGAACCTGCTACCGTAGCAGTCACGCGGTTCCATACTGAAGCGCCCAAAACCGCTCGGCTTGACTAGCTGAGATGGGCACAATAATTCCGTTATCGTGCAATTCTTTAAGTTCGGCCACGACTTTGTCCCGTAACACAACGGGAACAGTTCAGGACCGGCAAAATGTCGGCTCAGCATTGTCTTTCACAGTTATATGTGCAACAAAATTGTTAGCCTTTAGACAATAGTTCCGAGAGTTCTTTTAGCAAGCTAGGTACGCTGTCTTTTGCATTGACTGCAGACACTGAAAACACATTGTCCTGAATGGTAAAGCCAAACAAATAGAAAAAATGGTTCAAATGGCTCTGAGCACTTTGGGACATAACATCTGAGGTCATTAGTCCCCTAGAACTTAGAACTACTTAAACCTAACTAACCTAAGGTCATCACAGTCATCCATGCCCGAGGCAGGATTCGAACCTGCGACCATAGCAATCGCGCGGTTCCAGACTGAAGCGAACAAATAGAAAAAGTGCAAATATGTTCTCACACTCGCGTGATTGTAGAACTATGAAAGTCACTGTTAGTCTCACATTTAATCTCTTTCTGATGTTAGTAAGAAATTCATATGTTCTCCCGCCTGCGACAGAAGGGTCCCATTCGTTTTACCACAGTTGTAATATGCGCTCTTTTATTAACTTTTCGAATTGATCTCAGTTACAAGCACCTTTCATACTTCCATTTGGTTCCCTCTCCTTAACCAGTAAAAGGCTCCCCTTTTTCCTAATTTCCAAGTCCAGTGGGAATATTCCTAGAGTTACTAACAAAGCACCATTCGGCATAACGGAGTAGGCTCCCGTTAATGTTAGTAGCACTCCTCGTTGAACTCTTCTCACTAATGAGGCTGTCTTCACTAGCTACAATCTATGAGCCCAAACGCTCGCACCAAATCCTACGACTGACGCTAATGTAGATTGGCGACATCCCATGATTGCTTTCAAGGGAAGCCGAAATTGCCTATTTGCAATGGTTAGAATTTTATTCATCACGTTTTTATCTTTCCTGCCTGCTCGATTAGTCACGATCCGTTCAGTAAGTGAAAAAACGTAGAAGAGATGTTTATCGACCTCGAAAGGCAAACACTACAAGTGAATTGTTGGGCGCCGCTAGGTCGAGTAATGACAAAATACAGAATATGTGTTGGAAGAAAAGGCAGACTGCGTGTCACTGATTCCCAAATAGAACTCCCGAAATGATCATGACTGGAACATAGGAAAAATCCGTGCCCATACAGAGTCACTCCAGTCCAGAATGGAGCAAGAGAAGAAGTGACAGTGATACCTAAAGCTGTGTCGAATAGATGTAAATATAGAGTTATTAATGCATTAGTGACCAAATGTTCCAGGAAATGCATGAGGGCATAATACACTGACGGGTCGAAACATTATGACTAGCGACCAGCGCGAGCGGGAACCTGGCGTTGCGGGAACTCCAAGCAGTAAGTGAAGTACCGGTACACTGTGCAGGCGGACCGGATATGCCGAGGAATCGTAGCAGCGGAGAAGTTCCTCATTTCATATATTATCAGTCCACCCATCTTTCGACTTCCTTTTTTAGCACCATATGTCAAACGCTTTCCCGGAATCCATGATTAAATACCTAAGAATTGGTCCATCATGTTTCGGGCTTGCAGCCGGATCACGTTGACATCTTGGCACGATATTTCGGCTAACAAACACGCAGCCATCTTCAGGTGAGTACGAGACTGAAGATTACTGGTTTTTTTTTCTTTATTGTAATTTTTATCACCTTACACAAGGCGGGCTGTCAGCAGCTGAGTACGCCGCTCTTCAGCCTTGAGATTGACAATAAGTAATAAATAGAGGGGACACAGAGAATACAATCAAAAATGGCGGGCAAAACAATGTAGACACCAAAAAACAAAAAACACAGAGCCGTTCACGCCTGACGAGAAAACAGCACTGACACTAGTCGACACGGCGTACAAAACAGGGAGGATGGCGATGGTACACGTGAACAGTGGCGGCGTTTCGGCGAACAAACACTAAACACAAACGAAGGCACACACACGAGACACTAATGGCGATGACCTCCGGCGCGCGAATGTTCACTCTGCGTGTGCGAGTTTGGGGACCTGCCAAGAGAGGAGGAGGGGGAAGGGGAGTGGGAGAGGGAGAGGGGAGAGCAGAGATGCCACGGGCAGGGGAGATAGGGGGGGAGGGAGGAAGGGGGAGGGGAAGCCGGGGGAAGAGGGGTGGAGGGAGGGGACGGGGGAAAAGGAAAGAGAAGGGAATGGAAGAGAAGGGAGGGAGGGTGCCTAAAGGAAAGGACACCGGAAGTGGGGGGTGGGGGAGGGTCAAAGTTGATAGGAGGGATAGATGGAGGGGAGGAGGACATCATCAGGGAGGGGGAGCTGGCGGAAACCACCTTGGGAGAGGGTAAGGAGGGTGGAGAGATGGAGACCGGGTGGGACGTGGGAATACAGGCGCGGCAGCGGGCGGGGGTGAGAGAGGATCGGGGAGATGAGCGGGTGAGGAGGATCAAGTTTACGGGAGGTGTACAGATTCCGCATCCTTTCAAGGAAAATGAGGAGGTGGGGGAAGGGGATGAGATCGTAATGGATCCGCGTAGTGGAGGGGAGATGGATGCGATAGGCGAGGCGGAGAGCATGGCGTTCAAGGATTTGGAGGGATTTATAAAAGGTAGGGGGGGCGGAGATCCAAGCCGGATGGGCATAACAAAGGATAGGGCGGATGAGGGATTTATAGGTGTGGAGGATGGTGGAGGGGTCCAGACCCCACGTACAGCCGGAGAGGAGCTTGAGGAGACTGAGTCGGGAGCGTGCCTTGGCTTGGATTGTCCGGAGGTGGAAGATTACTGGCGCGCGTCGTTCTATATGTACCGAAAATTGGCGCGGCGGCGCCTGCGCAGTGGAGAAGGCTACTAATGCGCCCCCTATCTAACTTGGCGCGCTCTGCAGCAGAAGCGGGCCGCGCATGCGTAGTGGTGTACCTACATTTGCGCTATCTGTCGTAAAGCGCCTTCGCGCAGCTGAGGCGCGGTAGTCGAAAGTATAAAATCAATCTCCGTCAGCCGTCGCACTAGATGCAGACACATGTCTCTGTGAAGCGATTATAGAAATTACAGGATCCCATGCTTTATCCATCTGAAAGCCGCCGTCTCAATTAATAAGATCTTCTGCCAATCGAATCTCTACGGACTCCTTGATAATGGATTCCCAAAAAGATCTAGTTGTCGCTAAAATTTTTGTTCCACAATAATCCATGGAGTGTCCCGTCGAAATACAGTGTTCTGCTATGGCTGATTTGTTGGGCTGTAGTAGACGTGTGTGGCGCACATGCTCCACGCATCTTTCCCATACTGTGCGAGTAGTTTGGTCAATGTAGGATTTGCCATATTGACAGGGGATCTTATAAATACCCGCCTTCCTCAGACCCGGATCGTCCTTCACAGAGCCAAGCAAAGCCGATATTTTCGTAGGTAGTCGGAAGATCACTTTAACACAATGCTTCTTTAAGATCCTTCCTATTTTAGGAGAGGTTACCCACATATGGATATTTTACAGAAGTAACTGCTACCAGCGTTTGTTCCGCTATCATATAATCATACAATAAATGATCCTTCTTTCTATGTATTCGCAATACATTACATCTGTCTATGTTAAGGGTCAGTTGCCACTCCCTGCACCAAGTGCCTATCCGCTGCAGATCTTCCTGCATTTCGCTACAATTTTCTAATGCTGCAACTTCTCTGTATACTACAGCATCATCCGCGAAAAGCCGCATGGAACTTCCGACACTATCTACTAGGTCATTTATATATATTGTGAAAAGCAATGGTCCCATAACACTCCCCTGTGGCACGCCAGAGGTTACTTTAACGTCTGTAGACGTCTCTCCATTGATAACAACATGCTGTGTTCTGTTTGCTAAAAACTCTTCAATCCAGCCACACAGCACATGTCCTGTTGATACACATCATGCGACCTTATTGCAGTGATTTCCACTACTTTCTGCATCTACATGCAGTTGATTATAAGCTGCGATCGCAAGCCGGACCCAGAGTCAGAGTCGCTGTTTCCTCTCGCATGTGAGTACTAAGCTGTTAAGTAGCTTTTTATTGATTTTCTCTTTTCTTGGTATTTATCTCAGGGATCCTGTGTTTTCGTTGTATGCACTTGAAAACAATACAATGATGTGCAGTGTTCCATGAAGGTCTTCTTTCTTTAACGTTGTAGGGAGGGAAGACAGAACTCCGTAGTCTACGTTATTTTTTCGCTATTGAGTTCACGCAATTAAAAAGAGGTCTATGGTGGGTAGCTGTGCAACACATAAAAAACTATATTTGCAGCTTCTCTCTGGAAGCGTACCTGATTTGAATTAAATATGCTTTCTCTGTTGATTCAGCACAAACTTCATAAACTTTCAGTCAAAGCGTATTTGAGTAAACACGACTAGCATTTAAGAATGGGTTCTAGAGGTACACGTCGCAGAGTGAACGAGCAACTAACCGTGACAACTGAAGAACTTTCTGTTCCGTCGTGTAAGTTTCATGCAGTTTACTATTATAAAATATTTTTTTGAGAAAAGTCTCTTAGTTTCTCTGATTGAAAATATCTCAGTGTGGCGTTCGCTGTGTTATTCAGTGGTTTGGTATTTAACTAATTTGTAAATGAAAATGATAATCTTATTTTATTACATTGAGTGATGACTAAACAATTCTTCTCGCGGCTAAAGATTTGGTCAAGTTGCTAAAGAACTCCAAGTTAACGTAGTGTTGAAGTGTTGTCTGTAAGCTGTGTAAGTGCCACTAAATCACAGTTCATACAACAGATTCTATACAAGTATGGATTATGATGGAGACAGTTATCTTCAGCAAAATGATCATTAAAACCACCGAATATCAGCCGCGAACAGCACTGACGTATGTTACCTGAAACAATATTCTTCGCAACTCGTGCGTAATTAATTTCGGCTCCATACATCAGCTAGAAAAGTTTGATATAACGATCGTGCTATGAGCACTGTTTTTAAAGAACCAATCTGATTCGAATTATTTTCATTAAAATGAGTTCGGGACCACAGTGCACATTTATTTTTACATATTTGTATTACGTTCGGCATTTATGTCTGCAGAGTTGTGTAATTTGAATTTGCCGCTGAGATAATTGTTAAGATGGCGGCAGACAATTGATAGAGACTTTATATTGTTAGACCAAATAAGTAAGTATTTGAAATGCTTATTAAAATCTGTAAACTCTACTTTCGTATTATGACTTCATCAAGCAAACATTTGATTTGTTTCTAAGGAAAACACAGACAAAAACACGATACAAATCGCTATCATCAATGGCTGCGCTCGTTGCAGCGGAAAGTAATAATTAACACAGATAATGCTTACTGGGAGAGGAATTAAAGTTACAGATAATTATTCACTCATATTTACAATAATAATGGACTCTATTTTCAAGTAATAATTAAGAAATAATTACAATTTCTTAACAGACTTCAGTTTGATATGCGTCCGCAACCTACAAAAACCAACCAACAAAAGTCAAAAACAAAGGAAGACAAACGCAGATCATAAAACGAATTTACAATTATCATTGTCTTTGTATGATACACATCGATATATCCAATTAGATCATAGAATATTATATAAATAATTAATATTTATCACCGTTTTCACTGTTTTTTTCATACGTCGAATAGATAATGTTTATAACTGTTAGAGGCATAATTTCCTCTCGTCGCACTGTAGCTAAAATTTATCTCGTGGATGTTACATCAGATACCGTCTATTAAAGTCCATACAGTTTCCCAATGCCAGTAAATATCTGATGAAATTTAAAATCTGTCACTGCGAGGTATCTCTTGCGCTACTTTAAACAAAATAACTTTATCTTCGCCGACTGGGGTGGCCGAGCGGTTCTAGGCGCTAATGTCTGGAACCGCGCGACCGCTACGGTTGCAGGTTCGAATCCTGCCTCGGGCATGTATGTGTGTGGTGTCCTTAGGTTAGTTAGGTTTAAGTAGTTCTAAGTTCTAGGGAACCGATGACCTTAGAAGTTAAGTTCCATAGTGCTCAGAGCCATTTGAACCATTTTTTAACTTTATCTTCAGATTAAGATGTTTAGCTTTCACAACACATACAAGCAATATACTATCAGATTGAAGTGAAGGTAGTGTCAGAAGAAATAACAGCAGTAAAAGTAATGGTAAGCGGAACAGTGCCTTGCATTATTATGCGCTAGTTGTAGTTGTTCCTCGTATACAGGGTGTTACAAAAAAGTACGGCCAAACTTTCAGGAAACATTCCTCACACACAAATAAAGAAAAGACGTTATATGGACATGTATCCGGAAACGCTTAATTGCCATGTTAGAGCTCATTTTAGTTTCGTCCACCTACGCTCAATGGAGCACGTTATCATGATTTCATACGGGATACTCTACCTGTGCTGCTAGAACATGTGCCTTTACAAGTACGACACAACATGTGGTTCATGCACGATGGAGCTCCTGCACATTTCAGTCGAAGTGTTCGTACGCTTCTCAACAACAGATTCGGTGACCGATGGATTGGTAGAGGCGGACCAATTCCATGGCCTCCACGCTCTCCCGACCTCAACCCTCTTGACTTTCATTTATGGGGGCATTTGAAAGCTCTTGTCTGCGCAACCCCGGTACCAAATGTAGAGACTCTTCGTGCTCGTATTGTGGACGGCTGTGATACAATACGCCATTCTCCAGGGCTGCATCAGCGCATCAGGGATTCCATGCGATGGAGGGTGGATGCATGTATCCTCGCTAACGGAGGACATATTGAACATTTCCTGTAACAAAGTGAAGTCACGCTGGTACGTTCTGTTGCTGGGTGTTTCCATTCCATGATTAATGTGATTTGAAGAGAAGTAATAAAATGAGCTCTAACATGGAAAGCAAGCGTTTCCGGACACATGTCCACATAACGTATTTTCTTTCTTTGTGTGCGATTAATGTTTCCTGAAAATTTGGCCGTACCTTTTTGTAACACCCTGTATTGCTTACGTCAATAAGTTCTTAGTAATTTTAATATTCCTTAATAGTTATGTTAATTTCATGAATATTGATAGTAATTTCATTTACTATACGTAAAAATCATTTAAATTTATAAACTACAGTTTCTTATCTGCAAAAGGAGTGGTTACACACTAGGTCGCGGTGTCAGAGTCTACGGTGTCTCGGTATCCTGCAGAATACCACTTTTTTGCCTTGGTTTCGGATTCGTACCTACTAGACGTACATTTACTGTGCTGGAACAATCCATTTGTCCAAGAGAGCTCTCATGAATGTGTAATAAGATATTCTGATCGGTAGCTGGGAAACCAATATAAGGGGCAGCAAGTGTTTTAAAACGTGAGGGGTATGGCGGGCTATACTGCAATAAATAAGAACCGCAGTTCAGCCACAGATGGCGGGACTAGTGAGGGGGTGGATGGGTGGGGAGTGGGGGTGGGGGTGGCTGCAGGGCCGCAGCTGGGCGGCGGCTCAGCCAGAGGCCTGCGGGCTTTGGCTCGCAGCGGCCTCTGCTCGCATTACACCAGAGCGGGGCATTACTGCAGCTGCAGCTGCGCCCACAGGCAATCCATTACTCGCGCACAATAACGGGATTTTCTGCTCAATTTCATTACGGCCCGTCTCGCTGCTCCCGGTTATGCCTACACTCTAAAATACTGTACTCTCCGTGCGCAGCTGTAATTCGCAAACTGCAGCGCTCCTGAATTCCAATTTTTTCGCATTTAATTCCGATTCATTATCCACCACGCTCCTCGCCTTCTCCCACCCACGGAATTTTCACGCAAAGATTAAATTAAACTTTACAGAAAAGTAAAACGTGAAAGTCAGAGACAGAACCCGGTGTACATGTGTTGAACAACGTCTTAAAAGGTTATTTCTTTTCAGTGTTTGATCACTTTATAAGGGCGGATTGTTGAGGTCCGTCCTCTTATACCAAGTGTCTCTACTATTGAGACGTAAAGCTCATTTTCTCTGTTATTTCATCAGATATACAGAGAACTACGTGTACCAGGTGATCAAAAAGTCAGTATAAATTTGAAAACTGAATAAATCACGGAACAATGTAGATAGAGAAGTACGCATTGACACACATGCTTGCAATGACATGGGGTTTTATTAGAACCCAAAAAATACAAAAGTTCATAAAATGTCCTACAGATGGCGCTTCGTCTGATCAGAATAGCTATAATTAGCATAACAAAGTAAGACAAAGAAAAGATGATGTTCTTTACAGGAAATGCTCAATATGTCGACCATCATTCCTTAACAATAGCTGTAGTCCAGAAATAATGTTGTGAACAGCACTGTAAAGCATGTCCGGAGTTATGGTGAGGCACTGGCGTCGGATGTTGTCTTTCAGCATCCCTAGAGATGTCGGTCGATCACGATACACTTGCAACTTCAGGTCACCCCAAATCCAATAATCGCACGGACTGAGGACTGGGGATCTGGGAGGCCAAGCATGACGAAAGTGGCGGCTGAGCACACGATCATCACCAAACGACGCGCACAAGAGATCTTTCACGCGCCTAGCAATACTTTTTTTTGTTCTAATAAAACCCCATGTCATTCCAAGCGTGTGTGTCAATTTTTACCTCTCTATCTACATTATTCCGTGGTTTATTAAATTTTCAAATTTATGCTGACTTCTTGCTCACCCAGTATATCTAGACGGGAAAATACTAAATCACAACAAATACCCAAAGTACCTTGGGGTTACCCTAGATAGGACACTAACATTCAAAGAACACCTGACGTAAACTGCAGCGAAACTCAAAACACGCAACAACATATTGCAGAAGCTCTGTGGCACCACTTGAGGCTCCACAGCGTCTACCTTAAGAACATCCGCACTTCGCTTGGTGTGTCCAGTGGCAGAATACTGTGCCCCAGTGTGGCTCAACACAAACGCACACGCGTCGTAGACAGCCAACTTAATGCAACAATGCGTATTCTATCAGGCACAATCAGGCCAACTCCTACAGTGTGGCTGCCCGTTCTCAGTAACATAGCCCCTCCTAACCTGCACCGAGAACACGCTCTGGTTAGAGAATTTCAAAAAAATCATGACCAACCCTCAATTACAAATGCATGAAGATAGTCACGACATCCAAGGAAACCGACCCCGTTCTAGGCATCCTCCACGAAAGACCGCACAGGCGCTGCACCAAACTAACTTTAAAATAAATGACCGATGGAAAGAGGAATGGGAGAGCAGAACAGCAGTAAACTGCCACAGTATGCCATGCTTCTTTAGTGAACCAAAAGGATTTGATTGCCCTCGCAAAGTTTGGTCAACTCTTAATCGCAGCCGGCCGGTGTGGCCGTGCGGTTCTAAGCGCTTCAGTTCGGAACCGTGTGACCGCTACGGTCGCAGGTTCGAATCCTGCCTCGGGCATGGAGGTGTGTGATGTCCTTAGGTTAGTTAGGTTTAAGTAGTTCTAAGTTTTAGGGGACTGATGACCACAGATGTCAAGTCCCATAGTGCTCATAGCCATTTGAACCATTTTCTGAATCGCATCAGAACCAACTGTGGGAGATGCGCCGACTCCTTACACAGATGGGGCCGCTTGTGACTGTGGCGCTGAGAGACAGACGATCAAACACATCGTGCAGGAATGCCCACTGAGCGTGACCCACAGGATTTCCTATTGGCGACCCAAGAGGCAATCAAATGGTTCAAATGGCTCTGAGCGCTATGGGACTTAATACCTGAGGTCATCAGTTCCCTAGAACTTAGAACTACTTAAACCTGACTATCCTAAGGACATCACACACATCCATGCCCGAAGCAGGATTCGAACCTGCGACCGTAGCTGTCGCGCGGTTCCAGTCTGAAGCGCCTAGAACCCCTCGGCCACACCGGCCCGCCAAGAGGCAATCGACTATATATTTGTTTGTGACTGCTCTTCTGTGAGTGTAAATTTACAATTGGTGGTGTCCTTATATACAAACTGTTATTTATTGCTCTGTTTATACATATATGATTTTTCTTTTTTTAAATCGTGTTGTTTCTGTGATTTTTACTGTGATGTTATGAGCCATACGCTAAATAAATAATGAATGTATATTTGAAGTTTCGTTCTTACAATGTGTAGATGGGGGTCACCCCAAAAGAATACTGTTCATGACGTTTCTCATACGACGCCGAGTTTCGTCGGAAAGCATCAGTCTGTTTCCTGTTAGAAGCGAAATAATCACTGAATCCGAATTTTACATGCCCACGCGGCAGAGCCGACGTAAATTAGCGCAGTGCGATATTCGTTTAATCGATGTGTGTTAACCGGGTCAGTACAACACGAGATATGACATGCTACTCAAGCAGCGAATGAGCACCGCTTCTGTACGGCAATACCGGTCGGTGCGGGCCACGGCTGTGTCGTCGCTGCTGGAATATTGTTTATTCTTAGTGTTTCACTGTTGCAGTCAATACATGGCGATAAAACGAACATCGCACTAGCCAAGTTTAGGACCACCCTGTCGAATGTGCACGTAAATCTGCTGCGTAAAAATCACGTTCTTTGCAACGGGAAACAAACCCGTTCTGAGCGTCCCATGAAAGACTTGATGAGCAGTGGTTGTTTGGGCTGATTGCAGCAACACTTCTCAAAAGCAAAACTGCAAATATGTCCTGACACACCAGACAAAAATGAGCCTGACTACTCTTAGAACTGACAACCTATATACAGGGTGTTCGGAAATTTCCGTTACAGACTTCAAGGACTTGTAGAGCGGAGTGAGTAGATCATATTTTGAATTGGTAGCCACGTCCGGAAGCGCACTGTTGTGTTACGACCATTTGAAAACATGTTGGTAATGCGACCACTTTTACAGGTAAGTGATTAGCTTGACCTGGTTCATCGTTTGTTATAAAGTTCTACTCATTAATAGCCAAAGAAATTGCTTGTGTACTCGTTGACGGGTTCTTTTCAGCCTCATGCAGTACGGCCCCTTCTAATGTGGGTGTGGGGCGTCTCCTTCGAACACGACAGCCATGCTTGCTGAAGGCGAAGATAACCTCCCTCGAAGTCTTTGCGTAATTATAGCGGAAAGAGTATGAACTCGGACGTTATGGAGAACGATCTTGATACAGACAACGAACAGCTCTCCCATTACCGTGAGTTTCGCCATTCAGAAGGACTATGTTGATATATTCTGCACCCATGTACTCAACTATGTAGCTGTAACACTCACAGACATGTGAATGAGCCTCGAACCATGTCAGATAGGTAGGATAGACGTCAAATCACATCAGCCGATGAGACGTAAGCACGCCCCCCTCCCACTCCACCTCTTCCCCCACAAAAAATGACTAACCTCCTACGTACCTACCTAGACAATTTTGGGATGTCCCACCTAACTTTTCCCCCTAATATACATCCGAAATGAAAAAAAAAAAATGTGGAAGATTCAATTGGCCAGGAATGCATGTTAGTCAGGGGGTCACACAACTGGCAGGCATGCACAGTACTGTAAAGTAAAGAAACGTCACTTTCAACGTAAAGTCACATTTTTGTAAATGGCACACGTTTGTTTCTTTTGTACCTAAATGAAAACTAGAGGTACAATGAGGTGGCAGACTTCCTTTTACTGCTCTAAACTTTGTACCTTCTGGAATACTCTGAGTTTTAGACTTTAAATGATGACAATGGTGTCACAGTTTATGCTTTAACGCTGTATACAGTAATGCGTTGCCTGCAAAGTCATGCAACCGGATGAATGCAACCACTGCTCTGCGCACTAAAGCAGAAAATGTTGCACCTTTGCCATCCTTTAAAGTCCACGAGTTTCAGAAGGTATATTTATTCACTAGCGGAAAGAGAATTGTTACACCAAGCAGGAGTTGTGAGATGTAAATGAAAAACAATAGGCATGTTTCTACATCTGAAAGATCTATATTGACAACATAGGAGACAATCTGAGTAGCCGTCTTAGATTTTTTGCAGATGATGCTGTCATTTACCGTCTTGTAAAGTCACCAGATGATCAAAGCGACTTGCAAAATTAATTAGATATCTGTGGTGTCACCGCCAGACACCACACTTGCTAGGTGGTAGCCTTTAAATCGGCCGCGGTCCATTAGTATACGCCGGACCCGCGTGTCGCCACTGTCAGTGATTGCAGACCGAGCGCCGCCACACGGCAGGTCTAGAGAGACTTCCTAGCACTTGCCCCAGTTGTACAGCCGACTTAGCCAGAGATGGTTCACTGCCTACATACGCTCTCGTTTGCCGAGACGATAGTTAGCATAGCCTTCAGCTACGTCATTTGCTACGACCCAGCAAGGCGCCATAGCATTTGATATTATTTTATGAAGCATGTACAATCAAGAGCGATGTTCTACAATTATGGATTAAAGTTAAGTGTTACGTCAACTACGTACTTTATTTGCTACTAAAAATTCCCTTACCTGTTCCAGACCTCACGCCAGCCTGCGTGAGCTTAAACGCGTGTATTCCGGCCTCCTCTAGCAACACGGTGTTGGCTCTTCTGCCAACACTACAATATCTGTATGGTGCGAAAAGTGGCAATTGACCCCGAATAAGGAAAAGTGTAAAGGTATTCACACGAGTACTAAAAGAAGTCAGCTAAATTTCGATTACGCGGTAAGCCACAGAAGCTGGAGGCTGTAAATTGAACTAAATACTTAGGGATTACAACTGCAAATACCCTAAATTGGAACGATCACACAGATAATATTGTGGTAGAGAAAACCAAAGACTGAGAGTCATGGGCAGAACACTTAGAAGGTGCAACTGGACTACTAAAGATACTGCTTACACAACACTTGTCCGGCCTATTCTGGAGTATTGCTGTGCGGCGTGGGATCCGCATCAGGTGGGACTGACGGATGACAATGAAAAAGTACAAAGAAGGGCAGCTCGTTTCGTATTTTCGAGAAATAGGGGAGATAGTGTCACAGACATGATACGTCAATTGGAGTGGCAATAATTGAAACAAAGGGGTTTTTCGTTGCGGCGAGATCTTCTCATGAAATTTAAATCACCAGTTTTCTCCTCCGATTGCGAAAACATTCTGTTTGCACCCACCTACATAGGGAGAAATGGTCATCACGATAAAATAAGAGAAATCAGGGCTCACACAGAAAAATTTAAGTGCTCGTTTTCCCCGTGTGCCGTTCGAGAGTGGAACAGCTTGAAGGTGGTGATACAGCTTGAAGGTGGTTCACTGAACCCTGTGCCAGGCACTTTATTGTGAATAGCAGAGTAACCACGTAGATGTAGATGTAGAAGTAGACGACTACTCAAATTTCGCGCCAGTCGCATACCAGTGGCGCTACAAGCGCCGCTATGAGGTTTCAAACCACGTTTGTTTCAAATACACGCTTAGAGGTTGGACGTGGTAAGTTGATGTTAGTCAATAATGCTTAAAGACGACAATAACACCATTATCAACACTTAACCGAATTCGAACGAGGCCGCGTAACAGGGCTACGAGCAGCTGGATGTTCCTTCTGCGATAGTGCAGAAAGAATTGGCAGGGGTGTAGCTACTTTACATGACTGCTGCCAGCGGTGGTCAGAGAATGTAGAGTCCCAAGAACACCGGGCTTCCGATGGCCGCGTGGCAATACCGATAGGGAAGAGCATGATGTTCGGCTTACGGCTGTGGGGCATAAGACTGCATCTGCAGCAGCAGCAGTTGGCACGACAGTAACACAACGAACTGTCAAAAATCGGTTACTTCAGGGGCATCTCCGAGTCAGCGGCCCTGTAGCTTACATTTCACTGATTCCAAACCACCACCACTTTCGACTGCAGTGGTGTCAAATGGTTCAAATGGCTCTGAGCACTAGGGGACTTAACAGCTATGGTCATCAGTCCCCTAGAACTTAGAACTACTGAAACCTAACCAACCTAAAGACATCACACAACACCCAGTCATCACGAGGCAGAGAAAATCCCTGATCCCGCCGGGAATCGAACCCGGGAACCCGGGCGCGGGAAGCGAGAACGCTACCGCACGACCACGAGCTGCGTACTCAGTTGTGTCAAGCGAGAGCTCGTTGGAGAAGGCAAGGTGGAGGTATGTTATGTTTCCTGATGAAAGCTGGTTCTGCCTGGGTGCCAGTGATGGCCGTGTGTTGGTTAGAAGGAGGCAAGTTGGAGACCTGTAACCAACCTGCCTGCGTGCTAGACACATTGGACCAACACCGTGAGATATGGTCTGGGATGCGATTTCGCAGGAGCACTCTCGCGGTTATCCCACGCACCCTGACTACAAATTTGTGTGTCTGTCTGGTGATTCGACCAGTTGTGCTGCATTCCTGGACAGCATTTCATGGGGTGTTTTCCAGCAGGAGAGCGATCGCCCACATACCGCCGTTGTAGCCCAACGTCCTCTACAGAATGTCGACATGTTGCTTTGGCCTGCTCGATCACCAGATCTGTCTCCAATCGAGCGCATGTGGGACTTCATCGGATAACAACTCTAGCGTCTTCTAAAACCAGCATTAATCGTGCCTGTATTGACCGCCCAAGTGCAACAGTCATGGAAGTGCATCCCACAAACTAACATCCGGCTCCTGTACAACACAATGCATACACGTTGCATGCTTGCATTCAACATTCTGCCTGTTACAACGGATATTAATGTACCAGCATTTCACATTTATAAAGGCTTATCTCGCGCTTACATTTACATGTGATACTGCACTGTTAATCACTTAAATGAATAAAAAATGTTACCTAGACGCATGTATTCGCGAAATTTCGTTAATCTACATTAATTATTTTTTGGCGTTGCGGTTTTCTATCCGTCAGCTGAAGTCTGATGATGGCCTTGTAACCTTAAAATAGGTCAACAAAGTTAATATTATATAAAATACGCGATACTGTCATTTTCGTTTATAACTATGAAGTTGTCCCATTAAGAAGCGACGGAACTTTCAGTTAATCTTGTGTTTGTTTAACATTTCCATTTTAAGTTCTACCCCTCAAGAAAAACCGAACCGGAATTGGGTAGCGTATCATCACTGAACATTAATAGCGTCCGGACCATCATGGTTACACTTGGTCTCAGAGCATAGAAAAATTTTCTGGTAGGCAGTGTTCATCATACAACTTGCAAATACTGGCACGTTTATAACACAATAGTGTAAACACGCAAAAAGCTGTGAATGTGAACAGACCTTTTATGAGAATCTCAAGGAAAACAGTGTAGCTATATACCCCACGCATACTAGGACATAAAGAAATATAATGTATTCGAGGTGAAGCAACTGCTAATTTTTGATCGATTAAAGGATGAAGGAAATCAATTAATGCTAATGCTTTGGCAGTTTTGACACACAATTGGCAACAACATAAGGGCATATTCCTGAGCATGGATAGAACTGACATACATCGCGATACTACCGAGCTCAAAGAATAATAAAATCCATTGACACAGAGCTGCAACAGATGACCACAGAAGACTAGTGAATAGATTATGGCCTTTGCCTTCTGGTTTTAGTAAGAACAGTGATAGGATCGCTACTGCAGTCAGCCGCGGTGAATTCTTTGAAGGACCACTTAAGGAAAAGTTTTTCAAATCCTCATCTTTTACACCATCTTTTTTCCTCCAACAAGGGGACGAAATTTTCGTGATATTACCTTACTGTGAAATACTACATCAGTAGTTCTTGAATAAAGTGGGCAGTATCCATACCAACAATAAGTTTACCGTCGATATGAGAATAACGCGAAGTTATCTTTGTTCGATATCCTAGTGAAGTGGAAGGCGGATTGTTGAGTCAATCACGCAGTGTAAGGAAAAAAAAACCCACAAAGGTCAGTATGATGAAGCAATAATTTTCCTTATGCAGGTCACAAGCAAGTTATCTTCAAGATGGAAATACAAACGGAGGAAGATGATATCATGTCAGAACTGAAAAGTTTACGACTCGTGTTCAAAGAAACCGGCTACACCAAAGAATTTATTGTGGACTCTGACAAATACTGTCGCTGAAGACTTCATGATTCAGCAGGAGAGGCGAAATTTGCAAAATTACTTTCGTACTGCGAGGCAGTTTTAGCGAGGTACTCTGCTGGAAAAAAATTACTACATTATTTTAGAGGTTTCCAATTCATCCAAAATTTGTTGTTGCAACATTACATGTGGAATACATGAAACGATTACAAAATCGGTCAAATGGCTCTCAGCACTATGGGACTTAACATCTGAGGTCATCAGTCCCCTAGAACTTAGAACTACTTAAACCTAACAAACCTAAGGATATCACACACATCCACGCCCGAGGCAGGATTCGAACCTGCGACCGTAGCAGTAGCGCGGTTCCAGACTGAAGCGCCTAGAACCGCTCGGCCACATTGGCCGGCTGTTATCAAGATTTAAGTGAGTTTGAACGTAGTGTTACAGTCTGCAGACGAGTGATGGGACACAACATCTCAGAGGTAGCGATGAAGCAGGGATTTTCCCGTACGATCATTTCACGATTGTACCTTGAATATCAGGAATACGGTAAAACATCGAATCTCCAACATCGTTGCAGCCGGAAAAAGATCCTGCAAAATTGTGACCAACGACAACTGAAGAGAATCGTTCAACGTGACAGAAGTGCAAACCTCCCGCAAATTGCTGCAAATTTCAATGCTGGACCATCAAAACGCGAACAATTCAACGAAACATCATCGATATTGGCTTTCAGAGCCGAAGGCCCACTCGTGTACCCTTGGTGACTGCAGGCACAAAGTTTTACGCCTCGTCTGGACTCGTCAACACCGACAATGGACAGTTGGTGACTGGAAAGATGTTGCCTCGTCGCACGAGTCTCGTTTCAAATTGTATCGAGCGAATGGACGTGTACGGATATAGAGGCGGTCTCATGAATCCATGGACAATGCATGTCATCAGGAGACTGTTCCAACTAGTGGGAACCCCATAATGGTGTGGTGCGTGTGCAATTGAAGTGATATGGGATTCCAGATAAGTCAAGATACGCCTCTGAAAGGTGACACGTACGTAAGCATCCTGTCTGATCACCTGCATGCTTTCATGTTCATTGCGCAATCCGACGGAATTGGGCAATTAAAGCAGGAAAATTCGATACCCCAACGTCCAGAATTGCTACATAGTGGCTCCAGGAACACCCTTCTCAGTTTAAACACTTCCGCTGGCCACCAGACTCCCCAGACGTCAACATTATTGGGCATATCTGGGATGCCTTGCAACGTGCTGTTCAGAAGAGATCTCCACCTTCTCGTACTCGCATGGATTTATGGACAGCCCTGCAGGAGTAATGGTGTCATATCCCTCCAGCACTACTTCAGCAATTAGTGGAGCCCATGACACCTTGTGTTGCGACACTTCTGCGAGCTCGTTGGGTCTCTACATGATATTAGGCAGGTGTACCTGTTTTTTTGGCTCTTCTGTGTATATCCATGTATTAACAGTGAAGGCGCAGCCAAGAGGCTCGAACTTCTTCGTTGCAGATCGGGCAAAATGCTGCCAACATATTTATAGCAACGTAGCGGTATCTTAGTGGGACAAACAGTTCTCTCTATCACTAAAGGTGAGCATTGATCACGAAGGAAGAAGAAAAAGGAAAGAACAAGTGATCGACGGTTCTAGGGAGACAGGGACAACCGTTCCCAATGTTATTCCGGCCACGCGGTCTCTGCGACGTCACGCAGTCTGCGATCTGCTTTAACCTAACCTAACCTAACCTAACCTAACCTAACCTGATACGCCGGCTGCACGTATAGGTAATTGCGGTTCATCTTTGCGAAGTTATTGTTTGCTTCCATACAACCAGTAATGTAGCTCTAGGCGGTGAAGATGTACATGTATAAGGGTGTGAAGCAAGGGAACTTTATAACTTCTTCGCTCACAAGAAGATTCCTGTCGCAAGTATAAGATACGAATAAACAGAAGCGGCATGAGGCGTGGCCATCGCCCACGGCCTCGCGGTCCGAGGCTCCCTCGTGCCTTCAGTATTTACACAGCTTTCTTTAACACGTGAAAAAATTCGTCTAGAATCATTACATAGAGTGATCACGAGTAAAGATTTTACTCATCATAAAGCGATAAGTCCCAGTGGCTAAAAAGCATCTGATAATATTAACCTACATCATTCGCTTTTTAAAAATCTAGGCTACAGTACGATTACGGAAAGAGGGAAGCTGCCTGCGTCCTTAGTATCCTTCGCGTTAACTAGGAACGTTTCGTGTCAATTGTCCTTTGTTATCTGTTGCTGCCACATCCAGCGATCTGAAAATAGCGTCGTATTAGGAAACGGTGCCAAGTGTTTTTATTCTTTGTTACGTGTCATTGAGAATATGCAGAATAAATAACGGGTGATGAAGTCATTGCTAGCCCATCGATGTATTCCTCTACGACACCCAGATAAGCCACGAGGAACGTTCAATAAGTATTGCAATGCATTTTTTCTCGGCTACTTGGAAAAACTGCGGAATTTGTTGTGGGGCAATGTGGAATATTCCCGCTTCAGCTCCGATAGTTTCATGATGTTTCTGTGGTGTCACCGCCAGACACCACACTTGCTAGGTGGTAGCTTAAATCGGCCGCGGTCCATTTAGTACATGTCGGACCCGCGTGTCGCCACTGTGTGATCGCAGACCTAGCGCCACCACAAGGCAGGTCTCAAGATACGGACGAGCACTCGCCCCAGTTGTACGACGACATTGCTGGCGACAATACGGACGAAGCCTTCCTCTCATTTGCCGAGAGACAGTTAGAATAGCCTTCTGCTAAGTCCATGGCTACGACCTAGCAAGGCGCCATTAGCCTTACCTAGTTTGAGAGTTATCGTATAAATGTCTCAAGAAGAACGCTGTATTCATCAAAGAATAAAAGTTAAGTATAAAGCAGCTACGTACGTTTCTTGCTACCATTCAATAGTTATCCTGTTCCAGAATTCACGCCAGTCGGCGTGTGTGTACGCGTGCCTTTCTTTCGGCTCACTTCGCAATGTGGCGTAACTAGCTTGTTACGTCACAACAGTTTCGATAGGTGGCGGCACTGTACTTAGCCTTCCGAATGGCGTCTGTAACGAAGGTGCGTTCCAAGCAGATAGCTATCAAATGTTCAAATGTGTGTGAAATCTTATGGAACTCAACTGCTAAGGTCACCAGTCCCTAAGCTTACACACTACTTAACCTAAATTATCCTAAGGAGAAACACACGCA
The DNA here is from genome assembly GCF_023864345.2 of Schistocerca serialis cubense. Taxonomy (NCBI): domain Eukaryota; kingdom Metazoa; phylum Arthropoda; class Insecta; order Orthoptera; family Acrididae; genus Schistocerca; species Schistocerca serialis. Next base: position 789,218,632 of record NC_064642.1, read on the forward strand.
CCCATGCCCGAGGAAGGACTCGAACCTCCGCGCCGGCCGGTGTGGCCGTGCGGTTAAAGGCGCTACAGTCTGGAACCGCACGACCGCTACGGTCGCAGGTTCGAATCCTGCCTCGGGCATGGATGTGTGTGATGTCCTTAGGTTAGTTAGGTTTAAGTAGTTCTAAGTTCTAGGGGACTTATGACCACAGCAGTTGAGTCCCATAGTGCTCAGAGCCATTTGAACCATTCGAACCGCCGCCGGGACCAGCCGCAGAGCCTATGACTGCAGCGCCCAAGACCGCTCGGCTAATCCCGGCAGAGAGCTATCACAGAGTTTCTTTTGGCAGATAATTGCAGATATTCATAGGCGCTTTGCAGAATGTCTACGGAGACCTGGCAGTGAACAAAAACAAGGGGAGTCGTTTTGCGAAGTGTCTGTCATCATCGCAACAAGGTAGCCCTAAACTGTTCGGTATCCGCTCGTAGCTGTGAATCCTGCAGTGTTGGAAGGTGCGGATATTCTCATTCGAGGTGATCGATGGATCACAATCAAATACCTCGCTGCTCAAATGGACGTCTCTGTTGGTAGTGCGGACATGCTAGTCAACATTGGTGTACTCAAAGGTGTGTGTCCACTGATTTCCTCGCCGATTAACAGAAGACCTATGAAGGCCAACGGAGGACCGCGAGTGCAGAACTGCTTGCGCGTTACGAGGCTGATCGAAGAATTTTTTGTAGAACATCGTCATAGGCAATGACACGTGGGTTTACCACTTCGAACCGAAAACAAAACGGCAATCCTTGGAGTTAACTCCATGCCACCTCGCCTCCTAAGAAAAAGTTGGAAGCCGCAGTCTCAACCCGTGGTGGACCTCTGAAGCAGTTGCTCTGTTTGATGTCCTCCCTCATCGTGTGACGATCAACTCTGGACTGCGCATCCCTAAGAAGCTCACAAAACTTCATTCGACTGTTGTTCCTCGTTCATCGCACAGCCCGGATCCCCACCTTACTTTAATCCGTTTGGCCCAATAAAGGATACACACCGTGCGAAGCATTACATGGATGATGGGGAGGTTATCGATGTAGCAAGGGGTTAATTCTGACGTCGACCAATAGAGTGGTACCATGTGGGCATATAGACCGCCCTAGTAAGGTGACAAAAGGTCGTCGCACTGAAAGGCGGTTATGTTAAAAAATAGGATTTTGCAGCCCAAGGAATGGAAAATAATATGATGTATTGAAATCCAGAATAAAACCAATCTCCCCACGTAAATAATGTTGCCTTACTTGTTGAACGCCTCTCGCGTCGAATCTGTAGAGAAAGTGTCATTCGTGGTGAGGCTAGGAAAATAAGAAATCAGGCGGAGAATGCTATGACCTCGAGAAGTACAATGACGAAATACTGTCCAACTTTGAAGCTTACCGTCTCTATAATCGACTTACGCTCTTAGTTCTGTATATAATTTCTACTGTAGCTACAGATCTGTATGAGCTGGTTCCACCATTGGGCTGCCAGCCCTGGCCTACAGTGGGGGCCTAGTCGTCGTCTGTCCTCTCCCCGCTTGCCAGTTAGCCAATGTGCCTTCTTTCCGTAAAAGTACTATACTTGTTGCTGATACATTTGCCAACAGCAGGAAGCACTATACAGTCACGTTAATATCCACAGCACGTTGCTTCTACTGCGTGTACCCAGTGTCTGCTGAAATGGTTGGTCAACGGGCTAACATAAGTGATGAAAGAATGCGATCACGTGGTATAGCTTTAGCAAATAACGTAGATCATTTCTGTCGTGAAGAAAAACGAAAATGCATGTTAAAACCTTTGGCGAGACCTGTTGAGGGAGCAGTAGCAGCAGTAGGAAGCAGTGCAAGTATAGTTCGTAATGTGAAGTATGTCAGTGAAGACCCAAACAGTAATTTCATAGGGAAATGAAACACTTCCTAGAAAATTCTGAAGGAAATGGGTTAAGTTATTAAAAAAGTAAAATAGAAGAGCTTCACTGACAGGCAGGGAGAACATTCTTGCGTTACATCCTCTGTATCATTGTCCTATTTTAATATCCTTCGTTTTTTCTATAGAAGCATGTATTAACAGCGAATGTAGCTTTATCTACTACACGCACACATCAGTTACTAGATCGTAAAATAATAATTTTATTCTCGTATTTTGCTTTCCTTAGCTTTTCCGTGGAAGGAACCGGTACGTTCTCGCCGCAGTTATTACATTCAAAAACAATTTTTATGTTCTCACGCTTTTCTGTAGAAGAAAGTAGTAACAGCGAATGTGGTTTTATGTTTACTTTATATGCTGCACGCGCAATGCAGACAGTTTAGGACAGTGTTCCATTTCGTCAGAGCGCGGTTATAACGCCCGCGCCTCGTTCGAGACAACCTATAAGAACACGTCAACAATCCGTAGCGCGCCCAGTTGAGACTGCGACTGTGAAATGGAGAGGCTGTACACACTTTCACGCTTCTAGGTGGGTAGAGAGACAATCAAAGTGACGCACTCAATCATGCCAGTTTGCGTCCTTATTTAATATTGCGTTAGTTTGTAATCCTGATAGATTTTTATGTGAGAATGAATGCGATTAATTGTTTAAAAACGATACACATTAGATAAGTGGGCAGCGATTTTTCATCGCTGTCGTACACTGAACTAAAGTAAGTAAAGAACCGTCTTATGTTTAGAAATCGTTTCGTCTGTGCAGAAAAACAACGGTGTACTTGCTTTTTTATTGAAAACAAGTTAAGAAATAATCTACACACATACTGCAACACAGAGCAAAACGACGTAGGACCCAAAGAGGATCAAAATTTATCGCAGAAAGTGACAGATGAATCTTCTCTTGCTCTTCTCTTCACCTGTCTTTTCCTCTTCCCTTCTTCTATTCTTCTCTTCTCTATACACAGAGTGCCAACAGTTAAAGTTCCAGTTTAGAAACACTGCAGAAAAGAACCACTGCTCAGAATCAGCTCAAATTTGAGTAGCGTATTCCTGACTCAGGAGAAAACGTTTTGGGGAAAGAAAAATTCAGAGAGAGAGAGAGAGATAGAAAAGAAAAATAAGAAAATTGTGTGCAAACATGCAGTGCATGGGGAATTTCCCAAACGTAGGAAATCCCTGGGAACATGGTGCATAGATCCTACGAAATATCCTATATTGCTATCCATACAAAATCACCCATGTTCAGGAGCTGCTTCCTGCTGACCTGCCAGAAACACAAACATTCCGTCCGGAATTTCTTGCTCGAATGGAAGTGGTCAATGAATGAATGGCCATGGAACTTTTTATGAACAGATGAAACACATTCTCATCTCCAAAACATGTCAATACGCAGCATCCCATTGTATGGGAACGAAAGATATGCACGCATATCAAACGGTAGCACCGGTATCACATCGTAAATGGGAGGTGTGAGATGACTGTATTGCTTACCGTAGAGCCGTAATTTTTCTAGAAGATGTATCCTGCGAGTCCTGTTACACGTACCCTCAGCGGTAACGCTATGAGAGTCATTTGCGCAGCAAAGATATTCCAGCCTTTCAACAGCGTGGAAGTGTGGTTGGGATCATTTCTACAAACATCAAATTAATTTTCCATCACCTTGGTTCCGAGAGTTCCGGAACCTGTACAGCAAATTTTAATAGAGATCAACATAAACATCATTTCCGCCCTTTCTATTGCTCGTGAAAACCACACATTGCTGTTGTACCACCATACAGTCAGACCTACAGAAATGGCGATCCATACTGCTGTACACACCGGTACCTCTAATACCCAGTAGCACGTCCTCTTGCATTGATGCATGCCTGTATTAGTCGTGGCATACTATCCACAAGTGCATCAAGGCACTGTTGGTCCAGATTGTCCCACTCCTCAGCAGCGATTCGCCTTAGATCTCTCAGAGTGGTTGATGGGTCATGTCGTCCATAAACAGCCCTTTTGAATCTATCCCCGGCATGTTCGATAGTGTTCATGACTGGAGAACATGCCAGCGACTATAGTCGAGCAATGTCGTTATCCTGAAGGAAGCCATTCACAATATGTGCACGATGGGGGAGGGAATTGTAGTCCATGAAGACGAATGCCTCCCCAATATGCTGCCGATATGGTTGCGCTATCGGTCGGAGGACGGCATTCACGTATCGTACAGCCGTCACGCCTTCCATGACCACCAGTGGCGTACGTCGGCCCCACTTAATGCCATCCCAAAACAGCAGGGAGCCTCCACGTTGCTGCACTCGCTGGACAGTGTGTCTAAGCGTTGAGCCGGACCCGGTTGCCTCCAAACACGTCTACGACGATTGTCTGGTTGAAGTCATATGCGACACTCATCGGTGAAGAGAACGTGATGCCAATTCTGAGCGGTCCCATCTGTACCGCGGTGCATGGTGTTGTGGTTCCAAGGATGGACATCACCATGGACGTCAGGAGTGAATTTGCGGAACATGCAGCCTATTGTGCACAGTTTGAGTCGTAACACGACGCCTGCGGCTGCACGAAAAGCATTATTCAACATGGTGGCGTTGCTGTCGTGGTTCCTCCGAGCCATAATCCGTAGGCAGCGGTCATACGCAGCAGTAGTAGCCCTCGGGCAACCTGAGCGAAGCACGTCGTCGACAGTTCCTGTCTCTCTGTATCTCCACCATGTCCGAACAACATCGCTTTGGTTCACTCCGAGACGCCTGGACACTTTCCTTGTTGAGAGCAGTTCTTGGCACAAAGTAAGAAAGAAATGTTCAAATGTGTGTGAAATCTTATGGGACTTAACTGCTAAGGTCATCAGTCCCTAAGCTTACACACTACTTAACGTAAATTATCCTAAGGACAAACACACACACCCATGGCCGAGGGAGGACTCGTACCTCTGCCGGGACAAAGTAAGAATGCGGACGCGACCGAATCACGGTATTGATCGTCTAAGCATGGTTGAGTTACAGACAACAGGAGCCGTGTACCTCCTTCCTGGTGGAATGACTGGAAAATATCGGCTGTCGCACCTTTCCGTCTAATAGGCGCTGCTCATGCATGGTTGTTTACATGTTTGGGCGGGTGTAGTGACATCTCTGAACAGTCAAAGGGACTGTGTCTGTGATAAAATATCCACAGTCAACGTGTATCTTCAGGAGTTCTGGGAACTGGAGTGATGCAAAACTTTTTTGATGTGTGTACGTAAGACGGCGTAATCCGGCACATTAGACGGCCAGTGAAGTGGTTGCAGCAGAAATGCTAGAATTATCAGCCGTTATTCCCATACAGCCTGGCCGTCCTGACCATCTGATCTTAATCTGTGTGACTTCTGGTTGTGCGGTTATTTGAAGGGACCACCGAGATACGCCAATCTGTTGTGGAACATGGCGATTCTCGATTTCAAATTGTGGCAGAAAATGGTGACAGCGTACTGAACATGTCTTGTGTCTGTCTCACGAGAGTTATAAGCCGGTGTTTGTTAGGTTTTTATCGATTTTTTTTACCCCAGGACACTTAAACACCGATTTCGCTTTGACTTTTTGTCATTTTTTGCCTCAAGACTGTTAATAAACGATTTTCCACGTCAGATGCGCTACGATATTGCTGTGACGGATAGGCTTACCTAACAAACATTGCCACAGTTGTGGACTGCCGAACTTGCGCAGTGATGCACATTGAACAGTACGGTCGTTGTAATATGTAACTCAAACCATAGCCGTTGGATTGCGATTCATCCATTATTTGCAGCCTACTTTTAAGAAGCTTAAAGTGCCATCAGTTGGTAAAATTCTCGAATATTTTCTTAGTTCCGTGACGTTTCTTGCTGCCTCAGTAATATGCAATTCAAATTTGATGTCATTTTGAGCAGTCTCTCTGTTTATACAGCGTTTTTAAACTGGAGCTTTAATTGTGGACATCCTGTAACTTTGAGTTCCCTGCTCGTTTTTGTCGGCACTTAAGGGCTAATCTCAGGAATTAACGTGGAGAGTTTGATGCGGATTTGAATAAAAGATGGCTTGATTCACAAGGAAAGTTGTTGAATGTGTCTTATCGATGGCATTGTCATCTAGCGGTACAGCTGCCGTAACTCCAGACAGAGAGACACAGAGAAGATTGAGCAGAATCTGCTTCGGACCTGGTTGTCTAGGGCGTACCTGAAAACCGAAAGGCTGCGCGGTTGAATACTGGTCGAATAACGGATTTTTCAATGTATTTTAACCTATCGTTCATTTCTCAACGGTTCTGACATTCGCCAAATGTGAAACGTGGTTCGGTTTCCATGTTAATCAGAACGACCCAGAGTAGAGTTAAAGTCGGACTGGTTTGACTAGTGGTGATGTGCGAACTTGGAAAACGAAAGATAGCGGGATCGACTCCTGTTCAGAACCTGTATTTTTATCTATGTTCTTTAACCTACTAATCACTTCTCAATTATGCAGAAATCAGCCAGAAGCAAAACGGAATTCAGATTCCAGGTTAAATTACAGCAACGTTTTCTGAGTTGGACAACTTGCTAGAGAGACACAAATGGCCACATTGTCGTCCAACTGAAAAACTTGCACCAGAATATGGAGTCACACGAAATTATTTTTACCAGGATCTACACGTATATACTAGAGTCATTTCGAAAGTCCTGCACGCTGCACATGCGCGATCGTTGCGCTGGTGTGATGAAGTTGCATTTAATGTCACTTTTTAGCGAAACTTTATGCGTCACGGTCGTATGTTTGTTTGCTGGTCCGCGCGGCTGTGTCATGAGTAATTCAGTTTTAAACTGGAATCTGAAAGTAAATCGCGACCAGCGTCTTTACATCAGAATTGAATTCCCGCGTTGAAAGAACCCAACGGAAATTTACAACTCTTTGAAAGAGGTGTGTGGGAATAGTGTAGTGGATCTAGCACAGTATCACGGTGGTCTGCTCGTTTCCGTGAAGGTCGGGTAAGCAGTGAGGACAACTCAAGAAGTGGAGGAACATCGACTGCAACAGACTACCTCTCCCAAGTTACTTTTAGTGGCATTTTGAGGGTGGATAGACGTACAACATGTGAGAAAATTGCGTGTGAGACCAGAAGTCCGTCTCTTCAGTTTTCAGAATCTTAAATGAAAAGTTGATGACGAGGAAGGTTACTTCCATATGTATACCGTGTGATCTGAATGATGTGCAGAAAATGTGTAACAAAAGAATCGCGCCGGCCGGTGTGGCCGAGCGGTTCTAGGCGCCTCAGTCCGGAACCGCGCGACCGCTACGGTCGCAGGTTCGAATCCTGCCTCAGGCATGGATGTGTATGATGTCCTTAGGTTACTTAGGTTTAAGTAGTTCTAAGTTCTAGGGGTCTGATGACCTCAGATGTTAAGTCCCATAGTGCTCTGAGCCATTTGAACCAATAGAATCGCTGCAGAATTGCTTCGAAGCTATCGGACAGAAGAAGAACAGTTTCTGAAAAGGACTATTGTACTAGATGAAACCTGGATACGTGATTGGAACTGTGACTGAAGTCTCTGCCCTCACAATGGAAAAGTTACGATCCTCCACGCCCGAAAAAATTCCGCAGCCAACAATCAAAGATGAAACTGATGGTCTCTGCGTACGACATGAATGGAGACATAGCTACTATTAGCGTGCTCCATGAATCGTTTGTAACAGCAACGAACTACAAGTTAATTCTGTAAAATGTTTTGCAGCTGAAAATACTTCAAATAAAGCCTGACATGCTTGCGTCTGGTGCCCTCGTTTTGCACGATGATGTAAGACCGCATATTGCCCAACCAGTCGGAGAAACCTTTGACAAATATGGATGAGAAATACTTCCCCGCCAACCATACAGCCATCATATGAGCCCACCAGCCTTGATTTGTTTCTCACATTAAAGGACCAACTCCGTGGGGAACGTGTTGATACAAGTTGTGTACCTGAGCGAGCAGGCAGCCCATTTCGCCACGAGCGGGTCTTTTGCTGCCGCAAGCCGCTATTACGCCTTTGACAACGCATCTTAAATGGACTACTCCTGTCAGTACAGACTGACCGGTTTTTCGTCTATGTGCCTACACTTCAACGCCTGGCACAGGGCAAAATAAACATTAATGGCTTGTTGGTGCAACAAGTCTTTGGAGGTACTACCAAAGCTAAAAACATGCGTCTTATAGTAGCTTTAAATATTAGTATGCAGATGTCTTAAATACTGATGTAATGTTGCTCTGCACACTGTCCTCGGTCACCGATAGACACACCAACACTAATACATGTTATGGTTCATGATGTGTCGACAGAAGTGCCGACACAGTGTGATTTGAGGGGACCGCAATGCACGCTATAAACACACGAAGGATGGCGTGAGGTCTGAAACAGGATACGTAATGAATGCTATAAAGAAAAGTACGTGGCTTTTGGAATATTTAACTTTAATCCATCCCTGTTGTATACATCGTTCTTGATGAGACATGCTTTATACGATAAGTATCAATTGCTATGTAAGGCTAATGGCGCCTTGCTAGGTCGTAGCCATGGACTTAGCTGAAGGCTATTCTAACTATCTGCTCGGCAAAGGAGCGAGGCTTCGTCAGTGTAGTCCCTAGCAAAGTCGTCCGTACAACTGGGGCGAGTGCTATCCCGTATCTCGAGACCTGCCTTGTGGTGGCGCTCGGTCTGCGATCACACAGTGGCGACACGCGGGTCCGACATGTACTAACGGACCGTGGCTGATTTAAAACTACCACCTAGCAAATGTGGCGTCTGGCGGTGACACCATAGTTCAAATGGTTCTGAGCACTCTATGGGACTTTACATCTGAAGGCACCAGTCCCCTGGAAGTTAGAACTACTTAAACGTAACTAACCTAAGGGCATCACATATAGCCATGCCCGAGGCAGAATTCGAACCTGCGAATACATGTTATATCCATGAGAAAAGCCAGGTCTGAAATACATTGTTAGTAACAAAATTGCCAACTGTTAATAACTAAAGAGGCGAGAGCAAGGCATTAAAGATGTGGTGAGAACAGCTACAGACCCAGAAGCAGGCTGGTCGACACCCGGCAGTTGCTCATCTGAGCGTGATAGCAAGCTAATTGCTATAAACACACAAAGAGGGCGACGTCTACCACAGCAGAAACTTTGATCGGGATTGGAATGAAAGTTAATAGGAATACAGCACTTCTGGTTAGAGAGGGAGCATGGGACGAGGGGGAGAAAGAGAGAGGGCCTTCCAGTAGGGACAACACTGTCATGAGAGGCCAATACAGGACTTAGGTTGCAAAGTGACTGTATTAAGAGAGGCTCTGTACCCTTCCACCCAGCCTCTGGAGAACCACTCAACAGTAGCGCACATATACAGCCAGTAAGGAGGCGAGTAGCCCTCGACATTACATCACGGTGATAGCTGGTGTGAACAAAACTCCGGATTAGGACGCTCCGAGCAGAGAGCGTTAGCGAGAACTTTTAGGATAGTCTGATGCAAGTTGCTGCAGGCGGGAAGCTGGGAGAGCCGGAGCTCGTTGCAGAGGTAGCAGCAGGAGCTGATGGGCTTTTAGGCATTAGCTGCGGGACTCCGCATCTGTCGTGTAGGTCATGACAGGTTCTCATAAGAACAGACGTAATGGTGTTTTCTGGTAACCGTCTCTCTATCAGGCTTGGCTGATCCGTGGCTGCATCTCAGCCAGAGCAGTTACGCTGTCTCGTTTGAATCTGAAAAAAACTTCAACTTGTTAACAATTCTGAAGGCCTTATTTCAGGTATCTCCCAGTCTTGTATTTTTCACACTGGGGCTTTCAACAGCTTAGTCAGATCGAAGTCTCCGTCTCACTATAGTCAATCGGCTAAACACCTTCTTACGAATTATCTGACACAATCCCTGGCTAAACCCATGTATAGGGAGCGACACAGTTACATTTATCTAGCACTTGGATGGGCCATCGTCTGGGTGGACTGTTGGTGAGGAGGGTGTGCTCAGCCCTTGTGAGACCATCTAAGGAGCTACTTTGCTGAGAAGTAGCGGCTCTGGTCACGAAAAGTAACAACGGCCGAGATAGCCGTGCACCGACCATTTTCTCCTCCATATCGGCATCCAGTGTCGCCTATCTGCTAAGGCCAGAGTTTAGTACAGTTATATACTCGTTACACCCTATATATTCATTGCATCTAATCTGCCTCAGATTTCCTTACGACAAAATCTTCATATGAAAATTCTCAAAATGGAGTAAAGCCCTCCCATGTTACTTTACTTTCATTTCATGGTAATACCACACATTACACGACGGAATCTTTCAACGTAGGAGACTGTACTGAAAATTCGCAAATTAGTTGACCCATCTTTCAGAATTCTGCAAGCAAAAAGTAAGATCAGCTGCTTAATCAATCCAAATGACTTTCCTCATTTACTATCGTGAAAGTTGTATTATCCACAATGTTCCTAATAGAAATTCAACTTTCTCAGATCAGATATCTCTTTCCAATACAGACAATGGTACACTTCGAATTGTAGCGGCGTAGACGTTTCTAGTGCTGTTGCGCTGCTGGTGGTACGACTAGCTCTGACACAAAATTTTCCTCTCTGGCGCAGATTCCTTTTTCTTCCACACAGCTTTTAAAGAAAGGCTCTCTGGGAGGGTGGGGGTTGGAGAGGGGGGCGGGGGAGGTGCGGCTTGTTTTGTCGCGCGGTTCGCCTCTAATTGGCGAGAGGGAAGTGTCCCTCGCAGCTGAGGGTCCGCAGTGGTAACAGAATTACCCCATTCATATTCAACAGGGGCCGGTGGGGTGGCGGCGATGCAAATACCTGTCCCGCGGCAGTGAATAATTTCTGCGTTCACTGAAACGAACAGAAATATTTGCTGAGTATAGCAGGACTCTTATAAAAATTCACGCCCGCAGACGACAAAATGAAGTTTCCTTTCGTGGTTCCGGAGGGGTAAGCTGATTATCATTCATTATGAACTAAATTTTTTTCCGTTCTTTCTGTTATTATGAGCTGTAATTAGTGTTGACTGTGTACTTTTTAATTGTGTAGACAGACGTGAGTCCTCCGTTTTGTCGCTGCTAGTTCAAAAATGTAGTTTCACTTCCTCACTTTCTTCACTTGCCGAACAAAGCAAAAATTCCGCATTTCGGTACTAGCCTGGCTTTTTCTTCTGGGTTTTGTGTTGCTTGTTACTGAAGGTTATTGCGACGTGTGAAAGATATTGCCCGTTCAGACTTAGTAAGTGACTGGACGAACAGCGGTGCCTTCAGAAACTAATCATGTGCAGTATGCAGATCACTTCTTTGTTTCATATTCCTTCGTAGCGCATCAAGGGAATAGCTATACGAACATGGTTTGGTATTACTAATGGTACATGCATGCTTGTTCAGTGTTAGCGCCGCTAAATTCTGCGATAGTGGCATTCTGTTGATGCATAGAACCGTCAAGCTGATACTTCCTTTTACCCTCAGTCCTAAGAGAACAAAATGATCGACTTCACTGACTGTTTCATCTATTCGTGAAAATGAAATTTCTCTTTAACAAGAGCTCTGTGCTAGACAATCTAAGCATTGATTTTTGTTATAGTCTAGCGACAATCTGTTCTCTGTAAGCCATGTCCTGATATTTCTGACTGCCCTATTAGCAATATAAATTAAATTATGTTCCACGTCTTTCCTAATAACTGTTCCTATGATTTACAAAAAGAAATTTTTGTTTTTCGTCATTTCTAGAGGCACGCCATGGATATGCATCGGATATAGAGTAGAAAAATAGCTCGTTGCTATGTTGGATGCCCGAAATCAGTAGTGAAACATCCTGTTGTCTATATTTTCGATTAACTGTCATTAGAAACGTTCACATATTAAGGATACATCTCTCAGCTATTTGCTTAACAGGAACCGTCCGCGATGTGCCACTACAATAAACTACAAATAGAAAAATAACGGACAAAATCACTGTGACTAAACCCGTTTCAAAGTAGCTACTTATATGAAATGTAGCTGACAATGAAACTGTCTTATAGGAGGAAAAGGGAGAAATTAATGCGGCTGCCCCTGTCATCGTAAAAACTCGTAATGTGTCCTCTGTGTTTAAGAATGATAGCTACACTAATACACAGCTTTTATATCTCACAGGCAACGAAATAAATAACGTGGTGATAATTTACAAAATGGAAACTTCAAAAAATTACTGAATGAAATACACGGTATTCTTACAACTATTTTCGTATTCAAGACGTAGAAAAGGCAAAAGTAGTCCCAATTATCAGATGTAAGACTGTCAGCCGTTTAAAGCAAAAACTGAAGGCAATATTTTAGAAAATCAAGACATATGACGCCTCTAAGATTTAACGTTTTATGGATATGAAGACCGAGCGGCAACTGTGATAATTCTACAAGTGCGAGGGAAGTTATGTGGCACGTAGTTGAAAAACTTAGTGTCCCAGTAGCCACCTAAAGAGGTTTGAATAACTATGAAGATTAGCGCAGACGGACGTGGATTTGGAGTTCACTCTTCTGGAAGAGAACATCTGTTTCTGTGTTCTGCGAAATGTAGAAGATGTTTAGTACTAACAGATACACAAATTAGCTGAAGAAACGAAGAGTGAGGGGCGTACTAAGAGCACTTTTCCCATTTACAGTAATTTACTAGTAATACTCATTGGCGTAACAAAGAGGCAGTATCTCTACTTTCGTGTAGGGGTGGTGACTGACGTGTGGAGCCTGTTGCTCCATCGCTGACTCCAGAAAGCTATCAAGAGAAGGAGCCGATAGAAGTCGCTCCCATACTAGAGACGCTGACACGTCATCAACGTCAGCAACAATAGGGGCTACTGCGGCGACTCACACGCCTACGCACTCCCTGATTTCTGTCTTTAAGGGATGTGGGTTAAATAACCATCATTCAAAAATGAGTTCGTCATCTGCGACACAGGGAAACATTATCTTACCGGATAGAAGGCTAGTGGCCCCTAGCAGACACCATGCGGATATTCACTAAAGCGCCGAAGAAACTTGTATAAGCAGCGTATTCAAATACACGATACGGCGCTGCGGTTGTCAGCGCCTATGTAAGACAACAAGTGGCTGGCGTAGTTGTTAGATCGGGTACTGCTGCTACGATGGCAGGTTACTAAGATTTAAGTTAGTTTCAACGTGGTGTTACAGTCGGCGCACGAGCGACAGGACACAGCACCTCCAAGGTATCGATGAAGTGGGGACTTTCCCATAAGAATATTTCTCTAGTGTACCGTGAATATCAGGAACCGATAAAACACCAAATCTGCGATATCGCTGCGGCCGAAAAAGATCCTGCAAGAACGGGACCAAGGACGACTGAAGAGCGCCGTTCAACGCGACAGTAGTGCAATACTACCGCAAACTGCTGAAGATTTCAATGCTGGCCATCAACAAGTGTCAGCGTGCGAAACGTTCAATGAAACATCGTCGTTGTGGGCTTTCGGAGCCGAAGATCCAGTCGCGTACCTTGATGATCACGCGACCCGAAGCCTTACGCCTGGCCTGGGTCTGTCAACACCGACATTGGACTGTTGATGACTGGAAACATGTTGCCTGGTCGGATGACCCTCGTTTCAAAGTGTATCGAGCGGATCGACGTGTTCGTTTACGGAGACAACCTCAAGAATTCATGGAACCAGCATGTGAGCAGGGGACTGTTCTAGCTGGTGGAAGCTTTCTAATGGTGTGAGGTTTGTGCAGTTGGAGTGATATGGGACCCCTGACACGACTCTGACAGGTGACACGCACGTTAGCGTCCTGTCTGATCACCAGCATCCATTCATGTTCATTGTGCATTCCGACGGACTCGGGTAATTCCAGCAGAACAATGCAACACCCAACACGTCCAGGATTGCTACAGAGTGGCTACAGTAACAATCTTCTAAGTTTCAAAAGTTCTGCTGGCCACCAAACCCCCCAGACATGAACATTATTGAGCATATATGTGACGCCTTGCAGCTTTCTGTTCAGAATAGATGTCCATCCCCTTGTACTTTTACGAATTTATGGACAGATCTGCAGGATTCATGGTGCCAATTCCGTCTAGCAGTACTTCAGACATTAGTCTATGCCACGTCCAGTTGCGGCACTTCTGCGTGCTCGCGGGGTCCCTCTCGATATTAGTCAAGTGTACCAGTTTTTGGGCTCTTCAGTGTAGTACAGTAGCGACTCCATCTATGAAAATGGTTCATTTCGACAAGAGAGACAACCCACATGTTCCTTCAGGTACGCCGTGTCGTGCGGAATCTATTCATTGATGATTAGATCTCGTAGAACTATCGAATTACGGAAGTGTTGACTGCTTCATTTCACCCACTTTGGAAATAGTCGTAGGAATATTATGTGGGATTAATACCGGGTAATTTAGTGGGTTTTTCGAGATGCGATAGTGTGCGATAGTGTTCGTCGAACCAGTTGACTGCTTCATTTCACCCGCTTTGGAAATAATCGTAGGTATTTTCTGTGGGATTAATACCGGGTAATTTAGTGGGTTTGTCGAGATGCGATAGTGTGCGATAGTGTTCGTCGAACCAATAACCTAAGCGCAGAGTAATGTTAAGACGTCTGTTGTCATTTTCGAAGAAGGAAGTGACTTTCCAAAAGGGTTTCATGAAGTGTTGGCAGGAGAGCCAACACTGTGTTGCTAGAGGAGGCCGAAATGCACGCTTTTAAGCTCACGCAGATTGGCGTGAGGTCTGGAACAGTTAAGGGAATTAATAGTAGCAAATAAAGTACGTAGTTGATGTAATACTTAACTTTAATCCATAATTGGAGAACATCGCTCTTGTTTAGACATTAATATAATCTCAATATAACTGGTAATGGCGCCTTGCTAGGTCGTAGCAAATGACGTAGCTGAAGGCTATGCTAACTATCGTCTCGGCAAATGAGAGCGTATTGGTAAGTGTAGCATCGCTAGCAAAGTCGGCTGTACAACTGGGGCGAGTGCTAGGAAGTCTCTCTAGACCTGCCGTGTGGCGGCGCTCGGTCAGCAATCACTGACAGTGGCGACACGCGGGTCCGACGTATACTAACGGACCGCGGCCGATTTAAAGACTACCACCTAGCAAGTGTGGTGTCTGGCGGTGACACCACATTTCATCATGAAGGTCTAGAAGGAAAGGCTGTTCTCAGATATGGAGGATGTTGAAATAACATCCTAGTTCACATTCACAGTAACCTAAACGAAGAGTCTTGATACTGCACGGTCCAGTCAGAGTAACATATGACCACCGTCTATGTTCGACGTCAACGTGCAATGATTACTCACAAACGGCAGATGGCAGCACTAGCATTTCACGGTATACAACGCATTTCGGGGGGAAGCGGAATACAGTGCAGCCGATGTCGTGATGCAGTACTGGAACGACGAATCTGATGTCCAAAAGGGTATGATCATTAGCTTTTGGGCCAAGGGCGGGACCATTTCCAGAACGGCTAAATTTATAATCCGTTCACGTGCCGCCATGGTTAAAGTAGGCCGAGCTTGGCAGATTGGCGCTTTCCAAAATGACGCTGAGGGAGCCGTGGTGCAGCATGAGCCAGAGATGACAGGGTCGAATGACGGTTGGTTAGATGTGTATGGGCCAACAGACGTGCAACTGTTGAGAATCTGACTGCCGGATGAACTAAGAGCCTACCAACGGTAACTCCTCAACGATAGTTCAGTGAACATAGCTGTTTATAGACATCTGCAGTAGGCGCTTTCTTCGTGTATCCATGCTAGAATGCTGTTCACCGGCTACAAATGCAGGAATTTTGTACGCCAAGACCACAACTGGACGTCCACTGAATGGCGAATGGTATCTTTTTCAGATGAACCACTTTTATGCTCCATCGGACTGGAGGCCGTTGGCGTGTACGTCGTGAAACGCCCCAAACCAAAGACCCTTCAAAAATCGTAGGAAGCGTGAAGACCTGAGGGCACGCCCTGGGTGAACTCATCATTCTGGAAGCACACTGTATGCACACAAGTAATCATCTACCCTTGGGTACCACGTCCACGCCTATATGATGTTTGTTTTTTCTCGACATGACGGCAGCTACCAGCAGGATAGTCCGACGTGTAATAAAGCTCGCAATATGCGTGCATATTTCGAAGAGCACCAAGATGAATTTAGCGAACTCCCTTGGCCACCAAACCCCCCGGACTTAAACCCAATCGATAATCTGTGGCACGATCTCGATGGCGCTGTTCCTGCCGTGGACTGTCAGCCGAGAAAGCTGGCGCAGCTGGCCTCGGCACTACAGTTCGCATGGCTCCACACATCTGTCAGTACCTGGCAGAACCTTGCTGACACTCTTCCAAAACGTCTCCTGCATTCCTCGCAGCGGTTCTCGCTGAAAGATGTGGCTATTCAGGCTTTTGACAGGTAGTCAGGTCAGTGTGAGTGGACAGAGTAAAAACATTCCGAAAACATCACGAGATCAATTCCGACCTGAACTAACTCTGCGTGTTCAATGACTCACAGTGCTGTTGGTGAATTCGACATCTTCCATCACTTGAAAAAGAAATAAAATCATGTCTCTTCTCACGTTATTTCACGCTTCCCCCTCAGTTGTAGTCGAGTTTGTGCGTTGTGTAGTTCACCCGAACACGCAGCTTTATGTGCCGCACACAGCAATGGCCTTTTACGAAGTAGGGGAGCGCCGCTCGAAGTGGTAAGGCAAAGGTATTTCTATATTCAAGCTGAGCAACAATACTCGAGAATGCATACAAATGAGTGACTATCGTTTACAATTACTGAACTGCAACACCTAATAGTTTAATCACTTTAGGATAAAATTAAGTAATGTAAACAATTCAATTTTCCCTATGTGGCGAAACGGCCACTCTGAGCGTCATGAGGGGGCACACAAAAACAAGAGATAAAAACCTGTTGTAAAAACAAACTGAGCGTGTTTTACTGTGAAACATAATGGAATTACGCTTTTCACAAATGAAACTCAAACTGTGTTCTTCAACTCCTGTACA
Source organism: Schistocerca serialis cubense (assembly GCF_023864345.2). NCBI lineage: Eukaryota > Metazoa > Arthropoda > Insecta > Orthoptera > Acrididae > Schistocerca > Schistocerca serialis. The sequence continues at coordinate 789,235,532 of NC_064642.1, forward strand.
GAGCTCGTGAGCCCAGAGGGAGTACTACTGGCGCTTATCCAGTGCTATTCTGGCCTTGAATATAAAAATTTTTCTTCGTACTACATGCACACTGTGTCTTCATCGCTGAAGTGGTAAACAGGTCTTCTAGCGGTAAGTTTCTTACTGTTTCCAATTTTATTTTTACTGACTTTCATTGCTTGGTCTGCCTTCCGTGTTTCCTTCTCTTTATTTTTCTTCTCTTTCTTTAGCTGCTGCTTCTAGGCCACTGTTACGAGGACCTCCTGCAAATATCGCCGCAAAACCCTCATTCATACCGCTGCTGTTACGTTTTCGCCCTGTAGAAAGTGGCCAGAAGCCATCGCTAGGATGGCCACTTTGCCCGCACTGACGCATTTGAAAGGTTTATGACCTCTGATAGCATGACCGAACTTTGAATAACTAAAGTAGGAATATTTGGTAAAGATAGGTAACTTTCAGCACAGTTTCATTAAATAGGCCTAAGTCACATTCCTTCTCCGTAATAAATAAACAAGGTAACCACTTATCTTACATCACTTCGAGTAAAAGCCACAAAAATTATTATAGCTCTGAGGAGTGGCACAGTTCATAGGCTGACTGGACCCTCCCACGGATTGCGACACCAATACTCACTTTGCCTTCCATGCCACTTTGCCCCGCTCTCCCGTGTCCGACTCCAAATGTACATTGGCAATAGTTTCGTCCGTAGAGATAGCCTGCTGTCTGGTTCGGATGGACATGCATTCATCGACAGCGGACATTACTGTTGAGTTAGAAACTAACTGACATTTACAGGCTGGCCAAAATAAAACCGACCTCTTTTCAGTGAACGGGAGAACGGCAAATCACAGAAAATGCCGGAGATCGTCATTTCTGTTGAACCAATCGGTTGCTGTCACGTTTCCATTTGCTCGTCTCACACGTGCTATGTCCATTGTGCTTCGCTGTGGCATTTCGCTTGCGTTAGTGAGAGGAGCAGACGTGTTAAGTGAGCAGCTGAATGCAATACAAAATGGTGTTCACTATAAAATAGGGCGTGGTCATTGTCGAGTGCTATGCGAAGAACAGCTAGTGGAAAATAAATGCAGATCTCTTTGTGCAAGTGTCTAACACTGGAAGCGTCTTGGCAAAAGATCCATAAAAATCTTCAAAAGTAATCTTAGTCGCAAAATGGCGCGAAATGGCCTGTATAGCAAATGAAAACTGCAACTAGCCAAAAAGACATCGAACACCAAAAATCGTAGCTCGAGTGAAGGGTAACTTGCATCAAATCAGACGAAATCTTAGTGCCATTTAACTGTGCGAATGGGAATGAAGATACGTGGTGACGAAGAAATTTTCAGAAAGGAGCTATGTATCCTTATACACTGAAGCACCAAAGAAACTGGTATCGGGATTCGCATTCAATATATATATATATATATATATATATATATATATATATATATATATATATATATATATATATAAACTGGCAGAATACGGCGTTGCCGTCGGCAACGCCTATATAAGACAAGTGTCGCATTCAAATACAGAGATATATCAACAGGCAGAATACGGCGCTGCGGTCGGCAACGCCTATATAAGACAACAACTGCCTGGAGCAGTTGTTAGATCTGTTACTTCTGCTACAACGGCAGGTTATCAAGATTTAAGTGAGTTTGGATGTGGTGTTATAGCCAGCGCACGAGCGATGGGACACAGCATCTCCGAGGTAGCGATGGAATGGGGGTATTTCCGTACGACCATTTCACAAGTGTACCGTGAATAACAGGAATCCGGTAAAACATCATATTTCCAACATCGCTGCGGCCGGAAAAAGATGCTGCAAGAACGGGACCAACGTCGACTGAAGAGCGTCGTTCAACGCGACAGTAGTGCAACCACTCCGCAAATTGCTGCAGAATCCAGTGCTGGGCCATCAACACACGTCAGCGTGCGAACCATTCAATCAAACGTCATTTATATGGGCTTTCGGAACGGAAGGTCCACTCACGTACCCTTGGTGACTAAACGGCACAAAGCTTTACGCCTCGTCTGGTCCCGTCAACACCGACGGTCGACTGTTCACGACTGGGAACATGTTGCTTGGTCAGACGAGCCTAGTTTCAAATTGTATCGAGCGGATGTATGTGTAAGTGTACAGAGACAACCTCATGAATCCATGGGTCCTGAATGTCAACAGGGTTCTGTTCAAGGTGGCGGAGGCTCTGTAATGGTCTGGGGCGTATGCAGTTGGAGTGATATTGGACCCCTGATACATCTAGATACGACTCTGACAGGTGACACGCACGTAAGCATCATGTCTGATCACCTGCATACATTCATATCCATTGTGAATTCCTACGGACTTAGGCAATTCCAGCAGTACAATGCGACACCCCACAGTCCAGTATTGCTATAAAGTGGCTCCAGGAACATTCTTCTGAGTTTAAACTCTTCCGCCGGCCACAAAACTCCCCAGACATGAACATTATTGAGCATATCTGGTATGCCTTGCCACCCCCTCGTACTCTTACGGATTTATGGACAGCCCTGCAGGATACATATCAGTTCCCATCAGCTCTATTTCAGACACTAGGCGAGTTCATGCCACGTCGTGTTGCTGTACTTCTGCGTGCTTGCAGGGAGCCTACATGATTCTAGGCAGGTGCACTAGACGCTTTGGCTCTTCATTGTAGATTTATTCTTGTGAATTAGTTAACGCGTCCAGACGAAAATCGCGATCTGTGTTTTTCCGATTGTTCTGAGGGAAGTTTGTCATTACCTCAGATAAAGTCCTATTTGGCCGTTCAGGATACATGACCTAATAGAACATGCGCCATTTCGCATCATAAAAGACTCATCAGTACTTTGAAGGGCTGTTGCATAATATCAAGATCCGTGTTAGGTAAGCAGTGTCCCGTGTCCTCATTCTTTCAAGAAACTATTAGTGCTATACGATATGTCCAGAAACCGTTTAATACATATATGGACCACTCTTAGCAGATGAACAACTGCATGAATATTTTCAGCTAGGTGGAGCAACAGCACACGCCGCCTTGACAACCAGCGCTTTCTCTTGGTGGCGTACGTCTGCGAGCCACACCGACATGACATTACGACACCATAACGCTCACTCTGCAAGTTTCCTTCGTTGTGCATTTATGCAAGTCTTTGTGCCGTAACAAATATCTGATGACGTGGTACAAGGTCGGAGAACTCAGAAAGGAAGGAACTGAAAATATTTCGGATACAGTGCTACGGGACGATGTTAGAACGAAATGTGTGGTTAATAATATTATTATATTGTTGGAAGTGAAGACTTTGAGACAGTAGCATGTACGTAAAGGAAGTCTCTGATACACCAAACCACAAAATGGTTCGTTGTGAATGTGGGTTGAAATGTCTCGATGTGGTTGTGGGCGAGTTTCTTGCAAAAACGCTGTATAGCTACATGGCAATTTATATAGGAAATGGTAATGTTAGATTAGTGAGGAAGCGATGTAGTTGACACGTAACAGGCAAATGATTTATGTAGTTCCAACATTTTGTTCGGGAAGCGTGGTTTCATTTGTTCAATGTATCAAGGATGTAACAAGACAACTTCGTGTCTGTGTTATTACTACGTGTTGCGTGGACGTTACCCAAGAACCCGTATGTCGGTAGAATTTTATTTTGATAATCGCTTCTAGTGGAGGTGCTGTTTCAAAATGAACGGCTACACTCGAAACTAGTCACGCAAGTGTGAAATTTAAATAAACGACATGGATAACTCGCTAGACTGGGACAGAATTCAATCTAACGAAAATAGGTAATGGAAATTGTTATTAAGTTAAAGATCTATGAATTCAGAACTAGTATTGCGAAATGTAGGATGGATATGTTGTTGGATTTAGGGTGTTCAGCGTACACATCGGTCTGAACGATGTCTGTTCTCACAAGCGAAACTGCTCAGACGATTTGTCCAGAACACATATTAACAGGTTCTTCAGAATCTCTGCTATGCTGACATTAAGATATGATTTGTAGGTGTCAAAACCCTTCAGTTGTTTGGGAAAGCATCTAAATGATACACTACCTGTTATATGGATGGATGACAACACAAACGAAAAACACGGGCCATCTGTTGTATCCTCTTTTGCCGCTTTTATGTCGTCTCGGTGTCACTGTAGAGTTGTACCATGGGAAGCAAGGAGAGGATGTTCGCACGCAATTAATAACTGGGTACACAAACAAAGAGCTATTTAAGTTTCCATGTGCTGTGGTACAAACTCTCTTCTGTATAGTCCACGTAGTTCAGTGCTGTTGAAGTAGGAGTCCTCCATGTTCACTATAAGGTTGTTATGTGCTGCCTGTCTCTATGCTAGACGCTAAGTCTGCGGATCCGTCTCGGTGGCACACTGAATCTCACATGGCGTACAGACTCGAACTAACTGGGCGTAACAGGCTCGAACTGACTGGTTAAACTCAAACTAACTTGACCTCCGGTCTGTGGCGGCTATCTTAAATACAGGCGGCTGAGAGCCATTGGCGGTGTGTTTCCAACGAGTCTTGTCGTTGGCATCTGTCGATACTTTTGTAACCTCTACGCCGCTTGGTGTGCTGGCGGCAGCGAACGCCAGCACACCAGTCATCCACTCAGAGCTCACTGACTTCCTCTCGTCAACATTTTAGGTAGGAGATTTCAAAAACTTTTAAAAAGCATGCTGCAGAGTTGTCCTTGTCAGCTGGGATGGTGAATGTGTCTACGCCCCAACAGAGATTTGCCTATGTGTCAGTATATGTAACGCAGTTATTAACATACGTTGTATAGAAAGCTTTCACATATATGTGGATAATACCGCTGGAAAAGAAAAATGCAAGTTAAAGGGCATTGTCTAACCTGGTGAGCATCAGTTCCTTCCATCGGTGTGGCTGGTATAGCGTCCGCCATGCCCGAGTGGTCGATTTGACTGAGTGCAATTTGTTGTTTATCACCTTCAGTCATTCATCTTCCCCACTGACGCATGATCCATCTGTCCAACAATGACTGTGCATGGAGGTGGCACATCGAACCACAGCGCCACTTCCATAAGCTTCTTAGTCTGCTTTGTCTATTACATCATCTCCCCAGTACGCAGCGGAGTATCACCTCCTTGTCTTAGTATTGCCTTAAGACATTGGGCAATATGAAACGTTTTTTGTTTACCAGACACATCTGTTGAACAGATTGTAAAACATAGAGAGGCTCAGGCAATGTGAGAAACTTTCTACTGAGCCAGTGTGTCACCTTCTCCAGTGTTGTGAAGACTCCGTTTACTTCGGTGCCATCATCTATAAGTTGATATGGAAGGCGAACTCTGAAGTGCCTATCAATGAAGACCACTGAACACATGAATACATTCTTTTGTTTAGAGCCATCCGTACGTCTCGGAAAACAATCTTCATACAGTCTTAAATCTGAAGAAAACAAACGTTTAAAAAGTTGTCTGGAGTAAAGAAGTAAGAACTCTTAAGCTTAAAATTATTTAGATGCATGAAGACGCCAAGGTGATGTTTTGATTGCCTCATGATCCTGAGATCCGAAACATTTGAGGATCTTGTTCAGTGAAGATAAAAATACACTGTTGACTACATACAGGCGTACAGGGAAACATCGCGAAAAGTAGATGCTTGAACATAAATGGAGATGCTATCCAAGTCTCCTGGTGTCTCTGTGGTATTTAACCTATGCAGTTCCCTCAATATGTTTCAAGCATCAATCGTAGTCAGAACAGTGTTGTGTTTAGTTTTGAGTGCATTGTCTTGGAGGTAAGCCAATTCGAACGTGAGCAAATTGTTCGTATGATGGGTACTTCCGTAACCAAGTTAGCTCGAGTGTTTGTTGTTTCAAGAGACACAAAATCGAAAAGAATAATAGCACATACAGGGAAAGCAGCAAAATAAAAAAACTACATCATCCGCTAAGTCACAAATATTTGTTGAATAATAGTAACAGATGGTCATTGAAGAGGATTGCAACAAAAAATAAGAGGATGACAGCTGAAAAAGTCACTACAGAACTGAATTTCACGCTCACGAACGCTGTCAGGAGGAAACATACGTGAAGGGAACTCCACAAGCCAGAAATTTCAGAGTAAACTGGATTTCCCATACCACTCACCAGTGATGCAAATGCCGGTAACGGGAAAATGTGGATCCGAAGCCATAAAACCTGGACAGTGAAGCAATGGAGTGGTCAGGTAAGCCTTGTTCCACACTGCTCCCTACTCCTGGCCTAGTCTGCCTCCGGGCATATTCCATCCCAAGCTTACAATGCAGAATGCTTGCTGCCACAAGTGAAACAAGGTGGTGGTTCGATAACCATTAGGGTAGCCATATCGTCATATTCCGTGGTTGTTCTAGAAGTTTGCCCTTTTTACAAAGATTATGTGGCCATCATGGCTGATAAGGTCCATGCCGTAGTACAATATTAGTCCTCAAATGGTGCTACTATGTTCCAAGACAGTAGGTCACTTGTTCACACAGCTCACATGGTCCAAATCTGGTTTCGTCAGCATTAGATGAATTGTTGCATCTCATGTGGCCATCACAGTTACGAGATCCTAATGTCTTGTAGCCTTTGTGGTCTACTTTCGAGACAAGTGTCTATGATTGGTAATCACCTCTGTCATCATTACCTGAACTTGTCACTATTTTGCATCAAGAACGGTATAAAATCCCTTAAAACCGTGCAGGACATGTATTTATCCATTCCAAGACGACTGGAAGCGGTTTCAAGTGCCAACAGTGCTCATACACTGATGTGTTGTGTTTTTGGACTTCCCAAATTTTTCTCCACCCTCTGTGTGAAACTGTTATAAGATCATTTTAGTTCCATGCTCGTGATTCGGGCTACCGGCAGATCAGCTGCAAGATCATGAACTCGTTTGTACAAGTTCAAGATCTCCTCTCAAAGCCCTGGATCAATATTAAGCCAATTTAGCAGCAGGCCTCACATATAAGAGCACAGGGGTGTTTATAGCCCACTAGCTCGAATAGGAGTGAAGATATGGGCAAAAAAAAAAACTGTTTCGTTTCGGCCCCTGGTGTATAGGCTGCACTTGTCCAGTTGCATTGCATATTGTATGTGGACAGCATCTGCGAGCGAAATCTACCTGCTTGGCAGGGCAGCCTACATGTCAGGGACAAGAAAAGGTATTCTATTAGGCTGGGATGGAAAGAGAGAGGGGGAGGAGCATATGATCAGAGGGAGGTGGAGGAAGGCATCATCAGAAAGAGGGAGTGGACACAATGGACAAAGAGAGGTAGAGAAGGAAATGAAGACATGAGGAGAGTGAAGAGAGGGAGATAGACAGAGGTGGGAGGATGAGATGGACAGACAGAGAGGAAGAGGAAGAGGTGTGTGCAACTTATGTATCGAACGCGTACTGCGTCCAAGCCGTTTGGAAAAAGTTAGTTAAATAAATAAATGTAATGTCCGACAGTTACTGCTAACGGTGTAGCAGCTATAGTTAAAATGACACGACAGTGACTGTGCTAAGGCTCATGTTCGTCATTATGTTCTAAAAATCAGTGCTGTTTAATAATGTTTCATTTTCAGCTACCATCTTAGCAGCATGGTTAACGTCTAATGACAACCTGAGTACACCTGCTACCTTCCCAGCACCTGTTACTAATTAAAATATTACTTTGCTTTTTGAATACAGGAGGGCAGGTTTCGTAACTTCAGTGGGTGAAAGTACTCTCTGTTTGCAGAATGCATAATGCCGAAGGTGACTCTGCAAACAGAGCGTCATGCAGCGGCCTGTTTATCGCTGCGCTCATCAGCGCTCGCCGTTGCGCAGTCATTAGGCCGGTGCCATTACGCGTTATCAGAGAAAAGTTCTTCGGACAGAACGGAAATTAAAGCGAGGGTCCCCGAGGTAAATGATCGCCACCCAAATTTCCGCCTCAACCATCATCCCTGTACGAGGGATAACACGCTAAAAAAAAATGCACGTTCGTATCTGTAAGGCCGACTCTAAAGCCAGGTCACGCGTTTACTACGTCATTTTCATGAACCTGATAACGTCTCCATGTTTTACTATGATAAGGGAGCCTTTTGACTTAACTACTCAAAGCGCACTTCTTCCTTTCTGTTGCCATCCGGATGGTGATATCCATTGTGAATGTAATGTACCAATGTCGGCTGGGGTGTCCACCAGAATTCCAGCAGTCTAATTAAGAATATGTTATTCCTTTCGTTCCAAATGAATCAATTTTCAAATGTATCAATACTTTCACGAGTACGTAACTGTGGAGCCAAAATGACAATGTGAAGTGCAACATGCCGCTTATGAGAGAAGAGATTAAAAGAGAAGTTGGAGGCTGAAACCTGGTGGCTGCGCACAGCCTCCTCCTATCGAATGGGCAGTGACGGTGAATGCCAGGGCACTACAGTCCTTTGAGTTCTGCTGGAGGACGAGTTAGTAGGTAATATTGATGAAAATACAGGCAGGTTAAAAATGACCTGTCCCAGGCTTCGAATCTGAAACCTTGCCATTAGCGAGCAACGGTCTTATCGACGGACCCGTCGAGGCACAACTCATTCCCCGCCATCTCAGTTTGCCTTCTGCCAGATCAACTCCCCCACTTTCAAAGTCTCACACGAAGCCATCAGTCGCCTTGAACTTAGAACTAGTTAAACCTAAGTAATCTAAAGACATCACACACATCCATGCCCGAGGCAGGATTCGAACCTGCGACCTAGAACCGCTCGGCCACCCCGGGCGAACAATGATATTATGGATAAATGTCTTACCCAAAGTATAAAGTTGTTTCCAGAATGCTTCAGAACAGCACTTAGTCTATTGCAGAGTGAAATATTAATTATGGAAGTACTATCCTGTTTCTAAGCAGAACTGCTTCTTTCACGAATGTTACTGAGAAATTTGGAAAGTAGAACAGAGGTCCTAGCAGAACATAAACTCTCAGACCTGGTCGTGACTATTTTCTGGCTAGCTAATTAGGTAAGAGCATTGTCCAAGTTAGGCAAAATTGCGAGTTCCAGGACTGGGCAGGTATAGAGTCTAAATCAGCCAAGAGTATCAAAATAGCTTACACTCGACTATATAGCTAAACTTTCGCTCTGTACTGATGAAAGTTGGTGATAAGGCGATGCAGCTGTCATTTTCAACATGTACCGAGCAAAGGTTGCTAATGAACTTTTTGCCGGCCGGAGTGGCCGTGCGGTTCTAGGCGCTACAGTCTGGAGCCGAGCGACCGCTACGGTCGCAGGTTCGAATCCAGCCTCTGGCATGGATGTGTGTGATGTCCTTAGGTTAGTTAGGTTTAAGTAGTTCTAAGTTCTAGGCGACTGATGACCTCAGAAGTTAAGTCGCATAGTGCTCAGAGCCATTTGAACCAACCAAGCCAATGAACTTTTTCTTTCTGGGTGAAGGGTGGGGGGGGGGGGGGGGGGGGACCGGTCTTCTTACTCGTTTGATGCGGCCCGCCACGAACGCGAATTCCTCTTCTGTGCCAACCTCTTCATTGCAGAGTAGCACTTGCAGCCTACGTCCTCAATTACTCGCGGGATGTATTCCAGTTGCTGTCTTCTCTACAGCTTTTGCCTTCTACAGCTCCCTCTAGCACCATGGAACTCAATCCCTGATGTCTTAACAGATATCCTATCAACCTGTCCCTTCTCCTTATCAGTGTTTCCCACATATTCCTTTCCTCTCCGATTCTGCAGAAAACCTCCTCATTCCTTACCTTATCAGTCCACCTAATTTTCAACATTCGTCTGTAGCACCACAACTCAAATGCTTCGATTCTCTTCTGTTTCGGATTTCCCACAGCCCATGTTTCACTACCCTACAATGCTGTACTCCAAACGGACACTCTAAGAATTTTTTTCCTCCAATTAAGGCCTGTATTTGATACTAGTAGACTTCTCTTGAGCAGGAATGCCTTCTCTCCAGTGCTACTCCGCTTTTGATGTCCTTCTTGCTCCGTCCGTCATTGGTTAATTTGCAGCATAGGTAGTAGAATTCCTTAACTTCATCCACTTCGTGACCATCGATCTTGATCTTAAGTTTCTCGCTGTTCTCATTTCTGCTATTTGTCATTACTTTCGTCTTTCTTCGATTTACTCTCAATCTATATTCCGTAAACATTAGACGGCTCATTCCATTATAGAGACTGTGTAAATCTTCTTCACTTTCACTCATGATAGCAATGTTATCAGCGAATCGTATCATTGATGTCCTTTCACGCTGAATTTCAGTTCCACTCCTGGAACTTTCTTTTATTTCCATATTACTTCTTCGATGTACAGACTGAACAGTAGGGGCGAAAGACTACATCCCTGAGTTCTACCCTATTTAATCTGAGTACATCGTTCTTAGTCGTCCACTCCTTTTCTTCCTTCTTGGCTTTTGTACATATTCTATATTACCCGTGTCTCCCTGTAGCTTACCCCTACTTCTCTCAGAATATCGAACATCTTGCACCATTTTACATTGTCGAACTCTTTTTCCAGGTAGACAGATCCTATGACCTTGTCTTTATTTTTCTATAGCCTTGTTTCCATTACCAGCCGCAACGTCAGAATTGCCTCTTTGGTGCTTTTAGCTTTTCTAAAGCCAAACTGATCGTCTGATATACTATCTGATCAAAACTATAAAGACACCCCTATCTAAAGTGGAAATGGCCACTAGACATCACGAGCCGAGCACCCGCCATTGTGAATTCGAACATGGACCAGCCATTGGGCGTCATCTGAGTATCAGATCCATCAGAGAAAATTCACATTTCTAAAGTTGGCAAAGCCGACTGCTCAAATCAAATGGCTCTAAGCACTATGGGACTTAACATCTGTGGTCATTAGTCCCCTAGACTTACAACTACACTACTGGCCATTAAAATTGCTACACCACAAAGATGACGTGCTACAGACGCGAAATTTAACGGACAGGAAGAAGATGCTGTGATATGCAAATGATTAGCTTTTCAGAGCATTCACACATGGTTGACGCCGGTGGCAACACCTACAACGTGCTGACATGAAGAAAGTTTCCAACCGATTTCTCATACACAAACAGCAGTTGACCGGCGTTGCCTGGTGAAACGTTGTTGTGATGCCTCGCGTAAAAAATGGTTCAAATGGCTCTGAGCACTATGGGACTTAACATCCATGGTCATCAGTCCCCTAGAACTTAGAACTACGTAAACCTAACTAACCTAAGGACAGCACACAATACCCAGCCATCACGAGGCAGAGAAAATCCCTGACCTCGCCGGGAATCGAACCCGGGAACCCGGGCGTGGGAAGCGAGAACGCTACCGCACGACCACGAGATACTGGCTGCCTCGCGTAAGGAGGAGAAATGCGTACCATCACGTTTCCGACTTTGATAAAGGTCGGATTGTAGCCTATCACGATTGCGATTTATCGTATCGCGACATTGCTGCTCGCGTTGGTCGAAATCCAATGACTGTTAGCAGAATATGGAACCGGTGGATTCAGGAGGGTTATATGGAACGCGTTCTGCATCCCAACGGCCTCGTATCACAAATAGCAGTTGAGATGATAGGCATCTTATCCGCATGGCTATAACGGATCGTGCAGCCACGTCTCGATCCCTGAGTCAACAGATGGGGACGTTTGCGAGACAACAACCATCTGCACGAACAGTTCGACGACGTTTGCAGCAGCATGGACTATCAGCTCGGAGACCATGGCTGCGGTTACTCTTGACGCTGCATCACAGACATGAGCGCCTGCGATGGTGTACTCAACGACGAACCTGGGTGCTCGAATTGCAAAACGTCATTTTTTCGAATGAATCCAGGTTCTGTTTACAGCAACATGATAGTCGCATCCGTGTTTGGCGACATCGCGGTGAACGCACATTGGAAGCGTGTATTCGTCATCGCCTTACTGACGTATCACCCGGCGTGATGGTATGGGGTGCCATTGGTTACACGTCTCGGTCACCTCTTGTTCCCATTGACGGCACTTTTGAAGACTGGACGTTACATTTCAGACGTGTTACGACCGTATCCTTCATTCGGTCCCTGCGATACCCTACATTTCAGCAGGATAATGCACGACCGCATGTTGCAGGTCCTGTACGGGCCTTTCTGGATACAGAAAATGTTCGACTGCTGCCCTGGCCAGCACATTCTCCAAATCTCTCACCCATTGAAAACGTGTGGTCAATGGTGGCCGACCAACTGGCTCGTCACAATACTGGAGCCAGTACTCTTGATGAACTGTGGTATCGTGTTGAAGCTGCATGGTGTAGCTGTACCTGTACACGCCATCCAAGCTCTGTTTGACTCTTTGCCCAGGCGTATCAAGGCCGTTATTACGGCGAGAGGTGGTTATTCTGGGTACTGATTTCTCAGGATCTATGCAACCAAACTGTGTGAAAATGTAATCACATGTCAGTTCTAGCGTAATATATTTGTCCAATGAATACCCGTTTATCGTCAGCATTTCTCCTTGGTGTAGCAATTTCAATGGCCAGTAGTGTATTTAAACCCAAACTAAGGTCATCACACACTTCCATGCCGGAGGCAGGATTCGAACCTGCGACCGTAGCATGACTGAAGCGCCTAGAACCGCTCGGTTAGAGCGGCCGGCAAAGCCGACTGTTGGTGAAGTGATTGTCAAATGGAGAAGCGAAGGCACAACCACAGCTATACCGACCCCAGGAAGGTCTCATTTAGTGATGGACAGACGCCGCCAAACAATGCTGTGCGTGGATGCAAAAAATCACACGAAATCAGAGGCAGGAATCACTTGTGAGGTCCAATGTGGCACCAGCATTCCAGGTGGCACAATAAATGTGCGTGGTGAGTTAAAATGAATGGGATGCAGTGGTCAAGCTGCAGGTTCTCAGCCAAAATACTTCTGTAGTCAGTGCTATGCGACGCTTCAGACCAGGGCTGGCAAAGGTGTACCAAACTGCACACTTATGCGATGCATTGACGGCACGCGGGTCGAGACTCGGACTGCCTCGGTTTTGCTCGTTCCCTCTCGGCAGTACTCGGTACTGCGCGACGCTGCGCTGTTTCTTCCGGCACATACTGTCACGATAATTTAAACAGGGGTGGGAACTGCAGCACTTTTTTTCGAAGAGGAAAATGAAAACACCTAGTACCTTTTAAGCATCTAGTAATCGTCCAGCACCGCAAGTACGCTACAGAACAGAATTACATTTACCCCTGGCAGTATACTGTGTTTTGTGTCCTCTCGTTGTCACTGTATGCTTGTATCGCTGGATGGGATGTTGTTTCCCTAGACGATATCCTCTTTCTATACCACAACAGCATGCATTAATAAACAGGATTCTTTACCCATAAGAATAAGACAGCTACTTAACTTTAGCTAGTTGTTGTGGTACACGCCCTTCTGTAACAGTCCACGTTAGCCTCACTGCTGATGCGGTATAAGTCCACTATGTTCGCTACTCTGGTCGCTAGATACTGATTGACTCTGAGCTAGACGCGGAGCTAATTGCGCCTGATGACTCGACTCGTTGACTTATTGGATGACTGGTTGGAACTGACTGGAATTGATTGGAATCCACTGTACATGGAGGCAATCTAAACACTGGCGGCCGAGAGGGCGTTGGCGGCTCGTTTCTTGCGAGTCTTCAAAAATGACTCTGAGCACTATGGGACTTAACATCTGAGCTCATCAATCCCCTAGAACTTAGAACTACTTAAACGTAACCTAAGGACATCACACACATCCATGCCCGAGGCAGGATTCGAACCTGCGACCGTAGCGGTCGCGCGGCCCCAGACGGTAGCGCCTAGAGCCGCTCGGCCACTCCGGCCGACCTTGCGAGTCTGTCTTAGGTCTCTATCGATATTCTCGCAAACTCTTTGATGCCTGCTGTGCTGGCAACAGCTTTCGCCAGCACACTGTGGATGTGAAAATTTGTCTTATGTGGCCATCTCTCCTTTGTTACGCCTATGTAACTTGATACCAGGGTACATCTTAAAGTAATGTGTGCTCTGAAATATCAAGAACTAGCTGTAGTGTAACATTTCCCGTGCTGAGATAGCTTTATAGGTACTAATACCAGACGTAGTGCCAAATGTAGAAATAAAAGTTATACAAAACGATCTGCTAGGTTTTCTTACAGATCTTTGACCGTGAAAAATAACTCCAGGTATGTGCAATAACGCACTGACTATTCCACTTCATAGGAGAAGAGAAAAAACACAAGACATAAAAAAAACATAGACCTGTACATCTCGTCTCTGTTACTTCTTTCTGTTTGTTTGGCTCATTAATTTCAGAAGCATTATAGACAGAAAAGTGGAGGTAATTGATTTCCAAATTATAGAAGCGAACAGTGAATATAAGTTACCACTTTGTCTGGATACATACCATATGTGGCAACTCTTAGTTCAGTTTCAGCAACGTTTGTACTGACAATCCATTACATACAAGGCATCGAGTATAGTGATGAATACATACATCAGTGTCACAGTTTTCCTTATAATTCATTAGCATAGTGAGATATACTGAAGTTCACGAAAGAGAGTCTGGTAAAGGACTATCCGTGACTGCACATTACAGGTCAGGAATATCTTTCTCTGTAGTACGCCATCTTTTGTTAAAAATTTTTGCTGTGTAAAGAAGAAATTGCGATAGTTGTCGATGAATTTGAGCAGTCCCGGTGTAAACACGAGACAAACGGCATACGCAACATGGCGACTATAATGTCATACCATTGGCGATATTCTAAAATATAGATAACGCTAGCAGTTTTGATCAGGTCACTTTACTCCGTAGCGAAACGAATAGTTCCAGTTACAAAAGTTACGTTCAATTACATATAAATAAGAGAAACATTTCTAGTAAAGAATTCGAATAGAGTATCCTGAGAGCAAGCTACACAGCAGCAGTGCCCATCACTGGACACTTTACGAACTAAAAAATTATCTTAAATGCATTTCTGACAAAAGAACTGAGCACCAAAAGACATGGTCGGATATCAATGTGACTTCATGCACGTGCACACCGCCAGCAGGTATCTAAATGATTAGAATTACATTTCTCTGTGGCAGGTAGAACGGCGACCAATGTTCATTAGTGTTGTTCATGTTTCGTGTTGTTAGCATGCCTGGTAGGGTGTATAAGGTGCGTGAACAACGTCAGATGATGGGTGATCACTCTGAAGGACAACGAGATTCCGCGTACTTGTGTGTGACAGCGTCGTCAGCACTGTCAGGGCTTGAAAGGGAGCTCATGAGGATACTATGTTGGAACGTGAGGGCAGGCCAACTCATCTTCTAAGTTCCAACGGATCGCGTCGGAACACGACATTGGAGGATCGCCATATCGTGCACCAAGCATATCGTACCCCTTCACATCTATACCTGCGATTCGAAAGCAAATAACGGGCTGCCTGAAACTTTCTGTGCCATCCCACACCATTGGTTGTAGGCTTAACATCAGCCAGACTATGCGTAGGCTGCCGTTAATATCACTGCACAGACAGATGGTTTTCGAGCGGAGGCGTCACTGGGAAGCACGCACTCTTGTGTTCAGCGATTAATCGCGGTTCTGCACTGCTCCGGATGATCGTCGTCGGCGAATATCGCGACGCCCTGGGGAGAAGTACCATCCTTCTAATGTTTTGGAGAGTCACATCGTTGGTACACCTGGCGACATGGTGGGGGAAACCATCGGGTATTATTTCAGGTCAGGACTGGCAATGATTGATAGAACTCTAACGGTACAGCGACCAGTCACAGACACTCTGCGCCGTCGAGTGTTACTACTCGTGATGTCATTTTTCAACAAGACAATGCTCCGCCGGCCGCTGTGGTCTAGCGGTTCTAGGCGCTCAGTCCGGAACCGCGCGACTGCTACGGTCGCAGGTTCGAGTCCTGCCTCGGGCATGGATGTGTGTGATGTCCTTAGTTTAGTTAGGTTTAAGTAGTTCTAAGTTCTAGGGGACTGATGACCACAGCTGTTAAGTCCCATAGTGCTCAGAGCCATTTGAACCATTTTTTTTTTTTTTTTTGACAATGCTTCTTCACATAAGGCACATGTCTGTATGAATTGTCAGAGTGATATTGACGTAGTTCTGTACCCAGGAAGACCCGTTCCCGATAAAACATGCGTGGCATCACCTCAGATGCCAACCCCGTCCTAGTGTCAGTATGCAGGATATGGAGGAGCAGGAGCAACAGCTGTGGGTCAGCTTCCCTCAGGCGCGTATTCAACATTTTGTCACCCTTCCCACCCGAATCAGAGCATGCATCCAGGTGAGAGGGAGTCGAACATCATAAAGGTACGATGGACCATACTGCCACGTTCGTTGTAAATTTCACTAGGTTTATAGTACAATGAACATAGCTCGTGGTCTTGCGGTAGCGTTCTCGTTTCTCGCGCATGGGGTCCCGGGTTCTATTCCCAGCGGGGTCAGGGATTTTTACTGCCTGGGTGTTGTGTCGTTTTCATCATCACCATTCATCCGCATTACGGTCGGAGGAAGGCAATGGCAAACCACCTCCACTAGGACCTTGCCTAGTACAGCGCTGCGGGTCTCCCGCATCGTCCTCCTACGCCCCTTAGAGTATGGGACCTCATCATCACCATCATAATACAAATAAGAGCCAAAGAAAATGGAATACCTGCCTAATACAGAGAAAGGACCCCGCGAGTCCGCAGAAGTGCTGCAACACGACGTGGAGTGCACTCGACTAATGTCTGAAGTAGTGCTGGAGGGAACTGACACCATGAATCCTGCAAGGCTATCCATAAACCCTTGCGAGTACGAGGGGGTGGAGATAACTTCTAAACATAGCGTTGCTAGGAATCTCAGATATGGTCAATAATTTTCACGTCTGCGGAGTTTTGTGGCCAGTGGAAATGCTTAACCTCAGAAGAGTGGTCCTGGAGCCCCTCCATAGCCATTTTGGTCGTGTGAGGTGTCGCGTTGTCCTGATGGAATTGCCCATGCGAAACGGTTGTGAATGGATGCAGGTAATCAGACAGAATCCTTATGTACATGTCACCTGTCAGAGTCGTATCTAGAATTGTGACGGCTCTCATATCACTCCAACTCCACACGCCCCACACCATTACGCAGCCTCCACTAGATTGAAGAGTCCGCTACTGACATGCAGGGTCTATGGATTCATGAGGTTTTCTCATATCCGTACACGTCCATCCGCTAGATACAATTTGAAACGATACTGGTCCTACTAGACGACATGTTGACAGCCATCAACAGTCCATGTCGGTGTTGACAGGCCCAGGCGAGGTATAAAGCTTCGTATCATGTAGTCATCAAGGCTACATGATTGGACCTTCGGCTCCGAAAGCCCATATCGATGATGCTTCGTTGAATGGTTCACACGCTGACACTTATTGATGGCCCAGCACTGAAATCTGCGGAAGTTTTGCCCTTCTATCACGACCAACGATTCTCTCCAGTCGTCGTTGGTCTCGTTCCTGCAGGATCCTTCCCAGTCCGCAGCGATGTCAGAGATTTGATGTTTTACCGGATTGGTGTTTTCGCGGTACACTCGTGAAATGGTCGTACGGGAATATCCCCACTCCATCGCTACCTCGGAGATGCTGTGTCCCATCGCTCGTGCGCCGGCTATAACACCACGTCAAAACTCACTTAAATCTTGATAACCTGCCACTGTAGCAGCAGTAACTGATCCAAGAACTGCGCCAGACACTTGTGCTCTTATATAGGCGTTGCCGACAGCAGCACCGTATTCTGCCAATTTATATATCTCTGTGTTTGAATACGCATACCTATAACAGTTTCTTTGGCGCTTCAGTGTGTAATAATAGCGGTAACGCCACATACCTTATCAACCCGTGCAGTTTCATTTCGATTTGTCCACCACTTCTGGGTACTTCGCATTCTTTTTGTCAGCAGTGTAAATCGTACCTGGTACTGGGAAACACACTTCAACTAAACAGCTAAACAGCTGAAGTGGAGCGCACGACAGAGAGATTAGGATTATGTGCTTTTCAGTGGCCAATCGAAAACAGTTTGTCAAGAAGACATATAACTATCCGCCTGGAAGAAACCGAATAAAGTATCGTGAAAACGTTTATAAAGCTGTAACAGACATCACGACACACACTACGAACTAAAAAAATATTTATCGTGAATACGAGGTACTATCGAAAAATACACTCTATAGCTAAAGATCAAGTGGACACTGCGATACGTATTTCCGAATAAATTGTACGTACTTATTAACAGTAAACAGTCAAAATTTATCACAAAAGGAATTGTAAGTATTCATTGGGAAAACAATCCGAATCGAGTACCGTAGAAAAAGCTCTACAGCTGTGTTACAGACCTCGATACATAGTACGGTCTAGAATATAGTACGTATTTTACAGAAAATGATGTTAGTACCAGGAAATACACTTTAACTATACAAATCAAGTGGAGGTACAGCTATGCAGCTACGAATATATGCACGTTTCAGAAATAAACAGAAACGATTATCACTTAAGAGGAGAGTTAGGTATTAATCAGAAGAACAAAATTCGAGTGCCGGAAAAAAAGCGGCAGTTGCAGTGGGGATCACGATATGCAGTATACACTAAAACGAAATTAATCTGAAAGAAGTCGAAACTAGTATCGAAAAATCTTATTTAGCTACGTATCTCATGTGGAGACTGCGATAAACAGTTGGGCGTATGTATACGTATCATGAGTGAAATTATCACAAAATAAGCTTTGTCTTAAACAAAACGAATCAAGTATTTTTAAAAACACTACAGCAGCGGGGAGGACCTCGATAAACAGTACGAACTTAAAAAAGTTCTTAAGTTGTGAAAAATCGACTGAGTATTGTAACTCCCTCCGAAACAGAAGAAACTATGGTTTGTTTCTCATACACAGCAGAGACTAAAAATTTAATTTCTTTAGATATCAATGAATCAACGAAAATATGACAACAAATAGCATTAGAAAGGACTGCAATTCAAAATGCGCATCAAGGACTGACATCACAGCAGCCATTACCATTACGTCACTAGTCACAGCAGATGCTTAATATCGCAAAGTCGTCATCAGCCATTTTATCTTTCTCATTTTATCTTTCTGGTTTAGTCCAACGCGTTTCGGTGTTGTAACTCCTTTTTCACATTTACAGGGACTACGACCAAAACAAGTCAATGTCGAACTTGAAATTGGAGGTGTAGCTTCGAAACGCGTTGCTTCAAAATAGGATAAAATTTTGTGAGTAAAGGTGGCGTATTACTAATAAAAATATTCCTAACATAAGGAAATCATCACACATACTATTCTCAGCGGTTTCAGGGTATATTTACTTGGCCTTCCACTAGGAGAGCGAAGAAGGAATATGTGTTAGTGGAACATATCTTAGCCAACTTCGTTTTGCTGAAGCTATCGAGCTGTTCGCATGTAGTAATATTAGTAAATTTTGCACAGTTTGAAGCACTGGAAGGTTGTTAACTTATCCAAATGCGAAATAGTATACAATAATAACAATCCATTAAAAACTTTATAAAGTAACTCAATAACATATAACTTACTTTACCATCGCGTTGCTTCCCCAAGGGAAGATTCGATAGGGACGAAATATATTCAGTTGTGTATCACCATCAATTTTACAGAGGGAATATACTCCTCCATTGTATCGCCGTCACACGTCTACAAGTGCAAAGTGAAATCTGCATGTTTAGTACAGATGCTGCGAACGACGGTCTTACGAGTGCTCGCTTCCAGGACTGCAACCAGACTGCGAGGTGTTGTTAGCAGCACACCGATATTTATACCCGAGTTCGTTTCCCAGCAACGGTCACACGCTTTGTTGCTTGTTTCGTTTCAGGTTTCTGGGCCGGAACCCGGCTGAACGTATATTTCCTCGGTGTTTTGTGCTACAACGGATCAAATGATCACGAAATCTAAATAAACCGATCCAAAAAATAAAAAATGAAACCATCCATCGTTGCGTATTAGGATTTATGACAGCTTTATTTCGCCAAACAACTTAATATCCGTGCCGTAGATACTGTGATAAGGGTGTATCATTGTGATCTTGTCTCAATTAATGATTATGTGAGGCCTAGAGTATCTGAAATATCAGATTAAAATTTCAAAGCTTCGGAGTTCCATTCGCAGTCCGTTATAGGATCTTTTTCTATGGTTTGACATATCTCTCATCTCTGGCGAAGTTCTGTTTAAGCACACCGAACAGAAAAATTATTCGCCTCCGAGGAAGCATTACGATAATGGAACGATTTGAAATCCAAAACAAAAACGTGCGAGCACTATCCACTCGTCGCCACAAAGAACACTGTTTTGCATGTTGTGCTAAATTCCGTTAATAACTGAAATGAAACCTTAGTGTATTCACGATTATATGTGTTAAATAAAGGTTACCTAACCTTGCGAGAAGTTGTAGGAAGTGGGTTTCACAAAAGGCAGTCGATTTCATGAATTACCATACTTTTATTCCAATTTAAAAACTACGTGTCATATTACTCCGGCGTTCCTCTCGCGAAACAAAACCACGGAAAATTAATATTTGAAGTGAAGCTAATTATGGGAGGCTTCGATTAACATCGTTAGGAAACTGAAACAACAACAAATCAGAGTTCCTCACCTGCGCAACTTACATTTTCAAACAGACAGGGTAAATAACCCAATGAACTCTGCATCCAAGATGCACAAACAGCCAGATAAATGCGAGACGCTCAGAATGCAAACTCTGAGATACGATAGGAATACTTCATGCTATAGCGAAAAGCGACACTTCAGATCTTAAGACTCCACCGTCAGCATGGGACGGAAGCCAGAAGCGAATTGTGGTCGGCCCGCGGCGACTCAGTCTAAACTCAATAGGAGGAGTGTCAGAAGACATGTAGCCAATATGACGAATAAAGATGTACCGCGAAACACAAAAGCAGATAGGAACGCTGAAAAAGTTTCCGTAATAGCCTACGGCTTAAACACTGGTGCCCAAAATTAAAGCAACAAACCCCTATTTCCCGGTCCTCTGTCTAGTTCATGATACAATCATACAAACTGTCAACAGATGCCTGTACGATCGTGTTCTGCACAGAAGATGGGATCCCAGTCAACGGACAACGATCTATGCCTTCCAGACTATCTGCCGCGGAGGGCCGTAGGAAGACTGGAAGCAGGAAAGTCGCAGACTGATGTGACCCGATGGCTTAATGTGAATGTTGTTTCTGGGATGAGGCGACGCTTTATAGGGACCGAAACTGCACCCCAAAGACAAGTGCAGGAGCTTCCATGTGTGACATCAGAAAGAGAGGCCTCTAACTTGGCTGCAAGGGCAAGACGGTACCGCCTAGTGCGGCACGGCAGCTTGCATCTGACCTCGTAGCATCCACTGCACATATTGTATCGAGGCGAACGGTGTATAGGAAGCTTTGACAGTGTGGCCTTTATTGTCGTAGACTTGCTGCATGGCTACCTCTGGCGCGCCTTCACAAAACAGAACGTCTATAGTGGAGTCGTCAACATGCCGTCCGGATGGTCGGACAGTGGTCCAATGATCTTTTCACAGATAAGTCCCGTTTTGGTCTGGAGAGTGATTCACGACGGATTCGCACCTGGAGGGAATGTGAAATTATTTCGGGATCCAAACACTGGGAAAGAGACCGACACCAAGGACGATCCATTATGGTGTGGGCCGGAATTATATTGACCACACGAACACCTCTTCACGAAATTGTACCCGTGAATCGGCAAGGTTTAACTGCTGTTAGGTACCGTGAATATATCTTGGGACCTCATGTGCGGTTGTTGTGCAATAGTTTGGGCGATAATGCTTAACCTCACAGAACACAGATGTTTGATGTTTTCTTAGAAACAGGGGAGATATGGCAAGCATGGCGTGTTCAGCTCGCTCTCTCAATTTGTATCTCATAGAGAATGTCTGGGTTGCGCTAATGCGACGGGTTGCATCACCTCAGGATCCACCAGCCACTCTCCAGGACTTGCGAACAGCTCCGCAGGAAGAATGGGCGTTATTGCCTCAGCATGACGTGGAAGACATTATTCAAAGCATTCCCCGTTGTTGTCAGGCCCGTACTGCTGCCAGAGGTAGTCACACCCCGTACTGAGCACATTAACCAGTTATCGGAACTTGTGTGCAAATCCGTTAAGTTGAAAAATAAAAGGAAGAACATCTTTGTGTACCGTTATACATGTTGCAGTTGTTTACATTTCATGTTCTTTACATTGTTTCTACTTTACTATCACATGTATATACTGTTTTGTACAGAATAAACGCAACCGTACAAAATTTCCGTATGTGGCTTCAATTTGGACCAATGTAAATACGCGTAGACGAAGTCCGCGCTTGGTGCCAAGTTTTAACGGTCTTTTGCTATTGCCAAACAAAGAACACACTGAGCCTAGAAGGAGACGCAATGTAAAGGATTGGCTGACCTGAAGATTTGGGAAGTAATGAAAGTGATACAGAATCGTGAAGCGGGCTGTACAAGTCATGTCACCCTAATATCGTTGAACACAGCCTGTAGTCTCGTTAACGACCTCAGTTCAGTAGAGGCAGAGCACACAAGTTTCTTGAGGCGTCTCGTACACAGACGAGGTGACTCAATTGGAGATTAGATTCTGTAGGGCTACCGAAATCCAGTGATGCAGCCTGCTTCGTTTCATCAACTGTTCCAACAGTCCCAGATATTTTCTGTCATATTTTGATGGTCAGTTGAGGTGTGAAAGGCTGCCAGAGTGTTGATCAAACCAGGAACGTGTGCATACATGCACCTGAACACGGTTCTTTTCGTCTTGAAACACGAGGGTTGCCACAGCATACTGTTCATGAAGCTATAGAAGAAACGACACGACTTGGTCACACAGAGTGTTTGCACACACATCCTCCTCCGCGTTCACGGTAACCTGAATGAGTGCGTCCTAGTTATGGCACTACAACACTCCAAAATATCGCAGAACCATTTCCAGTCTGAAATACTCTCTCCACACACGCCTCAAAAATGGTTCAAATGGCTCTGAGCACTATGGGACTTAACTTCTGAGGTTATCAGTCCCCTAGAACATAGAACTACTTAAAACTAACTAACCTAAGGACATCACACACATCCACGCCCGAGGCAGGATTCGAAACTGCGACCGTAGCGGTAGCGCGGTTCGAGACTGTAGCGCCTAGAACCGCTCGGCCACCCCGGCCGGCACGCCTCATTTGGGTATTGGTGAACTAGACATCTTACATTACTTCAAAAGAGGGTAAATCGGGTTTCGTTGTACCATCACACTGTACGCCTAAAGTTAGTTACCGTCCATTTTGTGTATATATTGATCCACTGATGACATACTGGTTGAAGTGATAACTGTGAGTAATGCCTTTATCGACGTATACAGATTAAAATGTACGTTGCATGTAGTTTCCTTCGCAATGTTCGCTCTCAAATTGGTTTCTGTAAACCTGAACTCAGTGACAAAAGCAATTCTATCGGCCTGGGAAGAGGCTGTCATTGGAATGGTGTGGCACTAGTTGCAGTTGTGGCCGGTTAGTATTTTCTAACTCTTATTGTTCTTACGCCGTGCTACGTGGCTCCGAAGGGACACACTGGATAGTCCGTGGCTATCTATCAACAATCGTTTAACTTATTATCGGTGTGGCCATGAGCATATCCAGACACGGTACCTCCCTTCTGTTATTCTGTAACGTCTTCTCGTATGCTCATCTAACTGTGATGATTCCATACAGTTGACAGGTACATGCACACCAATTCATTGTCATAACTCAGTTCAGCGATGGAGGCTTCATGACCACCTGGTGCCAGTTCTGCAGCATTTACAGCGCTCCAATGTGATCAGTTCGTCCTTTCAAGGTGTGGTTAATACTTCGTCTGATGAGATACGGATTCCATGTGAAAGTGTGTGTCCTGTAGTCTCCCTGGTAACTGAGCCCATGGTCCACTGAGAAGCTTGTAGTGTAGCGCAAACAGTGTTGTTTCTAGTCTCATAAGGAACAATGGTATTTGAACCAGCCTTGGGGTGGACGATGTCTGTGATTTCTCCAGACAGTCGTTAGCAGAAGCTCATTCAGTTGGGTGCTTCTCTCGGATGCTATGAAGGGAAGGAAAGGAAGACACTAGCTACCACTGGGCACTGAAACACATCAATGTTGAAAGTTGAAAATCTGTCGGGACTCGAATTCGGAGCTTTCCGTTTCTCGCGAGTGTTGCCATTGACGGCATTGGCCATCCCGACATGATCCCTGAACGACTCAAATTTCCAGCTTATTCACACCTACTAACATAGTGCACTGCCCCTTAACCCTAACCAGTCGCAGCAATTCGCTAATTCCCATAAGAGTTCGAGCGTGTTGTGCATCTGCACAAAAGGGAACATTGGACAGCCCACCCTAATTAGTACACTTGATGTCTCTTCTTAGGGTCATCATGCACATCTTTCCTCGTGTTCCAGAAGGTATTTGTATATTTGTTTTTGCGTTGTGTAGCTGGAGTCAACCCAAACAAATAGTGCCCATCACGTCTTTAATGTGACGCCTAGCGTCGACTGAGAGCGTCGGTTTTTTCCCGTTACAAACAAAATTATTTTGAAAGCAGAATTTTACATGTCCATTCGATTGAGCCGTCCCTGATCAGTCTAGTACGATGTTTGTTTCATCGACATGTATTAACAGAGATAGTAAAACTAAAAGTTGTTTAGTACTCCAGCACCGAAAGCACTGCCCTGTCCCATGCTGACTGCTACCGCCAAGGATGTAGCGCTACTGAATTGCTGATGGACTGCTGTTTATTCTTCGTGTTTTACTGTCCCTGTTAATACATATCGATAAAAGGAATATCTGACGAAACTAATTTGTCAGTGGTCTGTCCAACGGGTACGAAAAATTTCGATTTAACACTAATTTTGTTTTTAATGACAAACAAACCGACGCTTTATGATGTTAATGGGCGTCGCATGAAAGACGTGAGGGGCAGTAATTGTTACGGATGACTCCAACTACAGAAAGCAAAAACTAAATTTCAAATACCTATGAAACACCAGAGAAAACGTGCCCGACGCCATGTTTGTGCGTTGACCTTTCGGACGCACTCGAGCGTGTACCGTCACGCCCAAATGATATATATATATATATATATATATATATATATATATATATATTGTCTATTCTGTCTGACGAGTCCGAAATGACAAACACAGCATATATAATTTTTTGTATTTGGGGTCAGCGAGTTAGGCAAAACACCGTTTTTCTCAGTACCCAAACATGTTTCAGCACCACTGTGCCATCATCAGTGGGTTTTCGTTTTCATTTTTATGCAATGTGAACATTTTTGTTACATAACAAAAATGTTCACATTGCAGAAAAATAAAAACGAAAACCCACTGATGATCGCACAGTGGTGCCGAAACATGTTTGGGTACTGAGAAAAACGGTGTTTTGCATAACTGGCGGACCTCAAGTACAAAAAATTTTAACTTCAAACACGGCCAATACAAGGGACTGCAAATCAAAAAGATGGATACAGCATATATATCTCGTATGGTACTTGCTCGTAAATAACAAACATAGCATCTTTCGTACATGATTTTCCTACCAATTATTTTCAAGTTTGCTAGTACCCCAAGAGGGGTTTGTACCTACGATTTCTTTAGAATACCATGCTATAGCTTAATTTAGCTTTATTCGTTTTGTGCGTGATCTAATTCTGAATTACCGTCCTCCTCTGCTTATTTACTCTTGTTTTCCATATTAGCCGGAGTCTTTATTACCTTTCCCCGGAAATTCGAGGGCCGGTACGGCGCGCCGTGTCGGCAACTGCAGATTCGGAAGAGGGCAAACAAGCCCGCCCCTAGTACCGGGGAATCCCTGGCGCGGAGAGGGGGCCGGAGCAGTGCCCGGAGTGGGGGGGGGGGGGGGGGAGTTATTACGGAGCTCGCGGCGGCCGCAGATCCGCCTAGGGCCCTGAATGGCAGATCCGTGGCGCGTGGGGTCGCGATGAAAGCGGACCAGGCAGCAGCCCGGCGTGCCAACAGAGCCGGCCTCTATACGGCGGAAAGCCGAAAGAGATGAAAGAAGTCAGCCGGCGGACTTTTCACAGCCCGATCCGGATCCCGTGTGGCGGCGGCGAATTGAACGCGTGGCCTGCGAAATTCTCCGCCGCTAAGGAAGCCCACTATACTGGGATGACGCTTCTGGGCCCATTTACGTCGCTCGTCATATGCTGGGTTCAGCGTACCACTGGCAAAAAATAAACAAAATGTTGTCCTCCTTTTTGATAATTCACAGACGGACATGGAATGCGTGTTAAACCATGAAGTACTAAAGTGCGCGTCATTTACGACGGCGGTCGAGTTTAGGTTAGTTCTGCGCATCTGACGTCACAAAGCGCAGTCAGCCAATGAACAGATAACGATGTTGCCAGAGCTCGACTGCAGTGCAGAGCACGGACGAGTGTCTTCAGTTTTAGAAACGTTCAGCCATAAATAAAGTAATTGAACAAAAGCAATGTCTTGATAGCAGACTTTCTTTTATAGAAAGTTTGGAAAAATCGTTCTTTATACCAACTGCTTCATATTCCATTAATTAATTAAACCAAACAAGCAATAAGCCCCCTAATTCAGGCGATAGCAAGGAAAGGTGTTTCTATCATTCTCACGAACTTTTCCGCAATAAATAACTGCGGTAATTGTTTATTTCCTGTTGTACTTCGACGAAACGGAGTAATTCATAGTCATACCAACAGTGTTTGTCGGTATTTTGCGTCATATGTTAGCATTCTCCAGGAGCTCTCTAGAAAAATGAGCTGCGTTAGCGTAATGGTTAAGGTATTTAGTTGCTAAGTGAGAGGATGTGGGCTCAAACCTAGTTCGGTGCTTTATCTTAATTTAAAAACAATATCGACGTTTCATAGTTCATGAATTATATTCGTTTGAATGTAAATTTTTGAAATTTCTAGTGCTTTTGTAGGGAAGCAGCCTACTCACGCCTTATAAAATTCACATTAGTCTTTCCATTGTGTGCCAACCAGTCCGCTGTAACTAGCTCTGACGTCATAAATATTGCGCAATACTTTAAAATGAAGTAAATAACCTGAAACGTTTCTAGCATGTCAGGGGTAATACAAAATCAATATGTGTTGGATATCAGTTCAATAACTTTAAACATTTTCGAAATTTGGATGTTTTTCTGTAAAAATCATTGGCGCAACAGAAAAGAGCTAGAAACTTAAAAATTTATATTTAGATTCCTTTTGCATAATAATTTAGTAGAAACAGTATTCTGGATCTCAAAAATTAAAATTTTAGTTGAAAGTCACGATTTTCTGGTTTTTGTCTTAGAAATTAAGGAAGCAAGATTGGTTAAGTACGCGAATAAATAAAGCTAGGATGTTTAAATTTGAGTAGAAGGGATATCCGCTATAATCATAAAAATGTGAGAAGTTTCAACAGAATAACTATAAAACTATAGCTATAGCGTATCTCCAAAAAAGCAAGTTCAGAGCTCGTCTACCGTGTGTAGTGTAATTAAAATAATTCTCTCGCCCAAAATATTATATTTAGCCACGCCAGACTTTTATTATGATTACTTACTTGTGTGCTGATTGCACAATTAAATTGAAAGCTTCATTGGCCATCAGCAAAGGAAGCAATGATTTATTCGATAACTTGAAGTGGTGCATTACTGGCACAGCGGCTAGTCGGGAGAGCAGATTTGATCAGGCGTTCTCTTAGCCTTCCGCACCGTGGCTTTATACACTCCTGGAAATGGAAAAAAGAACACATTGACACCGGTGTGTCAGACCCACCATACTTGCTCCGGACACTGCGAGAGGGCTGTACAAGCAATGATCATACGCACGGCACAGCGGACACACCAGGAACCGCGGTGTTGGCCGTCGAATGGCGCTAGCTGCGCAGCATTTGTGCACCGCCGCCGTCAGTGTCAGCCAGTTTGCCGTGGCATACGGAGCTCCATCGCAGTCTTTAACACTGGTAGCATGCCGCGACAGCGTGGACGTGAACCGTATGTGCAGTTGACGGACTTTGAGCGAGGGCGTATAGTGGGCATGCGGGAGGCCAGGTGGACGTACCGCCGAATTGCTCAACGCGTGGGGCGTGAGGTCTCCACAGTACATCTATGTTGTCGCCAGTGGTCGGCGGAAGGTGCACGTGCCCGTCGACCTGGGACCGGACCGCAGCGACGCACGGATGCACGCCAAGACCGTAGGATCCTACGCAGTGCCGTAGGGGACCGCACCGCCACTTCCCAGCAAATTAGGGACACTGTTGCTCCTGGGGTATCGGCGAGGACCATTCGCAACCGTCTCCATGAAGCTGGGCTACGGTCCCGCACACCGTTAGGCCGTCTTCCGCTCACGCCCCAACATCGTGCAGCTCGCCTCCAGTGGTGTCGCGACAGGCGTGAATGGAGGGACGAATGGAGACGTGTCGTCTTCAGCGATGAGAGTCGCTTCTGCCTTGGTGCCAATGATGGTCGTATGAGTGTTTGGCGCCGTGCAGGTGAGTGCCACAATCAGGACTGCATACGACCGAGGCACACAGGGCCAACACCCGGCATCATGGTGGGAGCGATCTCCTACACTGGCCGTACACCACTGGTGATCGTCGAGGGGACACTGAATAGTGCACGGTACATCCAAACCGTCATCGAACCTACCATTCCTAGACCGGCAAGGGAACTTGCTGTTCCAACAGGACAATGCACGTCCGCATGTATCCCGTGCCACCCAACGTGCTCTAGAAGGTGTAAGTCAACTACCCTGGCCAGCAAGATCTCCGGATCTGTCCCCCATTGAGCATGATTGGGACTGGATGAAGCGTCGTCTCACGCGGTCTGCACGTCCAGCACGAACGCTGGTCCAACTGAGGCGCCAGGTGGAAATGGCATGGCAAGCCGTTCCACAGGACTACATCCAGCATCTCTACGATCGTGTCCATGGGAGAATAGCAGCCTGCATTGCTGCGAAAGGTGGATATACACTGTACTAGTGCCGACATTGTGCATGCTCTGTTGCCTGTGTCTATGTGCCTGTGGTTCTGTCAGTGTGATCATGTGATGTATCTGACCTCAGGAATGTGTCAATAAAGTTTCCCCTTCCTGGGACAATGAATTCACGGTGTTCTTATTTCAATTTCCAGGAGTGTATGTAAGAACGCTGCGCGAGAGAAGGAAGACCCCAGTTCTCTCCAGACGCTGATTAGCACACCGCCTGTGCCAGGAGTCGTGTCGCGTCAGTATCGTTGATATAAACAGCCTCGAATGCAGTAATAAGTACTCGGGATACGCGTAACCATGAAATCGTTTTCGAGTGAAGTGTTAATTTTGGGATGACGTTAATGATCTATCTTTATTTTGCGTATGTCGTATTTTCACGTGCCGCCGCAGGACAGACATTCTACCATTATTAGCGTGGCGTTTGATGAACATTATCATCAAATTATGGCGAGCATTCACTTAAAAATTTAATTGAACAGTTATAGTTGCATCAGTGCATTAGACTCTGAACTGCTCTGGTTGTTTGATTGTGTGGATTCCTTTTTGTCTGTGACTTTCAGAATATAGTGAACATTTTAGAGAGAATGGTTTTTTGATTATGAATCCCAGACAATCTCCTAATTCCTCAGAGCTATAACCTGTAGCTTTAAATGTATTTCTCAGATGAATTGGGCACTAGGTATTCTAATTACAGGCTTCACGTTTTGATAATCACTTTCTGGTTGCCAATATTGTAGTTAGAGAGCCAGTGTTGAGAACGGCAAACAACAGCATTAAATAAATAGTAGGAACATTAACAATCATTCCACCCGCCGCCCCACACTTTGTCTCTTCATTACAATCATAATAAGTGTTCGGTTTTTCTGATTTTGTCCTCCAGTATTTCTCTTTACAGCAATTAAAAACAATGAAAGGTATACATACAATATTCATGTTATCTGTTTTGTTTGTATATCTTCGCTTCCACAGTCGCTGTATTACTATTCATATTGAAATATATTGCCACAATATTAAAAGTACTATTTAGAGCAGATTTTCGGCTCGTACGTTGCCGAACTGCTTGATTGTCGGAAGTAATTCTTTGCTTCGCTGCTTTGGCAACATCATATTCAATGTTTTCGTCGACTGATCTATGTCTTGGCAAGTATTTGCTGTCCGTTGTCACAAACACAAATTGTTTGCGCACTGTGCCTCACTAACAATATATTTTAGTTTTTTCTATGTTTTATTACATTCACAATTCAGTTTTGTACTTCGCCCTGATGCGCTGATGCAGCCCTGGAGAATGGCGTATTGCATCACAGCTGTCCACAATACGAGCACGAAGAATCTCTACATTTGGTACCGGGGTTGCGTAGACAAGAGCTTTCAAATGCCCCCATAAATGAAAGTCAAGAGGGTAGAGGTCAGGAGAGCGTGGAGGCCACGGAATTGGTCCGCCTCTACCAATCCATAGGTCACCGAATCTGTTGTTGAGAAGCGTACGAACACTTCGACTGAAATGTGCAGGAGATCCATCGTGTATGAACCACATGTTGTGTCGTACTTGTAAAGGCACATGTTCTAGCAGCACAGGTAGAGTATCCCGTATGAAATCATGATAACGTGCTCCATTGAGCGTAGGTGGAAGAACATGGGGCCCAATCAAGACGTCACCAACAATACCTGCCCAAACGTTCACAGAAAATCTGTGTTGATGACGTGATTGTACAATTACGTGCGAATTCTCGTCAGCCCACACATGTTGATTGTGAAAATTTACAATTTGATCGTGTTGGAATGAAGCCTCATCCGTAAAGAGAACATTTGCACTGAAATGAAGATTGACACATTGTTGGATGAAACATTCGCAGAAGTGTACCCGTGGAGGCCAATCAGCTGCTGATAGTGCCTGCACACGCTGTACACGGTACGGAAACAACTGGTTCTCCCGTAGCACTCTCCATACAGTGACGTCTATAGACCTATCTCCCTACTAAATGGCATGAGTAAAATACTCGAGCTGCTCATCCTCTCACCCCTTCAACACTTCCTTACTGCACACAACATCCTGATGCCCGAGCAGTTTGGATTCCGCTCTGAACACTCCACAACCCAACAATGCCTGCGCTTGGTAGAGCACATTTGCCTGGCCAGGGCAAAGAGAGAATCTACAGGAGCAGTGTTCCTGGATATAGAGAAGGCATTTGACCGCGTCTGGCACGATGGCCTAATATATAAACTAGACCAAATAGGGTGCCCAGGACATCTAATACAGATCATTGATTCATTTCTTGCGGAGCGTCAATTCTTCGTAAGAAGTGGATCGAGATCGAGCCAGACACGACCGATTGCGGCCGGAGTACCGCAGGGTTCGGTCTTGGGTCCCGTTCTATACTCAGTCTACACTAACGACATACCCAAGCAGGTCGGCGGAGGGATTGCTCTCTACGCCGACGATACAGCAATCTTCAGGAGCTGTCGTAACCTTGCATTCATACGACGCAAGCTACAAGAACACCTCGACGTCATCACTCAGTGGTGCAACATTTGGAAAATCAAGGTTAACCCCGAGAAATCCCAAGCAATATACTTTACGACCAGGCTGAAACTCCCAGACCAACAACTCACCATTGGTGGTCGGGACCTAGCCTGGCGTAACCGTATTACATACTTAGGGCTCGAAATAGACAGGCGTCTTACGTGGCAACAACACGTCCACAAAACTGCCAACAAAGGCTGCGCCCTCCTGTCGCAGCTATACCCCCTCCTAAAGGGTGACGGCCTCACCCTAAGCTGCAAAATGCTTCTCTGGCGCCAGCTCATGCTACCGACCATCTTGTATGGATCGGAAGTATGGTCGATGGCGTCAGACACCACGCTGGCACGATTACAGCGACTCCAGAACAAAACCTTCCGAGTCATCACAGGCGCTGACAGATTCGTCCGAAACACACAAATTAGAGAATTTTTAGGCCACCCAACCATATACTCCCTCATAAAGGAGAAGTCCACCAAACTATATGAGAAAGCACAAACATCGCCCCACAACCTCATACAAAATTTAGGTCGCGAACACCCCGATTTTCAACATAAGCGCCCAAAACTAACACTCACCCGTCAATTTAGAGACATTTAGAGAACACTTACCCACACACAGAACAAACATTTACATAAAAACACGCACATAGCACAATACCTCACTTTCATAAATCCCCAAGCGCATAACTTGAAGTCAGACGGGCACAGCCCAGTGGAACTTCGGTACACTATAACAACCTGAGCATCATACAGTGACGTGGTCAACGTTACGTTGTACAGCAGCAACTTCTCTGACGCTGACACTGGGGTTATCGTCAACTGCACGAAGAATTGCCTCGTCCATTGCAGGCTTCCTCGTCGTTCTAGGTCTTCCCCAGTCGCGAGTCGTAGGCTGGAATGTTCCGTGCTCCCTAAGATTCCGATCAATTGCTTCGAACGTCTTCCTGTCGGGACACGTTCGTTCTGGAAATCTGTCTCGATACAAACGTACCACGCCATGGCTATTGCCCCGTGCTAATCCATACATCAAATGGCCATCTGCCAACTCTGCATTTGTAAACACTGCACTGACGGCAAAACCACGTTCGTGATGAACACTAACCTGTTGATGCTACGTACTGATGTGCTTTATGCTAGTACTGTAGAGCAATGAGTCACATGTCAACGCAAGCACCGAAGTCAACATTACCTTCCTTCAATTGGGCCAACTGGCGGTGAATCGAGGAAGCACAGTACATACTGACGAAACTAAGATGAGCTCTAACATGGAAATTAAGCGTTTCCGGAAACATGTCCACATAACATCTTTTCTTTATTTGTGTGTGAGGAATGTTTCCTGAAAGTTTGTCCATACCTTTTTGTAACGCCCTGTAGATCAGAAAGGTAGCGATGTAAGAGTCTTATGTTGCGGGTTGCATACTTCACATACCAAGGCGTCACTGCTACGCCAGTGCTAACGGGTTACATTCGTTCCGCTGCAGTTCCTCAAGTACCACGAGTTCTCGTACCTTGGCGTTGCGGCAGCTTCACACTCGTCAACTCGTTCTTTATTACTGCAGAGGTGCAAGGCCAATTGTGACGTTTTGTTAGCACAGAAGATGTGCACACCATCTTGCTCCCGGGTTCCCGGGTTCGATTCCCGGCGGGGTCAGGGATTTTCTCTGCCTCGTGATGACTGGGTGTTGTGTGATGTCCTTAGATTGGTTAGGTTTAAGTAGTTCTAAGTACTAGGGGACTGATGACCATAGATGTTAAGTCCCATAGTGCTCAGCGCCATTTTGAACCATTTGAACCATCTTGCTGCTGTAAAGTAGGAGTGACAAGGCGAAATGACCGATTGTCGCTATCAGAGGGCCTTTAACGAAGCTCTGCTTTCTGAGACGGTGGGGGCAGTCAGACGAAACTTAAATCATACGATGTACGCTGCTGCAAATGTGTTTCATTGAAGGAGGAGTGATATTTATAATACGTTTCGCGTTATAATCCACACTTCAGACGACAAACGTACACGTTCTAACCGGTGCAGACAAACCGCTTGTATTCTTGTTTATTCCATCTCTATCCACGATGAGCTGCGTCAAACGAAAACTGGGCACACGGCTACGTCACTGTTATATTCCTGCCACCAGAATCATGCTATTTCCGTATTTATTTGGTCATGGCAACTTGCTTCTGTGGTATAATAGCGAGTTGTGTAGCTTGTCATTCATTTCCGTAAGCTATTTTTGTTGTAGATTGGCATGACAGCCAATCCACTATAAGGAAGCCGAAAGGCACGCGTTAAGCTCATGCAGGCTGGCGTGAGGTCTGGAACAGGACAAGGTAATTACACTAGCAAAAAACGTACGTATCTTCTGGAATACTTAACTTTAATCCATAATTGGTGAACATCGCTCTTGACCGTACATGTTTTACAGCATCAATAGTGACTGGTAATGGCGCCTTGCTAGGTCGTAGCAAATGACGTAGCTGAATGCTATGCTAACTATCGTCTCGGCAAATGAGAGCGTAATTTGTCAGTGAACCATCGCTAGCAAAGTCGGCTGTACAACTGGGGCGAGTGCTAGGAAGTGTCTGTCTAGACCTGCCGTATGGCGGCGCTCGGTCTGCAATCACTGATAGTGGCGACACGCGGGTCCGACGTATACTAACGGACCGCGGCCGATTTAAAGGCTACCACCTAGCAAGTGTGGTGTCTGGCGGTGACACCACAATTTTGACTATCAGTTACCATTTAGACACGGCACTTCATTCTCACGTCATGTTTTCTGGTACTGCCGTTATAGGCCCGTTAACGCCTCGGAAGTGTGTGTATGTCAGTATAACCCTAATACAATCTTGGAATCGATATCAAATACTAAAATAAAGTTACAAAAGTCTTGGGAAAAGTTTTATCAATGGAGAGTGAACACTAATCAGACCGACAATGTCCAGGGAAGTCATCCTGACTGGAAATGGTGGAAAAAAAGTCCTATGAACATGTGCCCGGAAATGCATCGTTACAACGGTAGATGGCGCTGACGAATCAGTGTTCTTCTGACGGCCTGCCGTGTGTTCCAAGTGGTAGGGGCAGTAGCGGTTATCATCTCAGGATGCATATAATCGTACTTTGGCTTACACCATGTTGAGGCGCCACTTGCCCGGAACTTGTATTATGGTTCGTCTGAATATCATGTAGGACCCTGTCCTCCAAATCCGATGGACTCACAGTCCGCCCCCTCCCTGCACTTTCATCTGTCTGAAAGCACCCACGATCACAAGAACGCCCAAAACGGGCTTGAAGCGTTGTGTGATGTGGTCGGTGCCTGTCGACCGTTTCCATCTGCTTCTCTGTGCACAAACACCATCTCGGCTTGATCCCGACAGGAAAACCGAAATAATCTGGTGGTTGGAGTAGGCTGCATAAATCATACAGCTTACAACACACAAGGAAATCACGACACGTGGTCAGACGAACTCCCATTCGTCAGCGCCATCTACCGTGTCAACGATGCATTTCCGGATACATGTTCATAGGATTTTTTTTCCTCCATTTCCAATTAGGAATCAGTCCCTGCAGTTTGTCGATTTTACTAATGTTCGCCTTCTATAAATATATGTATAAACACAATATTTGCTAACCGATCAGTCATTATATTGGTGTATAACATCCTTCTGTCATTAGGCTGGTCGGACACATTGTGCCATTTTAACTTGCACTTGAGAATGGCCGTAAGCCGGAATCGTGGTTGTATGCAGTGCAAGAATAATAATTTACAGTTTAAAGGCGGAAATTTCTTTCAAAACTGTTGGAGTGTGGCCGAGAATGCCGCGAGTTCGCGGACAGACTTGAAAACTTGTGTATTCGCTCTCCTTTCTGAGCGAGTCGAGTCCGCTTGTACCCGAACACAGACTCAGGTCATATGTCGGCTGCGGCGGACACTCACGAGTGGGGTCAACGGCACACTGAGACGGTGACGTCACAGGAGTCACTTCCGAGTTCAAAGTGAGTATCTAAAATGGTTCAAATGGCTCTGAGTACTATGGGACATAACATCTGAGGTCATCAGTCCCCTAGATCTTAGAACTACTTAAATCTAACTAACCTAAGGACATCACACACATCCATACCCGACGCAGGATTCGAACATGCGACCGTAGCGGTCGCGCGGTTCCGGACTGAAGCGCCTAGAACCGATTCGCCACATCGGCCGGCGAGATTATTTCTGGTACCTACAGAGCTGGAGGCGCGGCCCAGCGTCTGAATATTAGGCTTCTGAGCCTGAACCAGTTCTCCGAAACGCACGACGAATTAGTGTCCGTGCATGACCGCTAGCCATCTGGTCGGATTGGAATGTAACGGCTGCATATTTTAAGAAAACGCTCCATCTTGAGGGATTTTAATATTAATTAAACCGTGAAGAGAAAGAATGGTTAGTCCCCGCCACATAACATTCTGATTCGTGTGATTTGACGGTAAGGTAATGGCCAAATCGAATGAGTCAGTTAAGGAACTTTTAAATACTTCATCATCAACCAGCAGCCACCATCAATCGGCATCAATAAACTCTTTACCTGTAAATTAATTTTACAACACTGCATCTTTTTGTCTCTCGCTCTGGAAAGGGCAGTGTCTGTGGGCATGCCAAATGCCCACGAAAGGTCTGTCGGTTACAACCTCAGTACCACATGCGACCACCACAGGCACGAATACTCTCTTGTACTCGTACTGGCATGGAAGCAAACAGCCTCCAAATGTCATCATGTGGACGTTCTGACCGTGTGTGAAAAAAATGCTATCAGTTCACGAAGACTGATGGCTAGACGTTGGTATTAAATTATACGACATGCCATTGTATTACAGACATGCTCAACAGATGACAAATCAAGGCAGGCGTCACGCCAGTAAGAGATTTGGACATTTCTATACAGGTTTCTGGATGAACGTCAGTTTGGGGTCTTGGCGTTATCCTGCTGGAATACGGCATTTGGTACCCCAGTCATGAAGGATAAGACAACATGATTTATCATTCTTGCCACTTATTGACGAGAACCTGCGGCCGTAGCTGCTACGCGGTTCCGGACTGAAGCGCCTAGAACCGCTCGGTCGCAACGGCCGTCCCAGGAGATGGGGAGGTATGGGTAACTGAGAATAGTAACCTCCTGTGTCCGTTCAACAGGGCACGCCAAAACTGAAACTACTTTCATCCCTGGAAACAAGTCAATGTCTCTCAGTGTCCCTGCTCTACACCATGCAGGTCACTGTTGTTTCTGGTATAGTGTCGGCAGTAAGCGACGCTTGGCAATTCGAGAGCGCAAGCCAGCTTTCAGTAATCTTTCCACGCCTTTTCGAACTGACACTCTACCAGGATTTCAGCTGTTCCCATCCATCTGTTCGCAAAGCTGTTACAAAAGTCCCAATGTTTCCTCATGGTGTAGACACTCTAGAAGAACCTACGCCTACTCTCGTTGCCACACAGTTGTCCTGAGTCCATGTAGTCACCACTCATTCCGTTTTTTTTTACTTGAGTCAACAGTCCGGGCGCTCTGTTGGTATGGTGCTCCTATGTCATTCATACCAGTGAATGCATCATCCTCAAAGTCCGTAAGATAGCGACAAGCACTCGGTCACTTTCTCAGAGCATTCTTCATTATCATCTATCGTTGAAATATTTTAGTGATGTCAGACACACCCAACCTTTATGTACCCACTTCATGCTTCTTCACCTGTACAAATATGTTTTTTCTGCACTGAAAATAAGCTGGAATAAGGATGGAATTCATATAAACAAATGCCACAGTCATGTAAACACATGATTATAAGTTTGGTAGAGTTAAAGAGGATTCAACGAGTATAGACGGTGACAAATCTCAAGACAGACGGGTTATTATCGGAGTTCTGCAAGTTGAATCACAGGTCCTCTACGAATTTTCCTGTGGTTTCTCATATTTTTGAGGACCCCATGTAATACACGAGAAGAGAGTGGCACAAGTAACACAATTAATCATAATGTGGCTAAAGCGACAGAAGACATTTTAAATCGTGTGTTTGACATGCAATGAAATGACGCAGAAGCACATGCAAGAGTAGAATTTCTAAACAGATGGTTCCATATCACTATTTCAATACCAGATCAGTAGCTCTAGTGCAGATCTTTAAATGAAGATCTGGAAGCAATTTACCGTTACATAAAGAACATTTCCTGGCTCCAGGTAAATAGATTTTGAGTAAACCGACAAAACCCAAGATTTGCGGATTAAATGTAAAATGTGTTAAGATGTGTCATAAATTCACTGTGGTAATATTTCGAGGCTTCACCTTAACGCGAAAGTGGCTTCTTACTTTTAAGAAAAGGTTGTTAATAGGCGTATTCGTCATGTGTATTAGCACGATGATTTACAACAAATTGGATCATGCAATACTCTCAACGAGGCAACCATGGTTCTGCTCGTTGAGAAAACACAAAAAATATTTCAAAACTTAGTAAAATAATAAATTCAGTCACACAAACTGAAACAGAAGTGAGGTGAGGCGAGTTGAGGTTAGGTGAATATTAAAGCGAAGTAATTCTTGAAGAACAAACAATCCGTTTCACTCAAACTTTGCTATAGCATTTCCCCTAACATCAATCATGTACTGTCACAAATCCGAATAGCTCAGTCATTCCTGCCACCTGTGTGACGTATTCAGCATATACAATTGGTAAATATGGCTCTCTTTTGGACCTAAATTTGCCAAACTTTTAAACTACGTTCCCGTAAAATATTCATTATAATTAACAATTTTTCGTGGACTATGTGTTAAAGCAAATCAGCGAATGTGGGCCACTGTCGTACGTAGACTTATTTTTTGAATAACTCTGTTTGCTGTTTAGTGAAAATGTTTGTGTATGCGGAAAGATAATAAGAAAAGTTTAAAAATTGGTCTTAGCCAAGTCAATGTTTTTTAATTTACTAACAATTCGCGTCATTATTGTTTTGTGCAGTCGAATCTCCCTGCACTGTTCCTTACAAGCGTACATACATGGATGTCGCCAGTTGTAAATAAATTAATACCTTTTCTCAATTGAACCAGCTGTGTCATACAAAACTTTCAACGAGGGATCTCGTTCATAATAGGAAGCAGTCAGGCTCTTCAATAGTTAGTCATCCATCTTGTGAGCTGCGCTGGGAGACGGTAAAAGAGGCCGCGCTGAGTCAAGACTGGACACCGATACAGTTAAACCACATACGACGTGACACGAGCACACCCTCACGCTTCGTGCAACGCCCTAATGTGACCAGACAGGAGGAACTGCAGCGGCGCACACGGTCGCCAGATTCCGCCGCTGGGATTCCCAGTGCTCGCTCCGCCCCAGCCGGTACGCTGCGCCTGCGGTGTACCGCTGCAGGGTGGCCAACCCCCGAACCCCACACTCTGACTCCTGTATGCCATGCACTCTCGCCTGCCCTCCATCCGACCACACTCACCCCTTCCACAGCCATTAACCGAAGCCCGGAAAATGCAGTCGCTGAACCTTTCCGGTGCCAAAATGATCGTATTGTGGTCGGCACGGATCGAAATACAGACCGACATCATTAGCCGAGCCTCATCATTAATGCGTAACGAAATAAATTATTGCAGAACGCTTTAATGATGATCGATGCAATGCATCCGTCGCTTCTCTCCTGTTAACCGAGCGAGTCACTATGTGTAAAGCGCCAAAATGTCGCGGTTCTGCGTACGCTACCCTTCCAGGATTTCCGACTTAGACTCTTATTTTACACCAGTTTCTACATTAAATATTCTGCATGCTAAGTGTCTCAAAATATGCCTCTCTGTAGATGGATCTCGAGGAAACAAAGTTCGTTCACTCGAGAGTATCTGTATATTGAAAAGCGATTTCGAGTATCACACACTGTAAACATATCGAAGTGCTAATCAAGAATACATTGATGGTACAGTTTCGTACCACCAAGTTTGTGTAAGCGTTAACAGATAATTCATTAATACCATACAGTGCAACTCGAAGCTAACTGCTATCTTCTTCTTGAGTCAGTTTGAATTTTATCTGTAACACCTACATTAGTGTTGGTGTGGGTGATGGTATGTAGTGTTATGGTAGGATGCACTAAAATTGCAAAACTCAATTGAATATCTCACCACAAACATGTTGAAACATAAGCGAAGCATATTATAAATTTTAGTTACTTCTAGATCCAGGTGCACAGATAAATTATTGGGAAACTACGGTTTTTCACACAGCTGTGCTGTCACTTTATTAAGCAACCAATTTCGGTCACAAACAGAATATCCTTGAGTGTAACGTGACATAATTAATCATATGGATGACAAATCTTAACTATTAACGATAATCATACTATAAATCGATATCTTAAATATAGTTATAATACCAGAGTATATACAGCACACAGTGGATAACGTGGTGAAGCGCATGACAAGATCGAAGCAGCGTTTGATCTTCAGTCATAAAAACATCAACAGAACATGCAGCTGCAGTCTGTGCACATACCTCGCCATATTACCTACTGTCTGCTGCACGTACTCTATATTACAGCTGGATGTAACACATTCGTTCTTGGCATGATGCATGTTGTAGTTATCATCTGTCATGCATCTGATCAATGATGTCGCGCTATAAGTATAATTTAGGTTATGAATGGCGATTAGTATATTATGATTTTTTTTGTAACTGTTTTCACGAAGTTTTTGTATTTATAATGTTGTATAGATACCCGAGGAGGGTCCATTCCTGTCCGTAACTGTTTCTTTAGTAAAGTGACTATCCAGTTATAAGCAAACCGCAACAACCTTCTCGAATTTCTAAATCACCGTCTCCTTAGAATAATAACAATAGATTCACATCAGACCACCTCTCTCTCAGCATTCCCGGGGAAAGATTGTATCGCCATTAAAACAATTTCGAAGTAATGTTAAACAGCAGCAAAAGTACTCATTTACACTTGATTTTTAGCACATCTGAAAAGACAGTTAGCGTTGCAAAAGATTAAAAATTTTTGTACATTTGAACCTATACCTTTCTGTATATGGCTGGTGCCACACACACACACACACACACACACACACACACACACACACATACACACACACTCGTGCACACGCAGAAAGGTGTTTGATTACTAACGGAGATTTATTAATTTCGCGTGTTCTAGTAATCGGAATTTCTCGAGTTTTTCGTTGTTGTGTAGGAGAACATGTATGAATAGTATCAATATTGTGTTAGCGTAGTCGCATACTTGCCCTGTTGAGTGCTGTCAAGGTAACATGTGTTTTGGTAACATTCGCGATTCTTTATGTCGTATAAAAATGTATCGAACAATTTTTACCAAATTTTTTCTCTTAGGGAGTGTGGGATCAATAAAACAATTGGTACGAGCGTTTCTAAGAAGGTTGAGAAGTCTTTGAAGAAGAAGAGCGTCCTGGGCAACTTTAAGTCGTTGATGAAGCAGGTACGAAAGTATTCCGGTGTATTGGGTGTGAAACTTGTGACAGGAAAATCTGTTGCATAATGGTTGATTTTCGAACAAAAACAGCAACCAAAAAAAGTACTCAGTAGTCTCTGAATTAAATGTGGAATCTGTGCTTACTTTCTTTGCTTTAACAGCATAGAGCACCACGAGTTCATGCCACAAGGCCGAACGATCTCTAAGGAGTACTGCTTACAACTTTAACGTCGTTTGCGCGAAGCATCACATACATCCATGCCCGAGGCAGGATTCGAGCCTGCAACCGTAGCAGCCGCGAAGTTCCGGACTAAAGCTCCTAGAACCGCTCGGCCACAACGGCCGGCCGACCAAAGAGAATGCTGCACGCAACCGCCTGCCACGGCTCTTTGTGGCTTTCGGAAAATGTAAAGAAACACTTAAAGGACCGTCGTTTTACAATCATAAATGAGATTATATACGTGTTGCTGAAAAGTTAAAGCAACTCAACAGATCGAATTCCAGATGTTCAAAATTGTTCAAATGGTTCTGAGCGCTATGGGGTTTAACATCTGAGGATATCAGTCCCTTAGAAATTAGAACTACTTGAACCTAAATAACATCACACACATCCATGCCCGAGGCAGATTCGAACCTGCGACCGCAGCAGTCGCGCGTTCCGGACTGAAGCGCCTAGAGCCGCTCGGCCACCGGGCCGGTGATTCCAGATGTCTGTCAGGGATAGAAAAAACCGTCTGCATTAGTATATAATACCTAATGGGCATTATTTTAAAAGAGATAACAATGATATAGACGAACACATAAAAATTGGATCCACAAAACAAAAGTCTTACATGCAAAAATATAGGTTTTCTATTTGAGTGCAATATCATTCCTAGAATATATATATAATCTGTGGAGCACAAGGCACAAAAATATTTTCTAAATGAATTAGATAACAGGATGGACATGATACGTCTCTTGCGAGTCGGCCGTGTTAACTCCGCTGTCACCAGGATCAGCAGGTCCTTTTCGAGATAGGTCGGAACAAAGTATGGTGTTGTGGACGTACCTGGAATCATTAACTGATCTATTAGGACAACAGGTGGAACTGGTGGGGCTCACTGCCTATCAGTACGGTATCCAACCCATTTCTGAACCTCTCAGTCCACAGTTACCTTCCACGTAGAACAGACTATACCGGACACTGAAACTGTTGTCACATATCAGTTATTAGGTGTAGGTCCCTGTTATTATCAACATAACAGGCGTATTGCACGTTTAATACGACAGTACAACTTGTTTGTGTGAGATCACTGTTTAAGGATTTTCGTTTGCCGCTACACTTAATGTGCGGTGCTTTTGACGTTATATGGTACGTATTTAGAAAATAATTGGGATACTCTTAAGGTGTGTGTTAATCGGAAAGAAGAGAAGTAAAATCTTGGGAAAGTGATAATTCCACTTTTTAATTCATATACCGTCGGAGAGTCCATCAAAGGATCCTCACTTGGCAACGTAACTTTGAGAAACTGTTCAAAAGTGGTTCAAATGGCTCTGAGCACTATCGGACTTAACTTCTCTAACTTCTCTAGGTCGTATCGTCCCACTGTACCGGCATCCTAGTCCGGTTACTTTCTTCACATAGTTGGCGAAGTGTTTTTCTTTTTTCACCTCAGTGAACACTTGGGACAAAACTGCAGTCACTGGTTCAAATGTGGGACTTCACATCTGAGATCATCAGTCCCCTAGAACTTAGAACTACTTAAACCTAAGTAACCTCAGGACATCACACACATCTATGCCCGAGGCAGGATTCGAACCTGCGACCGTAGCGGTCGCGCGGTTACAGATTGTAGCGACTAGAACCGCTCGGCCAACCCGTCCGGCGAGAAACTGTAGTTAGGGACCCACTAATCAGGACTGAGCAGAGAGACTATGATGATACGCATCCACAATGGCTGACACCGAGGAAACAACCTTCTGCTGAACTATCACCTATTAGGATAGAAAGTAAGTAAGCTGTTCATTATTTCAAAAGTAGTCGCCTCAACTGTTAACACATTTATCCCACTGTGAGACAAAACGGTAAATGTCCTCTTGGAAAAATGTTTGCGGCTGTCTACGGACTCATGATTGTACACATGCGTCCACCACTTCCGCCGAAGCAAGTCGACAACCACGAATCAGGACTCCAAAAAACGCATGGGAAGAGATCGGGACTGTACGGAAAAAGTTTAAGGACTTCTCAACGAAAGTTCTGCACCGTAAGTTGAAAGAACCTTGGCAACATTTGGGCAGCCATAATTTTCTCCATCTCTCCCATTTTCATTTGACTGCTCCTTGACTGAACAGTCTCGACCTAAAAATTTCTTTCAAATCCTCCAAGTTTAGTACAGTATGTTTACGTCATTATTATATGCTGCTATAACTTACGAACCGTATTGCTCAGATTCATCATAACTCGTATATGCTCGGGAAGCGTTACGTCAATAGTAAGTGTGCCTTGTGCATTTATCATATCAACCTGGATGAATGGCTCAAACAACGAGAGCTCATCATCTTTGAAACTAGAAAGTTGCGGAAAGAGGCATATGGTGTATTTAAAGATGGTATAACAAAAGGCATAAAATTGCTCACGAGGTTCTACAAAGGAAATAAAAAAGACTTAAGTAAGCAATAAAAATAAATGCAGATGATTCTTCAATATGTTTAAAAGTATACATCGAAAGAAATTAAACTTTTTTAT
Organism: Schistocerca serialis cubense; assembly: GCF_023864345.2. Classification (NCBI taxonomy): domain Eukaryota; kingdom Metazoa; phylum Arthropoda; class Insecta; order Orthoptera; family Acrididae; genus Schistocerca; species Schistocerca serialis. Next base: position 789,279,219 of record NC_064642.1, read on the forward strand.
AAGACTGATGATTAGGATGAGTCTTAGAACTTGGGACGAATAAGTTGAATTATTGACTACTGTTCCAAAAAATTTATAAACGTAAGTAGACTCAAATGGGGATATTTAAAATGTAACAATTTATATTCCACAGATTTGATGGCTACATTATTTATTGATAACCCATTTCGGAAATTGAAATTATCTTCAGATCTGCTAATTACATATTAATGTAGTAATATGACCTCCACGCCCTCTGATGCAGTGTGTTGACAGATCCTACCAAAAAATTGCTTACCTTTCTAATAACTCTGGTAATACGCAGATGTTAGACTTTGCTTAGGCTGGTGACAATACTGTTCACGTCGGTTTTTGGGGATAATATGTTGTGTGAAATACCTATGGGACAAGAAACACAATAGAGCTAAAAATATTAACAAACTAAACTAAGCACCTCTTTCAAAATGATAAGACTTCTTCATAACATCGCTTAGTGACAATTATTCGCACTGTTATGACACTGGCATTTCTTGTTTCGCAGCAATCTATAGAAATCATTACACTGGGCTGTATTTTAAAACTATACTTCACTCAACACAACTAATTTTATGAAAGGCCCATTTTCAAGTGCAGCTAAAAACATAAAAACACATTATAATAACAAGAAAGTTACAGTATAAAAGCCACACAGCTACACTGGATACAGTGTTTACGCAAACGTAGCAGTTAGCTACACTGATCCAGATAAATGAGTTACGTCTCGTCATACAAATGTCTCACTTCATTCCTAATTGTGCCAAGCAAGTCATTAACCTACATCATATAAAGTGCAAGGAATGAAAGTGGTTACAAAAACTGTAGCATTACCATTAAAACGGTACGTTTAACTAGTAATACCCAAAGCTCAGCCATGGTTTCCTTTCTTGTTTTGTAACGCGTTCTTGATAACAAGTCCTACGAGGCAAGCTGTGGTGGTTTTCTTTTCGTTCAGTAGCTGCCTTCAGATACGCAATTGGAGTGACGCCACTGTTCGTGCCACACTGTGCACTACGTGAGTGGACACCGATTTCCAGTTGGGTAAGTGGCATGGTGTCACTTTCTGCCATTCCACTAAAAGTTTAAGTCGCTCGTACTTACGAGGAAACATTGCCAGCTTGACTTCATATTTTTAACTTGAAGCTTGTGCCAGAGATTTCGTTGCTTGAAAACTCTATTGATGCGTTTCATAAACGCACTTTCGCCAGCTTTTTCAAAAATCTTTGAAAAGGTTATTTTCAAGCATCTACTTAAGCACTTTTGTGAAAATAACATACTGTCAAAGTCACATATTGGGTTTCTTAAGGGTTCTGATATTGCGAAGGCTATTGACTATTTAAAATCACAGTGAAAATGTCCTTAGTTCATTAGACAACAAATTAGAGGCAACTGGCATATGCTTGACCTGTCAAAGGCTTTTGACTGTGTAAATCACAGCATTCTTTTAAGTAAATTAAAATATTATGGCATCACTGGTAGTGCTGCAAAGTGGTTTCACTCATATCTTACTAATAGAAAACAAAGGGTGTCATTACGTAACACTTCAGCAGTAGGCAATCAGACATCATCTGACTGGGAAGAAATTACATGTGGTGTTGCCCAAGGCTCCGTACTAGGTCCAGTACTTTTTTGTGTTTATTAATGACCTGTCATCTGTTACATTACCAGATGCCAAATTTGTCTTATTTGCAGATGACACAGACATTCCAATACATAGTAAATTAGATATAAATTTGTGTGCGTATAAAATACGATGACATTGAAATAGGAAAAGTTGAGAGTGTAAAATTCTTGACATTACAACTTGATAATAAATTCAGTTGGGAGCGACATACTAACGAAATTCTAAAGCGCCTAAACAAGTCTGTGTTTATATATATTTTGCTTATTTTTCACTCCATTATGTCATATGGTATCATATTTTCGGGTAAATCCACAAACAGAGAAAAGATTTTTAGAGAGCAGAAGCATATAATAAGAATAATGGTAGTGTAAATCCGAGAACATCATGTCGAAACCCATTCAAAGAATTGGACATACTAAGCTCAGCTTCTCAGTATATTTATTCCTTAATGAAGTTTATTGTAAATAATACATCTCTTTCCGCCGAGCGGTTCTAGGCACTTCAGTCCGGAACCGCGCGACTGCTACGGTCGCAGGTTCGAATCCTGCCTCGGGCATGGATGTGTGTGATGTCCTTAGGTTAGTTAGGTTTAAGTAGTTCTAAGTTCTAGGAGACCTATGACCTCAGCTGTTGAGTCCCATAGTGCTCAGAGCCATTTGAACCATCTCTTTTCCACCTAACTGCTTAGTACAATCAATACTAGGAATACGAACAATATACATAAAGATTTAAAATCACTTACTCTTGCCCAGAACGGAGTCCAGTATTCAGCAATGCGTATTTTCAATAAGTTACCAGCAACTATTATGAGTTCAGTTTCAGACAAGGCACAATTTAAACATAATTTAAAAGGATCTTTAGTGGGCAACTCCTTCTATTCCATCCATGAGTTTCTGAACAAGCGCAGTAGACCATTTTAATAAAAATTTATTATACCCTAGTTTTTGACAATACTTGGTTGTAACAGCCAAGTAACTAGCTACTGTGTGAATGATGGATGTATGGAAAGCAGATGTAAGTCTTAAGTCTGTAAACAGTGGAAGTTTAATTTTAAATCTTGTACATAATTTGACTGTTCGTAACTGAGGACCATTAAAATGAATAATTTACTTTAATTTTTGACAATACTTGGCTGTAATAGGCAAGTAACAAGCTACTGTGTGAATGATGGATTTCATGAAAGCAGATGTAAGTATTAAACTTGTAAATATTGGAAGTTTAATTTCAATTCATGTACACAATTTTACTGTTTATCGACTGAGGATCATTATAATTAATGAAACTCAAGTTTTTCTAATTACATTTTTGTAATGTGTATATCTGACATGTTCCGAGCCCATGATGATCCCCTCTTTTGTGGGTCTACGGAATGAATAATTAATCTAATCTAGTCTAAGTGTAAATGACTAAAACAAATGAATGTGTCATTAAAGAAGTAGCGTAGTGCTATTTAATTATTGTCATTGCTATTGTACTGTATCTTTCTAGAATTTCAAAGCAGGCGGTGCTAAAGAGAATACAGTTACAGGAGATGGGTCATTCTTCAACGTCATTGGCAAGATTAAATTTTAAATCGAAAATCGTTGGTTTCAATTCATAATAACTATTCAGTTGATTAGACACATTTATTTTGATATTGAGGCTTACGTATATCAGCTGAAAAATGCTCCTGTCGGAGCACAAAATTGGCGAATATGCTCCTTTTTAAATGACTGACAGAAAATTGGGGTATGAGCTGCCTTAATCCCCATCCACCTTCTCCAACAAAAAAGATTTTTAGCGTGCCAGTATTTTCACCATGTTTGAACACAGAACATTCTAAATCCCTTTAGCCAGTCTCTTTTTGTAATGAGGCCTTCATACCTAGCACTTCTCTCCCACTGTGCCTCTTTCCCTCTGTCTTCATTTTCTCCCATTGGCGCTTTTTCCTGTCTATCTCTCACTGCCACTCTCTTCATCCCTCTCTCTCTCTCACTCTCCCTTGCCACTGTCTCCTTCGCAGGCCGGAGTGGCCGTGCGGTTCTTGGCGCTACAGTCTGGAACCGAGCGACCACTACGGTCGCAGGTTCGAATCCTGCCTCGGGCATGGATGTGTGTGATGTCCTTAGGTTAGTCAGGTTTACTTAGTTCGAAGTTCTAGGGGACTGATGACCTCAGAAGTTAAGTCGCATAGTGCTCAGAGCCATTTTTGAACTGTCTCCTTCTCTGCCACTTCCACTGTCTCTCTGCCCCACTTCAATTTTCTTTGTCCTATTCTTTTTCTCTCCCATTACTACTGTCCCTTTCTTGCATATTTACAGTCCACTGTTTTCCTCTTCAGCCATCATTGTGTCCTCTCCACACATGTACTTGGGGATGGCTTGATCAGTATTTCGACCCCCTAGACAAGAAACTTTAACACGTAGGCAGGGAAGACTAAGGCGTGACAAACTGTACCTGAGCCTGCTGTGTTGGCCGCACGCGTACCGAGGCTCGGCCTGTCTCGGGTTTTCTCGGTACTTCTCGCCAGTACCGGGTACAGCGCTATATTTCATTTAGTACTGCGGCGTGGCATGTTTTGGTGGACACAACATTCTTCAGTCCGGCAGTCTCCTGGTGTCCTGTGCGGATGGTCCCAGCGGAGGTTCGAGTCCTCCCTCGGCAATGGGTGTGTGGTTTGTCCATAGGATAATTTAGGTTAAGTAGAGAGTAAGCTTAGGGACTGATGAACTTAGCAGATAAGTCCCATAAGATTTCACACAGATTTGAACAACTCGTGGTGTCAGCGCTGTTTACCCTTCACTAATTTTTCGTAGTAGAAAGGACGTCAACAGATCCAGGGGCTTTTTGCACAAAAAGAGGACCCTAGAAGTCTATCGTCACTAGCGTTTAAAACTGAATGGGACGAAAATTCTCTCTATCTATTATGCAATCGCATAATCGTTGGGTACTGCAAATTTGCTATGAACCGACGCTACTACACTACACAGAAAGAATTTCACGCTTCAGTCGATAATGGAACACCATATAATTACAATGATCAACGGAAGGGGATGTCTAGTCTGTAAATGAAGATGCACTTCATGCTAAATTTGCAGGCTTGGGGCACGTGAAGAAAATGGTTGGACGAACAGTGAAATATCTGAAATCGCACACGTTATTCTATTGTCACTTGCAACAGTTTTCGATGGAAGTGAACGAAAAGTATGGAGACTTTAGTCCGCAGCTCGTGTTCGTGCGGTAGAGTTCTCACTTCCCGCGCCTGGGTTCCCGAATTCGATTCCCGGCGGGGTCAGGGATTTTCTCTGCCTCGTGATGACTGGATGTTGTGTGATGTCCTTAGGTTAGTTAGGTTTAAGTAGTTCTAAGTTCTAGGGGACTGATGACCATAGATGTTAAGTCCTATAGTACTTAGAGCCATTTGAACCATTTTTTTTTATGGAGACTTTATATATTACTACAAAGTACATTGGTTAACTTAAGGTGCATTCCTGGAACGCTTTTTCGATTTAAAACCCAATATTGTTGAGTTTATGAAGGAAAGAGGAGTGCAGGAACTGAAGTGAGAACATCCAGAATGGATTGCAGTGCACGCACTTTAAGTGGACATGTTTGCAGTTTGCCCACGCTAAGACACTGCAAGGTAAGAAACAAATTATTTTTGATTTGGTGGGGATGCATTTAACAGGAAAATCGCTTTGTACAAGGGGCAAATTCTGAAGAACACAATCAAGTTTTCCATGCTAACTGCGTTCAGGTTTGAAGACTTCATTGTCACCTTGAAAGAATTACAAGGTTACCAGAATGAGATTTTCACTCTGCAGCGGAGTGTGCGCTGATATCAAACTTCCTGGCAGATTAAAACTGTGTGCCCGACCGAGACTCGAATTCGGGACCTTTGCTTTTCGCGGGCAAGTGCTCTACCATCTGAGCTACCGAAGCACGACTCACTCCCGGTACCCACAGCTGTGGCTAAGCCATGTCTCCGCAGTATTCTTTCTTTCACGAGTGCTAGTTCTGCAAGGTTCGCAGAAGAGCTTCTATAAAGTTTGGAAGGTAGGAGACGAGATACAGGCAGAAGTAAAGCTGTGAGTACCGGGCGTGAGTCGTGCTTCGGTATCTCAGATGGTAGAGCACTTGCCCGCGAAAGGCAAAGCTCCCGAGTTCGAGTCTCGGTCGGGCACACAGTTTTAATCTGCCAGGAAGTTTCAATTACAAGGTTAGTTTTCTAAATGTTTTGAGGAAAGTGCCAATCTTACATTTGTCTTTTCCAGACCATTTGTTGTTTAGTTGAAAGCGCCCCTGAGTATACGCAGATGTAACTGGCGAAATTATAACGTAATTCCTGTTTTAAAGACAAAACGTTTTACATTCAAACTGTCCAGGACGTCTACATTGTTTTCTCGGGTTGTGTTTCCAGGTTGCAGATGTACTACAGTTGTAGATCAACGTATGTGTATGAACGATCTCTTTTCGATTATGAAATTAAGTAAGACATGAGTACGTTTGCAACAAGAGTCGGAAATCTTGTCAAATTGTAAGCGTCTGTATATATGCCGACAGTACGTACACGATAAAAGATGATACTCTGGCTTTAGCTCGGCAAAAATTATAATACTGAATATTTGGTTTGTTGGTGATTCATAGTGTTAAGAAATGAAGAATATAAAACCATGTCGTATGTAGTGTAACTGTATTGCCATTTAAATGAGACGTTAAACCTCATCCCTCTCCTCATTTTCAGACAGCGAGCCGTGGCGGTGGAGGAAATGTGCAGCTAAGCTGAGCGCTATGGCAGTAATGCCAGAACAGGGCTGCCCCCCAATCTTATGAATGGTCTCCACTCACCTCCTTCTTTCGTTTCAATTGCCTCCTCTCTCTCTCTCTCTTGCTTCCACTGCTTCTATCTCCATAGATCTCTCTTACTCTTTTGCTGCCACTGTCTCTCACTGGCCACAACTATCTCCACTCTCTTTGGCTCCCACTGCTATTGCCTTCATCCATCTTCCTTCCTCTTTCACTGCCACTTTCTACCTCCCACTATCGCTTTCCCCTCTCCCTTCCTCTCCTCCTCGTTTTTCCACCAGCGCTGTCTCTCTGCTACTCTCTTTCAGTACAAAAAAAGGGCGAAAAGTTGTTGGTAAGGAAGGCGGCGTAATAATTGGGAGACAGTTCCCAAATTTTCTGTCATTCTTTTAACCCTTTTTCGTGCTCTGAATGTATTTTTCAACTGGTTCTCTTCTTTTCTCTGTTACAGCAGGGTATGCTGCTAATATAAAACTAATTCTGTACATCAGTGAAGAGACGACAGTTTATTTGTGCACAACCACATATTTATATACGTTCACACAAATAAGCAATAATTACGTTTGTGTAATATAAGGTTAACACAAAATCGTCTTACATTAAAGGAAGTTCACATTACACTACTTTACATGAAAACAGTACTCTCACAGTATACCAAAAAATGCGGTGTTTGTAAGTACGAAGTGTTTTGTACGACAAAATAATTTTTAAGGAGGTTCTGACGCCGTCATGTAACACCATCGAGTAATATGCAGGTCAATACATACTGTATAAGAGTGAACTGCACGTTAGTTATGCAGGGATACTGGTTTACGTAGTTTTATTGATGAAAAAATGTCGACTAAAAACATGTTTTGGTGGCTTCAGAACCTTTGCCATTGGTTCACTACGTCAGTTAAAACTAGATTTAAGCCTCATACCGAATGTTACGTGCACGTTTTAAGTACATAGGGACGGCATCTTTGAACCTCTGGATCTCGGTAACGGACGATGGTATCGAAAAAATTTCAATGTTCTTTCAGAACATCATCTTAAGAACGTATAGTAAAAATTTTCATGATATGTCATGAATAGAAGTTATAGAAGTTGCCCTCCCAAGAATTGTATATTTTGGTATTAAAAATCACGATTTTTCGGGTGTACCTTGATAACAGACAAAGATTTTCGGAAACGTAAACATGGCGTTTGTAGATAAATGTCTAAAAATAGTACAGTTTAGCGGTTTTCGGCACAAGTACGGTAAATTAAACCACTAGCTGTCGTTAACGGAGATGATACTGAAAAAATTTTGAATTTCTCCCAGAACATAATCTTAAGAACATAAGATAAAAACTTAGACGATTTGCCATGAATGGAATTTATGGAAGTGGGCGTCCTCACCCTAAAATCGTGGTTTTTCGTGGTTTTCTCAGGAGCTGCCTATGACCAAAAAGTACACATACCACATCAAAAACGTTTTGCATCATCCCGGTTCCCGGAACTCCTGAAGACAGAACTTGACTATGGATGTTGTATCACAGACACAGTTTCTTTGACTGTTCAAGGGATATTACTAAACCCGCCCAAAGATGTAAACAGCCACGCATGAGCAGAGCCTATTAGACGGAGGGGCTACTCTGTACAGTACTGTACTTCGCGCTTGGGCATTAGTTCCAGTCAGTACACCAGGAAGGAGGTGCACAGCTCGTGTTGTCTGTAGTTCAACCATGCCTAGACGATCAATACCGCGGTTCAATCGCGTCTGCGTTGTTCCTTTGTGCCAGGAAGGGCTCTAAAAAGGTAAGTGTCCAGGCGTCTCGGAGTGAACCAAAGCGACGTTGTTCGTACATGTAAGAAATACAGAGAGACAGGAAATGTCAATGACACGCCTCGCTCATGCCGCCCAAGGACTACTGCTGCAGTGGATGACCGCTGCCTACGTATTATGGCTCGGAGGAACCCTGACAGCAAAGCCACCTTGTTGAATAATGCTTCTCGTGAGCCACAGGACGTCGTGTTACGACTCAACTGTGCTCAAAAGGCTGCATGATACGCAAACTTCACTCCCGACGTCCATGGCGATATCCATGTTTGCAACCAAGACACCATGCAGCGCGGTACAGATGGGCCCAACAACATGCCGAATGGAGCTCTCAGGACTGGCATCACGTTCTCTTCACCGATGAGTGTCGCATATACCTTCAACCAGACAATCGTCATAGACGTTTCTTGAGGAAACCCGGTCAGGCTGAACGCCTTAGACACACTATCCAGCGAGTGCATCAAGGTGGAGGTTCTCTGCTGTTTTGGGATGGCATTATGTGGGCCCTGCGTACGCCGCTGGTGGTCATGGAAGCCGCCGTAATGACTGTACGTACATGGATGCCATCCTCAGACCGATAATGCAATCATATTGGCAGCATATTGACGAGTCATTCGTCTTTATGGACGTCAATTCGCGCCCCATTGTGAATTACTTCCTTCAGGATAACAATATCGTTCGACTAGAGTGGCCAACATGTTCTCCAGACATGAACCGTAACGAACATGCCTGGGATAGATTGAAAATGGCTGTCTATGGACGACGTGACCCACCAATCCCTCTGAGGGATCTACGCCGAATCGTCGTTGAGTAGTGGGACAATCTGGACCAACAGTGCCTTGATGAACTTGTGGATAGTGTGCCAAGAAGAACACAGGCATGCATCAATGCAAGAGGTCGTGCTACTGGCTACTACAGGTACCGGTGTGTACAGCAGTCTGGACAACCACTTCTGAAGGTCTCGCTGTATGGAGGTACAACATGTGATGTGTGGCTTCCATGAGCAATAAAAAGGGCCGAAATGATGTTTATGTTGATCTCCGTTCCAATTTTATATACAGGTTCCGAAACCCTCCATAGTCCATACCTAATGCAAAAGAACCAGCCGATTTGCACGATTATCCTTGGTTGGAGGACTCGTGTAGTGTTTAAAATGGTTCAAATGGTTCTGAGCACTATGGAACTTAACTTCTGAGGTCATCAGTCCCCTAGAACTTAGAACTACTTAAACCTAACTAACCTAAGGACATCACACACATCCATGCCCGAGGCAGGATTCGAACCTGCGACCGTAGCGGTCGCGCGGTTCCAGACTGAAGCGCGTAGAACCGCTCGGCCACCACGACCGGCTATTGTTTAAAGTTTGACTCTCTGTTATAGGATAGATACAGTACGCCCGTTCTTCAGATAGGTATAGAAATGATCGGTAGGTGAAGGGATACCCAGAACAGTATAAGATCTGACGATGACAGCATAGCTCTATCGATACCAGTCATCCAATAAAATGCTTTTTTTAGCGATGTTGGCTCATGAAGTTTCCTTCAGTTATCACTATCTAAAACACTCGACTCCTTATTTTTGTGGTTTGTAGAGCCCGATATATGACCGCCAGAAAAGCGGAATTTTTGCGCGCGCCACTCTTTGCGTATTAGTGCCGTGTACTGTCGTGCAGATGTCAATAAGAGGATATTGTTACAAATAATGTTTAACTTATACGTGCATGAGACTAAGGTAAGTAATAAAAGAGCTTACTATTTTACGCGTAAAATAACGTGTGTTCTCGAACAGCATTTCAAAATGCGTTTTGCAGATGTGTCCACCAACCTCCTCCTCTATCCTGGTCTTCAGCATCCCGCATACAAAAGGGCTCCACTGTACAGTACTGTACTTCGCGCTCGGGCATTGGGCGGCTGAGGTCGGATGGAGCGAGTGACAAATAACCGGTGCGCGGATGTTTATACAGTACTTTCAGGTCGTAACTGTGTACTACCAGAAAAGCAATTTTCGTGTGGGATCGATTGATGGTGCTGATATGCGTGCTTTTTTCTCCTTAAAATATGATTCCAAGCTGACGATTTCTTGCTAGAAAAGCCAGTAGCTTTTCCCTATCACTGAACAGCCGCATCCGAGTGACACCTGTTGGTTGATTTTCGAAAAACCAGCATTATGTTATAGATTTCATTGAATGATTTCAGAACTGATACGTTCGATTTCAGGTTTTTTTTTTTTTCCAGAGAAGAAGCGTGCGAAAATTAGTCAGCAGGCATGATCGTAGTTTCGGAATTAAACGAAGAGCGATTTTGCTTACGGATCCAATGAAGCGTGTTGTATAAAGATAGTTGTTTGAAAGGGTAAATGCTACTGGAAACTGTGATGTGCATACGGGAAACACAAACGAGTGTGATGTAGCAGTTGCAAAAATAAACGAAGAGCGACGGTCTTTTGGATCCAATGAAGCGTGTTATATAAACATAGTTGTTAGAAAGGATAAGCACAACTGGAAATTGTGAAGTGGTTCAAACGGCTCTGAGCTCTGTGAGACTTAACTTCTAAGGTCATCAGTTCCCTGGAACTTAAAACTACTTAAACCTAACTAACCTAAGGACATCACACACATCCATGACCGAGGCAGGATTCGAACCTGCGACCGTAGCGGTCGCTCGGTTTCAGATTGTAGCGCCTTGAACCGCTCTGCCACCCCGGCCGGCGAAATTGTGATGCTCATACGGGAAACAGCAACGAGTGTGATGTAGCAGTTGCAAAACCAAAATTTAGAAGAATTCAACGTGCACGTGCTAATGAATACACTGAAATAAAGTCGGAAGAGTGGTGGTTCTACACACGATATTTTCAAGCCAACTGTTGGTTTTCCGTAGCAGGCAGATTCTTTAAAAATGTCGCGGAAGCACTTGGAGTATCACTCGTGGCATAACATCCCTCGTATAAGTTTTCGATGTTTCAATGTAGCTCGACTCAGAAAATACTCGAAATCGGATGTACTGATTCTCACGGGTCTTCGCCTCGGAGGCTTATTTATTACATAAATGTGTTTGTTGCTCCAATTCTACTCCAGCGAGAACTGAATTTTATTATTTGTTTTGCTTGTGCTTGACTCTTGCCTTAGCTTTAATACCATACACAGTGACATAAAATTAATAACCTCGAATGTGATTGCAGTAGACACCACCCTGAAAACTCTGCCAATACCAGATAAACCTGTGACGTCCTGTGTCAACGGTAGCTGATGGCAGTATGCCACGATCTGTGACTTTAGCTGCGTGTGTGTACGCGGAATTACTCATAACGAAGGTCTGCGGTAAACGAAGGATGCTGGGGCAGTGTTTACGGGCCAGCCGTAGACGAAGGCGTAGCGAGGGAAAAGCGGCGGCCATGTCCGCGTGACCCACTGCGGAGGGTGTTCCGGTGGCAGGGCGCCTCCCGTGAGGACTGACCTTTAGGCCCGCCTACGCAAAGGCCAGCAACTAACGGCCCGACACGTGCCGCATCCGGCACAGCACGCGGGGGTCGATACCCACCAACAAATTGGGCCGCCTCACTAAACGAACCGCTCTCAAACATCTCAAAACTGTTCAGATGTGTGTGTCAAATCTCATGGGACTTAACTGCTGAGGTCATCAGTCCCTACGCTTACACACTACTTAACCTAATTTATCCTAAGGACAAACACACACACACCCATGCCCGAGGGAGGACTCGAACCTCCGCCGGGACCAGCCGCACAGTCAATGACTGCAGCGCCTAAGACCGCTTTGCCAATCCCGCGCGGCTCAAACATCTCAAATGGATTTATTACACAGAAACATTTCCAGTAATACAGTTATTAACTGCAAATGCTTTGTTTGAACGAAACATTTCAAATTTTATGGTGGTGAACAAATCTGCTTGGAAGGAATGGTTAACTAAATACACAGCTTGGAGGAAAAACCTTTTATACAACTACATGACCATGACTGGTAAAGCAAAATGATTATCAAAATATTCTTATACATGATTAACGCTTTCATTTTTTAATTAATTTATCCGTTTTGTCAACCTAGCTGGTGTAGGTAATTCAGAAGTGTCCTTTGGGTCACATGTCTTGAAGACCGAGTGGATGCAATACATTCCCATAGTGCATATTACTTGTAGTCAAAGTACAGGCACATTCCCATCCTCTATAAAAAGAAGACACACACCAACCCCAAGGGATAAAGGTAATAACGATGTTCGTAAGTCCCTATTTTGTGTGGTCTTAATTTTCCTTTCGTTGTCGTTTATGTTTGGAAATTGTACCTGAAATGTCTTGCCGTTTATATTTTTTATTTTTATATATATTTTATACGTCTGGTTCCATAGGACCAACCAGAGGGGAACATCTCCAAGGCCATGGGTCGTGTCAGTACATGAAATTATAACATCCAAAAATAACAGATAAAACAAAATGTTTATGAACCCAGAAAAAGACAAGCCATAAGTTTTTGTAAACGCAGTCAACAAGATAACACAGGAGCCATCTCAATTTTTCAAGGAACTCCTCAACAGAAGACAAGGAGTGAAGTTTCCATTCGAAAGGTCGTGAATTATTGCTGAGATTTCTGAATTCTTGTGGTAGGTTGTTGAAAATGGGTGCAGCAGCATACTGCAAGAGTTAAGGAGTTAAGGAAGTGCGCTCCAAATACAGATTGGATTTCTGCCTAGTATTAACTGAGTGATAGCTCCGAATTCTTGGGAATAAGCTGATATTGTTAACAAGAAACGACAGTAAACAATACATGTATTGAGAGGCCAATGTTAGAATACCCTGGTTAGTGAACAGGAGTCTACAACTGCCCGAACTGCATGTTTCTGAGCCAAAGTATAATACCATACTCCAAAATATAATACCATATGGCAGAAGAGAATGAAAATTACCTGAGTAAATTACTTTACCTGTCCAACTATCACTTACTTAAAATACTCTTCGAATAGTAAAATTGGCAGCATTAAGTCTTTGAGCAATGTACTGAACGTCGGCTTTTCACGACAGTCTACTATCCATCTGAACACTTAGAAATCGAAACTGTTCAGTTTCGCTAATCATATGACCATTCTGTGAAATTAAAACGTTGGGTTTTCTTGTATCGTGTGTTAGAAACTATAAAAACTGAGTCTTGCTGTCATTTAGGGTTAGTTTATTTTAGTTTATTTTCTACAAACCATCAATTTATGTCATGAATTGCGCTATTTGAAACAGAGCCAATGTTGCACACATCCTTTACTACCAAGCTAGAGTCATCAGTAAACAGAAATATATTAGACTTACCTGTAATACTAGAGGGTATATCATTTATGTAAAGAAGGAACAGGCGTGGCCCAAGCACTGATCCCTGGTGCATCCCCCATTTGACTGTACCGCATTCAGACCCCACATCGCAGCCAATCTCAACACTGTGAATAATGAGCTTCTGAAGTCTGTTGTTACAGTAAGAGGTAAACCAATCTTCAGGTGCTCCGCGTATACCGTAGTGGTCCAACATCTGGAGCAATATTTTGTCATCAACAGAATCAAACGTCTTAGTTAAATCAAAAAAGACGCCTAGCGTCCGAAACGTTTTGTTTAATCCATCCAATACCTCGCAGAGAAAAGAGAAATAGAATTTTCACTTGTTACACCACTTCTAAAGCCGAACTGTACATTTGATAGCAGATTATGTGAAAAAAATGAACTATTATGCTTACATAACTTAGCAAACACTGATAGCATAAAAATAGGTCTAAAACTGTCTACATTGTCCCTTTCTCCCATCTTATAAAGCGGCCTTACTACTGACTATTTTAATTGTTCAGGAAACTAATCATTCTTAAAGGAAAAATTACCAATACAGCTAAGTACATGACTAACATGTGCAGTACAGTAATATTCCGCTAGTCTTATGTGATTTTATTATTGACTCAATTTCTCCCTACTGCCCCCCCCCCCTTCCCCTCGTACCCTGTCAGTATCACAGACAAGTATTGCAGACATCAATTTCGGTAAAGCATTTTCCAAGAAACTTATATGATTCCCTATAGAAACTAAGTTTTTATTTCATTCACCACCGTCGGCCGTTGTGGAGCGGTTGTAGGCGCTTCAGTCTGGAACCGCGCGACCGCTATGGTCGCAGGTTTGAATCCTGCCTCGGGCAAGGATGTGTGTGATGTCCTTAGGTTGGATTAAGTAGTTCTAAGTTTTAGGGGACTGATGATCTCAGATGATAAGTTCCATAGTGCTCAGAGCCATTTGAACCATTTGAATTCACCACCAATGCTTAGAAAATGATTGTTAATTATTGAACATATATCTCATTTATCAGTAAACAAAATATTTTCACTACTAACTGACTTTATATCTTCGACTTTGTGCTGCTGACCAGACACTTCCTACACAACTGACCATATGGTTTTAATTTTATTCTGTGAATTAGCTATTCTATCTGCGTATCACATACTCTTAGCCTTCCCAATAACATTTTTAAGCACGTTACAATATTGTTTGTAATGGGCTACTGTAACGTGATTGAGACTACTTCTAATATTTTGATATAATTCATACTTTGTTCCATATGATATCCTCATCCCACTAGTCAGCCACTCGGGCGGCCTTTTACTGCTAGTACCCTGTTTAGAACGTTCTAATCAAAGAGCAAGAGAAATGTGTGAAGAAAAGCATTATATTTGTCATCTATGTTACCGGCACTATAGACATCCTGCCACTCTTCTTCAAATTCTATTGCTGTTGGATTAACTTTTCTACATAGTTTGTAATTACATGTAACATTTGCTTGACTTCAAAATCCTTCCAGTGTTAAAATTTGTGCATCATGGTCTGAAAGACCATTGACCCTTTTACTAAGACAATGGCCATCTAGTAATAAAGAATGAACAAAAATATTGTCTATTGCTGTGCTACTCTTCCCCTGCAGCCCGTTTGGGAAAAAAAACACAGCCTGCATCATCTTATGAATTTAGGTGATCTTCTACCATCCTTTTTCTTGTACAATCACATAGGAAATTAGTACTGAAGTCACCACATAAAACTAATTTTAGATATTTCCTGTAAAGTGAACCAAGAACCCTTCGTAGCTTGAGCAGCAATGTTCTGAAGTCAGAATTAGGGGATCTACAAACGACAACAATTAGAAGTTTAGTTTCAGTAAATTCAACTGCCCCTGCACAACCTTCAAGTAGCCGTTCAGTGCAGTGCCATGATACATCTACGGACTCAAATGGAATAATATTTTTTACTTACATGGCCACTCCCCCACTCCGCAAGGATCTCCTTGAAAAACAGCCAGCTAATCTTTACCCTGGTAAAGGAAGCCTCTGAATTATCAAATTATTTAAGTGGTTGTCCGATATACCAATAATGTTAGTCAAAATCTATAAGCAGTTCACTAACTATAACTAAAGTCTCCTATATTTTGGTGAAGTATGCTAATTCCTGCCCTACTTGGATACCTGACCTCCTCTGGTGATTCATTTGTTAGATGGACTTCCTTTATGCGGGGATACCTATCAGCTGACTTTAACCTAAAAAAGGTGCAGCTCTAACACCAACAACTAAAGGAATTTTTCCATGAATGATGCCACCACCGCCCACTACACTGTCACCTATATTCTTTGCCTGCCTCCCCTTCCCATACCTATTGAGGTGCAGGCCGTGTCTAGTGAAACCCGATCTATTGATAGACTCAACTGGCGTCACTACAATGTGAGCCATGCCCTCTGCCATCAGTAGCTTCTGAAAACCCATGGTAACACGCCTAACAGCAGCATTAATATGAGACCTATCATGACGCTGAAATAGTTGCACGAAGTGCACATTATTGCCACCAGTTTGAGTAATCTATATTCACCAGGTCACCACCTACATCACACTTCCAATCCCTGTCAAAACTATGCTCTGCCCTACCACAATCACTACCTGATCCTCTTTCGTAAAATTCCTTCATTGCTCCCGTTTGTTAAGTCACCTGAGCCAACCCTACACTAGGCTTCACAATTCTGGTGACCTGATAGTCCCGAACACTTCCTGCAGCTGCTGGCCCACACATCTGCCATGGTAATTACCTAGGAACAGAACCTTCTTCTTTCTGTTACGATTTGCAACTGACTTAGGCTCCCTAACTGTTGATAACTGCTGCATCTTTCTTACACCTAAAGCTAGAAGAGGTTCTTCTCCGCTCAACTCTGACAGTTGATCAAATCTATTGGTTACATGCGAAGTACAACTATCTGAATATCTCCTCGTCTTAACTGCCTTCTTACCAATTGCCAGTTTGCACTCCCCAGCGCCCTTCACCCTCCTCATCCTATCTGGTTACTCTTTTGCGTATTGTAACTGCACCTGAACGTCACAGAGCTTAAGCGCCGCTCCTGCCAGCGTCGGCCGCTCAGTATCGGCTCAGTATTCGGACAGTATTAGCACGGACTAACAGCGAGTGCTACGATAGCAGTGACGTGTGATCCATGGCAACTGCTAGTATAAACACTGTCTATAGCGAATAACATTATTGTTTTCATGTCGCCCATCGCTTGCAGCACTTGTTGTAAATGCAAGTTAAGTATTGCCATTCTTCTTATTTGTAATGAAAACTACTAATGTGGCTTTGCTTGAATTATTGTATAGCATTCCGAGAACGGGGCATCGTTTAGGCGCCCTATACGAGACGAGTGGGCAGAACCCCACATAGTGTACAGTTAAATACTCTGTCATATACCGCTGACCAGTTAATTATACAGGAAACAGAAAATAATTTACAAAGCGCAGTTTATATATTGCGCCATAATGCGATATATTACAACTTAAGTATATCTGTAAGTAAGACAGAGATAGTATTTTTCAAAGGAAAGAATCCAGAATAAATGAGAAAGTTTTAGAACAAGAATCCCAATTCACTTATCTAGGATGTGATATTAATTTCGACTCTGACGAAGTCATTGAGAAGAAGGTTAATAAATATTTGCAGAGCAATTGGAAGAACATTTGGAAGAAAACGAAAAATCAAACATAAATGAAATTCTATAAAGTTGTGACTAAATCTATTCTTGTATACGGTGCCAAATCATGGGCAGAAAATATGAAAAATCACTTATACTGGCAGGAGATAGGAAATTCACAAGATACGTAAGAAGCTATGATGAAATAGATAAAATAGGGAATGAAACAACAAAATCAGATTTCAAAATCTTTTCAGTGACTACAACACCTGATCTTGGGAAGGAGTAATAATGATGATATCTTATCACCAACCTTCGGAATAGCTTCACATTGGCGTTACATTCTTTTGACGAACTCTATTAATGCATCACCTACTCAAACATTTTCCAATGCTGTCCGCGGTAAAATCAACATTAGACATTAATTCTGAAATTTCCCTCGTACAGCATTCTGAATTCGGCACCGGAGTGCCCGCGAGTACGCTATATTTTGTTGGTGGTGAGGGATGAGCGTGCGAGACACCTGGTGACTGGACTGCGGCGTTCGCTGGCGGCCGGGGGCCTGGCCGGGCAGTGCCTTGGCGTGATGTTGCGTGCCGCGCCTCTCCTTGGCGTGCACCGCAGATATTGATTGCCCGAGGCGGCCCCTTAGCCGTCGCCTGCCCGCCACGCACACTTGGCAGGCACCACGGCGCGGCTCACCTGCGGCGCGGGTAGCGTGCCGGTGTTGCGTAGGGGCAGCGCCGGATACACTGAACACTGTCGAAGGCTTAAAACGGAGGTCACTACTGGCTGATATACGCTTTAATCCACAAATTTAGTACACGCTACAGCACAAATGGTTAAGGAATGTCTATGACCTGTCGGTTCGATTTTCAGGAGTAATGCGAAGTTCTCATATGCAGCACACATAGGTTTTAATTTACATGTCAGAAAAATTACTTCCATAGAACCATAATTCTACCCCGTTCCGACTAAATCATACTGCTAACACTGCGCCGTTTGCTGTTGATGTGACGTATTGATCCTTGTTCACACGGTTCCATTTCGTTTGATGATTGTTGGTAAGGAAAGCTGATGTAGCACTAATTCCTGTTATACTGTTATGGCTGCTACCTGGCCACTTCTCTGAAAGAAAATGCGTCATTCCTGATACCAAATACAGCGAATTAAATTCGGTTGTGTCCTTTCTAGTATACTTACCTGTGCGTTAGTCAACATAAGGAGTTAATCGTCGAGTCAAATGAAGCCAAAACAGAGTTTAAAAGCAAGTCTTTCACGTAGGGACTGGCAGTCGTCAATTTGAAATATTTTATTTGGAAAATTGTTACAAAAATTGACGATGATTCGCTACTACACAGACATTCGTTTGAAATTCTGTAACGAGTGACCTGTTAACAACACTTGCTAGTGTTAACGTCTGTTTCCGAAGTTATTTCGATGGAACAGATAACTGTTATATTTTCTCTTAGTTGTCGTTGACACTTGTAAGGTATCCGAGGAATATCTTTGTACGGGTAACAGCTGCAAACAACTTTGATCGTGCTGTGTTTGCCAGCTAGTTAAATTGATTAATTACTTGCATCTATTAATTCCGTAGGATATCATCAGATGAAAAAGTGGGCCCATAGTACACTGAAAGGTACATTTGAGAATACGACCAGTACAGTGTTTCAGTACGTTGATTGTCCTTGATCTAAGCACAGGCACAAGTTGAGCACAGAACTATATGCAGTGTTATACAGCTTAGTATGTGGATTGCGATATTATATCTAGAAAATGCGATTAATTGGTTGCCAGTAGGTAATTGGACTCAATATGTGAACCAGTCTATGGAACAGTTTCCTTTCAAGTCTATCATCGATTTCTGGCACGTTCCTAGCACGCCTGAGGGCATCGAAATGTTAAGTGAAATTTAGAGTTATAACTGTACTACTGCCCTGAGTGCAAGAGTACAATTTGTTGGAGCTGTTTTACGTAGTGCTCCGCATCCCACATGTTTTAAGAAAACACCGTGTTCAATAAAACATCGATCAATTTAATACTTGTTTTGCCAGAAACATATTCGTCTATGCCACAACGTTACAGAAGATTGGTATATTTTAGAAATAGCTCCAAAATAGTATAGCACATAATGAACGTTGAGGCTTCGTCCCAAAACAGTGATGGTTTATTGTATGCATCCAAGCAAAATCTAGCTAGAACGTGTGTTAAAATGCAAGTATGCATAACAGCAGATTCCATCCAAACTATGGGTGGACGTACCGCCGAATTGCTCAACACGTGGGGCGTGAGGTCTCCACAGTACATCGATGTTGTCGCCAGTGGTCGGCGGAAGGTGCACGTGGCCGTCGACCTGGGACCGGACCGCAGCGACGCACGGATGCACGCCAAGACCGTAGGATCCTACGCAGTGCCGTAGGGGACCGCACCGCCACTTCCCAGCTAATTAGGGACACTGTTGCTCCTGGGGTATCGGCGAGGACCATTCGCAACCGTCTCCATGAAGCTGGGCTACGGTCCTGCACACCGTTAGGCCGTCTTCCGCTCACGCCCCAACATCGTGCAGCCCGCCTCCAGTGGTGTCGCGACAGGCGTGAATGGAGGGACGAATGGAGACGTGTCGTCTTCAGCGATGAGAGTCGCTTCTGCCTTGGTGCCAATGATGGTCGTATGCGTGTTTGGCGCCGTGCAGGTGAGCGCCACAATCGGGACTGCATACGACCGAGGCACACAGAGCCAACACCCGGCATCATGGTGTGGGGAGCCATCTCCTACACTGGCCGTACACCACTGGTGATCGTCGAGTGGACACTGACTAGTGCACGGTACATCCAAACCGTCATCGAACCCATCGTTCTACCATTCCTAGACCGGCAAGGGAACTTGCTGTTCCAACAGGACAATGCACGTCCGCATGTATCCCGTGCCACCCAACGTGCTCTAGAAGGTGTAAGTCAACTACCCTGGCCAGCAAGATCTCCGGATCTGTCCCCCATTGAGCATGTTTGGGACTGGATGAAGCGTCGTCTCACGCGGTCTGCACGTCCAGCACGAACGCTGGTCCAACTGAGGCGCCAGGTGGAAATGGCATGGCAAGCCGTTCCACAGGACTACATCCAGCATCTCTACGATCGTCTCCATGGGAGAATAGCAGCCTGCATTGCTGCGAAAGGTGGATATACATTGTACTAGTGCCGACATTGTGCATGCTCTGTTGCCTGTGTCTATGTGCCTGTGGTTCTGTCAGTGTGATCATGTGATGTATCTGACCCCAGGAATGTGTCAATAAAGTTTCCCCTTCCTGGGACAATGAATTCACGGTGTTCTTATTTCAATTTCCAGGAGTGTATATCTTATTTGTCATAACAGTAAATATCTGTTTTTCATCAGGTAATGAAGTGCAAATACGTATTAACAAAGCAGTTTGGCCAAGTGTGCGTTTTCACGTCTGGTCCATCAGAACGTAGTCTGGGTGAGTGTCGCAGCGAAGTACTGTCGCATCTAAGAGATCAGTTTAGTGTGCCTTATATTTCGATTATTGTATGTCAGTCACTTAACAACTCACTGCTATACTTGTAACCACAGAGGGATAACTGACATTTCAAACCATGGTCTTGCTAGCGAGACACTTCCACCGTTTCATAAATATACAAACGTAAGCGGTGTAACCCATTTCCCTGTGGTTTATTCTTCTTAAAAGAACGCTGAGCACTTAATTTCGATGAAGATCGGTAAGATTCTGTCAATTCATACAAGTGTTGTTTTTAGCTTTTTATGTGACCCGTTTCTCAGGTAGCACTATCGACTTGGATTGGTACGTCTCTGGAAAAGTGTGGAAAGCTACACAAAACCCATATTCTGGAAAATGGTGTTTGTTCACGTCATTCTCCTGCAGGATAGTGCTCCCTAAAATACTATTTCTTTGCCATCTATTTTGTACCAGATATAGTTAGTTCTTTAGTTGCAAGAAATCTACTTTTAGAAACGACCGTTGTAAAATGTTCTCTTGTTTTCCAGAATTAGCAGGCATGTACTCAGAATATGACCCCTTCTTCTTTGCTTTATAGCCATAGCCGGTGGAAGAACAAATGTTTTGTTGCATGTCCTGACTTATTTTATCGTAGAACTGACAACAGTATACGGAATATTTGAAAATAACTGTATTAAAAATCGACATTCGACATGAGTCTCACTAAATCACTTGAGACGTGGTCCAGAACACGACGTCGTTACGGGATGCCTGCCATTCACTTATTGCTGTGTTCAAAGCGGAGAATTTCACTTGTAGATAGCTGAGGCTATGCGGATGGCTAATGGCTCCCCTGGATCTGTTCCACTGGCAAGGAAGGGGGAGCGCAGAAATTGCCGGCACTTGTCTGTCAACCCGGCACAGCAGACGGCCGGAGTTTAATATCGCGTATCCTCTTCACACCCTCTATGTGCACACTCTAAGGCGTCTGCCGCGCTTTTCATGATTCTCGAGGGCACTCGGAATTGAGAACACGCGGCTTGTGTCGACTCTCCTCGACTGTGGAACGTGGCCCGCTGCCCTGACGATGCAGACTTTGCCCCGAATCACATTTGACATTATTCGAGCTTCATATTCTCTAGGACTTGCACCGTTTATTTTCTACTTCCTTACAATGTTATGTTCTAACTTCGTTGTTCCAGACTCATCATTCTCAGTTCTACGTCAATATCTGATTAATATTTCTTACCGAAAATTTTCATCGCCTACGACTGTCCGCTTCCGACCAATACGGTGTAACATTGCGTTGTTTATTATGCTTTGTATTCCTCACTGATGATGTTAGGTGACCCTATTCTTATGTCTACTGCTGTCCACCAACAGTATGGCATGTAACACAATCTTTTACGAAAGCTTAGGAAACGTAATAGTGTAACAATGTATTCATATAGTATTTAGCCTCAATCAGTTCTGTTTATTGCAACAATCTGAAAAATATTGCGTAGTGTAATCCACCATAAGAGGAGGGGGTGTACGTGGAAAACGCCGCGAGAACCATATGATTCTAGTTAGATCTCATCATGGTCAGGCAGAGATTCCGAAATCAGATATTGGATTGTAAGGCGTACGCAGCAGCAGATATCGATTCAGGTCACAATTTGGTAATGATAAAAGACCAGTTTAAAGTTTAAGGGCCTAGTCAGGGAAAATCAGTGCTCGAAGAAGTACGATACGGAAGTACTGCCGGCCTGAGTGGCCGAGCGGTTCTAGGCACTACAGTCTGGAACCGCGCGACCGCTACGGTCGCAGGTTCGAATACTGCCTCGGGCATGGATGTGTCTGATGTCCTTGGGTTAGTTAGGTTTAAGTAGTTCTAAGTTCTAGGGGACTGATGACCTCAGATGTTAAGTCCCATAGTGCTCAGAGCCATTTGAACCATTTTTGAGCGGAAGTACTAATGAATAAACACATACGCCTGAAGTTCTCTGAGGCTGTGGGTACTGAGATGATGAATAGCTAGGTACCCACTTCAGCTGAAGAGGTCGGACATCTCTAGAAACGGCAATCACGGAAGTAGGAAAGAAAACCGTTGGTACAAGAAAGATAATTGCGAGGAAACCATTGGTAACAGAAGAAATACCTCAGTTGACCAAGGAAAGAAGGAAGCACAAAAATGTTGAGGGAATTTAGGAATAAAGAAATGCAAGTCTCTTAGAAATGAAATAAACAGGAAGTGCAGGAAATCTAAGGCGAAATAGCCACAGGAAAAATGTGAAACAAATCGAAAAAGGAGTAATTGTCTGGAGCACTGACTCAGCATATAGAATAGTCAAAAGAACCTACTATGAAATTTTTCTATCCCTCCTGGAAGGCGGCGCGTGTGTCTGCTCCTGTAAACTGAAGTGTAGGCCGAATGTAGGAAGTGAGAAGGAGCAGGAAAAGGTGAAAATCTCTCGGTACTGCTCTTAGAAATGGTTTTGCTATATCGCAATATTAACTGAATACACAACTTTGCACTGAGGTTCGAAGCCTTAGACCCGTCGTAAGTCTCAATATCAAGCGATGTGTCCCGGCAGCCTGCTCTTTATGAATTGGCCTGAATCTGGAGCGGAGCTCGTAGATCTCTCCCGCTCCAGCTAGAGTGCGCTGTCGTCGGTGTCTGTCGTAGTGCCAACCTAGCAGAGCGCACCTGCGTTGTGGCATCGTAGCTATCAGCACCACAGAAATTAAAAGAAAGGGTGACAACATTAAGAGAGCAATTGGAGTTTTACTGCTAAATGCAAAGAAGAGAGCGGATAGGCGGAAAGAGAACGCTGAAGGCCTCTGTAATGGGGTGGACTTGTCTGCTGAGGTGAGGGGAAAAAGAAACAGGATTCGACAGGGAACAGATAGGGATTCCGGTAATAGAATCAGAATTTAAAAGAGTTTCTGACAACTTCAGATCAGATAAGTCAGAAGATAGGTAACATTCCACTGTAATATATGAAATTATTTGCGAAAGTGGTAACAAAACGACTATTGAGAGTACTGATATACCGTCAGATTTTCGGAGCAACATCATCCGCACAATACCGAAGATTGCAATAGTCCACAAAATGTCCAAATGTGTGTGATTTCCTAAAGGACCAAACTGCCGAGGTCATCGGTCCCTAGACTTACGCACTTCTTAAACTAACTTATGCTAAGAACAACACACACACACACACACACACACATCCATGCCCGAGGGAGGAATCGAACCTCCGACGGGACAGGCCGCGCAACCCGCGACATGCCGCCCTAGACCGCTCGGCCACAGTCGACAACTGTGATAATTATCGTAGAGTGGCTTAACAACTCATGCATCCAAGATGTTGACAAGAATAACATACAGAAAAATGGCAAAGAAAACTGACCATTTGTTACATAACGATCAGTTCGGTTTTAGGAAAGGTAAAGGCACCAGACAGACAGTTTTGACGGTGTAGTTGTTAATTAAAGCAAAACTGGCGAAAAATCAAGACACGTTCATAGGATTTGTCAACTTGGAAAATGTGTCTCTCGCTGTCAAATGATGCAATATATTCGAAATTCTCAGAAAAGCAGGGTATGCTGTAAGGAAAGAGGGGTAGTACACAACATCTACAACAACCAAGAGGAGCCGTAACACGGGGAGACCTAGAACGGAGTGCTACGATTAATAAGGTGTAAGACAGCGGTGTAGCCTTCCACCACTACTGTTATATCTATACAATGAAGAAGCAATGACGGAAATAAAAAGAAGGTTCAAGAGTGGACTTAAATTCAGAGTTGAAGGTTACAAATGATAAGATTCGCTGATTACATCGCTAACCTTAGTGAACGTGAAGGTGAGTCTATTGAATGTAATAAGCAGTCTAATTAGTCAAAATACGGATTGGAAGTAAATGGAAGAAAGACGAATGTAATGAAAAGTAACAGAAATGAGAATTTCGAGAAAATATCTGGATTGGGAATCACGAAGTAGACGAAGTTAATGAATTTTGCTACCTAGGCAGCAAAGTCATCCAACAAGGATAGAACAAGAAGTGCATAAATGCACACTAGCATTGGCAGAAAGACCATTACTGGCCAATAGACGTCTGTTAGTATCAAACATTGGCCATAATTTGAGAAAGGAATTTTTGAGAATGTACATTTGGCACAGAGTACTGTATGGTAGTGAAACAAGGACATTTTGAAAACCAGAACAGAAGGCAATAGAGCCATTTGAGATGTGATGCTACAGAAAAATTCTGAAAATTAGGCGGGTTGAAAAGATACTGAATGAGTAGGTTTTCCGCCTAATAGTCTAGAAAATGAATGTATAGAAAATATTGACAAGAAGAAGAGACAGGATGATAGGATATCCGTTAAGACATTTAGGTGTAACGCCCATAGTGCTACAGTGAGCTGTAGAGGGCGAAAACTATAGAGATAGAAAAATAACTTAGGACGCAGGTTGCAAGCGCTACTCTGAGATGAAGAGGATGTGGCGGTCCTCATCAAACCAGTCTGAAGAGCCGAGCGGTTCTAGGCGCTTCAGTCCGGAACCGCGCTGCTGCTACGGTCGCGGGTTCGAATCCTGCCTCGGGCGTGGATGTGTATGATGTCGTCAGGTTATTTAGGTTTAAGTAGTTCTAAGTCTAGGGGACAGATGACGTCAGATGTTAAGTCCCATAGTGCTTAGGGACATTTGAAGCAGTCTGAAGACTGATTAGTGTAAAAAAAAAAAAAAAAAAGAAAGAAAGAAGGAAGGAGAGTGAAAGTCACAAAAATCTTTATTGCCATAAGCTTCATAGCATGGTTTCAGGATATGAGGGATTTTGGACTGATGAAGAATCGATGTGTTCTTGTGTGTTATGAAGGGAGTCGAAGGTAGAGAAAAGTCCGTGATCAAGGTTCGGACGGTAATGATATTGTCAACCATCACTTTGCGCGCAAACGAGAGAGAGAGAGAAAACAAAAAAAAATTCTAATTGGTTATGTCTCTCCTTACTTCACATTTCCGTCATTATATAACAAAGTATTACTATGGGTAATGTCAAAAATCGAATAAAAGTCAGTGTTCACATTTATTAATTTAGACCAGTTGAAGTAAAACCAATATAGTGGCTGTAGGTACACAGAGTTCAAAGCTGTGATGGCATAGATATGAGTACTTACTTTCTCTGAACTGGAATTGCAACAATGCTGCAATGGAGTTTTAATGTTCCAGAACAGGAAGCGCTAGAAGCTGTTGGAGGAAGATTACAGTTTAATGTCCCGTCGACGACGAGGTCATTACAGACGGAGTGCAAGGTGAGATTAGGTAAGGACTGAGAGGGATATTGACCGTGGCCTTTCAAAGGAAACATCCTGGCATTTACCTCAGGGATTTAGGAAAACTATGGAAAATCTACATCTGGATAGCTGGACGGGAAATTTAACCTCTGTCTTTCCGAAAGTGAGTCCATTTGTACAGCAGAGCCTTTTCTCTAAACTATCAAAAGGCGGGCAGGGGGCACAACTGCAGCTCTGTCCGGCTTCCTGACAAAGAGAGAATGAGTAAATAAAATACAATTTAAATTTCCTCTAGTAACTTCCGATTGTGTGTAAAACACAGTGTCGACTAATGTAAATCATGGGTTGACCTGATCATTATTTCCAAAGCCGGGGGCATTAATTGGTAAATGAAAGGTATCAAACAAAATTTCCCCAGCATTTAGAGACCACCGTAAGCCTAATCAGAGGACTGTCGTCTCCTGGAGTTGGAGTAATTTTCTTATCCCTCATTAATTTTGGAAATCCACAAATCTTTTCCGATCCGTTACTTCGAAATACATGACAAGGCTACTTCACGGTGGAGGGACACTAGACCGTCCCGTCTTTGTCATAATTGCCATCACTCCAGCACCTTAAACGTCTGAGCGACGAGACCTGGTTTCGTTGGCTGAAACAAATTGTAACTGACACCGTGGTTAGGTTGCCACAAGGTCCTCTTTCTGCTGGCAGAAAGAGGTGCGACGTCTGGGTCAATAAAAGTGTCTAGAGCTGGGCTCACCACCTCAGTTGGTGGTAGTTGTTGGCTGAGGAACGCCGTTATTCTCACTAGCGAGGATGATGCCGCCATTTTCATGTACACTGATGAGCCAAACATTATTACTACTGCCCACGCTGTGTTTGAACGCTGCCTCGTGGCACTAAGGGCTCGAGACGCGTTAAGAGAAGCATATGAACGGAGCAGAGGCGAATGGAGAATCATTCTAGCGACGGTAAGTGGCGCAAACCCGGAAATGCGCCTACTTAACTGACTGACAAATGTCAGATTGCTGTGCCCCAGTGCCTGGGAACGAGCAGTCCAGAACGGCAAAGATGGTCGGCTGTTCGCGTGCTGCTGTCGTGAGCATGTGTGGAAAGTGGATAAAGAATGCTGAAACCACGAGTGGGCGACAAGAAATTGGTCCTTCATACTTCTAGGTCTGAGGGCGCCGGCACGGTACCTCAGTGCGTTTGGTCAGAGGGTCAGCTGCCCTCTGTAATAAAAATCTGAGTCAACGGCTGAATATTGATCTTGAACCCGTGTCGTGGGGTATCCGCACCGAACAAATGCAACGAACAGTATCGAACAAAATGAGATAAAAAATGGGGTAGCGTCTTTGATTCATTATCAAATCATCTTCGGTCCCGGGTTCAAATCCTACCGCTGCTTAAATTTTAATTAATAATCAGCACTGGCGGTCGAAGGCTTCCAGCATAAGATGTCACCCTCATTCTGCCAACGGCATTGTCAAAAAGTTTGCAAAAACAGACATAATGTCTTATGGGATAACCGCAATCAGTGATTTTATAATGTTACTTGAAATCCGTCTTGATTGCAAATTTTTTTACTCATATGACCGGTTTCGATTCATTCAGAACCATCTTCAGATCTGATATTTCAGTTACAGGAGTAACCCGTCCAAATCCAGCAACTTTCACATGCTACGTCACATCATAAAGGGCGGAGAAGCTGACTGAGGCTCAGGGCACTCTCTTGTCCTAGGGGTAGGAAACTGCCCCTAAAGGCGGAATCAGCAACAATGATCAAAGGCAGGAGGATGCAGAAGGCAATGGAAACCACATATGGCCTGTAATTGAAGAAGTGTCATGATGATCTCTCCATTGGCAAAAGATTCCGGAATACTTCCCCATTCGGATCTCCGGGAGGGAATTGCCAACGGAGAGGTTACCATGAGAAAAAGACTGAATAATCAGCAAATGGATAGCGTTCTACGAGTCGAGGCGTGGAATGTCAGAATCTTGAACGTGGTAGGGAGACCAGAAAATTTGAAAGGGGAAACACAAACGATCACTCTAGAATCAGTAGGGGTCAGTGAAGTGAAATGGAAAGAAGACAAGGATTTCTTCTCAGATGAGTGTAGGGTAATATCAATAGCAGCAGAAAATGGTATAACGGGAGTAGGATTCGTTATGAATGGGAAGGCAGTGCAGAGAGTGTGTTACTGTAAACAGTTCAGGGACAGGGTTACTGTCAGAATCGACAACAAACCAACACCAACAACGATAGTTCAGGCATATATGCTGACGTCGCAAGCTGAAGATGAAGAAATAGAGAAAGTGTATGAGGACATTGAAAGGGTAAAACAGTCTGTAAAGGGAGTGAAAATCTAATAGTCATGGGGGACTGGAATGCAGTTGTAGGGGAGGGAGTAGAAGGAAAGGTTGCAGAAGAATACGGGCTTGTGACAAGGAATGAGAGAGGAGAAAGACTAATTGAGTTCTGTTACAAGTTTCAGCTAGTAATCAGGAATATTCTGTTCAATAATCACAAGAAGAGGAGGTATGCTTGGAAATGGAAGGGCGATACTGGAAGATTTCAGATTACAACATGGTCAATCAGAGATTCCGAAATCAGGTACTGAATCGTTAGGTGTACCCAGGAGCAGATATAGACTCAATCACAGTATAATAGTGATGAAGAGTAGACTGAAGTTTAAGACATTAGTGAGGAAGAGTCAATACGCAAAGAACTGGGATACAGAAGTACTAGAGAATGACGAGATGCGGTTGAAGTTCTCTAAGGCTATAGATACAGCCATAAGGAATACCTCAGTAGGAAGTACAGTTGAAGAGGAATCTCTAAAAAGGCCCATCTCAGAGGTTGAATGGGAAAATATAGGTACAATGAAGGTAACTGCGAACAAACAGAAGAAATACTTCAGTTGATCGTTTAAAGGAGGAAGTACCAAAATGTCCCTGGAAACTCAGGACTACAGAAATACAAGTCGCTGAGGAATGAAGTAAATAGGAAGTGCAGGGAAGCTAAGATGAAATGGCTGCAGGAAAAATGTGGACACATCGAAAGAGAGAAGTGATTGTCGGAAGGACAGACTCGGCATATAGGAAAGCCAAGACAATCTTCTTTGACATTAAACGCAAGGGTGATAATATTAGGAGTGCAACGGAAATTCCATTGTTAAATGCAGAGGAGAGCTCGGATAGGTGGAAAGAATACACTGAAAACCTCTATGAGGGGTAAGATTTGTCTGATGTGTCGATTTAGAAGACTTAAGGGATCCAGTCTTATAATGAGAGTTTAAAAGAGCTTTGGAGGACCTAAGATCAAATAAGGCAGAAGGGATAGATAACATTCCTTCAGAATTTCTAAAATCATTGGGGGAAGTGGCAACAAAATGACTATTCATGGTGGGATGTAGAATGTATTGATCTGGCGTCATATCATTTGACTTTCGAAAAAGCATCATCCACGCAATTCCGAAGACGGCAAGAGCTGAAAAGTGCGAGAATTATCGCACAATCAGCTTAACAGCTCATGCATCGAAGCTGCTTACAAGAATAATACACAGAAGAATGGAAAAGAAAATTGAGAATGCGCTAGGTGACGATCAGTTTGGCTTTAGGGAAGTTGAAGGCACGAGAGAGGCGTTTAATAATGGTAGGAAGACAAGAAAAATCAAGACACGTTCTTCCTATTTGTCGACCTGGAAATAGCCTTCGAGAACGGAAAATGGTGCAGATGTTCGAAATTGTGAAAAAAGTGGGGGTAAGCTGTAGGGAGATACGGGTCATATACAATATGTACGACAACCAAGAGGAAGTAATAAGAGTGGACGACCAAGAACGAAGTGCTCGTATTAAAAAGCGTGTAAGACAAGGATGTAGCCTTTCGCCCCTACTGTTCAATCTGTACATCAAGCAAGCAATGATGGAAATAAAAGAAAGGTTCAGGAGTGGAATTAATATTCAAGATGAAAGGATATCAGTGATTCGATTCGCTGATGTCATTGCTATCCTGAGTGAAAGTGAAGTAGAATTCAAATGGTTGAAATGGCTCTGAGCACTATGGGACTTAACTTCTAAGGTCATCAGTCCCCTAGAACTTAGAACTACGTAAACCTAACTAACCTAAGGACATCACACACATCCATGCCCGAGGCAGGATTCGAACCTGCGACTGTAGCGATTGCGCGGTTCCAGACTGTAGGGCCTAGAACCGCTCGGTCACCCCGGCCGGCGAAGTAGAATTACATGATTTGCTGAACGGAATGAACAGTCTAATGAGTACACAGTACGGACTGACAGTAAACCGAAAAAAGATGAAGGTAATGAGAAGTCGTAGAACTGAGAACAGCGAGAAGCTTACCATCAGGATTGATGGTCACGAAGTAGGCAGCAAAATAACCAATGACGGACGTAGCAAGGAGGACATCAAAAGAAGATTAACAATGGCAAAATCGGCATTCCTTGCCGAGATAATTCTAATAATATCAAATATCGGCCTTAATTTCAAGAATAAAATTTTGAGAATGAACGTCTGGAATACATCATTGTATGGTAGTGAAACGTGGACTGTGGGAAAACCGGAACAGAAGAGAATCGAAGCGTATGAGATGTGGTGCTACAGAAGAATGTTGAAAATTAGGTGGACTGATAAGGATGATGTGTGCAGAATCGGAGAGGAAAGGAACACGTGGAGAACACTGATAAAGAGAAGGGACAAGGTTGAAAATTAGGTGGACTGATAAGGATGATGTGTGCAGAATCGGAGAGGAAAGGAACACGTGGAGAACACTGATAAAGAGAAGGGACAGGATGATAGGACATCTGTTAAGACATGAGGGAGTGACTTCCACGGTACTACAGGGAGCTGTCGAGGGCAAAGACAGTAGAGGAAGACAGAGATTGGAATACATCCAGCAAATAATTGAGGACGTAGGTTGCAAGTGCTGGTTGCATCAAATCAGTCTGAAGACTGATGCCAAAAAAATATCATCACGAAACATACGAATCTGAGGCTTGACCGCCGTCTAAAGCAGGATAGGCGGCGACCTCTGAGAGGTATGACGACGCAGGCACGAGTGCTTTGGAGGACGCCGTTGAGCGCACAGTGTTGAACATGGTGTTCCGCAGCGGAGGACCCCAACGTGTTCCGATATTGACCAAACAACATTGTCAATCATGATTACAGTGGGCGTGAGATTACTGAGATTGGACCGCCGATCAATGGAACTGTGAAGCCTGGTCGCACGAATTCCAAAAAGTTTTTGAAATTTTTTCGTTTATTGCTAAACCAGGTTGACGGTCGTGTCCAGGTACGCGTCGTTCGGCGAACGGCTACTCGACTCATGCAGCGCGGCACGAACGCAGGCCGGTGGGGTGGAAGCCATTCACTTGGGGTTTCATGAGACCTGCGGCAGTAGTAGAAAGCACCGTGATAGCTGTGGACTACGTGAAGATTATTAGAGACCACCTGTAACCCATTATGCTTGATGTCTTCCCCAACAGCGATGGCTGGTACAAGAAGGATGTCCGTGTCACAAGGTGAGAATCGTGCTGTAATGGTTTGAGAAGCACGATGGTGAACTCAGGTTGATGTCTTGGCCGGCAAATTCGGCTTATGTGAATCCGATGGAACCTAACCGGGACGGAATCGAACGCTGGCTCCGCGCCCTCAAACCAAGCGCCCGTGTATTACCGGAAGTGTGATCTGTGTGTAGGCATCTTGTGCCACAATCTCTGGAAACCTATCAAGTACTTGTCGAATCCATGGCACGCACATTAACATCTCAATTGCGTTCCAGATGAGGACCAACACGCTTTTCAGTAGGTGGTTAGAATGTTTTAGCCCGTCAGTGTATGTGTGCACTATTCCTCTAGTTGATACCGGCCATTGGTTGCGGAGCTTGTGTTGGTGCAGCTTTGATCAGTGACACAATTTTTCGGTTGTGACTTCACAGTGATGCAGCCGTTAGCGTCCCGGCCGTTATGCACGCTTTCGCTACAGATACACTGTGCTGCCCCTTCCTAGCCTCCAGTCGTCTCAGTTCTCTTGGCTGTTAATCATTCACTTGACTACAAATCGTTCGAACGTAATTCTCAGTGTACTCTCTCTCTCCACACAGTGGCTGTACGAGCTATGCAGACGCTCATTTATGTTCCAGTTAATCGTTTTATATCTCCTGATCTGCTGCAAGACGTTATCACGCCAGGTTCGATTTAATTGTGGTTGGAGCAACCGTTTTATTTTGTAAGATTCTATCTCGCATTTCACATAGTTTTCGGAACAATGTATTTATATTTTATCACATCTTTCTAGTCCCTTGTTGCCTTCTATTAATGTTCTTTTTAGCTTTCAGAAAGCCCTGCTAGACGGAATGGAGTTGTTTGCCGGCCACGGTCAAGACAACAGCAGAATGGATGGTGAGATAAAATGTTACTGCTAATAGGGAATCGCAGGCAGAGAGCGTTAATAATTCCTGGATATCATCGCCACGTTCAGTTAGTTAAAACAAGTGTGTACTGTTGGTGATGGCGTGGGAACATTTTGCAGCCTGAAAGGTCTGCGCGTATGAAGGGAGAGTTTGCGGTTCTATGGCAGAGGCCAAGACAAATAGTTGGAGACGGAAAGATGTGGATGGCGGTGGTGATGTAAGTGATGGTGGTGACAGTGGTAGTAATTGTTAACCTGGCCACCCACGCTACATAATTCCAAGACGAATGACGTTAAAAACTTCTAGAGAATAACTGCACCCTACTAACCATCAAATACCATTCATTCCCTCCCTTCGATTGTCGTACATATGGACACAATGCGTCATTTACGATATAAACACTGCTAACCTGACCTTTTCTTAAAATACACGGTTCATATAACTAGTAAGGAGCTACACTACTCGTTCAGAATTTTATAACTGGATGATCACTAACATAAAAGATTGTTTAGCCAGCTACAATACTAAAATCTTATGGTTGACATTTTATCTAGACGTTATGAAAGAAAATGTTGATCGTGTTAGGACAGCAACCAGCCACAAATTTACTTTGAGTTCCTTTATTCAAAGGAAACCGTTACCGGTTTCGAATCGTTGCGATTCATCATCAGACGGTTTACACGCTTTCTTTCTACATTTGGTGTGTTTTTTACAGATTAATTGTCCTAAAATATAAATAAAACACAATTACAAACACGCCACACACAGACGGTTGCGTTGCAGATTTTCGTTGCATGTGACTTACGTGAAACGTCGGTTTCGAGTGATTGTTTCTATAACGTTCATCCAATCGATGTAAATGCATTCCCACTGCATCCTCGTTATTGCACAATAATAGAAAAACTCCACAACAAAATACAGACAAAACCCACAGATCCACTTCACAGCAGTCACTTCAAGCCAAATCAGTGTGCCACTGAAGCCAAACCTAAATATGCTACTCTCCCATACATAGGCCCACTTTCATACCAAATAGCAAACTTATTTAAAAAGAATCAGAATCAGCTTTTCCACAAAAAATAAATTACAACAAAAAGTGATACATGATGTAAACACCTCCAAGATTCCCTACCGTAAATCAGGAATATACAAACTCAAGTGTGATACATGCCCAAAATTCTACATTGGACAGACAGGCAGAAGTTTTGAAATTAGATATAAAGAACATATTGACGCCCTAAGACTTGGTAACTTGAACAAATCAGCATTTGAAGCCCATATTGCTGAAGAAAACCATTCAGTGGGTAACATTGAGGACAACTTAAAGATTTTACATCTAACAGAAAAAGGGGCCACTATGAATATATTAGAAGAATTAGAAATACACACACACAAAAACAGCACCCCAGACTATATCCTTAACGAACAAACAGAGTTGGCTAACGCCCCTTTCCTGAAAAATTTCCAAAAATTACTTTCCAGCCTCCAAAGCAAATAATATTAATACACCTATCTGCAGATCAAGTAGAAAATTTATACGTTACTATAATTCTCATGCTGCCAAATGTAATAAAATAATGTACTATTTTACCTATACAGCTCTAGATATATATAAAAAACTTTATAATTAAATTAGCAATAACAGATTTATATATATATATATATATATATATATATATATATATATATATATATATATATATATATATATATATATATAAAATTAAAAAATATTCAATCTCTCTACACTAATGTAAAAGATATTACAGTTTTGTAAAATAATACATGATCCTTTCCAAACATAGGACATCATCGTCAAATGTTACGATATATCATAGCATCTGTGACACCCATATGTTTGTAAGCTCCTTGTATGTACCAAAACATGTGGTGCGTGGTTGGAATGAACTCAGTGACAAATCTAAAGTGTACAGTGAGAACTATTACGTGTGCAACAACGAGGATGCAGTGGGAATGCATCTACATCGATTGGATGAACGTTATAGAAACAATCACTCGAAACCGACGTTTCACGTAAGTCACATGCAACGAAAATCTGCAACGCAACCATCTGTGTGTGGCGTGTTTGTAATTGTGTTTTATTTATATTTTAGGACAATTAATCTGTAAAAAACACACCAAATGTAGAAAGAAAGCGTGTAAACCGTCTGATGACGAATCGCAACGATTCGAAACCGGTAACGGTTTCCTTTGAATAAAGGAACTCAAAGTAAATTTGTGGCTGGTTGCTGTCCTAACACGATCAACATTTGTCTTCAAAAACAGCCACGGTCTCCAACATGTCATTATATGACAAAATTGCGTTATGAAAGAACGCAGGCATGTAACACGTGTACCCATTCGTCTTTGTATCATCTAAAATATAGGGTACATCAATTGATAACCTGGATTTTGCCCTTTCCTCGTCATTTAAAACGCTCATTGTTAAAATGTAGCGACAGAAATTTCCATATCACGAACGCCATACAATGATGGGTCCACTTGCCAGAGAATGGGAGAATGGTCCGTCAGGAGGTACTTTAAGATTACGTCCTCTTACCCAAAAGGCCCGGACAAGGAATCACACAGCCGGGCTGTTGGTTTGACTGACTACAGCCAATCCTCCACTCATCCATGCATTCTCTTCCGCCTCGACACTGCACATGAAGCATGTAGGGAGAAAACACTTTTTCCACGGATGTTTCAATTTCGGCGTCATTTCCCTGGATTCCATCGCGCCCTGGCGCTGTGTTGATTACCACCTCCTTTCGCTGTCCCCAAAAGCAGAAAACGTAATACTGGATTGTCTCTACCGAATGCTGCGTACAAGCACTGAATAGGTTGTACGTTTAGGAAGCAGATAGGTAATTTAGTAATTCGAATACGTTTCATTTCACCCAGTGCTCTCTATTTCCCATTTATGCACCGCGGACTACCTACGCCTTCGCTCAGTGAATCCTGAGTTCAGTTTCAAGGAATACCATAGACTGGCCGCTGAAGTCCCCCCGGTTTCGATCCATCGGCATGTACAGTAACATGGCTCCGTAATGTCGTGTTACATCTCCTCCTCCGACAATCTAAATGAGTCTTGTTGGTTTCGTGACCCACGACAGCGTTACTGTTGTTTGCTTTTGAGTGTTTGCCGATAGATTAACAATTCTATGTCTTTGCTCCCTCCTCACTCGTTTTCCGTTCAGGAGGAGTAAGAACACAAATGAGAGCCCTTTGGGCTCCACACGTAAATGAAGGCAGATGTTATTATTTGCTTTTGTATAAATTTTGTGGATACCAGTTGAGACATTTAGAAAAGTAGAAATGTGAGTTACATGATGTATTTGAGCTCATCTACATTATTTCGTATATTATTTAAACTGTTTTTAGAAGATAAAATAAAGTCAGCGTGTAATACCTGCCTCTCAGAAATAATAAAAGTTATCTTTAAATCGAAGGGCAAAAGAGAAAAAAAGAAACAATAAGAATTGAATGACAGGATCTAATAAAGATACTTGGCTTAAGTACGAGGGTAAGTCAATTATTATCCACAAAGTAGTTATAAACTTTTATTGTAATCAAATAGGAAACGAACAAGATCATCGTTTTTCGACTTAGTCTCCTTGCATTCCAAAGCACTTGATCCATCGTTGTACAAGCTTCCTGATGCCCTCATAAAAGAAGTTTCTCGGTTGAGCTGTGAGCCAGGAATGCACCGCTTCTCTCACTGCTGCGCCCGAGGCCTTCTTGTCCGGGATTGTGACAGGTGATTAAACCTAGGTTCACCATTTTGAGCCCCAAACAGAACGACAATCGATGGAATGGCGCCTTTCCCTCCACACAGAAGAAAAAATTCAAAGCAACTGCTCCCGCCGGTAAGGTCATGATCACCATGTTCTGGGACTGTGAAGATGTGATTTTCACTCATGTGATGCCAAGAGGCGGTACCATTAATTCAGAAGTATATGTCAACACATTAACAAAACTCAGGACGCACTTTCGGAGGCTTCGGCGCCACGGCAACCCAGGATATGTTTTGTTGCAACACGATAACGCTCGGCCGCACACAAATCTGAGGAGTGCTGAACACATCGCAAGACACGGTTGGACAGTGTTACCCCATCCATCCTACAGCCCTGACATAGCCCCCTCGGACTTCCACTTGTTTGGGTCACTAAGGGATGCTATTCGTTGGAGATACTTTGAGGACGATGAGAATGTGATTTACACAGTGAAGCAATGGCTCTGCCAACAGGACAAGGATTGGTACCGACAGGGCATACACGCCCTTGTTTCGAAATGGAGAAATGCCATAGAACGGGATGGAGATTACGTGGAAAAATAGGGTGTGTAGATAAAACACCATCTTTCGTGTAATTCTCATTATGTTCAATAAGGAGTTGTTGAAGAAAAAAATGCGGTGCAACACTTTCTGGGTAACCCTCGTATCATCAATTTTGAATGTCGTTTGCAGTTAAGCGATCAGAGTGATTCTACAGGGTGTTTCAAAAATGACTGGTATATTTGAAACGGCAATGAAAACTAAACGAGCAGCGATAGAAATACACCGTTTGTTGCAATATGCTTGGGACAACAGTACATTTTCAGGCAGACAAACTTTCGAAATTACAGTACTTACAATTTTCAACAACAGATGGCGCTGCGGTCTGGGAAACTCTATAGTACGATATTTTCCACATATCCACCATGCGTAGCAATAATATGGCGTAGTCTCTGAATGAAATTACCCGAAAGCTTTGACAACGTGTCTGGCGGAATGGCTCCACATGCAGATGAGATGCACTGCTTCAGCTGTTCAATTGTTTCTGGATT
Organism: Schistocerca serialis cubense; assembly: GCF_023864345.2. Lineage (NCBI taxonomy): Eukaryota > Metazoa > Arthropoda > Insecta > Orthoptera > Acrididae > Schistocerca > Schistocerca serialis. Next base: position 789,316,409 of record NC_064642.1, read on the forward strand.
CTGGCGGTACACCTGGTCTTTCAAGTGTCCCCACAGAAAGAAGTCACAGGGGTTCATGTCTGGCGAATAGGGAGGCCAATCCACGCCGCCTCCTGTATGTTTCGGATAGCCCAAAGCAATCACACGATCATCGAAATATTCATTCAGGAAATTAAAGACGTCGGCCGTTCGATGTGGCCGGGCACCATCTTGCATAAACCACGAGGTGTTCGCAGTGTCGTCTAAGGCAGTTTGTACCGCCACAAATTCACGAAGAATGTCCAGATAGCGTGATGCAGTAATCGTTTCGGACCTGAAAAATCGGCCAATGATTCCTTTGGAAGAAATGGCGGCCCAGACCAGTACTTTTTGAGGATGCAGGGACGATGGGACTGCAACATGGGGCTTTTCGGTTCCCCATATGCGCCAGTTCTGTTTATTGACGAAGCCGTCCAGGTAAAAATAAGCTTCGTCAGTAAACCAAATGCTGCCCACATGCATATCGCCGTCATCAATCCTGTGCACTATATCGTTAGCGAATGTCTCTCGTGCAGCAATGGTAGCGGCGCTGAGGGGTTGCCGCGTTTGAATTTTGTATGGATAGAGGTGTAAACTCTGGCGCATGAGACGATACGTGGACGTTGGCGTCATTTGGACCGCAGCTGCAACACGGCGAACGGAAACCCGAGGCCGCTGTTGGATCACCTGCTGCACTAGCTGCGCGTTGCCCTCTGTGGTTGCCGTACGCGGTCGCCCTACCTTTCCAGCACATTCATCCGTCACGTTCCAAGTCCGTTGAAATTTTTCAAACAGATCCTTTATTGTATCGCTTTTCGGTCCTTTGGTTACATTAAACCTCCATTGAAAACTTCGTCTTGTTGCAACAACACTGTGTTCTAGGCGGTGGAATTCCAACACCAGAAAAATCCTCTGTTCTAAGGAATAAACCATGTTGTCTACAGCACACTTGCACGTTGTGAACAGCACACGCCTACAGCAGAAAGACGACATACAGAATGGCGCACCCACAGACTGCGTTGTCTTCTATATCTTTCACATCACTAGCAGCGCCATCTGTTGCTGAAATTTGTAACTACTGTAATTTGCAAAGTTTGTCCGCCTGAAAATGTACTGTTGTCCCAAGCATGTTGCAACAAACGGTGTATTTCTATCGCTGCTCGTTTAGTTTTTATTGCCGTTTCAAATATACCGGTCATTTTTGAAACACCCTGTATGTTTAATGCAATGTAGAAGACCCTCTAATATTCCAAGCACTGCAGAAAGAGAAACTGCTTCAGCGGTATTACCATCCATTTTAAAGGGTTTCCATACACACTGGTGCTGGTGACAATAGTAGTTGCATTGTTTACAGAAGATGAGCAACAAAGGATCTAGTACTTTCTGAAGAACGTCTGGGTAGGCGGATACCTCCGTTTTTATAGCAGCGACGATGCGTCCGCCGTCCCCATTTGGTGAATGAATGAGTACATTTGTCAGGTTCCCCCTCGCTCCTCGCAGGTACACGTTCCGAAGGAACTGCATAGAGATAAATGTAAGCGAAAGCATTGGCAAAAGACTAATAGCAGCATGTGGGCGAGCATATTCTGAGCGTCGGCAGCAGCATTATTGCACCATAAATCAAGAGTAAGGCGGTCGGGGAAGCGTTTATGATTAATGTTGGGTTCGCGGGGGTCTACCGGGGGTGTGCGCTGGGGTCTTCGGTATCTCGCTTCAGCAATCGGGCCAGGCACTTTTGTTTCTCAGCAGCTGTCCTCCATCACTGCTCCGCTTTATTATTTCAGTGATGTTCATTTTTAGCAGATAAGGTTCCTCTAGCGTTATCTTTTAAGGAGAAGAAGGAGTGCAGTAGTGATAAAGCGCAAGTGGTAAGAAAATTGAGCTAGGGCAGCTGACGTCTACGAAACTAATTCGCACGAGAACATGCGATGAAGTCAGTTAGTTCAGTGTTCTGTAGGTCATGTTCACAGTAAACTTTACGGTGTGAAACGTGTCGACCGAAAAAAAGATGTAGAAACACATTTGGGCTTGTCATTACAGAACTTGCTAAGAAGAAACAACATTTAATCTACATCTGAAAACGCTATCTGTCTGTCAGACATTTTACTGCAGTGGTAAGATGATAAGTGAGTTTCGTAGCTGAGTACTTCTTTCTATGCCGAAGTTAGACTCACTAGAGGCAAGTGCAGATAATATTCCTTCAAGGACAGTATTGTCGAACACCTGTATTACTCTCAAAGTGCATCGGATTGTTGACATCAGAGGTGTGTGTGTGTGTGTGTGTTTTGTGTGTGTGTGTGTGTGTGTGTGTGTGTGTGTGTGTGTGTGTGTGTGTGCGTCCGTGTGTGAGTGAGTGTTTTACTAACATAACTCGTCCTTTTCAGCCAAGTATTATAACAATGTTTGTGTGCGTTGCTGCATGTGTTTTGAGTGAATAAATTTACAGTGAGGCTCTGGTTCATACCGTGATAGTTCGAACAGATGTCTGCAGGATGTAGGGCCTAAATGTGTGACGGCCACATACAATTCTGCTTTAAATACTTTCAGTGTAAGTGAGACGTTACCACAGAATATTTCCCCGCAGAACATTGGTGGCTGAATGACTAAGGCCACCAAAGGGCTTGTAGAGACATTCAGGACACACTCTTACCGATGAGTTGCCGAATTACCCTTAGAGACACGAGGATAATCTGTGATCAACTACATAGAGATGCATAAGGCACCGGAAACCAAAGCGATAAACATTATAAAGGTTGATCAACAGGAGCATCAGTCTAGCAAAGCACTGTCATGACGGCATTTGTCGACTCATCAAAAGGGAATAACGTTAGAGAGTAAAAAATAAACAGGAAAATAAAAAAAATAAGAAAACGAGAAGTGAAATGTAGAATTTTTGAGCGTTAATGTTGTGGGTAAACTGCATGAAAATTTGTGGTAAGGTTCTATGGGGTCAAACTGCATAGGTCATCGGTTCCTAGGCTTATACACTACTCAATCTAACTTAAAGAACTTACGCTAATGAAACACACACACACCACACATACACACCCATGTCCAAGGGAGGACTCAAACCTCCGACGGGGGGAGCCGCGCGAACCGTGGAAAGGCGCCCCAGACCACGCGGCTGCCCTGAGAGGCGCAAACTGCGGACCAAGAAAGAAGAAACCCTACTGATGGTGTTAGATTTTCACTGTATAAAGCCTTATCCACACGCACTGTTTTGTCGTCAGTTCTGCAGGATCACGCCAGATAAAACGTTACGTGTGGACGGAAGTTTGACTGTCTTGCATGAACTGATCGGCGGGAGCTTTGTGTACATGCAAAACTGCCGACAAGTCTGTACATATATATATACGTCAGTCTTATCTCACAAACCTAGCTCCGCTGCCAATCTACTATTTGTCCACGATAATGCCGAACAAATGTACTAAAGGAACTCATAAACATACGTAATTGGCAAAACCAGCCACGTAAGTGCGACATGAATTTACTAATCGATTTGTTTCATCAGAGGGGAAAGTCGAATAGCAGTACAGACGTCTTTAAATTTTGGGCATTTTTTAATGTTACCGTAAACATTTTGGAATACTGTTATCAGATATTGGATTGTACAATAGACAAGAAATGTTCGAAATTTCCTTACAACAGCCCATGAAAGTTTTTAATCTAAGTGAAGTCCTCTAATTTTAGTTCACTCAACAGCCACTCTTGATAACATCAATGTGTGCTCCATTGTATCCATTTCTTCTACCTAACGTTCCTTCTTTCTGTTTCTTATTTTTGTGTTACATACCGACTTTTATTCATTAATAATAACGCAGCTGCTCTGGTTTTTAAGCACGACATTCTAAACTTTTACTTGTCTGTGCAACTAATACTTACAGCAAGTTCCTGAAATTAACTTGCTCCAACGGTTTCAAGAAGTAAACCTGTGTAAGTATTTGGTTCAAAATGGTGCAAATGACTCTGAGCACTATGGGACTTAACATCTATGGTCATCAGTCCCCTAGAACTTAGAACTACTTAAACCTAACTAACCTAAGGACAGCACACAACACCCAGCCATCACGAGGCAGAGAAAATCCCTGACCCCGCCGGGAATCGAACCCGGGAACCCGGGCGTGGGAAGCGAGAACGCTACCGCACGACCACGAGATGCGGGCAGTAAGTATTTGTTCTAATGTAAACACCTCAGCAAACGCTTGTAGAAGTTATTTGCTAGTGGACACAAGCCTTTCGATGTATACAGTTAATACTACGCTTCTAGGGGCAGTTTAACGTTGGCAGCGCTCAGAGACAACTGGATCATCTTTCAGCTAGTGCCGATTTGCTCCGCTTCTGGCAGCACCAGCGAAATAGCCAAGTTATTGTGGAAGAATAGTACTCTCGGTGGCGCTAGGGTGTTAACGACAATTATTTTATTGTATGTAGAGGCGAAAGAAACTGGCAGACTTACGACACTGGACTCACAAATTTTTTACGGAGTTAATAGAGCTGTACAAAAGTTTCCTTTCTTGCCAACAAATAAAATCTAAGGATTACAGCAAACGAGACAAGAAAAACCAGGCCTACGTCGTTTTGGTTAATAAGTGCAAGCAAGTGGATCCTGAAGCAACAAAAGAATTGGTCAGCACAAAGATAAACTTGTTTCGAGCAGTTTACCGCAAGGAGAGTGCGAAAGCAAAAGCAACTGTGTGATCTGTAGCTGGAACGGAAGAAATTTATGAACCTTCGTACGGTACTTTAATTTACTTTCCTTCTTGGATGTCGGAGATCAACACCCGAGAAGACCACAGTCAAACATAAAAATTAAGTAATAAAAATCACTTGTAATTTTCGTGGCCAACAGCCATTATTTATTGCGTCCTCCGTACAAAATAAGGCAATGTGACTTTTTATATGTACTGTTAGAAGTATTATGTGTAGTATAACTTTTTATAAGATATAATGAGATTCTCACATATTTTCACCACAAAAAAAAAGAAATAATAATGTGCAGGGTAGTTAGCAACACGGTGCAGACAAAATTAATCTCTGCAGCGGTCTATATGTTTAATGCACAATACGTATATTTTTACGATGTGGCGTGTAAATACCCGTTTGAGGTACACCGTTTCATGTACATTCTAAATTGTCCTGCCAGGGTACTGATCCTTCAATGTTGAAGTTTTTAAAGTTGTTCCTTACCATTCTTGCACTTTCTAAAATCAGAGCACATTTGCCGAGTTGTAGATCATACATAATTTCGGGGTTACGTCTCGGAGACGCATCCTCTCTACTACTACCTGCATCTAGTATCTCAGGTGATAACAAGTTTTGAGGACACAGTCTTCTTAAAAGATTATGCAGTAGACAAGGAGGCAGCACAACGATTTGAGTATTTTTTACTTCAAAATTAATGGTAGTACGCAAAATTCGAAAGCGAGATGCCATTATCCCAAATGTGGTTTCAAAGACACGTAGAGCTCTTGACAAACGATAGTTAAAAACTCGGGTACCTCAGTTTAAGCTGCTTCTAAGATATGGTTTAAGAAAATCAGATCGCACGTAGCTCATCACATAGGCAAATGCTGGCCGCTGTGGCTGAGTGGTTCTAGGCGCCTCAGTCCGCAATCGCGCTGCTGCTACGGTCGCAGGTTCGAATCCTGCCTCCGGCGTGGATGTGTGTGATGTCCTTGGGTTACATATTTTTAAATAGTTCTAAGTCTAGGGGACTGATGACATCAGATGTTAAATCCCATAGCGCTTGGAGTCACGTAGGGAAGTACTTGATTCCTACTTGAAACTTTCTCTGCTTTCGGAATCTTGAGGCTACCTTGTGACTATTTTCATAAATCCTTGTTAGCGACGACCTCTCCATCCGAAACCCGGCCTTTTTTCCGACATCACAGTAGATAAATTGGCTACTAGCGTTGGCAGTTTCCATAAGTACAATGCTGTGAGTGTTTTTGTAATTAAAAAAGTACGGTTCCTTGTCGGTACGATTCTCGCATGCTTCCCGTTAATTGCATCAAGGCAATGAGGAAACGGCCACTTCGTGTTGAAATCTTCAGCTATGTCTGTCCATTCTTTTTCGGTCGCAGGGAACTGAAAAGAGAGCAAGACTGATGATGATTTTCCCCCTTATCTAACAACACGTGAAGGAACAGTGGAACCTGCAAGAAAACGTGTGACAAGCTGCCACCGTCCAGTGACCAATCTTCTATCAATAGAAGGAGAAATCAGTTTAAAGGCAATGATCCAGTGTGGCCGAGCGGTTCTAGGCGCTTCAGTCTGGAACCGCGCGACCACTACGGTCGCAGGTTCGAATCCTGCCTTGGGCATGGATGTGTGTGATGCCCTTAGGTTAGTTAGGTTTAAGTAGTTCTATGGGACTGATGACCTCAGATGTTAAGTCCCATAATGGTCAGAGCCATTTGAACTACGCACGAACTTACAATAACACGTGAGAAATTGAAAGCCATTCATTCTGAGCCGGCCGGAGTGGCCGTGCGGTTCTAGGCGCTACAGTCTGGAACGGAGCGACCGCTACGGTCGCAGGTTCGAATCCTGCCTCGGGCATCGATGTGTGTGATGTCCTTAGGTTAGTTAGGTTTAATTAGTTCTAAGTTCTAGGCGACTGATGACCTCAGAAGTTAAGTCGCATAGTGCTCAGAGCCATTCGAACCATTCATTCTGACGACGAATTTGATGTTTAAGAGAAGTATATAGCACATAAATTATGTGTTCTTAAAGGGAAAGATGATTAATGATGTTATTCTTGAAGCTGAACTGAAGAATTAACAAAATACTTTGCAGTTGTGAACTCTGGTGGTTCTTCCGAAGGACAGAGCTTAATGCATCAGTTTTCCTTATAATTAGCAGTCAAGCACCCCAGTAGCACAACCCAGTGACGTTGTTCAGCCTATTACTAGTTGAAACCCTAATTTAATATAGACAATTTCTCAAGCTTACCAGGAATTTCGGAGTACTTTGCAAATTTCGGGAATTTTTCTGTATATTTTATTTTTTAGTTTAATTTTACAAGCAGTGAAGGTTTACTCAAAATTTTTGCTTGAAACCGTAAGGTGTTAATATCATTCTATTTTTGTCGAATCTCCCTTAATTTTCATTAAAGTCTTTTCTTTCAGAAAACAAAACAGTCGTACTTTTATTTACTTACCTTCAAATACCCCTTTTTCGGAAAGATGTGTATTTACGCTGAAGACCCAAACAAAGTGGTACATCTGCCTAATGTCGTCTAGGGCCCCCGTGAGCACGCAAAGTGCCGAAGCACGACATGGCATGGACTCGACTAAGGTGTGAAGTAGTGCTGGAGTGAACTAACATCATGAATCCTTGCAGGGCTGTCCATAAATTCATATGAGTACGAGGAGGTCGAGAATTCTTCTGAACAGCTCGCTGCAAGGCATCCCGGATATGCTCAATAATGTTCATGGCTGGGGAGTTTGATGGTCAGCGGAAGTGTTTAAACTCAGCTTGTACAGTCCCATGCTGAGATGTTGGGTCCATGGATTCATGAAGTCTCCATGCGCATACACGTTCATCCGCTCGATACAGTTTGACTCGTGCGATCAGGCAACATGTTTCCAGTCAGTAACAGCCTTGTGTCAGTGTTGAAGGGGCCAGGTGAGGCGTAAAACTTTGGGTCGTGCAATCGTCAATGGTACACGAGTGCGCCTTCGGCTCCGAACGCCCATATCGATGATGTGTCGTTGAATGGTTCCCACCCTGACAGCTGTTGATGGGCCCGCTCTGAAAATTGCAGCAATTTGCGGAAGGGAACGATTGTCTTCAGTTGGTCCCTTCTTGCAGGATCTTTTTCAGGGCGCAGCGATGTCGGACATTTGATGTTTTACCGGAATCCTGATATTCACAGTACACTCGTGAAATGGTCGTACTGGAAAAATCCCCACTACCTCGGAGATGCTGTGTCCCATCGCTCGTGCGCTGACCTTAACACCATGTTCAAAGTCATTTAAATCGTGGTAAGTTGTCATTGTAGCTGCAGTAACCGATCTAACAACTGCGCTAGATCCGTTGTGTTATATAGGCGATGCCGACAGCGTCGCCGTATTCTGCCTGTTTACGTATCTCCGTATTTGAATAGTCATGTCTATACCAGTTTCTTTCATGCTTCAGTGTGGCTCCATAGACTTCTCGTATGATGCGGCTCAAAGCTTGTTTCGAGATTATAGTTGTAAACTCCAGGTCATTGTAGCTCCTGTCAGTCCCTAAAAACCTTAGCGTTGCTGTGAGTCTCTCGTGGGGGCTGATAGTCGCCCTCGTGACACTGCCTTCTTTTTCAATTTTTGGGCTTCTAACAGTTTACAGTATGTTGCTGTGTCCACGTGTCCGCGCGTAAGTGAGTGTGCCAGTCTTCTGGGTCTTGCCGTAGTTCTCGGAGAAAATTCACGTTTGAGAATGTTTCTATCTCCAATAACAAACTTCGGGATCACCGTCAACAACGAGCTGCCACCTTCCTCAGATTATTAACACCATACTGCAGCCGGCCGAAGTGGCCGAGAGGTTCTAGGCGCTACAGTCTGGAACCGCGCGACCGCTACGGTCGCAGGTTCGAATCCTGCCTCAGGCATGGATGTGAGTGATGTCCTTAGGTTAGTTAGGTTTAAGTAGTTCTAAGTTCTAGGGGACTGATGACCTCGGCAGTTAAGTCCTATAGTGCTCAGAGCCATTTGAACCATTAGCCATACTGCAATTGAGGTCACTAGCACTAAAATTCTCCTTAATGATTTCAGGACGGTTCAGCTTATATCCACAAGAAAGTATAAATACCGTACCTGCTCATTTTCTGTCTGATCATGTAATTGTTATTAATTTTGGCAAATGCTTATTATGAGACAGTTTGTTTATACGCTTACAATATAAAACATGAATGTTATCAATACACCCGCAAGAGAGTTGGTTCAAATGGCTCTGAGCACTATGGGACTTAACTTCTGCTGCGCGGGAAAAGCCGAGAGGTCAGGGGCGCTGCAATCATGGACTGTGCGGCTGGTCCCGGCAGAGGTTCGAGTCCTCCCTCGGGCATGGGTGTGTGTGTGTTTGTCCTTAGGATAATTTATGTTAAGTGGTGTGTAAGCTTAGGGACTGATGACCTTCGCAGTTAAGTCCCATAAGACTTCACACGCATTTGAACATTTTTGAACTTCACTTCTGAGCTCATGAGTCCCCTAGAACTTAGAACTACTTAAACCTAACTAACCTAAGGACATCACACATATCCATGCCCGAGGCAGGATTCGAACCTGCGACCGTAGGGGTCGCGCGGTTCCAGACTGTAGCACCTAGAACCACTCGGCCACTCAGGCCGGCTGCAAGAGAGTTCAGCGCTCTTTCGACTGCTCCGTTCATTAGACTAGAAATGATGATTTTACCAAGCGGAACATCCGTCTTGCAATTGGAACAAATCGGTGAATGTATCTCGCCAAGGTTCTTTTGTGTGATCTAAGCACTCTTGGCAAGCACTGTACGAATTAATTGACATAGAAACAGCGTTCTGTAGTCGAAAAATCCCACTGCACATTACAGAATATAATTTACTTATTATTCAGTAGGCACGTTGGCGTTTTAATTGAACAAGGCAGAAACTCCTGATTATCAGATCCTTT